>NW_024096756.1:897712-1502925 GCF_016545835.1 Crotalus tigris | reverse complement strand
CTCCCTATTCTTTTTTTTTCTTCTATTTCTTTGCACTGATCATTTAAGAAAGTATTCTTATCTCTTCTAGATATTCTCTGGAATTCTGCATTCCATTGGGTGTATCTTTCTCTTTCTCCTTTGCCTTTCGCTTCCCTTATTTCCTCAGCTATTTGCAAAGCTTCCTCAGACAGCCATTTTGCTTTCTTGCATTTCCTTTTCTTTGGGATGGTTTTAGTTGCTACCTCTTTTACAATGTTGCGAACTTCCATCCATAGTTCTTCAGGCACTCTGTCTATCAGATCCAGTTCCTTAAATCTATTTGTCACCTCTACTGTATATTCATCAGGAATATGATTTAGTTCATACCTGAGTGGCCTAGTGCTTTTACCTACTTTTTTCAATTTAAGCCTAAATTTTGCAACGAGAAGCTCATGATCTGAGCCACAGTCAGCTCCTGGTCTTGTTTTTATTGACTGTATACAGCTTCTCCATCTTTGGCTGCAGAGCACATAGTCCATCTGATTTCTATGTTGACCGTCTGGTGATGTCCATGTGTAGAGCTGTCTCTTGGGTTGTTGGAAAAGAGTGTTTGTTATGACCATTGTATTCTCTTGACAAAATTCTATTAGCCTGTGCCCTGCTTCATTTTGTACTCCAAGGCCAAACTTGCCTGTTATTCCAGTTATCTTCTGGCTTCCTACCTTAGCATTCCAATCCCCCATGATGATAAGGACATCATTTTTTGGTGTTAATTCTATAAGGTGTTGTAGGGCTTCATAGAACCGGTCAATTTCATCCTCTTCAGCACCAGTGGTTGGGGCATAGATTTGGACTACTGTGATAT
Organism: Crotalus tigris; assembly: GCF_016545835.1. Lineage (NCBI taxonomy): Eukaryota > Metazoa > Chordata > Lepidosauria > Squamata > Viperidae > Crotalus > Crotalus tigris. Next base: position 1,502,099 of record NW_024096756.1, on the reverse strand, counting down.
TGAATGGTTTGCCTTGGATTCAAATTGAGATCATTCTGTCATTCTGGGGATTGTATCCCAGTATTGCTTTTCCTATTCTTTTATTGACTATGAAGACTACTCCATTTCTTCTGAGGGATTCTTGCCCACAGTAGTATACTGTGATGGTCATCTGAGTTAAATTCACCCATTCCTGTCCATTTTAGTTCATTGATTCCTAAGATGTCGATGTTCAGTCTTGTCATCTCTTTTTTGACTACGTCTAGCTTGCCTTGATTCATGGATCTTACATTCCAGGTTCCTATGGAGAAAAAATCTTTACAGCATCGGACTTTCCTTTCACCACAAGATATATCCACAGCTGAGCGTCCTTTCGGCTTTGGCCCAGTCGCTTCATTCTTTCTGGCGCTACTAGTACTAGCCCTCTGCTCTTCCCCAGTAGCATATTGGACACCTTCCGACCTGAGAGGCTCATCTTCCAGCATCATATCTTTTTGCCTTTTAGTACTGTCCATGGCAAAGATACTGGAGTGGTTTGCCATTTCCTTCTCCAGTGGATCACATTTTGTCAGAACTCTCTGCTATGACCTGTCCGTCTTGGGTGGCCCTGCACGGCATAGCTTATAGCTTCATTGAGTTACGCAAGCCCCTTCACCACAACAAGGCAGTAATCCATAAAGGGGTCTGAAGAGATTAGTAGAATAGTAAATATAGTACAATCAACAAAAATGTATATTGAAACTAGTAGGTTAAAATCAATGATGCACATTTAAATAGATTAAAACTGTTTAAAGGAAATGGTATATATACGGTTTCAGGTATATTTTATAATAGTTGCTTGATCATTTCTTTTAGTAGCATGATCCACTAAACTGCAGCCCCTAAGCTATTTATGCAAATTGGTGTCATACCCTAGCCTGCAGTTCATTCTCAGAAGAAGAAGGAAGATGCTTGTACAGGTAGTATTTGCTTAATAACGTTAATTGCGACCAACAAACTCTGTGTTGCTAAAGGGTGCAGTTATACAATATGGCATCATGACTGTGCTGATTTCTGATGGCAATTGTGGCAATTCTGATTACCACTGTGATTTATATCACAATACCCTTTACCCTGAAACACCCTAGACTGAATTCCAGCTCAGAATAAGGAACTCGGATGCTAATACAGATGTAATATAGATATAAACATTACAATGTCTGTTCAATTACAATAGATTATAAGAACGTCTTGTACAGATTGTGTTTCAGAACACCCAAACCAGGATCCCTGACTAGTTATTCACTAATGAGTAAGAAATCATGGTTTCTTTTTAGTTTTTGTTCTATTAGGCAGACTATCAAAACTCGTCAAGATGACACGATAAACAAACTGCAAAGAGCACTCCCATGATCTGTTTGTCTGCTCCTCCTGACAGGAGAAGCCATGCAGGAGCAATTATACCACACACGCTACACTGGCTTGTTCACAGCAAGCTGGATGTCACTGAAATTCTAACTTACTGGATTGTAGCCAGTAGCTTTTAAGTTTTAGCCTTAAAAAAATGCAGGAAAAAAAATCATGTTTGTGAAAGTATTCAAACCTATTTCCCTGGATGAATCCTGATGTGTTGTTGAACTCACATGCTAGAGCTGTGATGTACAATGTGAGATCCAAATTAAACATGTTTAGGAAGATCATTAGTGAAATATCATCTGCAGCGTTTATTATACTGTGTACGTTTCCTTCTTTGAAAAAGTTGTGCAAAACCTATTATTGGTGCCTTCTCATCTAAAATGAGCCTTGTACCTCATAATACTTTACACCAGTGGTTCTCAACCTGTGGGTCAGGACCCCATTTGGGGTCAAACGACCATTTCATGGCGGTCGCCAAACAACACAGTCCGCCATTTTTTCCCCTTTTCCTTAGCTGTGCTACTCCCTTTTATTCTATTGGCTTTTGAAAGCCAATAGAATAGACTCTCTTGAATAGAGTCTAATTCTATTGGCTTTCAAAAGCCAATAGGAATTGTCCAGGCTGTCTCTGCCCTGCTGACCCCGCCAAAAGTCCCATTCTGCAAACGGTGCTGCAAGTTTTCTGCAGCGAAGGTGAGCTGTCTGGAAGCTTCCACCCCTCCCTGCTGAGCAACTACTAAAAATGTAAGTAAAAGAGGGCCAGGGGTGGGAGGTGGGAGGCCAGCGGGCACAGGGAGGGTTGCTGGTGTGCATGGGGCCCTGCGGGTGCCTTACCTCCCTTGGGCTGGGCCAGCTGGTGGCCCAGCCGGTGGTCGGCCTGCTCCGTCTCTGCCGCTTGCCAGCTATGCCTCAGCCGGCGCAGGGGGCGGCACCACACATGCGCGGCGCTCCCGGGCAGGGAAAGTCCTCGACTTACGACCGGTTGGGTAGTCCTTGACTTACGACCGGTTGGGGGTCGCGGCATTAAAAAGGTTGAGAACCACTGCTTTACACAATGTTAAGTATGTGGAAAAAATAGCTGTTTCCTCTGTAATATGTTCTGTCTGCAATACTGCACAGCAAAAAAAAACACTTGGTTAACCTTATAAGTTGTAAGCAACATTGTAAGACGTGACATTGTGCTGACACAATGGCTAAGCACATGACCCAAAGGTGTTTCACAGTTTTTGCAGAGTTAGGGATTCAGATGTCACAATTCTTAGGTTTATTTATATATCTTATAGCAGTAGCTTTTCTCCATGGAAATTAAGATTGGATATAAAATGAGATTTAGTAAACTGGGATGTACTGATCTCAAATTATGTAGGAAGGTTAATGTCTGTGTTATCATTAAACCTCAGTCTTCCTGGTCAGGGTCCTATGTATTAATACTATTGCCTTTTGGTTAAATTATAAAGTAGAGGAATTTTTAAACATATGATTCATATTCTTTGTGCAGAAAATAGACTGAAATCTGTAGAATATATAGGATTTATACCACTCGTACATAATTTTGATTATGGTTGTTTTTATCCCTAGAAATGTCTGCAGTACCTTCTTTATAACCCATCTAGCCTTTCAACACTGCTCACTCACCAATATTAAATCTTGGAGAGCCATCAAGTTGTGATGTAGCACTTTGTGACTTCAGTGCCTGCGCAGCGGGGATTAATTTATCTTCAGCTGCTCAGGTTTTTGGTTTGTTTGTTTGTTTGCAGCAGGACTCAAATTATTTAGGGTCTGTGGCATCTAAACCACAAACATTACAAAAATAGAATTAATGAGCTTTGTGCATTTTGATCAGCTGAAAAATCTAAGCTTAAAGAGAAGAGTAATCACAGGACCAATTTTAAAATCTCTTTATTTTTAAGCCCTTGCATTTGCATTGCTCATCTTACTCCTGTGTTGCAAGACCATGTTGATATTTACAGTCTTCCTTCTGCAGAAGCATGGAATATTTTAGCTCAGAAATCTCTTGTGCTTCCAGACTTGAGCAATCAGGAATGTCAAACCAATGGAGACTAATGGTGCTCATCAACAAAATAGCCAGGGGGAAGGAGAGATAAAACATTTGAAATGCTGCTTAGCACTCTAACAGCAGAATGCCACTTTGCATTTGTATTTCTGAATTTATATTCTTCACCTATCTTACCATAACATTTTTAATTTGGGTTTGGCTCAGCAGAGAAATTATGAGTGCAATCTAACACATGGGCTTCACAGAGGAAGCTTGGTGAAAACTGATAAGGGAAAAACAGTGGGATCAGAACATGTAATAAGAACTTTTATAAGTCACTTAATAGACAAATTAAAGTTGGAATTCATTGGCGTACATTTGATTAAGTGACCTTAAATAGTTTGCATTTTATCTGACATTAAAGTTAAAATTCCTATATTGTGCAGAGGCCAAAATTGTTATTTCTTGCAACTTGGAAATCTGTTCAAAAGTGCACTGCTTTGATTTTTTTGCCAATAATGCTGAAATCCACAGGCCTATATTGTTTTTTCCTCTTGTTGTTTATTTTCTAGAAAAAAGAGAAAATTGGTGAGATGGCAGGAGGAAAACAATGAAGAATATTCTTAAATACACTTTCAGACAAGCACAAGATTATTGGCCCTTTGTTGATGTATAGTTATGTTTATTTTAGTATTCATCCCATCATTCAATTCTAGTAACTGCATACTCCTTTCCAAAACATTAGAAAATTGTCTTAGACCACATGACCCAAATCTTTGAGAGAGTGACTCTGGGGATGACATGGCATTGAGTAGTTCCCAAGCTAAAGAAGACCATTACATAAATATGCTTGAGCTGCCTAAGATACCAAGTGAATCAATGAGTGTTTATTAACTCACTGTTACTGAGAGATCACTTTTTTCCAAGCCAATCTAATAGAATGGGCATATTACAAATTTCATCAACCAAAGAATGTGGGGATTAGAAAACGGGCTTTTTTGTTGAGTGGCCCCTGCTTTATAGAATGGCCCCCAACATGTTAACCTTTCATAAGGCCCTAAAAACCTGGTTTTGTTCCCAAGTCTGGGTACTAAATATGTTAAGGGCCCCACTTCCTGGCTGCACTGCTAACATGCCAAGTATCTTGGCTGCTATGTATATTTATTCTGGATTTTATTGTTTTAAAATTTAATATATATATTTTGAATTGTAAGCCACCCAGAGTCATTGACTGAGATGGGCCACAGGAAGGAAGGAAGGAAGGAAGGAAGGAAGGAAGGAAGGAAGGAAGGAAGGAAGGAAGGAAGGAAGGAGCGTACACAGGGTTTGAACTCTTGGAAGCTAGATTTAAAACAAAAGCTTTGCCTTTTTTGCACTGCAGGGAGCAAATATTTTGGGTGACTGTGGCTTCCTTCTTGTCTGCAGTAAAGGATCTTATCTAGCCGAGTCATTGCTGAGAGTTTTCTGCCAGGATAAGTCTCTTCCTAAATAAGAGATTGAGTGTCTGGAAAGTCAAGACTTACTGTCAGGGTCTGATGCAAAACCTGGCTTTATTTGGAGAGTATTTTGCCCACTCACAATGGGCTCTTTCAGATGCTTTTCATAGATACCTCTAAGAACCTTCCATTCCTCAAACATTCTATCGTACTGTTATCCTCTTTTCTTGTACTGATGTTTTTATAAACTCATTTAACTTTGTTTGTGCCTCCTCTATTCTTCAAGTTTTTGACCACTCCAAATATTTTTGATAATAAAATATAGTTTTAATATGTATGGTTACTATTGAAGATTTAAAAAAAACTAGAGAAAAATATATAGTAACAGAAAAGCAACTTAGAAAAGTATCTTATGATAATTTTAAGACATAGTAAATCTTCCTTAGTTAGTATCATCAGACATTTTGCTGGCTTGTGAAGTGTAGTCCTTTTTGCCAAAATGGAAACTTAGCAACTCAGGAAGACCACAGCAGCAGACAAGACTTTGTGAAGCTTATGGACCCTGGGGGAAGTCAGTCAGTAGGAATATCACCCTGCTATTTTTCTACTAATATAAATGTTACGAAATATTCCGGATGGAAGTTTAGAATGAGTTGAATAATTCCATGGTACATGTTGAGTTTAATAAAGTAAATTGAGTCAGGGAAACGCTTATTAGTATTTAGTATACTCAAGATGCTCTTGTTCAAATGACCTCTATAGTCTGGAAATATTTTCTTTTCTTCCTCAGAAGCTGCCAAAGACAGTCTTTGTTGAAGAAATGGGAGCATAGTGAAAAAAAAATCTAAATTTTGACAGGGTTTAAATAGTCCTTGATTTATGACCACACTTGAGCCCAAAATTTCTGTTGCTAAGTAAGACAGTTAAGTGAATTTTGCCCTGTTTTATCACCTTTCTTGGTACATTTGTTAAGTAAATCATTTCAGTAATAGTATTACTGAATTTATTAGTAATAAAATGATTACTAATCGTTTTAGTAATGGGATTGTTAAGTGAATCTGGCTTCCCCATTGACTTTGCTTGTCAGAAGTTCACAAAAGGTGATCTCATGACCCTAGGATACTGCAACTGTCATAAATATGAGTCAGTTGGCAAGCTTCTGAATTTTAATCACATGACCATGGGAATTCTGCAATGGTCATAAGTGTGAAAAATAATAAGTCACTTTTTTCAGTGCCGTTGTAACTTTGAACGGTTGTAAGTCAAGGACTACCTGTATATTCATTCATGTCATGCAATTAAATGATTTATGAGATTGTTATTCTATTTAACCCTAGAAACAATTGGAAACCCAGCATATAATATAATAATTTATAAATTTAAATTGTTTACGAGGTTTACTTAGGAATCTGGACTTATATGAAGCCCAGATTCCTAAGTAAACCTCGTAGAGAATAGCTCTGCAGATTTTTAAATTTGATTATCCTTATCAGCTTCTCCAGTAAGTTTCATATTCTTTGACAGAAGAGCATTAATTCTCTCCCTCTCTTTCTTTTGCATTACATATACAATAAAATTAAATCATCATAATGAAATCGTACATATTAGACACGGTGCATCCTGAAAGCTGCAAAATGTAAAAATAAGAGTAGTTTGTTACTTACTGACTTTGGGGTAAATAGAAGCGGTAGAACATATAAAATGATTTTTTTTAAAAAAAAATGCAGATTTAGATGGGACTACGCTCCCATTTATTGGAAGTAGGTATTTTTATTTCAGAAAAATATGAAACAGAGAGGAAGGATACAGATCTGTAGCTCCACTCAGCTCTGAATGACTTGCTGCAGTCCTTTCTCACTTGTTTCTCCTGTCATTGCTCTGCCTCAAAGCAACTGCTGTTGCAAATAGAAAAAGAGCCATGTCACTTGGACACACTTCAAAAATACATTACAGTTGACTTACATGTCAAGGAAGGGGAGCACCACAATTTCAAAGGCATGTTACTCTATTACTGATGGGGTGTACAGTTATATTCCATACTGCAATTTATTACGTCTAATGTTTACACATATCTTCTAGAGAAGAACATAATGTAGATGGATAACAGAAGGCACCAACTTTGTCATGCATACTTTTCATATAGATCTGTCATAGGCAGGAACGGAAAAGTACAACTCTACTATTGTGGTTAATACGATAGACTTTATCTCCATAATTTATCAATGGTTCCCCTTGGTTCAAAAGGAACTATTATCTTTCAACCAGGCTTTGAGTACATCCAAAGTTAATTATACTATGATTGAATAGGATTACTTAACAATTTTTTTCCCTTGCAAAGCACAATAAGATTTGTACTGGAAGCAGGTAGGTTGGTGATTCAAGGCAGCTCCAAAAGTCTGGTGAAGGGTGATGGAAAGGGAGAGGTTCAAGCAGCTCCTTGTCATCTTGCTGTTCTGTATTTCCTCTCTAATACCATGGTGTTCCAGACTTAGCCAAGTTTCTCAGACACTTCATGGATGCCAATTAGCTACACCCCATTCAGAAAGGTCCCTATTCATAAACAGTACAAAGCACCTCATATAGTAACAGTAGAATAATGTGATTCCTAATTTAGAATCATAGGGTTGGAAGGTGATCATCTAGTCCAATCTCCTGCCCAATACCAGAATCCTCATACTATCCCAGACACGTGATTGCCCAACCTTTTCTTGAAAACGTCCACTGATGGGGCACCAACAACTCCAGGAAGCAAGAAGTCCCACTAGTTAATGGTGTTCAGAGGCAAGAAATCCCTCCTTATTTCAAGTCTGGATCTCTCTCTGTTAACCACTGGTTCTTGTCTTATCCTATCAGCCCTTTCAGGTAAACCAAACAAGAAACACAACTGAGTTAATTTTACTTTGGTTACCAATTTGCTTCTGGATCCAATATAAAGATATTGGCTGTTACCTTTAAAGCCCTATATGGCATGAGTCCAGGGCATCTAAGGAGCCATCTCTCCAATAGGATTAGCCCATCTCACTTACACCAGCAGAAGAGGCCTGCTATGAATTCCATCTGCTAAGGAATTCCAGCAAGTGGGTTCAAGGAGAAGAGCCATTTCTGCTGTGGCTCCATTCTGTGGGACACTCTACCACTGGAGGTGAGAACTGGTCCCACCCTTTTGGCTTTTTGGAAGGGTATTAAACCATGGCTTTGCCAGTTGACCTAGGGTCCTGAGGATGGTATTTACTGTTGGAGGTAGTCTATAGGGTAAGAGTACCTTATTCCCCTCAGGTCCCATCCATCTCTTAGTTCTGGTTTCAGTATACTTTTTTAAAATCTTAATTTATAATTTTAATTATTTTTCTACTTGTTTTATAATCTGTAAGCTGCCCAGAATTGCCTTACAGGGTGAGATGATAGCATAAAAATTCAATAAAAAATAAATAAAATAATAAGCATATCAAATTCTTTTAACTGTTCTTCGTGGGATTTAGCCTCCAAATCTCTTACCATTTTCATTGCTCTTCTCTGCTTTCTTTCCAGTTCCTCTGCATCCTTTTTGTATTGTGTTGATGAGAACTGGACATACATATATATAAATCAAATTTATATATTATGTTACTAAGGGTATAATACCTAAGGAACAGTATAGGCTGCCTTTGTAGGAGTTAAGTTGTTGAATTAAGAGCAAGGAGGCTCAGAGCCTTGGAAACTGACTGGATGATTTTGAATCATGCTGTCAGGCCATTCTTCTTGGCAGCGTTTATACTGTGGAAAAAAATAGAAGAAGTTGCTGAATGAAAGGCAGAAAATTTAGTAAATAAAGATAAAAAGTGTACTAGAATTCAGAAATATCTTCTCTAATACAGAGTGACCTTAGGTGTTCTCTTGTTTTTCCAGAAGCAGAAACCACAGTCTGAACTATCTATGTTTACTTTGTATGCTTTTAATCAGTGCTGGCTGAACACTTTTTGCTGAATAATATTATGGATGAATATAATAATGCCGTCACCCATCAAATAAATTATTCAGTAAGTTTATTTTTATTGATGGTTGAAAGGTATCCATTGAATAATATATTTTAATTATTCATAGTGTGTGTATTCTATTTGTTTATACTCCTGCTATGCGATGAGTTTGACACCTGAAGATTCCAAAGTTTTCATTCATAAACACAGTTCTAGCACTTAACAAGAAGCTGTAAATTTGGGGGCAATATCTGCAGAATATTGAGAACTATGCATGTTAAGTATAATTTCCTGATTTTAAAAAAGGTTCGGGGGGGGGGTTCACTGATTACTGAATAAGTGATCTGATTCTGTTCCAATTCATTTGCACAAAGTCTTGTAAAATGTCAGGAAGGCTTGTCTGCAGAGAGAGCAGCAACAGGCAGAAGGAGAAGAAAGAGAAAGCACCTGTGTGTGCATGGCAGCTTCTTGGCACCCGTATTTCTTAAAGAAAGATGGGTGCTGGCCACATCGTGGAGCCTGGCTCTGAGGCCATGACTGGTCCATAAAGTTACGGTCATTATAGCTCCTCTGCATCAGACAATAAAAATTCAGGCACTTAGCAGCTCACCCGCATTATAGAGGCATCACAGAAGTCTAGCCAAAAGGACCAGCTGAGCATGCCTTTCCAGCAGCAGGAGGAAGAAGATAGTGAAGGTCACTATCTTCTTCCTCCTGCTGCTGGAAAGGCATGCTCATTGGGGATGGGTAGTAAGCTAAAGGGAGACAGCAGAATATAAGGTGGACAAAAGGCAGAGATGGGGAGACATAGGCGGGTGGTGGATGTTGAAGTGGAAGTGAGATGGTGGAGTCTCATCTGCCAAAGGGAGTTCATTGGGAAGCCCAGGAGGAGGCAGCAGGATAGACCCACCTGTTTGCACAAGACGGGAGAAACATTAGATCACGGCCTTATGAGGGCATAGTTCTCCCCTAACTACTGCAATCCAAACTACGAGAACCACTGTTGCTAAGCAGTGCAGTCACATGATGTTTTGCCTAGTGACTGCTTCATTTAGTGATGGAGACTCCAGTCCTAATTAGCGTCGTGAAGTAAGGACTACCAGTATTAAGGCATTCCATTAAAGCATTCCTGTAAGATATACCTCATTGTTGTACTTGTCATGAGGCAACCTGGTTACAAGGACTGCTTTTATTAAAGTCATTATTTCAGAAGTATTGTCCCCCGTTTTATAATTCCCAATTTCTGATAGGACTGATGATAATGATCCAAGTATCTGAGTCTTAAAGAAGAAGAGCTAATTAAATAATTATTGTGCTTTGTTGACTGGTTGTGTCAGAATTTGCCCTATCTATGCATGCGTCCTGCTCAAAATCAGGAAGAATACCTTGGGCTTGGTCTGTTAAAGGAAAGGAATTGGTGGGGGTCTTATTTTCTCTTGCAGCGTATTTCTGCTTCCTTTAAAAATCTTGAGCTCTGGAACATTCTAATGTGAATCAATGCAGGAGGAAAATTTACATTGAATTTATAGGTAATCACTTAAAGAAATACAATTACAAATAAGTAACCAGTCAATTTTAAATATAATCTTTCAGACTCTTTGAGAGCTAGGCATTCTTTCTGGTTTTCCAGAATAACTTCAATAGACAGTGAGAAAGCGAATTAAGTTATCTGCTAATATATTAAAAACAAGGTTTTCTGGAGGGAAAGTTAATATATTAAGAAATTGTGCTAGTTATTGTTCAAAAAATAAAAGGGAGAGAAAAGACATAAATTTATGTATCATAGAAATACTGTAGAACAGTAATTTCTTTTGTTATTATTATTTTAGAAGTTGAAGTGTGAAGAAAGGAGCTGATGATGGTTTTGTACTGGGTTTCTTTAATAAACCTGAAAATGCAGCTTTGATAGTTTTTCAGCTAGATTACTTTCAGTAAAATTCCTACAGAATAGCAGTTTTAAAAATCATTTAAAGGGGAAATGAGACTCATGCCATTAAATTTATTTTCCTATATTATAGTACCAATTAGTACAATTAAAGCGTGACTTAAAAGATTTAGAAGTTCTCTGTGAAGTATGAAATAAACCAGAGGCACAAGAGCCTCTTGAACATTTGAATGATAACTGGTTCTCCATTACAGTCTTCAATCTTATGAAAATTAAATGGGTATTGATGTCAAGCTTTCATCCAAAGTTTTAAAGAGAAGGTTTGAATTCCTTCTAAACTGTATAACACTGTGTTCTTTTTTCCACAATCCGATATATATGTATATGCCTATATAAATGTGCTACAATGCAGGGGATGTAAGAAGCCCCTGAACCACAGCACAAAATCACAGCTAGTCCTTATCTGAAAAGGTAGACGGTTTTCTGCTTGAGCAGAAGGTTGGAATAGAAGACCTCCAAGGTCCTTTCCAACTCTGTTATTCTGCTATTGTTCGTCTAAAGTGCCTGGCCTCTGCATTCTAGGAAGTCCAAGCAGTGTAAAGCAAAGCCATCGCCCCATGTCTGCCCTTTTGGCCACTCTGCACAGCAGCACTTCTCAGAAGTGGTGGCAGCAAGGCGGGGGATGAAGTATAGCCCGGGGTCTTCAGCAATCTCAGCTGGCCACTGCTGCGCCCAGGCCTTTACTTCAACTTCAGCACCATCACTATTGCCACAGTGGAGTGCCACCTGAATCCCCATCCTAGTACCACAGCACAAAGCCCACCCTGCAACTTCTGCCTTGTATTCCATAGGCTCTGCCGCACCAAGATGAATTTTTGCCATCTTCTGTTGCTGATGAGGTGCACACATGCTGGCCCTATGTAATGCACACCAGGCCTTTTTCCTAAGGTTGCACATACTCTTCTCCAAATCACATTCATCCCTCTCCAAATATTGCTGTTCCTTCTCACAATGCTTTAGAAGACTTCTGAGGCCTTCTAAAAGCTTTCAAAAAAGCCACGCTTACCCATCTCCAAATTGTGCTCACCCATCTCCAAATTATACACTGCCTTCTTGGGGAGTTATGGAAGGCCTCAGTAACCTTCTAGAACAGTGATGAAGAACCTTTTAGAGACCGAGTGCCCCAAAACTGCCCCGCCACGGCCCACCCCCGTTCTGCCCCTGCTCCACCCCCCCGCAGGGCCACTCACCACAGATCACCCAGGCGGCTTTGCAGCACCAGGCAGGCTGCTGATGAGGGGATTGCGGAGGGCTGGGCAACGGCTCACGTGCCCACAGAGAGGGCTCCAAGTGCCACCTCTGGCACGCATGCTATAGGTTCACCACCACTCTTCTAGAAGCATCATGAAAAGGCAGTGTGCGAGTCTGTCAGTAGAGTCTGCTGAAGGCCCCCGGCCTTCTATTTCAGCCTCAGCACTGCCACTACTTCCTTTGTGCATGGAGGCCAAAGGTCAGGTATGGTGGGTGGGGAGATAGGCAGGTTAGGGGGAGTTCAAGAGGAGGCAGGGAAAGCAGTCATCTTAAATTACTGAGGCTCAGAGCAGGGAGAGGCCAAGCTGGGAGTGATTTGGATCGGGATGGGTCCTTACCTAATGACCAGTGGGATTCATTTTTTTATGGCAACAAGGTCTGCTGGAATTTCCATCACTATTCAGTGGGGTCACATGACACCATTTTATGGCTGCATTGCTTAGCAATGAAAATTCTGTTACTATTTACTCTAATCATCCAAGTTTCTATTCAGAAGTGCACATAACAAATTCTTTGGGTCTTAAAAGAATAGCTTTGATTCCTAAACTAAGGTATAAAGTATAATTTACGTAAGCCGCAGAGAAGTTGTAATAATAAAATGAAAGCTTAGATAAAAGTTTGTATATACTGTAAATGTTAATAAATTTCATTAATGAAATTGGGGATATGACTATGAGGACAATAACAATAACCATTAATAGGTTCTAAAGCAGTGGTTCTCAACCTTTTTATACGGCGACCCCGGACATAAGCAGGCGGTGCGCATGCGCGCCGCCACCCCCTGTGTGGCACCGCCCCCTGCGCGGTGCGCATGCGTGGCGGTGCCCCCATGCGGCACATGTGTGCGGTGCACCCCATGCGCCGCCCCCGCACGGCACGCATGTGCGGCGCCACTCCCTGCGTGGCACGCATGCGCGGCGGCGCCCCCTGACAAAAAAATGGCAGATCGCATTGTTTGGCGACCCCCATGAAATGGTCAATTGACCCCAAATGGGGTCGCGACCCACAGGTTGAGAACTGCTGTTCTAAAGGGAAATAGTTTTTGTGCAAAACAAAGTTGAGTTGCCTAATTGAACAAAATGCATCATGAAAAAAAGAAATTCTAAAGTACCGTAAAAGAATTGAGTTACCTTATTTGGCACCTTTTCAATTCCTAGTTTATGTTACTTTATGAACTGCTTCTATTGTGCATTGAAAATGTGTTCATAGTGTTACTTTATAATAATGTATCAGCAAAGAAACAGAAATCAAGAACAAATAATGAACGCCTTTGTTAAATAAAAGGTTACAATAATAAATCCTATGTTAAGCATTTTGTATTGTGTTTTGAAATGCATACAGTCAGTGCTATAGATTTAAGTTATATGTTTGTAAATCTTGTAAATGTAAAAAACACAAAATTTGTAGCACTGCATTCATATGCATGCTTTCAATGGATCAACCTTAAGAATGTATTAGCATATAAAAATCAGCTGCATTAGTTATCAATTAAAAATGTAGATATAAATCTCTATGATAGATATGAATCCTATGAGTTATTAGGGAAATTGACAGAATGGAAACCAATCCCAGCATGTAATAGCTTAGTGTGCTAGGAAGAAAAGCAGTTTAGAACAAGTCTACCACAATATATCCTGATGTTATGGGATTTTTTTTCAAGGAGGAAACATACAGTCTCTTTTGCCAACCAATGGAGAGGTTATAGTCCAAGAAAATTTGCATGAGTTTGTGACATGTACCAATAGTTAATCCCACAATCAAAAAAAAATGCAATCAAAGTCTATAAAATATAGCTGAATTATTTAATAATTGTATTATTATTAACTATAGACTATTAAAACTTTCATGTCTGTTTATTTGTAACTCTCAGTTGGGTGAAACAGTGTATCATAGGACAATAATTTTTCAGCCAAGGTACCTCAGATGGGCTAACTTGCAGAATGTGCCCAAAATCTGGGAGTCGTTATTCCCATGGGATTGAAATTTGGCAAAGTTGTGGGCCGCTTCAGCACCACTGAGCCTTCCATTTAGGCTTCTCAGAACCCTGTAGGTTGTGTGACACAAAGGAAAATGGGAAGGGGTGTGTTCACACTGTCTTGTATGCCTGCTTGCAAGGTAGGCCTGCTTGAGAGGCGCAACAGTCAGTGGATGAGGTCTTTTCCTCCTTGGAAGGAAGGTGCCCTTGGAGATACCCCAGGGTGAGAGACCAAGAGTGCAATTTTCCTCACAATCCATCGCTCCCTTTGTTTCCCCTCCCACCCAGCAAAGTGGCAGGCAGTTCCACAGCTCAGCCAAGGAGGAAGAGTGATTTCCAACTTTTCCTGAAAGCTTCTCACATCAGTGGGGAAGCCAGTAGGAAGTCAGAAGTTGCTTCCACTCCCATTGCTTTTTTCCCTCCTGTGGTCATTCTGTTTCTCTGTTTAAGTAGAGAGAGATATTTGAAAGATTGACCCCATGTGGCATGGGGTATCTAGTTAGTATTTAAATTGATATGCCACCTGACTCCCAACATCTCTGGGAGCTCACAGCAATCAAACAAGAAATTAAGATAAAATGATTTGTGATTTGATATTATTGCTTCAATTTGTTCATGAAATGAGAAGGAGGTGACTGATGAGCATGTATGTACGAGCACACATGTGCTGTCCTTTTTTAAGGGAGAGGATCTCATTTCATGCCTCTTTTGAAGAACTTGACCTCTAGCTGTAAGTTTCTTCCTTTTCACTGTCCACCACTGAAATGGATGCCAATGATGAATCCTTGATGATGATGATGGATCATCAGCTGTGAGGTGATATGTTAAAGAAGAAACCATTGCACTGCTGTCCATGGAGCCTTGCTTCTTAAGGACCTTTTACTTCAGCTTCTTGACTTAACCTTCATCGTATGAGCTGTTCTAGTATAAGATGCCTAACCAGCATAGTTGTGAAGAGGGAAAAATGGATTGGGATATTTGAGAAATTAATTTTTGCGGGGTCTTTGCTGCAGTCCAAGTTTGGTTGTTTTCTTGCAGGAATTAATTTTTGTAATGTAGAGCTGTAGAATCTTTATCTGTAAGTAATCATTTCATCCCATAGTTATCTGTATATAAGTTAAGAATTTCTCTTTTGGGTTTTTTCCCAGAAGCTCTTACTTTTGGAGGAAAAAATGGTTGATAACCAAGAAAACATCTATTGTGGGGTTTTTTTGTTTTTGTTTTTGCAGTAGCTCATATTTGTTCACCATAATTTACCTTGGCCTATTTTTGTGTTGTCAGCACTGCAGGAAGACCCATTTTCCCACGGACCACTTTTTAAAAATATCCTGAATCTTCCTAGTTATTTCAATTTATTCCTGATAGTTCCTGATTATAGTCTCATCTTCAAAATCCATTTTGTGAGTCTGAGATTCAAATCTGCCAAATTTTACTCATTAGCCACTATGCTACACTAAAATATTGTGAGTTTGAGAGCAGGGGCTGGAAATACAGTTAGTATGATGATAAAGATTCCTTAGTAACACTATGTTTCCAGTCAATTTTTATTTGAAGAAATTTATTTATTTATTTTATTTATGAGACTTATATACCGCTTTAAGTGCAAGCACTCTCTAAGCGGTGTAAATTGAGGGTGAACAGCTCCCAAAGATCAAGGACATAGTTGCAGAACATATTTTCTTCCCATTCTCACTTCAAACCCCCCCCCCAAAAAAGATAATAGCAAGCTCTGCCTGAATTTTTTTAAAAAAAAGAATAGAAAGAAATTGGGAGAGTTGCTTCAGTTTTAGGGGAAAATACAGAGAGGCAGGGAGAGAACAAGTTCTGGAAATAATAGGAGCTGCTTTTATTTGGAGCTCTGATGTGGAGAAGGGATTTGGTTGTCGGCTTGTAGGCTGAGTTATACTTCCCTGGGGTTCAACTTCTATATTGCAATTTTTAAATGAGTATACAGCTGGCTTCTATTTTTCTTGTTTTCATCTGAATTGTTTGCATTTGATAGCTATCCTGAGTACAACAGGATATATATCAACTTATAGTATGAGTATCTCCAGAGATTTTCTCTTCTAGCAATTGACTTTTGCTATGAAATGAGTGATTACAAGATTACAAGTTCTACAATTATTGGAAAAGTATGCTTAAGAAATAAACACATCAGAAAAAAAATGATCCTCAAAGTACATATGTTTTTCAATATATATATTGAAATATATAAATTAGTATTAAACTCTAAATTAAATAGCTTTAGCAGTTGCTATATTATACATGCAATCTATATTTTAACCAAATCAAATATAATCCAAAATAAGTTCTTTAATTTTTTCTCTTAATGTATTTTCTCTTTATGTATTCTTTCAATAGATAAACTACTTAATTGGCAATTGTGTTTTTATTAATTGCTAGCAATCTTAAACATTTTATATTTAATATATCACTATTATAGATATGCCAGATAGTAACAAATCTGAATAAAAGTCATATTCCCTTCATTTTCAATCTGACTATTAATTATAGAATCTATGTATATGGCCACAAACTACTATTTATATGTCAATTGCTTGTCATGGCCTTAACAGTGTACTGCCAGTGTGGTGTAAAGGTTAAGATATTGGATTAGGACTAAGAAGAACCAGGTTCTTAATCTACTTTCATCCATGAAAATTAATTGGGACAATCACTTTTTCTCCCAGCCATTGTAGTGGGGGGAAAATAGAGAAGGTGTTACGATAAAACAACTATCCTTATACCCTTGCATGTAGTATAAATATAATACTGGCTGATCCAAATATAATGGGTTCTTTAAATTTCAATGAATTGTTCACCACCAGCTGCAGATTAATGCATGTGGCTAAATTAATGTTATGTATTTGAGCCAATAACACCATTAAATGATGATTCCCAATTAGGAAATATCATGAGCTGGGGAAGAATAGGGAAAAATAATATATAGGAAGTCCTCAATTTACAAATGTTTGAATTTACAACAACAGTAAAAAAGGGGGACATGACTGGTTTTCACAATACCATTGCAGATCCTCGTGGTCACATAATCAAAATTTGTGTGCTTGGCAACAGGCATGTATTTATGACAATCACACTGTCTTCGGGTAATGTGATCACTATGTATATAAACTTCCTAGCCGGCTTTCAACAAGCAAAGTCAATGGGGGAAGTCAGATTCACTTAACAGCTGTATGATTCACTTAACAACAAAGGCAAAAGAGGTCATAAAATGGGGCAAAATTCACTCAACTGCCTTGCTTAGCAACAGAAATGTTGGACTCAGTTGCAGTAGTAAGTCAAGGACTACCTGTAATTAAAAAACAACGGAAAAGAAATATGCAAATAAAACAAGAAATAATAGAAAAATGTATACTTCAAGCATTAAGACAAATCTACTTACCTAAAAATTATTTTATCAACTGGTACTATAAAACAAATGAATGGTATCTCTTTAAAGAAATACCTGTTCCTTAAGAAAAGTGGTTATAAAGTAACCTATTTATAATTTAAAACTGGCATATAGTCAAAATGAATAGAAATATTTTCAAAAATCACTACCATATGCATTTAGTTAGGTAATCCACCTACTGTTACTAATCAGAGGCTCATATATACAAGTAAGATTACTCTGTAAAAACTTTTCAAAATTCGATCAATTTGGACCAATAATGTCACTCTTAATTCTAGAAATAGCTATTCAATAGTTAAAATGGCAATTTAATGAAACTGAACACCATGCCTTGGACCTTTGCACTTAGGCAGACAAAGTCTTAGCAATAATAGTGTAACCAGATGGGTTGATTCTTTCTTCAGTAATTCAGTTGCTGTTAGCCTGTCAAGGAAAAGGCCTGTGCTAGACATTTACCATGGAAGCAATTCCTAACATGTCATTTAGGTTGATTTTAATGTAGAGGGGCCCACTTACATCATTACCCAAAAAAAAAAGGGACCATTTTGTGCTTTTGCCTTTTTATATCTTGCAGATTGTTTCCATCACCAGCTTGGAGTGGGCTGAATTTTGACAGAAAATTAAATTTGTCCTTTACAGTTTATCAGATCCTCTCAATCACTTTGTGGATTTTCTTTTATTACAATTTTGGTCAATCATGGTGTAGTGCTGTTATAGCAAACACTTTTTTACCTTCTGAAAGGAGTGACTTTTAAAAGGTATCTTTGTGCTAGTAGAAAAGGTTGACTTATGGCAAGGCAGATTCTGATGTAGCAAAAGAGCATTACCAAGAATAAATAAGAATGGGTGGCTCTAACATGAAAAATAAATCTAATTTGTTTTTAATACAGTTAAATGATGTTAATAGTATTGTTTCATATGTACGTGTTACTCGTCACTAAATATTACAATTCAGCGTCATTTTTGAAGGAGCTTTGGAATGGCACGTAAGGATTTTGGAGGTCATGTAACTTTGGATTTACCCTGTCTGAAGCATATAGTGATATAGTGTAAACAGATCAAATTAAGTGTGATTGGTCATCCTTTCAGCAGATTTTGAGATAAATGTCATTTGCACACCAAATATGAGCCATGGTGGCACAATTCTGCCAATTGCCAGCAGTTCTATCTTGACCTGCTCAAAATTGACTCAGCCTTCCATCCTTCTGAGGTCAGTAAAATGAGGACCCAGATTGTTGGGGGCAATATGCGGACTCTGTAAACTGCTTAGAGAGGGCTGTAAAGCACTATGAAGTGGTATATGGCTAAGTGCTGTTGCTATGGGTTAACACAGAGGTCCCCAACCTTTTGGGCACCAGGGACCAGTTACGTGGAGAGAGGTTTTTTCATTGACCAGAGGGGGCATGGTTTTGTGTGCTGCCTGCATCCTACAGATGGGGCTTTGCTTGTTTCTGCGGCCCAGTTGCTGGCATGCCACGGATCAGGGGTTGGGGACCCCTGGGTTAACATACTTGAATAACAGAAACACTTCATCTTTTTGGTCAGTAATGCCTTCATATTATTGCCAAGTAGTGTGTCCCAGGTAATTTTGGGATTTATTTAATCTTTTAGATATATCATTCAACTCATAATAATTTCCCATAGGTGCCAATTTCAACTTAAAATTACATTTACAGAAAATTGGATTTTCCCCCAGGTTTTCAGTTAGATTGTTGAAGGTATACTCTTTCCAAAAGATTTTCAAGCCTGTAAAATATAAATCATTTTCTAAAAAGTTCAAATCTAAACAGGAGACATACTTGAATTCTCTAAAATAATAACATGACATGACATGACATTGCAGTTTCTATTTAGGTTGTTGTAATTGTTACTACATTTACAATTATGTTTATGTTAGCACTTACATACAGTATTTTATGCAAGTCTTGTTATTTATTCTTTCTACATGGTAAATCTCCTTGATGATGAAGTATCTAAAGCTATTTACTTTCAATACATTTTATTTTTTAAATAATTTCTTGAAATATAAAAATACAAAGATAAAAATCTAATAAAAAGTAAGAAAAATACAAAAAAATATAGAGAGGAAAAAAGGGAAGAAGGAAGGAAAAAAGAGTTTAGAATGTTAAAAAAAAGGAAAATATATAGAAATTGCTTCCACCTTCATCAAGACAAGAACAAACCATTTCAGTAACTTAGCAGCTTTTCTAATTTCAGCTGAAATCTGTTCATATCATATCTTATTGTTTATCTATTAGCAAATAATAAACTCTATCATTCAATCTTAATCAGCAAAATACCATTTCCCTCAAATAATGTCTCAGAATTTTTTATCATCTTCATCTCCTCTCAGAAACTTCTTTGCAAGTATAACACTTTCCTTCAATTTTAATACCATAGCTTATCACTTTCTCTAAAATACAACAAAACAAATCTCTTCTTTCCATATCTTATCCATAAAGAAATCTCTAAAGCCTCATCATTCAATCCTGGTAAGAAAAACCCACTAAAAGTTGCTAAGAAAAAAAAAAATATCCACTTTAACTTTGGTTGAATAAGAGAACATTATAAATCCTTTTCCTTTAAAAGTTCTGATGTTTATTCCTCTTAAGTAATGTCCCAGAAGGTGATTTCTTTTCATTCACTCTATCTTTTCTCAGGAATTCCTTTATAGGTATATCACATCTTTTTTGTACGTGCAAAATAAGAAAATTCATTTTTCTGAGTAGAAATCCAAGTCATTCTTTTGACTCATTATTTATATGCCCCTTTTACCTATTAAAACCTGCAGAAGTTTTATTTGTAAATCTCATGTAACATCTTTGTCAGTATCATTCTTGTATTCTGTCAATTTTAAATCCATATCCAAAAGAGCCTGTCTTCTCATCTCCTCTTTTGAACCCATTTTATAGTAATGGATAATCTAAAAATAAAGCTTTGAGTGTATTGTTACCAATACACTTATCTTCTTGTATCTTTAATAGAATTTTAAACAAATCACAGGAAGTATTCTTATAATTATTACAAAATTTTATTTCCCGTCAATCTGGCCCTTTAGTCCATTTAAATATTCCAAAATCAACATTCTAATCACCCCTTTGCTGCTAATTTCTAAATAAAAATTAGCTCTTAAATTTACAGGAGCTTCTATTGCTGAGGATTGGAGAAAAACCTTTTCTGGGAATTGAAGGAAAATCATCCAGTATAATAAAACGTTTCCTTCTAATGTTTCTGAATATCCAATTTACAACCTATTTCCAGTGTAAGTGATTAAGAAAGGAAGTGGGTGAACCCAGTGTTTCTTTGAAGGCTCTGAATGGCAGCTTGGGCAAAGTTCAGTATTCCAGTTCCTAGAGCTCTAAAACCCGCTAGAACAGGGCTTTTCAACCTTTTCATCCATTGTACCACTTTTAGGATATGACAATATCTGAGTACCACCAGTCGTCTAGAAAGGTGTCAAAAACTTGACAACCCCCCAAAAAAGGAAAAAAGTGATAAAATACAGGTAGTCCTCGACTTACAACAGTTCACTTAGTGACTGTTTGAAGTTAAAATGGCACTGAAAAAGCCACAGCCGAGTAAGACACCTGCCTGCCCACCTGGTGGCGCTCTTCCTCCTGTCCAAGGTTTTCATTGTTGTGAGCATTTCTGTTGAGGATTGGCAGCGGGGGTGGGGTGGGGGTGTTTGGTTTTTATTCCCTCCCCCCTGTCTGCTGGGTGGTTGCATCAGGTTTTGGTCACTACACATGACCCTGGGACACTGTGATCGTCATAAATATGAATCAGTTTGCCAAGCATCTGAATGTAAATCACAAGACCCCGGAGATGCTGCAACATTCCAGCTGATCGGCACTTCTTCTGGGCTCAGCAGAAGTGCCAGGATCAGTGCCGAGCTCCAGCTGGAGCCTGGCGCTGATCCTGGCACTTCCACTGAGCCCTGACAGCCCCAAAGAAGTGCTGATCCTGGCGCTTCCGCTGAGCCCTGACAGCCCTGCAGCTCCAGCCATCTCTCGCTCAGGCTTGTGCGGTGCTGCCACCGGTTCAGCTCATTCCCCTCCCCCGCCACCACTTTTCTAGGATGGTCACGCACCACCTGCCAGGTGCCAATGTACTACAGGTGGTACCCGTACCACTGGTTGAAAAGCCCTGCACTAGAAATCTTTCTTTTATGGTCTCATTGTGAGGAGCATCTGTGCGAAGCACTATGGGTGATCCCAAATCCTCTTCTTATCTGGAGAGGAGTTGGGAGAGCTGATACATTCACCACCTCCTCTTTCTGCCATGCTTGTGCCATCTTCAATTCACCATGTTTCCCTTGAAATCACTTTCAATACATTTTACAGTATGTATGAAGTCAGAATTCTAATCTGTATTAATGATTTTGTATAAGGAATTAATAAAACTAATAATCACTGCATTTAAATAAAAACAACATTCAATACATATCATACAAGTAAAAGGTTTCAGAATGAAAAATAGAAATTACTTTCAAAGAATTTCATGTATGCATTGTAGAAGTCTTGTCAGAGCATAAACCATACCAGTAATTTCATAAGCTCTATAGAATAATGCCAACATTCTTAATTTACAGACAACCCTTTGACAAGGGTTACATGTTTTGTTGCATAGACCTCTTAAGTGCTTGGCTGCTAACCCGTTTATTTATTGCTTCCTGCAAGATCTTGTGCTCTACTTTGAGTTTTCATTTAATAGATATGAAATTCTTTAGTACAAACCTATTTGTCTATGCAAGCTGTCAGTAAAATTAACAGCTGTGGAAAATCAAGATCCTTGACCATAGATTCTGTGCTATGGAGGTTTAGCACCATCATGTGACGTTTCTGAAGGAACCATGTGACCTTGGGGATTTGGTTAATTCATTGATCCCACAACAAGCTTAGGCATACAGGTCCTTTATAACTATAGTTTGAAGTATATTTTTCCATCTTCAGAACTGATGAAAAAGTATATTGTACTATTGTATATTACTGCATTTTCACTATTTTTCATTTGACTATAAACATCTAGAATTTTAAAAGATTTCAAGTAATATCCTGAGCATATAAATGCACTGCTTGTACTTCTTTGTTGTTGGGATATAGGTAACAGTATGTTGTCTTGCAACATAATCTCTCTAATCAAGATTGCATAGAATTGTGTGAGCAAGTTTGGAGTAAAACTGGGCTTTGATGACACTTGGAGCTTACTGCTCAAAATATACCTAAATTGTCCAATACTACCATTGTCCAGTACTTAACTACCATGTTTTCCCGAAATTAAGGCCCACCCTGAAAATAAGCTCTAGCTTTATTTTTGGGGTGGGCCTAATATAAGCCCTACCCCAAAAATAAGCCCTAGTTTTGGGGTGAGGCACACACTTAAAAATCAAGCTAGGGTGGGGGTAGGGGTGTGGATCTGCCCCACGTGCCCGCACCCACTTAACTTGCAGCCAGGCCTCTCCTCACCAGCCCACTTCTTCTGAAGTGTCTTCTGCAGCCAGGCCTGCATTTCTCAGTCATGGGCCTTTCCAGAAGGCCTGTGCAGCTGAGAACCAAGTTATGGATTCAATCTATAGCTGAGTTCTGCAAGACTCTGTAGCCAAGGACCGAGCTATGGTTTGAATCCATCGCTTGGTACTTTCAAATATTCATGGAAAAAAGTATAAGGAACGCTTGTGGTAACACTAGAAATATGTTGGTCAGGAACATAAATGTGCATGTCATTAAATTTTTAGATAATATGCTATTTTTGGCTGAGAAGATAAATGTTTGTTTCAGTTAATTACAGTCAAAGACCAGTACAGAGAATCTAAAAAATGATCTGTCGTAGATGTTTTGATGCATTATGCAGCAAAGTATGGATCTGAAAATTAACATATTGAAGATTACAGTGGTTGTGCTTGACAATGAAAACGATGTGGAGAACTATAGGTTACACAAAAATGCTCCCCAATCAGACGATGTAAATTAATTTGTCTACAATGGCAGAATGTTTTTCTAAAGAATAGGAATGGATGAATACTGGTAGAAAAGTAATGGGTAACATGATTTCTTGACATAATTATATCTCAAAGAAAGCAAAGATGGTCACTTTCTTCCCTTGTTATAAAACCCCAAATCCTAATTCAAACATTGTTAGATCACTCATATCAGAAATCGCTTTCTACAACTCTTGATAGATATTTAATTTTCAACTTTGTAGAGTAAATTTTTGGCTATTCCTAATTCATGAAAAATGTATATTTATTGATAGATTTCAATTTTGGAGACAGAGCTAAGCAGAGGGTATGCATTGTTAAGTAGCAATAATTCATTTAAAACTATATTGCCAATTCTATGAATTTCAATCCAAGTTGGGTAAATAGTGAGACGTGTCTTATAGCTGCCCATCTCACTTTTACATGACTCCAGGCAACTTACAATAAACAAATAAAAATACAAAATACATACTAGGAAGCAAAAATAAAAACACATAGCAGGTGGGCATTATCTAACCTAGCATCTATACAACCAAGAGATGGGCTCTAACCAGGGCCCCAGACTCAAGCAGAAAGCCAAGTTTTCAAGGATTTACAAAAGGCCAATAGGCATTAGGGCAATCTAATCTCAGGAGAAATGATGTTCCAAAAAGCAGGTACCATGACAGAAGAGGCTCTCCTCTTGGGCTCTGCCAGCCAACACTACCTAGCTGACAATACCCATTGCATGCCAGATCAAATAAAGCAGGTAGAAAAATGTCCTGAGTGATACTATAGTTCTGTAAACAACCAAGTTCTAAGCCATGAACACTTTAAAGGTGAATTACACCTGGAAACCAATGCAGCCCACAAAGCAGTGGGATCAAATGTTCTGGTACCAGTATCTGCCTGCACTGCCACATTTTAACAGAGTAACAGAGTTGGAAGGGACCTTGGAAGTCTTCTAATCCAACCCCTACTCAAGCAGGAAATCTATACCATTTGAGACAATCTCTTCTTAAAAACTTCCAGTGTTGGAGCACCCACAATTTCTGGAGGCAAGCCGTTCCAATGATTAATTGTTCTAACTGTCAGGAAATTTCTCCTTACTTCTAGGTTGGTTCTCTCCTGAATTAGTTTCCATCCATTGCTTCTTATTTTGTCTTCTGGTGCTTTGGAAAATAGGTTGACTCCCTCTTCTTTGTGGCAGCATCTTAGATGATCTCCAAGGTCCCTTCCAACATTATTATTATGATTGTTGTTGTTGTTGTTGTTGTTGTTGTTATATATTGGAACATTGCTATCATGTCACTTCTAGTCCTTCTTTTCATTTTGCATTTTCATTTTATATCAGTTGAAGCTTCCGAATAATGTTCAAGGACAGACCCATGTTAACACATTGAAGTAGTCCAACCCGGAAGTCATAAAAGACCATGAGCCACGGTCCTGTGGGATAGGTGCAATTGACACAGACTCTGAAGCTGTGCAAAAGCCCTCCTAATCACAGCACACTAGGCCTCTCTGGAGCAGTGCCACCCAATTTAGAACCAAAGATAGAAAGTACCTGGAACCAAAATCCCAGAGCCACCCAGTCTTGCTTAATTTGAGCTGAAGCCTCTTGTGCCCCATCCAGGCCTTCATAACAGGCACTGATACAAACCTCCATAGCATCACTCAGTCGCCTGGGATGGAAATATAAAGCTATATAAAAATATAAACACAAACATGGGATGACCTCACCCATCAGTTTCATGTAGATGTTAAACAGGAGGGGGAGAGTACTGAGCCCTGAGGTGCCCCATAAACAAGGACTGTAAGGTTTTATAGAATCAATGCAAAAATTTGAAAGAAGTTATATCAGAATTAAAATTAGTAATGCGAAAGAATCAATTTGCCAGCTATTTTTTACAGAGGAATTATCTTATAATGTAATTTTTTTCATAAGCAAAAGAATCCAAGCTATGTCTAGAAATCACTTTTTTCCATGCATCTTGCAGCATTAAAGCAAATATTTATGATTCCTAACCAAACAAACCAGAATGGAACAACTTGCTTCCAGAAGTTGTGGGTACTCCAGTACTGGAGGTTTTTAAGAAGAGATTAGACAACCATTTGTCTGAAATGGAAAAAAGATTTCCTACTTGAGTAAGGAGTTAGCCAGAAGATCTCCAAGGTCCTTCCCAACTCTGTTATTTTGTTTGTCAGAATTTAAATGGGGCTTCACATCATGGCTATAAATGAGGATTAAGATTGGGCAATCAGTAGCTGTCGCACAGTCTCTCAACCTTGGCAACAATGGTGAGATGACATCAAGATCCACCCTCCTGGCCCAAGTGATTCCACATATCTTATTATTCAGTACCATGTACAGAAAGTTCCTCTAAAAATATCCACAAGAGCATGTTTCTAGTTATTCTTAAATAAAAAAACTTGAACATCCAAGTCAGAGAACGCTTACAACAGTAGGCATCTGGCATTATCATAACACAAACAGTCCCAAAGGACAAGATCAACTCTTTCTTTCTTTCCACAAATATCACACAGTCCCATGACATCTCTTCCAGTTATGAAAATATGCACTGTGACCTAACAGTATTTGAAAACAACCAAGTTGCTTCACCTGGACCAGACAGTGAAAACCTCAATAATTTATTAACACATTGAGACTTGCAAACTGAGGGGGAGGAGAGGGGCTGCCCCAAAACATTATTACAGTATACGGTGCCTTGTTTTCTTTAGATACTTGATAAATTTATATAGAATAAATTGATGTGTGGTTTATTATTTATCAGCATTTGATAGACTTTGTTTATTTTGTCTGTTTATTTCAGGGGTGACAAACTCGCAACATCACATGATGTGTCGCGACATATCGTGACTTTTTTTCCATTGCCAGCAATGGGGTGGGCGCGGTTTCAGCATGACGCATCCAGCCTGCGGGCCGGCAGTTTGACACCCTTGGTTTATTTGAATGTGACAGGGAAGAAGACTTTAGAGAATCTGGTTAAACTTTGGGGGATTATTTTGTTTATATAATTTTCCAATTTCTTTTTTCTTTTTCTTTCAGTTTTTCTTTTTTTAAAATGTAATTTCATATTTATACTGCATTGTAAATAGTGTGTCATGGTTTCGAGAGATGAATCTCTTCAAAGAACTTCGAGGCATTGTTTACCTTAAAGAATCTTTATTTTGAGTAGCATAGCATCGGCACTGGCATAAATGAAGCCAAAAACTAAATTCCCCTCCCCTGAGCACATAGTATCAAAGCACAATTACCTCCTCCAATTAACAGTCATAAATCACATTCCCCAATTAGCTTGACAAGTGGGCTTCCTCTCTTCTCCAGTCTGCCAATTTCTTATCAGCTCTGGTTACAAAAACCTTGTTTCTCACGCTGGGTCTAGTGTTGTTATGTCTAGCTGGACTCTCATTCACATTCTCCCTCCCAGCATCACCTAACTCTAAAAGCAAAAGGTAAATGATGGCTACATTTCCATTTGTTGCCAATGTAAAAACATCCTATGTTAGAAGCATTGACATAGTGTGTGTGAATGTGTGTTGGAATTATCTATCTATCTAAAACTGAAATAAAGAAGAGTTTTTCAGCCATTGTAAGTAAGCATGGCAAACAATTTATAGTATAATCTGTGCAAGAATAAATAGGCTGCTGTTCATTGCTATGCATCCTTGGCCCTTTGAGGGCTTAATCAGTAGGAAGTAGGATGGCTGAAATAGATAAAACTATTGGCCCTGGGTCTTCCTTCTTCCAAGAAGTGGCCATGCATGTTACCCCTGGAAAGGATTATTTCTATTCATCAAAAAATCATAATGATTTTATGAAAGAAAAGCCATCCTGCTGTAAAAATTGTAGAAATTACTGCAGTAAAGTAATACGTGAAGGGCTGTAGAATCTCCCAAATATTAAAAATTGTGGGGTTACAAGCAAATGCATTGAATTTCTGACTGATTCATGTTTGATATTTGACATAGAGATATGATTACAAAGCCAGATAAAAACATTTATAAATGTCTCTTCCTTGAAAGTGCTCAAAATGCAAACAGAAGAATGTGTTTGATTTAGTATATTTGATTTATAAATTTCTTACGGTACAAACATAATACATTGTTTGCTGTAGAGCTGAAACATCAAAACAACAGAGATAATTTTGGGGAAACAATGCTGCGCAACCTGAAACCTGATGGGGCAGTAACTGTGTGCCATGGGGAATGTGTTAACCCAATTTTAAAGATAGGAGGAAGCACTGTTCTGAATTTCTTTATTATTTATTGAACTGAACAAACATACATTAGGTTTGGCCTGTAATGCACATGGGAGAGCAGTCTTCCAGATATGTTGTTACTCTCTCTTGTAAAATAAAGGAAAAATAGGAAAGGTAGAAAGATGAAATGTATTATAGATAACTCCCAGATGGCTAAATACTTTCTGGAATTTGAATTCTCAATACATCTGAAGAATCCAAATTAAGGAAGTCTGGATTACAGTTATCTATGAGATTCATTGCTGAAAGTACTAGAAATGGTAATTGAGGAACACACGTTTCATTTATTGTGTATTGATTGTTACACAATATTAAAAAGAGAAAAAAAATCAGGAGCAGGAATCAAAATATGAGCTTGTCAGATGACCAGGACCATGATCTTTGATGGTCTGTCTACTGATCTTGATTTTCTAGTACATCCTTATGTAACTACCTAGTTCCCACCATCTTTTCCCACATTTCAAGTATCCAAAAAGCCTGCATGTTGATGATATCACTTGGCTTCTTATTGTTAGATACATTTCATTTTGTAATGAAAATAATTACTGTTATGACTGTCAGTCAGTCCGACCTTTTTCTAAAGGGAACTATGGTTTTGGCATGCATCATGATTATTGTTGGAGCACTGTTAAATTTTTCAGAAATATAGGCCTCCTGAGAAATCAATCATAGCTGAAGAAATTTCAGTATTGTTACTTGATAGCTGTGAAAACTTCATTCTGCAGATTGTTGCAGTCTTACTGCATTGCTCTTATTTTATGTTTTTTTAACTTATCTCTAGTGATGCCATGATACTTCTTCACAGAGAAAAAGCTACTTGCACTAGAAATATTTTCCATATGTAAACTCAAAATGAGTGCAGAACGCTATTTGCCACTAGATAATGGAGCTGGAACATTGCCAGAATAGTGTTCTGATAATACCTTGTCTTTATAAGTATGTATTCTGAAGCAGAAGTAATTGGGTTTCGTTCATTTTTGTTGCCTTGTTCAGTAGCTGCTTCTATCCTAGCAGATATTTTGCACATTCCATGCTAAGAATAAACTAACTAAGTTAATTGGATCATATATATATATAGGTCTTTGGTTTGATATATATATATATATATATATATATATATATATATATATATATATATATATATATATATATATATATTAGGTATTTGTATATAGGTCTTTGGTTGTTCGGGTTTTCTCCCGCGTAAAATTGGAAGTGTCTTGGCAACGTTTCGACGAAGTCACATTCGTCATCTTCAGGCTGGTGTTTTTAGCTTCTTGCTTTGAGCAGCAATGTGTGGTTTTAGCTGTTTCTTCCTTTTAACTGCCAGTGAGGGTATGAACTGATTGGATGGGAGCTTGGCTGTGTTCTGATTGGGTGGAGGTGTGTTCTGAATGGTTAGGGGCTTGGCTGTGCTCTGATTGGCTGGGGGAGTGTTCTGTTTGGTTGTGCTCAGGTTAGTCTGAGTTGCAGAGGGGTTTAAGATTTTGGGGTTAGGGAGTCGTTTGTCAATAAGGGCAGGTTTCCAAATGGCTGGTAGGCGGGAGGTATCATCTCGCTTGTTCATGCTGTGTGGGCGTTTTTCTATCTCGATGGCTTCTCTGATTATTCTGTTATTAAAATGTTCACTTTTGGCAATGGTTCTGGTATTTTTAAAGTCAATTTCATGTCCTGTGGCTTTAAGGTGTTGGACCAGGGAAGATGTTGGTTCCTCTTTTTTGACTGAGTTCTTATGTTCTTCAATGCGTGCACTTATTCTTCTGTTGGTTTGTCCGATGTATATGGTGGGACAAGTGGTGCATGGGATTTCGTATACTCCTTGATTTTCTAATTCAATTTTATCTTTGGGGTTTCTAAGGATGGTGGATATTTTTCTGTTTGTGCAGAATGCTGTTTTGATGTTGTGTTTATGGAGGATCTTACTGATTCTGTCTGTGGTGCCTTTTATGTATGGGAGGAGGGCTTTGCCGTTTTCTTGTTCTTTGTCTTGGATTTTAGTGGGGGTTTCTTTTTGGATTAGGTTTGTAATCTTATTTCTATGGAATCCATTGGATGTTAGTACATTGGTGAGAGTGTGTAGTTCGGGTTTTAGGTGTTGTTCGTCAGCTAAGCGTTTTGTTCTGGAGATGAGTGTCTTGGCTACAGAGTTGATCTGTGCTGGGTGGTGGTGTGAGAGAGCGTGCAGATAGCGGTTTGTGTGTGTTTTCTTCTGGTAGATGGTGTGTCCTAGGGAGCCATTGGATTTCTTGTAGACTAAGACATCCAGGAAGGGAAGTTGGTTGTTAGCTTCTGTTTCCATGGTGAACTGTATTTTGGGGTGTAGGCTGTTGAGGTGTGTGAGGAAGTTGTCCAGTTTTTCTTTCCCATGTGGCCAGATTATGAAGGTGTCGTCTACATATCTGAGCCAGAGTTTGGGTTTGTGATCCGATTTTTCTAGAGCTTGGGTTTCAAAGTGTTCCATGTAGAGGTTGGCAATGACAGGTGAGAGGGGTGATCCCATGGGTGCTCCTTCTGTTTGTTTGTATTTTTGTCCGTTATAGATGAAGTATGTGTTGGATAGGCAGTGGTTGGTCAGATCTAAGATGTGTTTGGGGGGGTTATATTTGTTTTGAATAGCTGTCAAGGCTTCTTTGATAGGAAACCTGCCCTTATTGACAAACGACTCCCTAACCCCAAAATCTTAAACCCCTCTGCAACTCAGACTAACCTGAGCACAACCAAACAGAACACTCCCCCAGCCAATCAGAGCACAGCCAAGCCCCTAACCATTCAGAACACACCTCCACCCAATCAGAACACAGCCAAGCTCCCATCCAATCAGTTCATACCCTCACTGGCAGTTAAAAGGAAGAAACAGCTAAAACCACACATTGCTGCTCAAAGCAAGAAGCTAAAAACACCAGCCTGAAGATGACGAATGTGACTTCGTCGAAACGTTGCCAAGACACTTCCAATTTTACGCGGGAGAAAACCCGAACAACCAAAGACCTATATACAAATACCCGCGAAAACCTCAGAAAACAAATATCGAACCTCTACGGGGAGGAAATCCACCATCTGACCAGGACCTATGAAAAACTTGAAGTCAAAAGAGCTTCCATTTTATGTGACCTCGCATTCCTACGTAACTGCCGAGATCAAAATCTAATCCCCACATGTTTCCAACTGAAATTCCACTCCAACTCTGCCGCCACCAAACGGATCCTGAAAAGAACAGAATTGGCCCTAATCAGAAATGAACTTCACACAAAAAGATTCCTCCTAGACCGAATTAACAAAGATCTCCTCACACTCCACTCAAACTCAGCAACAAAAGATAAACCCCGCACTTTGGACAAAATCCAAACAACTCGCCGTCTGAGAGCGAAACACAGGGACCACCCAAGAACGATACACACACCAACAAACTCCAGACGACTACAAGACGCCAGAAACAACCCCCTCTCCCTCACAGCAACACAGGAAAACAAAGTGCATAACATCTCAGATAGGATCCTCACCAAAGCCGAAACCAATGTCCTTTCCAAAGGATTCAACTTTGCAGTCGCTCCCAACCACATCCCCACTGAAACCATTATATGTGGAGTTGAAACCAGCCTGACCAAAATCAACCCCGATGACGCTAACAAAATCAGACTCAAAATCACCAACATCCTCGGCACCAGCAAGCCACCCAAAAGCAACTTACCCAAAGAGGAACAGACAGCACTACGTAACCTGAAAGAAGACACCAGCATAATAATCCTACCAGCAGACAAGGGCAACGCCACGGTGGTTATGAACACATCTGACTACCAAACCAAATTAACCAACCTACTCCAAGACTCCACATACAAACCCCTAAATACAGATCCCACCACCTACCTGGAAAAAAACACCAGAACCAAGATAAAAGCCTCCCCCATTAGCGAAGAGATCCAGCAAAGAATCATTCCCAGAGAGAAATCATCCAGATGCCCCAAACTCTATGGTCTCCCCAAAATACACAAAGAAGGAACCCACTCAGACCTATAGTCAGCTCCATAGGCTCACCTCTACAAAACCTAGCCAAATATCTCGCCAAACAACTACAGCCCTATGCAGAATCCATCACCTCACACGTAAAAAACTCATTCCAGTTTATAGAGATCATAAAAGAAACAAAGCTTACAGCCCAGCGACCTACTAGTGAGCTTCGATGTCATATCCCTCTTCACCCAAGTGCCTATCAAAGAAGCCTTGACAGCTATTCAAAACAAATATAACCCCCCAAACACATCTTAGATCTGACCAACCACTGCCTATCCAACACATACTTCATCTATAACGGACAAAAATACAAACAAACAGAAGGAGCACCCATGGGATCACCCCTCTCACCTGTCATTGCCAACCTCTCCATGGAACACTTTGAAACCCAAGCTCTAGAAAAAGCGGATCACAAACCCAAACTCTGGCTCAGATACGTAGACGACACCTTCATAATCTGGCCACATGGGAAAGAAAAACTGGACAACTTCCTCACACACCTCAACAGCCTACACCCCAAACTACAGTTCACCATGGAAACAGAAACTAACACCCAACTTCCCTTCCTGGATGTCTTAGTCTACAAGAAATCCAATGGCTCCCTAGGACACACCATCTACCAGAAGAAAACACACCCAAACCGCTATCTGCACGCTCTCTCACACCCCCACCCAGCACAGATCAACTCTGTAGCCAAGACACTCATCTCCAGAACAAAACGCTTAGCTGACGAACAACACCTAAAAAACGATCTACACACTCTCACCAATGTACTAACATCCAATGGATTCCAAAGAAATAAGATTACAAACCTAATCCAAAAAGAAACCCCCACTAAAATCCAAGACAAAGAACAAGAAAACGGCAAAGCCATCCTCCCATACATAAAATGCATCACAGACAGAATCAGTAAGATCCTCCATAAACACAACATCAAAACAGCATTCTGCACAAACAGAAAAATATCCACCATCCTTATAAACCCCAAAGATAAAATTGAATTAGAAAATCAAGGAGTATACGAAATCCCATGCACCACTTGTCCCACCACATACATCGGACAAACCAACAGAAGAATAAGTGCACGCATTGAAGAACATAAGAACTCAGTCAAAAAAGAGGAACCAACATCTTCCCTGGTCCAACACCTTAAAGCCACAGGACATGAAATTGAATTTAAAAATACCAGAACCATTGCCAAAAGTGAACATTTTAATAACAGAATAATCAGAGAAGCCATCGAGATAGAAAAACGCCCACACAGCATGAACAAGCGAGATGATACCTCCCGCCTACCAGCCATTTGGAAACCTGCCCTTATTGACAAACGACTCCCTAACCCCAAAATCTTAAACCCCTCTGCAACTCAGACTAACCTGAGCACAACCAAACAGAACACTCCCCCAGCCAATCAGAGCACAGCCAAGCCCCTAACCATTCAGAACACACCTCCACCCAATCAGAACACAGCCAAGCTCCCATCCAATCAGTTCATACCCTCACTGGCAGTTAAAAGGAAGAAACAGCTAAAACCACACATTGCTGCTCAAAGCAAGAAGCTGAAAACACCAGCCTGAAGATGACGAATGTGACTTCGTCGAAACGTTGCCAAGACACTTCCAATTTTACGCGGGAGAAAACCCGAACAACCAAAGACCTATAACAAATACCCGCGAAAACCTCAGAAAACATATATATATATATAATCTGAGGTTTTCGCGGGTATTTGTATGTAGGTCTTTGGTTGTTCGGGTTTTCTCCCACGTAAAATTGGAAGTGTCTTGGCGACGTTTCGACGAAGTCCCATTCGTCATCTTCAGACTGGTGCTTTCAGCTTCGTGCTTTGAGCAGCAATGTGTGGTCTTATCTGTTTATTCCTTTTAACTGACAGTGGGGGTATATATATATGTAGGTCTTTGGTTGTTCAGGTTTTCTCCCGCGTAAAATTGGAAGTATCTTGGCGACATTTCGACGAAGTCCCATTCGTCATCTTCAGACTGGTGCTTTCAGCTTCGTGCTTTGAGCAGCAATGTGTGGTCTTATCTGTTTATTCCTTTTAACTGACAGTGGGGGTATATATATATGTAGGTCTTTGGTTGTTCGGGTTTTCTCCCGCGTAAAATTGGAAGTATCTTGGCGACATTTCGACGAAGTCCCATTCGTCATCTTCAGACTGGTGCTTTCAGCTTCGTGCTTCGAGGAGCTGGTTTATTCTTAGCATGGAATGTGCAAAATATCTGCTATTTCACAATCTTTTTTTTTTTTAACCTAGCTATCAAATTCTTACATCCTTACTCCTCGAAGCATGAAGCTGAAAGCACCAGCCTGAAGATGACGAATGGGACTTTGTCGAAACGTCGCCAAGACACTTCCAATTTTACACGGGAGAAAACCCGAACAACCAAAGACCTACATACAAACACCCGCGAAAACCTCAGAAAATATATATATATATACATACATATATATATATATATATATATATATATATATATATATATATATATATATATTTCTTCCCTTCCTTCCTTCCTTCCTTCCTTCCTTCCTTCCTTCCTTCCTTCCTTCCTTCCTTCTCTCCCTCCCCCTCATCATTTTGCTTAAAGCATTTCAATTGGGCTGCTTTTTATACTGCTACGTTCCAGATACTAAGATTGGATAAGTTAGAACTGTAACTAGATCTAAGAACGTATTAGAATTGCAGGCTCTTTTTACCAGGTAACTGATCAAAAACTTTTTTTTTCCCAAAACAGTCAGCATATTCTTTGTGAAAAGCAAATTTCTTAAGGAGAATGAAATTAAAAGTATCATCTAGGTATAGCTAAGCAGTTGGGAGGCATAATTGGATAGATACCATCTCACTAATGAAGGGTAAGGATGTAAGAATTTGATAGCTAGGTTAAAAAAGAAAGATTGTGAAATTTATATATTGACTTTTCCAAAAAGAAATCTATATGAATCATCATTTTGTGTCTTCTTTATTCAATACAGATATTCTATTCTGGGGACTATTATTTAATAGTACAACTTTTAGTGTAGTTGATAATTAAACATGAAAAAGTGTGTGTATAAAGATAATTACATTGTATATTGGACAATGAGAGGAAGGAGCTAACCAGATTGTTTCAAAGAGATGTTACATACAAACCATATTCAGGCTGAAACAGGATTGGCAATTTACCATTCATAGGAAGGATTATCCTAAAAGATCTGTGACACAATTTGGAAAAACACCTGCATCTAACAATGAACAAAGCATTAAACCATAATGGCTACATGCCACCAGTCACAAAAAGCTGTTGCTTTCACTCATCTGAGATAGAATATTTGTTTCTAATGCACAAAATACTTGGAAAGATGATTCAAATGGTAACTTCTCAGTTGTCTACATATGATCATTTGCCCCATATTAAGACCATTCACAATATAAGCTCCAAATTAGGAACCAAGAGATTAGTGCTCCATTTTTCATCTTTGTTTTCAACAATAACCATCATACCACTGGCTTAGCACAAGGCTATCACAATGTTAGGGATACAAAAAGATGTTTTAAATTTACATCCTACAGTCTACACACAACTAACACAGTGTAACAATTTAGGCTGGAACCCTACATTCCTTTAAACCCTTTCCTAGGCACATCCTTTACATTTTTTGTTTGTTTGTTCGTTTGTTTTTGCCATGGGTTAGTGCAGAATGATAGAACAGTTTTCAGAGATAAATATGTATTGTTTATTTGCAATCAAGGATAGAAAATGGCAAAACAAAAATCTAAACATAAACTGAAGTAAAGTAAAACTTTTACTTTGCATAAGAAACAGCTGTTTTACTGTTACAGAACATTTTCATTAGATTTCTTGCATTATGGGTTTAATACAGCTGTAAAAACATCAGAGGAATGCAAGAAACCTAACAGCCTTTGTTCCCTGAATTTATGCATCTGTGTTAGAGCTTGGTTTTTACTTGTACATATGCCTTTAGTTTGAAAAACTGAAGAAGTGTTAGAATCTGATCGTTTCATTGAAAAGAATTCCATTTATTTTGTTGTAGGCAAAACAGAAACCATTTATTAGGACTGGTAGTCCTCGACTTTACAACCATTTGTTTAATGACCATTCAGATATATGACACTGAAAAAAGTGGCTTATGACCACTTTTCGCATGACTGTTGCAGCATGCCCATGGTCACACAATCAAAATTCAGATGCTTGGCAACTGGCATGTATATATGACAGTTGCAGTGTCTGGAGGTCATGTGATGACCTTTTATGACCTCCTGACAAGTAAAATCAATGGGGAAGCCAGATTTACTTAACAACTGCAGCGATTTAACGACTGCGACAAGAAAAGCTATGAAATGCAACAAAACTCATTTAACAACTGTTTTGCTTAGCAATGGAAATTTGGGGCTCAATTATAGTCGTAGGTCGAGGACTACCTCTATAATAAAAGAGACTCATCATTTTTATTTAATTGCTGAGACCTTCTCCATCCTATCTATTTGATGTGGAATAAATGTAGTTTATTGAGACAAATGTTTTCTTCACTATCAATACAGTGTGCAATTGTAACTGTAGAGATGCTTCACCTTTATTGAAAGTGGCATGTTCAACCTTAGTTATATATGTTTTTCACTGGCTGTATGTGAATATTACTTACACTCCATCCATTCTCTTCCACAATTTGAACTTACAAACCTTTAGAACATTTAGCTTAGCAGTTTAGCATTTTCTTTTTCACAGCTTGTTTCCCCATGTTTTTGGTGTCCAATTTGTGCTTGATATTGAGAGGATTACTGTACTTATTGATAGGTATGTGACAATTACAGGTTTTCAAATGAATTATTGGGAAGTGTGTTAAAAGATATCTAATAAGGTACTTTGAGTGTGGCTACCATGGAAAAGCAGCTTGTAAACAAATAGGTGACCATCACACCTACAGTAGTGGCCAAAATTGTGGAAAACCTTTTGGGAAAAGTGTACAGTAGAAATGCCACCTTTGGTTAAGTTTCCACCAATTTTTCTTCTAATTTCTTTATAACTATAGTCTTGTTCACTTAATAATACTATTTTACATTGCTTTCTGGACAACCAGTCAACTCTTTGCACCATTACTTTAATTTTATTATGTTTTACAAGCTCACTAAATCAGTGGTTCTCAACCTGTGGGTCGGGACCCCATTTGGGGTCAAACGACCATTTCATGGGGGTCGCCAAACCATACTGTCCACCATTTTGTTCCCTTTTCCCTAGCTGTCCTACTCCCTCTTATTGGTGGCCACACCCACTTGGGGGTCACCACAACATGGGGAACTGTATTATGGGGTCACGGCATTAGAAAGGTTGAGAACCACTGCACTAAATAAAAGAAAAAAAACCCAACCAACTAGATAGTGATCACATAACACACTGACAAATGTCCTCCTCTCAGCTTCAATACATGACATTAATAACTGAATCCTTCTGTGATCTGATTGGCTCATTGCCAAAACAAGATGACACCTGATTGGCTCTCTAAACACTCATGCTCATTGGCTACAATCAGATGAAGGAAACTACCTGATATCAACCTAAGCAAGTTGTGCTTCCTTTTTCTAGTTATTTGGCTATAACTTTTCATAGAATACAGTACAGATAATTGAACAAACTATGTTGCAGTACATTCTTGATTAAATTATCTTTCCACTGATATATAATTTTATGGTGCTACTCTGAAAAAAAGTGGTGTTATTAGCCATCAAACCTCAAAAATACGCTTTTCCCAAAAGGTTTCCACAATTTTGACCACTACTGTACATAATCTCAACTAGGTGATTACAATAAGCTGCATGTGGCTCTTTTTGGAAAGCAGTTCGAAATGATAGATTTGGCAGATTACATCAGCCAAAATACTGTTGGGATACATATTATGTTAACGTTGTACATCAATAAGCATCTGGGCTCAAATTAAGATTCTGGTTCTTATCTTTCAAGCCATAATTAGATTGGGGCCAGGTTATTCCAAAGGCCATCTACTGACTTTCTATTATTTTAAAAACAAGGATATAATTCAGGGCACCCACTGTATTCATCACATGAGGAAATTGTCTAGGTTCCATCATCAAAAGTGAACCAGTTTATTATTTCAGTTTATAAGTCCTTTTTCTCACGGTCCCAGTTTTGGAGGCTTCCTCGGTGATGACCCTCAGCTGGTAAAATTCTCTTCCCAGACAGAAATAGACCAGCTTCTTTTATCTTCTTCCTATTGTTTTGCCCGAAGAATTCTGTAGTTCTGCTCTATTTTTTATGGCTGATTCAAGAAATTGTGTATGTGTATATTGTTAAACATTTGTTTTCCTGAAAGGTGTTCATCTATTGACTGAAAGGCAGGCTTAGCAATCTTATAAGTAAATAAACAAAATAATGCCATTGGGCATCTTGATATTTAATACCTTTCCTTTCTGTCTCTTCCTGAAGTACATGCTTTTAAAGTATCACAGCCACAAAGCCTTTCAGAGGTTGTCTATTCAAGCAAGTAGACATTTGGCCTCTCTTTCCTTTTCTTTTGAAATGCACACCTGAAAGTGTGTTTCAAGCAATTTACCTCTTTCATGTGTTCCTTATTTAATCCAAATAACCATGTGACATGAAAGCTAAAAAGCAAAGTACAGCATAATGCAATTAGTCCGTGTGATGTCTACAGAACATTTTAGAAAGCCCATCTCTTTACAGTGGCCAAGGAACATATCAGATAATTAAAGCTAAAATAAATTTTCCTGTGTTCTACCAAAGACAAAACATTCCTTTTACCATGGCTCTGAATTTCCAAAACAATAATTTATATCTTCTAGACCACCGAAATGTAGCATTCTAAAACAACAGTGGGTTTAACAGAAAAATAAGTCTATTATTTAGCATTGAACATTTAATAAATAATCAAGAATTTTATTGGATTATTTCTTCTCTATCTTTTCATTTCCTGCATTGTACCCCATGATTATTAGGCATGTAAATTAAAATCTGTAGCTTTTTTCTGACTGAATCAATACTAATTTGGGAGTGTGCTTATCTTCTGTCAGGTAAACCTACTTATTAAGAACCAGAAATTGTGAGCCATGTTTTGATGGGAGGCAGAATAAAAGATTTTTTTGACTGACAGGATATTCTGTTTAATCTAACCAACATGATATTTTCTCCCCAAATGCATATAAATTAGAACACACATATTTTGGACAATTTCTTTTTCTGTTGGGACCTGGCTAGCTATCTATGTGGTGATGAAGAAGATCTGTACTGTTGTTAGATTTGTGCAAGGAGGCATAGAATACCGAAAGCCTAATTCCCTTCTCTAGCAGAGACATAAGGAGAAACTAGGAAGCACCTTGGTTATCATATTAAACATTTATTTTCCTTTGGATAGTTATATAAAGCTGTCTTTTTGCTTGTATTACTGAACCCTACTCTTTTCTGCTCATTTTTTAATACCCTGAAAAATAGCCAGTACGGACTTGGCACAACTTATATTGTCTTCATGTATTATTAGTTCAATTTTAAAGATTCTTATACAATAAGGCCTCTCCAATTTCTCAGTTGGGTTTTGGAGAAAGTCCATTTCTTCAAAAATGGCATTTGCTTTTTCATTATTGGAATAGTGACAATGCAGAAAAGATCCCAGCATGAAATTATGCCCCCCAGATAGCTATTTTTTTTTTTATTTACGTAAAGTCAAATAACTGTGATGAGTAGTAAATGGTATTGGACACAAATTGTCCAATACCTTGCATATTGATAGTAACATTGCAGAAATTCTACGTTGGTACACACTGATTGTTCTGTCAAGTAATTAGATTGGGAGTAGAAGTGTTCTTTTCACAGCCTGTTTTAAATTATCAATTGCTGGATTAATCATAATACCTTCCAAACAATACAAAATATATTTAGCTTGCTCTGTCTAATGTTGGCGTAGTTAAATGCAATATAAAACTTTATACAAAAACATGCAAAAATCCATAAGGATTCTGTATGTATATGTCTAATTTTGATATGTTTTCTTTCATTCTCTGGCAGACACTTTCCATTTCCAAGACAGATAATCAACCACAAGGATTAGCAACCAGTGTAAGATGGGGACAGACACCCATCAATCAGTCTACTCCCTGGGATACAGATGAGCCACCAGCTAAACAAATGAGGGAGACTGAAAACCCAGGTATACTTTCAGCCTTATTTACAATTGTGCTGGAGAAAATTGTTCAAAGCAAATTCAGTGTGCTCTTTCCAATTCCACTCTAAATGAGGCTTTATCATGAGTCCTTTTTTAAAAAAATATCACAGCTGGCTTTGCTTTTTAGTTACAAAGACCTCTTCAGGTTACTCCTATCCCATGGGTAATATAAAAGTATTAAGATGCTGCAAGTTTGTTAAAGCTCTTTCTTCTGCCCTTTCTGTTCCTATTTATTCTGTGCCAGAATAATAATAATAATAAATCCCATTGCATAATACTTGTTAGGTTTTTTAGGTTAAAGTCCTTTGGTTGTGGTGTTATTATAGATGCGTTTAATACATAAAGTCTCTTTTTGTGTCCAGAGCCACCTGAAACATTTTCCAGCTTCCTGACACATACATTGTGCAGCTACGCCTGGCGC
Organism: Crotalus tigris; assembly: GCF_016545835.1. Classification (NCBI taxonomy): domain Eukaryota; kingdom Metazoa; phylum Chordata; class Lepidosauria; order Squamata; family Viperidae; genus Crotalus; species Crotalus tigris. The sequence continues at coordinate 1,461,890 of NW_024096756.1, read as the reverse complement.
CTAATTATAATCTCTTTGTAGTGGCTGGAACATGGTTATTATACATACTGAGTGTTTGTCAGGGAGCCACAAAACACATTGGAGAAAGAGGTTAATTTTCTTGGAAGCAGAAAATTACAGAAAATATACTGTCTTGCACGTTGATCAGGATTTTTAATGCTGGTGCTTTTCTGCCATATTACATTATTTACTGCTTTGCACTTACCATTTTGGACTGATGTCAATCCATCCCTCTCGTTATAAGGGAGGAGGGGACAGACTCAACAGAATCACATTTGCAGAGGGAGTTGTTTTGGGGACTTGACCTTTTGCAAAAATTGTTCTTATTGCTAGCTTTCCTTTTTCCAGGTACAGCTCCATGGGTTACAACAGTTGCAGCAGGTAGCCAACCAACTCTTATAACTCATTCTTATGGGATGAATCAGCCACCGACCTTCAGCCCAGCAGTCAACGTCCAAGCCCCTGTTATTGGAGTCACACCCTCACTCCCTCCACATGTTACCCCCCAGCTTCCATTAATGCCAGCTCATTACCAGCTTCCGCAGCAGCCTTCACGGCCTCTCAGTAACATGGTTGTGAATCTGCAAAGCCAGCCTTTGTACACAAACAGTCAGCCCATTACTATGTCTTCTATGACTGGGGTTGGTCAGGTGACTCACCCAGGCCATGGGGCAGTAGGGAATGGTCACATGACTTGTCCTATCCTGCCTCCACCACCACCTGCTTTGCCTTCAGCTGCCCTACCTAATAGTGTTCCAGCCACCAATGGGCAGGCTGCTCCTCAGCTTCCTCCTAACCCGACGGGCAATCAGGACAACACAAATGGGGTGCAGATGCTACGGACTGTTGGTGTGGGGAAATACGAATTTACAGATCCCTGGCATCCAAAAGGTAAGTCAGCCCAAACTCTTCACATTTTTGGTGATCGGTACCTTCAAGGATATGTCCACTTTGTGGAGGGTAATAGATAGTAATATTGAAGTTCTGCCAGCAGCCTGAACAAGAGGAAGTCCTGCCAATTAAAGCATCTATCATGCTGACAGTCTTGTACCAGCACTCTGGCATCTGCTTATTTGCCTTGTATCTAAGGTAGCTTTTCATGAATTAAAGATGATAAACTGGCTTTTCCAAGGAGACGGGGGGGGGGGGAAATGTGCTTATTTTGGTACTGAATGACACTTTCCAAAGTATCTTAAATAAGTAGAGATTCACCAATTAAAGCACCTGAGACTGCTGTTGCTCTTTGCCATGGATTTTCTTTTATTTCTCTTGAGAAGCACTTTCTTATAAGTCACACCACCATATTTCTGGCTTTTGTTGTGCTTTTTGAGATGCCATTTCATATGAAGTGTCAGAATTTTTCTCTTTTTAACATTTAGAAGATTTTGGTTGATGTTCCAATCAGCTCTGGGTACTAGATAGATTAATCAGCCTGGGAAAAAAAAGAATATTGACATCCCATGGTTTTGCCAATCAGAGAGGGCATCACATAGCATAGTTGAAATGAACCTATGTGAAACTACCACACTCTCTGTGCCTAACAGCAGCAGGATGGGAAAGTCTCCTAGTGCAAAGAATTAGGTTTGCATCCAATCTTGTTTGGATTGACCCTAGGAAATCAAGAGGGCAAGGAATCAGCAAATGGGCAAAATCAAATCAGATTTATATGCTGTGTGTGTGTGGTAACCCTTTGCTCTGTCCCAAATGGATCAACTTCTGGATGTAGGCCAATTTTAAATCTGTCAAGGGGAAAAGTATACAGGTGCCAACACACTATTTGGAGATGGAAAGATCGTGTTGTGTGTGTCCATGTATATGTGAGATTATTGTGGGTGTGGGTGCTGTACCACTAAAAAATATATCTAACAATGTGAAAGACAAGTAATTTCTCCTTTTAAAAATATAAAGAGCCAGATATTTAAATTAATTTTTTAAAGTTTAGACCCTTATATTGAGGGTTTTTATGGATACATGAGAATATTGTATTTACTGGCAAGTTCTTCATTGTAGTTTTTAAGCTTTTAAAGATTATTTTTAGTAGAAAAAAGCAGGAAAGTTAATAAGATTGAAAAACTATCTCAACAGTTCATAAGAGAGGATCTTTCAAATATTAAAATGCCTTGCTGACAAAATTCAAATGCTAATATATAATTCATGAAAACTGTTCCTGAGCATCAGAATAATTCCATTTTTTTCTGGAGACTGTTCTTAAAAAATTGACAGAAATACAAAGATTTAAGATTCATGTTTTGGAACCATTTTAAGCTAGTTTTCCTCTTCTAGGTTCTTGGGCTAAGCTTACCAAAATGAGATGAGCCCTTTCTGTCAGAAGGTCTAAAACAGACATTTTCATCCTTCCAATCCATACCTAGATGGTGTCCCATACGGTGAAATGGAGCCAATATTCACTTTAACCAACGACAGTTTTAGCTTTATCTATGGTCATAAATTATAGGGCAGGTGACTGTTTTCTCATGAATTATATTTTACTAGCTTCCTTGTTTATAGTCATCCCCATCTATTTTCCCTCATTTAATAGTAAAGAGAGATTGAAGAATTCATATACCAATGCCTGAAAGCAAAAGTAATTTATATATTTATTTATTGAAGGATTCATTTCCTTTCCTCCTTAAAAGCATGTACTTTGAAGCTATAATTGCACTTGTCAGATTTAACATCAAACAAGTAAATTTATAATCTAGTTAAATAAGAAGAAATCTTCAATTTCATAACTGGGCTCTATACTTAAGCCATGTTTAGAATGAAAACCTTAATATAAATTATCTTGAATTCATAAAGAGAGTAGTTTAATATCCCGCCTTGGTGTTTTGCATTTTTCAGTTCTGATTAATTTCAGATTTGTATGTGACTCACTGCATGTTCTCCACAAAGGGGAGAGTTACGGTTTAAGGATACAAACAAAAATGTTTCCGCTAATTTTTAGAGATTTTCTCCTTTATTTGGGATGAATTCCATTATGCATTATAAGGAAGTTTGACTTTTTTCATAGTCTTTCAGTTATTATTCTCCCATCTCATATAGAAAAGCAAGCTTCCCTATTTTATCATTTGACAGTCTACTCCAGTATAGTACAGCTGATTTGCAATTTCTCAAAAGAATATGTCTTGCCAGTCAAAACGTGAGATATTGATGTTTTATACATTATTAGGGAACTGATTTAAAATTGCACATTTTGTTTTTCCTAATTATGTTTCATTCAGAAGAGTTGTATTCCTGTAGGATCTCCACTAGAATGCACTCAAGTATTTTTGTCATAAGCTATTTCTATTTTATAATAGAATATTTGTTTATAAGTAAACAAATACATTGCAAATAATATCAGCGCAAAACAGAAGAATTTACTGGATATCCCATTTGCAATAGGTCAGTGTTTTTCCATTGAAAAGTGGAACTTAAGCTTTTTTGTTTCATCTAATTTGCTTCAAATATTCTTTATTATCAGAATATATGTGAGTTGAGAATTTAATTGGTTTCTTAGTGATGGTGCGAAGTATTTTTAGATATGTTAAGTATTTAAATGTTTAGGCTTGCTACATTATTTTAACAATATTTTCCTATTATATATATTAGGAAATTAGAATTGTATTGATGCAATTATTGGAATATTTACTTATTTCTCTCCTTTATAAAATGCTTAAAAGTTATTTCTCAATGATGCTCAGTTTTTTTATACCACCACCACTAGAAAATGCTAAAGGTAAAGTAAAAGCAGCTTTATGTGACTTGAACTAATATTTATGCTCCTAAAAAGAGATTCTGCCATCACTAACTGCATGGAAAATTAAGCCCAGTTTTCTTTGTTTTCTGAAGTTGCCTGAAAACTAGAGAGACTGAGAAAAAACATTGGGTTAATATCATTGGGGCCTGTAGAATATTGTGTCACAAAATCTTTCAGGTGCCGTAGAGATAGATTTTTAAGTTTCTACCATTTTGTGCCTCTATTTTAAATGTAATTTATCCCACTGTTAGATAACAACATTAGATAAAATTATGTTTCAATTCCCACTAAAATTAGACTAATCGGCTGCTCTAGGGAATTATTTAATAAGCTGAATAATTTTAAGGACAGTACTTGAAGCATTTTTTTCAAAACTGTGAGGAAATGCAATAGTTCACATACAGTGTGCTTAGAAATTATTAATCAAACACTTGTATGAGCTGCTAAAATCAAACTGGTGATTCCTTCAGATATGTTTGACTGTTTGTCTATTTCGTCTTAATGGGCAACATCATTAGGATCATAGTTCTTTCCTATTACATTAAATATTCTGTCCCGAATGAAGCTTACATTTGTGTTGTGAGAATAACTCATTTTTCCAACAGAACAACAAAAAGCTGGAATCTAGTGGTTAATATTTGATACATAGTATATTCCCAGCAACCCTGTAAGTCTCTCCTCCAAAAACTCACATTTCATTTTACCAACCATGAAAATATCCTTTAGAAAGGAAAACGTTCAGTTATCTATTGTGTGTATGTGTTGTTTGTATGGAAGAACTTTTGGATACATATATAATCCTCTTCAAGAACCTTCTGAGTTGAGTGGTGTACAGGTACTGCTTGCTTACCAACTGCCTTGTTTAGCAACCATTAAAAGTTACATCAGTTGCATTAGTGTAGAAAAAGCAACTCCGTCACCAATTCTTCCCTTTACGACTGTTGTGGTGCCCCACAGTTATACTATCACCATTTAGGCGTTTCGTAACCAGTGTACATTGACAATTGTTGGAGGGTCTTGGAAACTCTTTTGCTAAATATTTTTGTAACTCATGTAATTGTAAACTTATCAATGTTTTTAACACTTTGGGGATTTTCTTTAGATTTTATTAGCTGCCCTGAATATTCTCTGCTGTGGAAAAATGGAGAATCTATCAAATAAACTAGAGCGGGAGTGTTCCTTTGTACTTCTTTTTGTTTCCAATTGCTCCATCAAGTAGGTTTCAGCTGTTTTTTTCTTTAACATCTACATAAGAGGCTGGAGGTCTCCAATCTTTTTTGCCTCAGTGCTTAGTTTAACATTTTGGTTTATTGTCCACCTATATAAATGGTTATGGTTTTCTTTTAGGGAGAGGGAGGGAGGGAGGGAGGGGAAAGCATGGCCACTATTTTCTTCATTTTTGTAGTGGTCCCCAAACAATAAATTAGCTGGTGAGCGGTATCATCTAGACCAGGGGTAGGCAACCTTGGCTCTTTTATGACTCGTGGACTTCAACTCCCAAAATTCCTGAGCCAGCTAGACTGAAGACCACTATGATAGGCAGCTATATAGGTTACTCTCTATGATGAGAATAGCTTTATCTGTTGAATATAAATAGTGCAGATGGCAAAGTTCACTTGTCTTTTTTTAATACGAATTTTATCTAAATTGACGTATCTTTGCATAAATAGGAAGGAAAGTACTGTGGGAGGCAGCTAGACCCAATGATCATTTAATGCAGAGGTCCCCAACCTTTTGAGCACCAGGGACCAGTTCCATGGAGAGAGGTTTTTTCTGCGGACTGGAGGGGATTTGGTTTCATGTAGTGCCTGCATCCCGCTAATGGGGCTTTGCTTGTTTGCGCGGACCAGTTTCTGGCATGCCTTGGCCCGGTGCCAGTCCATGGACCGAGGGTTGGGTACCCCTGATTTAATGCATGTAAACTGTTGGTTATAAATAATAATAAATAGAGAGAGAGGGCGCAAAAAGAGGAATACAGATGGCTCTCCAGACCTTGGCAGACAGGGCCAGAGATTAAAACCTCTTTGCTTCTTACCTATTTTAGCAACTGAAATAATTTATATATACTTCTTAAATTAAAAAAATCCCTTCTTAAAATAGATTCTCCAATGTCCATGTTACCTGTAAACCAGTTCCATATGCATATTCCCATTTTAAATTCCAAGAACATTTCAATCATAAACATTTTATTTGGTTCCTCATCTCTTGAAGCACCACAAGCTGGGTATATTCACATTTCTGACCCAGTGAATTGCAGGCTCTTGCTACATCATTAGCTCACTATATTTTCTTGGTATTTTTTTTTAGTGTTTGTGTGTGTGTGTGTGTGTGTGTTTGTGACATAAAATCTCCAGAGGTGGGGATTAATTTAAATAACTGAAACTGTGATGGTAGGTAGTTGACAGACTGCCAATAAAAGAGCGGTTCAGTTGAATGCTTTGTTAGCTTCTGGAATGAAAAAGCAAAGATGGCACTAGAGAAGATTGCTCCTGAGCATCCTCTGCTCCTGCCAAATCTCTGAGGAGTTCTGGATGATCAAGAGGGTAAAGAGATGCCTGGGGCATTGTTGGTGGAGGATAAGAAGCGTGCATGATTAGATATGAGCATGAGCTCAAATTGAAGCCAACTTTATGGCAGCAAAGCAAAATTACGTCTTTGCTTTATTGCAGCTGAGGAATGCCAACCAACTGAACCATTTAGAGGTGCACTCCCTACTTGGAAGAGATAGTCTGGATGGCAAGTTGTGATTAATTGGCTGATCCTTTTATGGATCAAATTGCTTGCATTCACTTTGACAGCTGGATAGACAGGGTCCACTGAGATATCAGAGGTAGCATCCTGTGATGTTATCTGAGATTTTTGATCCTGTGCATACAGAAGAAGTAGACAAGGTTTTTAGCTTTGCCACTTGTGGACCTGACCTTTGTTCTCTTGGCTGGTTAAAGTGTCGGGAAGGATTGTTATTATGTGTTAGGTTTTTATTGTATTCTATTTTGTTCTCTCCACACACTCTACCACCCAACACTCTGCTGTGCTGCCTCATCATGGTAGGGGAGAGAGGATAGATTTGGGAAGGATGAGCAAAGAATGCTGGGAATGCATAGCAAAAGAATATAACTTCAGTAGGGTCACCCAAGTCATTTCAGTTGCCCAGCTAAAGCAAGCAGGCATCTGTATTGGGCAAAAGCAATACAGGTCAGCGGTTCAAATCTCACCGGCTCAAGGTTGACTCAGCCTTCCATCCTTCCAAGGTAGGAAAAATGAGGACTCAGATTGTTGGGGGCAATGTAAAAATATATATATACATTGCTTACTGGTGTACACCGCTTAGAGAGTGCTTGCACTTAAAGCGGTATATAAGTCTCATAAATAAATAAATATAGGAAGATACTGGAGACAGATAACTGATGTTTACATGTAGGAAAAGAAAATCTGAAGCTGCAAAGACAAAGAACATAGCTTATAAGAAGCATAAACATGGGAATGCTCACCACAGTGAAAGATTTAACAGAATAACAGAGTTGGAAGGGACCTTGGAGGTCTTCTAGTGCAACCCCTGATCAAATAGGAGACCTGTGTGATTTCAGACAAATGGTTGTCCAATCTCTTCTTATAAATCTCCAGTGATGGAGCACGCACAACTTCTGAAGACAAGCCATTCCACTGATTGATTGTTCCAACTGTGAAGTCATTTCTCCTATAAGTTAAATATATTTATAAAATAAATAAAATTTAATTTCAATGAAACTCCAACAGACTTTGAGCACACAAAAATAAAGAGCAACATAACAACAAAATATGGTAAATTAGACCAAACAAATTAGATGAATAGGTACAAAGTAATTGCAAGAGGGCCAGACAACACCATAAAACGTAGAACATCACAAACAAGCGAGTTCCATCCATCTTACACCAATATCTGAAAAACAGCCAGATTTTCAAGTCCATCTATTATTAGAGTAGAACCATATGGGTCTTGGGGTGGGTCATTCCAGAGGGCATACAGCATTACACAGAAAGTGGAGGAGGAGCCTGGTGGTGCAGTGTTTAAGGTGCAATATTGCAGGCAAACTCTGCCCGCAGCCTAGAGTTTGATCCTGGCAGGGCTCAAGGTTAGCTCAGCCTTCCATCCTTTCAAGGTCAGTAAAATGAAGACCCAAATTGTTGGGGGCAATATGCAAATAATACTTAACATTGTAAACTGCCCACAGAATGGTATAAATGTGGTGGCTTATAAGCCTAAATGCTATTGCTATTATTGCTAAGGTGCACTTCCTAGGTACTGAAAGTCACTGTTTAATTGAGGGGAGCAAAAAACAAGCCTGCTCTATCAATCTGTAACAGTCAGGCATACATCACTGGAGTCCAATGAGCCATCGAATAATTAATTTATGCTTATAGAAAGATGAAATGAAATAAATACATGTTGACATCTTAGGCATCATTAAATTGAAATGTACTGGAATTAGGCACTTGAAATCAGAAGATCACACTGTTTGCTACCCAGCACATAAAAAAAACAAAGAATCTGTTGATTTTGTAGTCAAGAAATACTGTGTCAAGGTAATGATTTAGAAGCTATCTGTATAATGTGAGATGAATGATATAATGTTAGGAATGACTCATCAGGGGTCTGTATCCCTTTAAGAGCCTGAGTATAAAAGGGAAGGCTTTTGCTGCTGTGTTATCTCTCATCCCTTTCCTTTTGTAATTGCTGTGTGTTGAAGTTTGCTGAGTCATCATGTATTTTGTTCCTAGTGTATGTGGATAGCGTGTGATATAAATCACATTTAATACAAACCACTGTTTGCTGTATTTACTCCTGGGTTACCTCAGCATAATAAGACTGTGCATGCTCTGACATACTGTAAATAGCAAGAACAGTTCTTGACTTCAGTGTGAGTCAGTGACCAAATTATATCAATTAGTTGTCCCATATGATGATTAGTGTTTTATGCTCCATGCCTTAATATAGAAGATATTTTATAAGGAATTTTATGATCAAGTACAATTTGAAATTGATTGTCCTGTGTCACTTTTTGCCTTTTTACACCATTAGAGTCCTTTGTGATGGAGCATTTCATGCATTCCGTCAGTCATTTATCAGAATTAAAATTACTATATAGGCTGTGGAGAGGAACGAGCAGTCAAGAAATATATCATAGACTAGCACTCAGTAAAACAGGAGTGGCCTTTGTATACCTACAAAGACCAGAATCACGTGGGGCATTGTATTCCCTGTGACATTCTATGCAAGCAAAGTTGGACATTAAAGAATAGAAAAGATAGAAAGACTGTTGACACCGCTGAAATTTGGTGTTGGAGAAGACTGTTGAAAATATTTTGGACAACCAAGAAAACAAATCAATAGGCCATTGAATGAATCTCACTTGAGGCACAAATGACCAGGCTCAGATTATGTCCAGCTTCAGTTACATTATCCAGAGGGTCCCTGGAAGAGGTTCTAATACTGGGAAAGCTAGAAGGAAAGAGAATAAGATGACAACCAATAGCAAGTTGAATGGAGTCAGTTATAGCGGCAAAGAGTGTGCTTTTGGGACACTTGAAAAAATAGCTTAGGGATAGATTGTTATAGAGAATATCTATCCATGTGGTGGCTAGGAGTCAAAAACAACTTGAAGACACATAATCAGTATAGGATGTGGATAATTGGTTTATATCTAAGTGAATTGACTCAGATTAGTGTAAAAGATCACATGCCAAGGTTTTGTTTCTGCAGTGTCCCAAGAGGGTATCAAAATGCTTTGTGTTGCTTTTTGCATCATAAGCATTCTTGTGAGCATTGTTACTTGCTCATTTTTAGCTACTTATTTTGTACTTAAGTTCTGATTTTGCCTTGGATGCTCTTGCAACATCCTTTTTTCCTATTGCCTAGTGATTGATTATGTGCCATCAAGTCAGTGCTGCTTCTTGGCAACCAAGGAGATAAATTTTCTCCACGAGATGTCCCATCAGATTGTCCAGCAATGCCTCTTGCTTAGTATGTTTTCTTGTTCTTTGCTTCATATCAGAAGTCACTCATGCAAGCAGAATTATATTTCAGGTTACACCTCAGAAATATCCTTATGTAGAAAAAGAAAAATAATTTGATGTATCAAATGCAACATTAGGAATGTTTACAGTAGATCATCCTCTTGTGATTTATAATTAGTCTTGGGAGGATACATTTTTTTAAAAGGAAGAAAAATAATATTGTTCCTCTTCAGTAATTAAATGGTAGCCTTTTATTCTTCTTGGGGAAGGAAAAGAAATACCATCCAACTGCTGTTGCTTTTCTAAATAACTAATTATCAAAGATATAGCATACCATGAGAGCAACAGTAGCCATGAAGCTAATTTCTTCCATCTATCATCAAGCAATTTATACTATCTTGCTATCCATGATCTAATCTATTTGTTGACCCTTGCTCTAAATACATTGGTGCATCTTGTTAGGAAAATACTGCACTTAAACCCATATTAGTTTCAACAGAAATATAAATCTTTTGCCTTCATTTCTCTGAAATTAACAAATTTACAAATTCTACTTTTATAATGTATTTTTTTGTAAGTAGAATTGGTACTGTTTCTTCACTGAGGTTCTCTGCCAATTCCAATGTTAACTCTGAATGAAGAGATGCCATTCTAAAGGAACAAGTCTAGAGCTTGGGAGCATGGATTCACAGCTACTACTGGATAGAAAGTAGAGGCCATGCATGGCCAGTGCAACCTGTGCCCAGGTTTGACTAGGGCAGGGGTAGGCAACCGTGGCTCTTTTATGACTCGTGGACTTCAACTCCCAGAATTCCTGAGCCAGCAGGCTCAGCTTGGAAACCTCTCCCTTTCCCCTCAGCATGGCTGGCTCGGGAATTCTGGGAGTTGAAGTCCATGAGTCATAAAAGAGCCACGGTTGCCTACCCCTGGACTAGGGTGATAGTTAGGATGCTGCCAGGAGAAGAAGGAATTTGCCATGGCAAATAAACCCTTATCCCCAACACAACTGGATAAGAGCTTCTACATGAGGCTGCCTCCCAGAAAGCAGAACCACTCAGAAACTTCAGTTGGTGCAAAATGGATTAATACTTTTTGAAGTTTGCTTAAAACGAACAGAATACAGTCATGCATAAAAACTGTTATTACCATTTTCACAGCTACAATTTCTGCATCCCTTCTAAGATGGCCTTAAGTAGAGCATCTTGCATTAATTCAAGACAAAGACAACAAAGCTAAGCATCACCATAGCTACCGGTAGGTCTCATTTGGAATTAATGCATAAAGGTTAAGCTGGGAAAGGCATTCTTGGCTATAGCTACCATATGAACCTCCAAAGCACCCCCGGACTATGAGCTTATTTTGGGGTCATCCCTCCCTTCCCCCCACAAAAAATGTTGGAAATGACTTCCTAAGTTAGTGTACTGATGAGGAGCATTCATAATTTCAACCCTGAGCTACAAATATTCTCCTTCATTGGCATTCATAGTTTGTCCAGATTTAAGCCTTATTTTATTAGTTCTCATCAGGCCCATTGCTGCTATCCTTACCTTCCCTAATAGAAGCAGCTGTAAAAAAAAGCAGGGGCAGAGGTCATCCATATATTTATGGCAATATATTCTGTATCTCCTGATGAGGTTGCCAGCTTACCTTGTTTTAGGTAAATTTTAAATAACAGGGACAAACTCTGAGGAATGCTACAGTCTAATATCATGGGGCTGAACATGATTCTTCCAGCTTTTACGTTTCGTAACCAATCTCTGAGGAAGAATTGGGGAAGCATCTTAGAATCTTCCAACCCTTTTTCTGCCAGGCATCCCAGAAGGATGTCAAATTTGAGGGTATCACACTACGGAGCGCTACGGTACATTGGAACTTTTAACAAGGGGTTTATAATTGGAAACAACCATTTTAATAGACTGCGTGTCTTTTAAAATGGTGGTATGAGGAAAGCGTAATAAGAGGTGAAAAGGTTGGCTGCAAGAATTTCCGAAGCTAAAGTTGAGAGGTTCATATAAAAGAGAGTTTAGGAAGCTTTAGTTTTTCAGATATTGCTGAATTACAGTTTTTCAGATATTGCTGAATTACAGCGCAAAGTCAGCATGCTGAAGAATGCTGGGAGCAGTAGTTAAGCCACCTCTGAGAGTGCCACACTGATACAAAAAATATAGGTATGTATCTCATAATTGATCTAGTAGCAATATAATACTATTTGCATTTGTGTGTTGCTGAGGTTTATAGCATTTTCCCTCAAACAACCAATGTATGATTATATGGGGGCAAGCCTGAGACTCTTCACAGAAAAACATTTTAGTCCTCTGTACAAAATCATTTTCTTTTTTTACTATACTGTGTAGAGCAAGAACTGACCTCTTGCTCTACTCCATTAAGGGTTTCTTTAATTCACTTTTATAGTGGTGAAATGGTAAAGAAAATGCCTTTTGAGAGATAAAGATATCTCAAAGTTTTATCAAAATGAAAAAAAAACATTTACCTCATTTTTTCTTCAGTCCGAGCATTTGAAATAAGCACAGAAATCCACATATATAAACAAAAGAGCCTTTTAGCTATATTATTTCAGAAAAATGATGTCTTTTAATATTCCACAGGTGCATCTGCAATAGAAGAGTTATCTTGCAAAACAAAATAATTATTCCTAGAGGCATATGTTTTATGCCTTGAAACAAAACTTCAAGAAAAGAACAGAAGCAGAATGTATTTGTTCAGTGTGTGGTAAGGAGATGAAATTGATAGCATGCATTTTCAATATATTACGTTTTACTGATAAGATATATTAAACTGTGGAACTCAGGGCCACTGATATAAAGATCATAGCAATAGTATAATTTACTAGTGAAAATAAAAGGAAAATGGCTATGTTGCTGCAATTGACCATCAGAGCAAAGAGTGGATATTTCATCATGCTTGACCTTCAATTTTGGTATACCTGACAATTCTTAGTAGCTTTGGGGAGTATTTATTTATTTGATGGATGATTGGTTGATTATGTACCATCAAGTCTGTATCAAGTCTTAGCGACCACATAGATTTTTCTCCATGGCAATCTGTTTTTAACCTGAGTTTTCAAGCCTTTCAGCAGTGCACCAATCCCCAATGTAACTGAGTCCATCCACCTTGCTGTGGGCCATCTTTTTCTCTTTTCTTCTACTTTTCCCAGCATTAGAGCATTTTCCAGAGAACTAGTTCTTCACATGATGTGTCCAAAGTAGAATAATTCGAATCTGGTTCTTTGCACCTCAAGTGGGGTTGATTTGTTTCTTGATCTTACTTATTTTAATGAAATTATAATTTTTCCAACTTTAATAAAAAGTAGGTCAATAATACATCATAGTTATTTTTATTATGAGTTTGAGTTACTATTGTAATCATGGTAAAACACATAGAATCTTGCAAAAAAAAATTTTTTTAAAAAAGACATATCAAAAGCTGCAGGTGTAAGCATATTTAGACTGCCTGTCTAGCTGTGTACTTGGGAGAAACATTCCTGCTGCAGCTTTCATCTCTGCTTTAAATGTGTCATCTTTAATGAGGAGTCAGTGGAACTATTGCATTGAAATAGATTTAACATCACAATATGGCCAAGAAGGAAATCACATTTAAATTCATAGGATTTCTTTTAAATGCTCTCTAAAATAAAAGGATATGAAGAAATATGTTGATTTAATGAAGGAACTGTGTGCAAGATCAGGTTGTTTTGGCCTTAAAAATATATCAGGTTTGCAGTAATGCTTTCCAACTTTGTCCAGATCTTGACTGAAAATTTGTGTAAGTGCTTTGTGTTCACATGTGTATGCCCAAGTGTTTGTCTCCCTAGGAATTAGTTCTCTTTGAGTCTGTGACAGAGGAAGGAGCATGAATGAAGGATGTCTAGCAATTTTTCCATGGAGATTTGGAGTTACTTTAAATATGTCCTTGGCTCTGTTCCTGTTCATTGAAGTAATTTATTTTAATTGCTCCAGGATTAGTGAGAAAACAGTTTGCACAAAAGTCAGATTTCAGTACAAGATATTTGTTGTTAGTTTCACTGTCATAGGAAGATAAAGCTAAATTATATGCAGAGTCTAAGCATATAAATAAGTACGGTGCTGTAAGCATGGGCGTCATGTATGGTATACTTATGTGGCTCAAAATGCCAATCTTTTCAATGTGCAATTTTTGTTCTGTTGCCAAGTTAATTCCTGCCAATGTGGCAGATTGATTTAGGAAGCTGGTTACATCACTGAACTGAATGATCTTTTTAAAAGTCAATTTTGTTCTCATTTGAGTTATCCTGGTTTTTGGATCAGTTCCCAAGGGTTGTAAGAAGCCATTAATGGAAAAGAATTAGTGACGAGACTGTTCTTCCCACTCGCTAAAGGAACAAAATTGAGGGGAGCCAGGGAAGCAGATAAACATGAATGTAATTCCAAATTTCAATCTAATTTGTATTATGGGTCATTACCTGTTAATTGACTAAATGGCAGTTCTCTGTGAAGTTTTGTTTAGCTTTTATAATGAAGACAGATGATATAATTAGTATCATTTCTGATTAAGAAATAATGAAAGTGTTGTATCTATGAGGTGCAACTTTCAGCCTACATGGTATCAGAAATAACTTCCTATTGACACGAGAACAGCTAGGGTTCTGTGTTTTGTTTTAATGTGTTCAGTACATTGATATAGTCTGAAAACAGTCTTTTTTTTTTCTTTTTTCATTACATCAGTAGTACTTAAGCACTTAAGAACTTCCGTTCTACTTTCAAAGAACATTCTTCATATTGACCTGCATATTGAAAAACATCCGTGGGGCAGAAAGTTTGGAAACCCATTATCACTCTCCCAGCCACTGTAAACTAACTCTCAATAGTTACTCATGCTTTGCAAGAAACTACAGTGTGGATGATATGAGTTACACCTAGCATGTTGCATGAATCCAGCCAGTTTTGGTTATTCAAGAAATCACAGCTAAACAAAGCATGGCTTGACATAGTCGGTCATTTTGTGCCCTCTCTGTATATTGCCAAGAGAAGGTTTGTCATAGTAGGCAAGGGTTTTCAAATGCCCGCTCTGGAATCTATGGTTATAATATTGGCTGTGATATGAAGAAAACATACTAATAAGTGCAGGGGGAAAAACTTTGTGGAACTACTGCTGCTTTCTTTGCAGAGATTTACAGTATATGCCTTTTTTCGTATGAAAAGGCCTTCCAAAGAAATCTGTAATAAAAACAATTGAAATGCATTTAGAGCTATTAAAATACAATAAAAGTAAGAACAGAAAAAAGATGCATATCTTAACTTTTAAACAGAGATGATGCATTCAATAAAAAAAATTGGGGATGGCAATCAAACTGGTGCACCATTAAAAAAGGCCCTGTATTTCTGAGAGATTTTACAAGTCTGCTGTTCATCATATAATTTTCTTTTCTTTTGCACCTAGTCATTTTGATTTAAAAAACAGTTCTACTTGGCTGTTATTTTAACAAAATACTCACAAGATTTGCATTTGTTACCACTTGCTTTAGTTTAAATGATTAGATAAAAAAAAATGGGGGAATATAATTATTATATAAGCTCAGACCAGCCATCGTTCTCTCAGTTGCTACAATAATTTGATATGTTTATACATTAACAGTTAACAAATATAATAAAGCTAATGGAGTTCCTCTTTGCAAGAAAATTAGGATAATTGAGGAAATAAATTATATATTATAAAGTACTGCTGGTGTTTATTTTTATATATTAATAAAAATGTTGCATGCTTTGGCAAACATGTTTAGCTGCAGAAACCTCATGAATATCTCATAGCACCAGTCATATCTGAGTTTCTCAAATCCAGGGGGAAATTATTTTACTGCTTAGCTATGCCACAGCTTTCAGCTCCTTCAGCTTTGAGAAAGTTCAAAAAAGATGAAGACTAACTTTATGGAACTCTTAATGTTTGCAGGCTAGTAGAGTGAAGCTTCAGTTAAGCCTGGTGGAGACCTTCATGTATATTTTGTACAGGATCATGGTCATTGTTTTAAAATCAGTTTTTTTTACATAAAATAGCATATCCTTTACAGGAAGGTAGGCATTATCTAAACTGGCTATCATTTTTAGTTTTGGTGATTGGGCAGATATGGGGTCCAAGACAATGCAGGCCAACACAGAAATAGAAAGAAATTCTCTGACTGAAATGAGCTCTCTTTGGCAACTTCTCCCTCTTTGGCTGCATCTCAAGCAATAAGTCTGCTTAAATATCTCAGTAATACTGGGTGGAGCTGATCCAAGGCCTATATATCTACCAGATAACATTATCATATTTCCAAATAGAAATTTGGAAAAAAAAGGAAAAGAATGTAATGTTTTTAAACCAACTTTCCTTCTAGTCAACCGAAACACATGTAATGTTGGTCTCCAAGGGTTTGCATGTGTCTTTTAATATCGCCCTGATAGCTACTTATCAATTAATAACATGCATTAAGTATTACTGGATTGTAGTGATTGTGTCTTTACAAGATATTTTCTAGCGGCAGAATGAGCTTTTTCTCTCCAATGTACATTCCCCAGCTTCGCCACTTAATTGGGGAACTCTCTGAACCATGACATGTAAAGGGCAGCAGTAGAGGGTGGGAAGGAAACAAAAAGAAATTCTTGTGAATGAACAGGTGTAGCCTTCTGAATTCTGAACAATAGAAACCTTTACCTGAACTAAAGACAAACAAAGAGAAGGATGAGGGGGGACATGATAGCAGTGTTGCAATATCTCAGGGGCTGCCACAAAGAAGAGGGAGTCAAGCTATTTTCCAAAGCGCCTGAAGGCAGGACAAGGAGCAACGGGTAGAAACTAACCAAAGAGAGAAGCAACCTAGAACTTCCTGACAGTTAGAACAATTAACCAGTGGAACATCCTGCCCCCAGAAGCGGTGAATGCTCCAACACTGGAAGTTTTTAAGAAGAAACTGGACAGCCATTTGTCCAAAATAGTATAGGGTTACCTGCCTGAGCAGGGGGTTGGACTTGATGACCTCCAGGATCCCTTCCAACTTTACTATTATTATTATTATACTCCGTTTGGAGAGTTCTGCTGGAAAATATGTAACAAGGGAGCAGGGAATGGATGGTTGGAAATATGTAAATAAGTGACCAGTTTGAAAAGAATATCAGGCTCTTTTTTTCTACCTCAGTAGAATTTAGACATGGTGATAGGATATGTGAGAGCATCTCTGTGATTTCCTATGGAAGGAAGGGTCAAGGGTAGTAATTATTTTGTTTAGCTGAAAGCTTGTCATTTCTATGATAAGGCAGCAGAGAAGGACGGTCTTAAAATTTCCAAAGTTAAGAACTTCTGATGTATTTTTGTGTTTGCCCAATTGTTTTGTTTTATTCCATCGTGGGGTCATGAGGGCATTTAACTGACAGTTTTGTATATTTTGGAGGCCATTGATTTAAACATTATTCAGTAAGAAATTATATATAATACTGTGTTTACTACAGAACCTGTCACTAATGAATGTATTAAGGGCTCTGAAGTGCAGACTAATGAAGCCATTATTTTGTCCAATAACTCATGGATTGAAACTGTCCTTGGCAGATGCAGAACAGCATAGCATTTCAGTGACATCTTTATCATACATTCTCACATTACCATTTAATAGTATCAAAGGAAATCTAAGACACAGTGGAAGGTGCATCTCAAATAAACAGCTGAGAAATGCAACTTCGTCTTCTCAAAAAAAAAGAAGAATTGTGGAAAGCTGTGATGTTATAACATGTGGTTATATGTACAAAGAGATTTGAGAACTTAGAAAACTTTCATTATATATAGATAAATACATGGTTATTCTTTTTCTGGAGTAAGCATTGTAATACAAAGTGAAGAGTAAGAAGTAATAGGCAAAAGAAATTTTAACAGCAGGAGATAAGAGAACAAAAAGAAATCTAACTAAATCCAGTTTCAAACAACACCATTTATTATACCTCCTGATACTTTTATCTTCTTGCATACCATCTTTGTTTCCGTCATATCTGTATATCAATTCATGCATTTTATTTTTAAACTTGTAGTTTCATGTTTTTTTTCTGAGAATTCCATTAACTCTATCCAGTTTTTTCCCTGCTCCTTCTTCTCCTCTCAATCCATACACATACATGTCTTGCAATTTGATCCTTGTTCATTCTCTCCAAATGACCAAACCATCTCAACATACTTCTTTCATACAGATCAGTTTTCCAGTCAATCTACTTTCATAATTTTTGATTGTAACTCTTCTTATTTTACCACTCACAACTTACATAATCCATTCCCACTGTATTCACCTTACTTTTATGTCTGTCTCAATATACTCAACCTTCACTTTGATTAAGACAGCTGGGAATTCTGGAACTTGTGATCCCAACACATCTGACAGCACTAAGCGAAGGAGAAGATTATCCTAAACCTCCATCTTAGCTTAAGTCTCATACATATTGTCCTTCATTATTTTGCCTTTCCAGAATTATTCTATGATCTGATACTCTAGAACAGTGGTTCTCAACCTTTTTAATGCCACGACCCCCAACTGGTCGTAAGTCGAGGATTAAACAACCGGTTGTAAGTCGAGGACTAAACCGGTCGTAAGTTGAGGACTACCGGTCGTAAGTCAAGGACTTTCCCTGCCCGGAAGCGCCATGCATGCATGGTGCCGCCCCCTGCGCTGGCCGAGGCGTAGCTGGCAAGCGGCAGAGACGGAGCAGGGCAATCACCAGCTGGGCCACCAGCTGGCCCAGCCCAAGGGAGGTAAGGCACCCGCCGGGCCCCACGCGCGCCAGCAACCCTCCCTGCGCCTGCCGGCCTCCCACCTCCCACCCCTGGCCCTCTTTTATTTACATTTTTAGTAGTTGCTCAGCAGGGAGGGTTGGAAACTTCCAGACAGCTTGCCTTCGCTGCAGACAACTTGCAGCACCGTTTGCAGAATGGGACTTTTGGCGGGTTCAGTAGGGCAGAGACAGCCTGGACAATTCCTATTGGCTTTTGAAAGCCAATAGAATTAGACTCTATTCAGGTTTAAATCCAAATGTCATTATGCTATATGCTCATAGTATCTACTTCTATATTAAACTAAGGAAACGGTGGAAATGAAAGAACCAATGTGAAATATAGTTCTCATTGTTTAGAAAGGTAAATATTTTTATGAGTTGTTGCATGTAGTGATAACAGCTACACACATCTCCCCTTTCTGAGAAATAACTGAGTACTGATTCAGTGAAAGAAAGACGTGTAATTTAATGTTTCTTTTGCTTTTCAGACCTGTGAAGGTTGTAATTCCAAGGATCAGTCATACAGTTACCTTTTCATCACATTTTAACTGTGAACAGTCACTTTAAAAAGGCAGTTGCTTACAGAAGACTACTGATAGAAGGAATAATATACAAATACAGGTAGTCCTTGACTTACAACAGTTCATTTAGTGACCATTTAAAGTTTCAATGGCACTGAAATAAGTGACTTATGATCATTTTTCACACGATCGTTGCAGCATCCCTGCAGTCCTGTGATCAAAATTCAGACGCTTGGCAACTGACTCATATTTATGATGGTTGCAGTGCCCTGGGATCATGTGATCCCATTTTGCGATCTTCTGACAAGCAAATTCAGTGGGGAAGCAAGATTCACTTAACAGCCAGGTTAACTAACTTAAGAACTGCAGTGATTCACTTAGCAGCTGTGGTAAGAAAAGTCGTAAAATGGGGCAAAAATCACTTAACAAATGTCTCGCTTAGCCACTGAAATTTTGGGCTCAATGGTGCTTGTAAGTCGAGGACTACCTAAACATGATTTACTGGTTCCATACCACCTGTTTTATAAGGACAAATACATTCCAAGATGATATGTCTTCTGTCTTTTGGAAGAACCAAAGGTTAAAAAATTATAAATTGAAGAGTGATAGTGGGTGTCTCAGAAATTATCAGAAAAGAGAAGAAAATTTCTTTACATGGATGCCTTTCTTTGCCTCAACCCTAGACAAATGCACCTGTTGCTCTTATTGATTAGCATGCATATTGCTCATTCATGTATGTTTTTCATTTTGAAAGTTGATGTATAACAGCCAGTGAACATTACACACTAAACCTTAGAGAAAGTTGCTTTATATATTTCCAACTTGACTGTAAATGCTTTAGTTATGATTGAAAATCTTGTACTGTTTTTTAAACAAGGTCTGTGAGTTATGACACATAAGTTTATCCTTTTGTGTAGAGTTAGTGGGTGCTGTATGTAGGTTACTGCCATTGTTGATAGACTCATATTTTAATGTAATTGCTACAGCAAACCACTTGATTTATTTTCATTCTTGGAATGCCTTCTCCATTAGAAGGCTTAACGCATATCCTCTTATGTTTGCTCACAGTCTAATTTTCTATCTTCTTTTGAAATAAGCATAAATAAAATTTGTTTTAACTTGTACAGACACTAATATTACCTTAGAAATATAAAGAGAGCCAGTATTTTCTCACAACAAAATAATTGTGAAACAAAGTAGTCCCCAGAATTAGAAGGGCATGATCTGAGGTTCAGATGCAAATCCTGGGCATTATGTTAACAAATAAAAGAAAAAACGAACACCAGGATATAATAAACCAGCCTGTTTAATATATGCATGACCTTGGACCTAAGGGTGTGCTCAGGCCTATGGGCAACGCTCACGTTGTAGGGGGCCAACAGCCGTGCCGTGGCTTCGGAGACACCATGGATGTAAGGGAGGGTTGTTCATGTGGCCGGCATTGCTTTCACATTGGAGCACACCCTTAGGTCCAAGGTCGTGCATCCAAAAGAACTGCTCCCCAATGGTCAATATCATCTGTGGTTTACAGAATCAATTGCAAAGACTGTGCGAGCAATTACGTTGGGGAAACTACTAAAAGGCTGAGGACCAGGGTTCATGAACATGAACTGGCTATTAGAAGGCAGGAGCAATGCTCATAAGTGTGGGCCCATATGTACAGCTCTGGCCACACGTTCGATCTAGCTAACGCAGAGGTTATAGCTCGTGAAACTACCAAGGGTGACCGCCTACTCAAGGAAGCCTGGCTCTCTAATGAAAATTCCACCAACCGGCATATAGATCTTTTGCCAGCTTATCAGATTCTTAGGAGATGGGAAAAACAGCGCCACGGCCTACTCTTCCTTGGCAGGATTGGGGCGGTAGAATGATGGATGAGACGGGCACGATCTCTAAGGAAGACGATGACAGTGTTTTCACAATTGGTACGATGGCTCTATAGGTGAGACGATTCCCATGGACCGAGATGATGGACCAAACAGCCCTAAGCTAGGAGCAGATGCGTTGAGGCGATCTGGAAGGACTGGGAGGGGGGGAAGACAGAGAGCAGGAATGCTGGAATAGCTGCTTGTTGCAGGACTGGAGCGGAGGAATTACGACAACGGCCTTGGGAGTGGGGGAGGATAATGGCCCTGGGAGGGAGGGAGTCTGTGCGCAGGGACGGATTGACAGCCACCCTCTAAGTGCTTGCACAAGCTCTAAAAGAGCACTTGAGGATCGTAAAACAACCAGTGGAGCCAAGGACAGTTTTCCTGATGTGGAACAACTCGGCGCGATACGTATTAATATAGTCAACAGGCTGATGACGCGCTCAAGGAGCCGGGCACAGAGGCAGGAGGCTATATGAGCTGCCTTCCCGATCTCCTTCTATTCTAACTCTGATGACGCCGGCAGTTTTTGGCCGGACTGCTTGCACGTTAGGCAGCTGTGTTGACCCCTAGGCCAGGGCTTTTCAACCAGTGGTACGGGTACCATCTGTGGTACATTGGCACCTGGCAAGTGGTACGCGACCATCCTAGAAAAGTGGTA
Organism: Crotalus tigris; assembly: GCF_016545835.1. Classification (NCBI taxonomy): domain Eukaryota; kingdom Metazoa; phylum Chordata; class Lepidosauria; order Squamata; family Viperidae; genus Crotalus; species Crotalus tigris. The sequence continues at coordinate 1,440,330 of NW_024096756.1, read as the reverse complement.
GTGGGGGAGGGGAATGAGCTGAACTGGTGGCAGCACTGCACAAGCCTGAGCAAGAGATGGCTGGAGTTACAGGGCTGTCAGAGCTCAGAAAGAAGCACCAGGATCAGTGCCGCTTTCCAGCTGATCGGCGCTTCTTCGGGGCTGTCAGGGCTCAGTGGAAGCGCCAGGATCAGCGGTGTATAAAAAAGACACTCAAGACACACACACACACACACACACACACACACACAAACACACATATGTTTCTTTCCTGTCAAATGTTTCTTGTGCTGAGACCCATAAAGGTATTTTGGGGCACAGTCTGAGTTTATATATATACAATATATTTCATTTTTTTCAAATGGTGCTTCTAATATAACGATGCAGAGGGATTTAGTTGTCAGTGATTTTCATGTGCACAGTTAAGAGAAGATTTAAGGTAAAGGTAATAGGACATTCGGCATTGAGCAGCAGAAGTCAGAAATTTGAAGATAAAGTATGTACAAATGATGAACATGCAATTGCTAAAATATATAAACTTTTATTGAAATTTGAAATGAAAGAACAATGAAAGACTGTATGATAAAATAAGCTAAGAACTTTGGACATGACATTCTAATAGAACAGTGGAAAACTGTGGTTCAAAATATTGAAGTTTACATTATGCCATAGGTACAAGATTCCAGAAAAAATGTCTAGAAAGGATAAAGATACTTCAAATTGGAAATATGGACAGTGTGAAGGGTCATTTTACAATGCCTGATGGACTTGTAAAAAAAAACAGAAATTTTTGAGTTCAAATACATATAATGGTGCAAAGAAGTTTGAAGATTAACATTTAACTAAAATCAGAAATTTTCTTGCTGGGATTAATGGACAGTCAAATAGAAAAGAGCCGTGGAAGATTATTTTTATATAAGATTACAACTGCAAGACATGTGCACAAAAAATGGAAAGACTCTGAAGATCCACAATGGAGGATTGATTGGTGAAAATGACAGAACTAGCAGAGATGGCAAAGTTAGCTTGTTTGATCACAGAATGATCAATTGTATTTATTAGTGACGAAGTCATTTTGAATTTTTTGCTGAAAAAAGAGAAAAAATGAACGTGATTTATGGGTTGGGGATCAGAAAGGGTAGCTTACAGAAATAAGAAAATTATGATGTAACCTTAGAGAGAAAGGACAAAATAAAAAAGAACCTATAACTGCAGTCAAAAAATTGAAAGCTGCTTATTTATTTATTTTCTTTCTTTCATCTTTTTCAAATGTTCTTTTTTCACTATTTACTACTTCTCTTTATTACCTTTATTTTCTCTTATGATTTTTATTTTGTTAAAAAGTTCTTTAAAAATTAATTTAAAAAATGAAACAGAGTAGTTCACAATGGCCATTACGTACAATATTTTTGCTCCATAGGGATTTCCTTTTCATCATCACAGCTGTCTATTATTATTGTTATTGTTGTTGTTATTATTATTATTAATTAATTAATTAATTAAACTGGGAGTTGAATTATGAGGTACTCAGAAATTCTAGCTGAATATAGAAGTCCCCTGTATGGAGAATGCCTTTCATTAGTGGATAGAATAAGGAAGATAAGCTAGATGGAAATATTCATGAATTGTTAGCAAGCAAACAGGAATGGAACATTTTTTTTAAACTCAGAACAATGAGCAATAAAAAGTGGAATGGGATAACTCACCATGGAGAGTTTGGCATGGCCAGCTCACCACTGCCAAGTCGTCTCTGCCAATTCACAACCACCAAGTTGCCACAGGACAACTACACACAACCAACTCACTGTGGGGACAACTTGCCGCAGTTGGCTGGAGGGAGAGCTGGGCATGCGAGCGAGCAGGTGGGCAGAGCACAGAGCGTGTCGAGGCAGGTGACAGCATTGGTGGTGGGGGGACGGGGCTTCCCATTTTCACACCCAATGCTGACACTGCCGCACTGGGCTCCAAACGTTCTGCCCACCCACTCGCTTGCCTGCCCAGCTCCCCCTCCCATAACAAATTGTCCCCATGGCAAGTTGGTCTTGGGATGACTTGCTGGCTATGAGTTGGCAGAGGTGACTTGACAATGGTGAGCTGGTGGCAGTGAGTTGATCGTAACATGTTGTCCTAGACCTATAGGAAGTAGTCCTAATTCAAAATTGGGAGAAGGTACAGATTTTGTTTGTATAGCCCAGGGGTAGGCAACCTTGGCTCTTTTATGACTCATGGACTTCAACTCCCAGAATTCCTGAGCCAGCCATGCTGAGGGGAAAGGGAGAGATTTCCAAGCTGAGCCATGCTGGCTCAGGAATTCTGGGAGTTGAGGTCCACGAGTCATAAAAGAGCCAAGGTTACCTACCCCTGGTATAGCCAATCTCAAAAAAAGTAGTTTTTGTTGTCCAATATAGTTGATTTTCTGGTCCAGTCTCCCTATAGTGGGGCTGACAATTAGGTCTTGAGAGCAAGAAATAGTTGAGTTTGTTGATGTTACTTTGTTAATGCATCAAAATCCAAATATTCCATCTCCAGTTTTAGGATTGGAAATAAGTTGTGCTTTCTCTCCTTTTTTCACATGACTTTTTTTTAGAGTTTTAGTAGGGCTGCCACAGACTGAATGATAAGAAATTGAGACTTTTGAATTGGGTTGCTGGAGAAAATTGTTGAAACCGTCTTTGACTGCAAGAAGAACCAATCATTCTATACTGGATGAAGTAAAAATAGACTGCTCCCTGAAAATGTCAATAATGAAGCTAAAGCTTAGGTATTTTGGACAAATATTGTGAAGACGAGTCATTGGAGAAGACCCTGATGCCTGGAAAAATCGAAAGCAATCAAAAAAATAAAGCCGACAATGGACTAGATTCTTTCACTGATGACCCGCACATGATCTTACAAACCCTTGAAGAAGCAGCTACTGAAAGACAATCCTGCTGAACTAATGTTGTCTATCAGGTCACAAAATGTCAAAAGCTATTTAACAATTGAACAAGAGCAACAGCACAATTGAATGACTGAACAATACTGTCCAAAATTCAGATGGGTCACTAGGTGACAGCACACAAATAGAAAGCTCTAAGCCTATACTCCTATCTGTCTGATTTTTGCAACTCAGGTATAATAATCTTAATTTTGGTGGTAGTAATAATTTGTCATACTGTTTAAGCTACAAGCTTGGGATGGTTAACAAAGGGAGGAGAGGATAAGATTTGTATGATTCAATGTTCCATTTCCACTGAGTTCTTACCAACTGAATCAAACCTACTCTGCATGAAAAGATGTTTCCTTTTATCTCACCTGAACAAATTCTGACTTGACTTCCTTATGCAGCATTTTAGAATCAGATTTATAAGGGCAACTTTAGAGCCTTCAGGAGCACAAAGATAATACCTATCTATATCTCTTTAAAGTGGTGATTTTTCTTTTCAGAATCGCATGGCAACTGCAGATGTACAGTCCTGAGTGTTTTAAAAAGTTCCAGACAACTTTTTGGATCAGAACAGAGGTTTTGCACTTACTTTAAAATGATGGCATTTTGAAAATGAAATTGCATGAGCATAAGCTTTCATAGAAGAAAACTGTAACCTGCTATGTCATCTGTCATAAAAAAGACATTTCAATTAACTTCTATAATCATTAAACTATAACTTATGAACATGGCTTGTTTCAGCTAACATGGTTAAGATAAAATACAATCTTGGGTTTTAGTAATTTTATTATATTTGCAGCCTTCCCTGTTCTTATCATAGTACTCCATCCATTTGGCTATTTTATTATATTTGTACGATATCTGATCTTGAAATTAAATGTAATAAAGTTTTCTGTTAATATTTTGAGTTGTATTGTTAATACAAAAGCCGTAATTCAACAATACATATAGTCTGTACTTTTTTCTCACTTCCCAAGACAATTTTCAAACTAGCCTTTATTTGGTTTTATTAAGCTAATTTCATACTGGCTCTGTATATTGTCTATTCTTTTTTAATTAGGCTTTGTCTTCAGCTAGAGCTGCTCTGAGGGTTAGCTGCTCATTTTATTTTAGACATATGTCTTCCTATGGAAATATTTAGCTATACCCTTCAGCATAACTGTCTGCATTTTAAATAATTTATTACCAATGCAAGATTAATACTTGCATCATATAATCCAACAAAATCTTGTAATATTACTTCTAACTTGTAAGTCCTGCATTCCTGATTAAAAAGTGCCAGAGGAAAGTATATAATATATGGCTAGCTAGTTGTCCAGAGCTTTCAATTTTCCTTCCTACAGTATTCCATTTGAACTTCTCTTTAGGATTTTTCACCTGAAAAATCAGATTGAACTACTGTTTAGAGGTGCCAGGGAAATTACTGGCCCTCCCTTTTTTTCCTCCCATACCTTTTCAGTGTTTCCAGTCAATACCATATTCCTTTCTTTAAGTGTAAGTCTAGCTCTGCCTGTGATCTTTATTTATTTAAATGGTACTCTCTAAATGCTATTAAATCCATTTTAAGAGTCTGACATGCATTTGCATGAAACTAAACAGTATGAGATAATTAAATTACTTGCAGCATCTGATGCATTTAGTTGAAGCAAGCACACCAAATCATGTGAACTGTACATGATGTAAGAACAGCACTAACACAATTGTGAAGATAGTAGTAAATCTGAAGATGTTTTCTTTGCTGACTGGGAATTCAGTGGCTTGTATTCCTAAATAAACAGGAAAGCAGCAACTTTTCTGGTTGAAAAAATGCATTAAAAGATGTTTTTATTTGTTGGAGCAAAAGGAGGCAAGGCTATGAGTATACAGATTGAATCTTTCAATCACATCTTAAAAGTCTATGAGACAGTGAGATATGGAAAGAAAGTTCAATTAGTTATAATTTATTGTTGCAACTTATGGCTATTCTAAAAGGGGTATTTTAAAATACTCAGGGCCTACCACTTACTTACTTGAATCACCATATTGCAGTTTCTATGTAGAATAGGCACCATGCAAAATTGTGAGTTTAGTTGTAATGTGTGCTACTAGTGTTATTATATTAATAAAAATAAATTCATGGTTGTGAAAAAAGGTATGTGATCCACAGTCTGATTTTCTCCCCCAAACCCCATCTCCTGTTGAGGCTTACTTAGTTCTGAAATGTTACATGATTCAAATACATATATGTAAATGTCAGCTTTGGCTAAAAGCATTATCATTTGTTTATCGCAGGATATTTCTGTTTGGTTAACAAGCACTGGACTTTCTGGAAAAGTCATTCGGCTTCCAAGCAAGTTTGTATAAGCTGAGTGCATTTTCATAGCTCATCTAATTTATTATTTGCTTAATGCTGGGCAAACATTCTGGGTGCTATGAAGCCAAAAATAAGTCCTTCTATGAGATCCAATACATATCTGGTCAGAACTTGATTTGTTAGCTTTAGTCACAAGAAAATGCACATAGGATTGCCATTACAAGTTTCATTAATTCCAATAATATTTACTGTTGGTCCTTTAAAAATAAATAGGTTTAGAAATATTTAACTTCCATGGGCATTTGTATTTTTATTATTCCTTTGGTATCTTGAAGACAAGAGACCTTCCAAAAGAAGGGAAGGTTAAGGACGATCAGTTTGCTCCCCCAAATAATATTTTAAACAAAGGAAGCAAATTTCCTGGGTTTAGGAGATAATGGGAGTGTCTGTGGTGTTCATCAGTCTGGAACAGGTGGTCTTTTTATACATGTTCAGAAATGACAGCCACAAAATAATTTAATCCTGGTAGTACTGGAAATAGGCACGTTCATTAAAAGTTATTTGCTTGTTTCAAGCTACCTCTGTTGCTCTTGTTGCTATCTTTGGCTGCCTTCTTCCATCATGAATTCAATACAGATTCTGTAACAGTAAACATTTGCTGCAAACAAAATTATAAATAAATCTGTCCTGTTAATTCATTAGGCTTAAAAATAATGATGCCATCTCAGACTCAATGCTTTTGGTAAGATTGAACAGTTTCAAATGCATCTTTAGGGCATGGTACACTTTTCCCAGGCCCCAGGAAGAAAGAAAAAACAGGATGTGCTCAGTTTGAGTAAACCATTTTAAAGTTTCCAAGAGATATGAATTCCTAAATAATTATACTGAATAATTAATTAAATAATGTCAGCTTACTTATATTTAACAAATTGCAACTGATTTCTCTTGTGAGAGAAGCAGGTGCTACATGAGTGCTGCTGTTGTGTCATTGTGAATGGTTGCAATAGAATGTATTATGTCCCCTAACAATTTTGTATGTGCAGGAAGAACAAAAATGGGAAACATGATGGGAAAACATGGGAATGTGGCGAGATCTGGAAAGGGATGGCGAGATCTAGAACCCATATATAATTTGATAAACAAGACAAGGATATTGTGCAATAGAAGAATCATCTAGAACAGTGGTGGGCAATTAATTTTCACAAGGGGCCACAACTGTTGTGGAGGGCCATTGCCAGCTACTCCCTTGCTGCCCCTGCCCCACTTCCCGCCCAGCTGGGGAGGGACAATCAAAGGGCCAGATATGGTCTGCGGGTTGTAAAACGCCAAGGTCTGATCTAGAAGGACCCTGTCAAATATCATTATCAAAATTAATGTTTTGCTTTATTTACCTGTGATTGGCTTAAAATCTCTTATTAAACTGATACCATAAAACTTGTATGTAAATTTGCAGCAACCAAATTTCTTCTTTTGTTAACAAGCTTGTTTTAGTTACCCTTGGTCTAAATCAGTGATCATCAACCTTTCTAATGCTGTGACCCCATAATATAGTTCCCCATGTTGTGGTGACCCCCAAGTGGGTGTGACCACCAATAAGAGGGAGTAGGATAGCTAGGGAAAAGGGAAAAAAATGGCGGACAGCATGGTTTGGCGACCCCCGTGAAATGGTCATTCGACCCCAATTGGGGTCCCGACCCACAGGTTGAGAACCACTGGTCTAAATATTCATTTTTTTAGTGCCATTTATTCTATTACATTGTTCTTAACTATTGGCTGAATGATTGGTGTTGTGCCTCCAATGTGCTGATGCTGGAATTCTGTGATATATAAATAAATTTCTACTGGAACCATTCTTACAATAGCACAAGTAGCAGAAATTTATGGAAAAAACAGATTAAATGCTTAGACTTAAATTCTTCAATGTGCAACTTGGCTTAAATTGCTGCGTTTGAATTTTGGATTGCTGAATCAGGTGGAAAAAAATCAGACTGACACATTGCTTGTCTATGCATTTTTACCATGATATATTACTAAAAGAAAAAGCTCAAAGCCTGCCATTGACAATTCTGACTAAAAACTTATAAATTATTAAGATCTATAACTTTCTTCTCACAGTGGCCAGGGAATGTACTGCATATATCAGAGAGGAAATGAAACATCAACATATACTTAGCATTGCACATAAGGCATCATTATGCATGTAATAAAGCACTTACTGTACAACAACTAAATAGACCAAAAAATTAACAGTTGTATTTCTTGAGCTATTCAGTATTAATTCAACATGACATTTAAATTAAACAGCATTGTAGATCACTTAAAGTGCTTTATCATTCTAAGTGAGAAACCCAAATTGCAATCAAGGGGTATATTACTTGTATATATTGTACTTCATAAAGAAACCCTCCCCAGTAACATGGCTATTGGCTTAGACATCTAATGATGTAAAATCTATATGCATGCACAAAAGCTCATTCATGGCAATGCACACAGATGCTTCCATTGTACTGAATCCTACAACTGTATTCTTTGAATAAATGCTACCCAAGCTCCTTGTCTCTTAGATGAGGAATAAAAATTGCATAGTAGTATAAGTAGCCCTCAACTTACCACATTTAGTGACCTTTCAAGGTTACAACAGCACTGAAAAAAGTGACTGGTGACCATTTTTCACATTTGCAACTGTTGCAGCACCCCCATAATCACGTGATCAAAATTCAGATACTTGGGAAACGGTTCATATTTATGATGGTTGCAGTGTCCCTGGGTCATGTGATCCCCTTTTGTGACATTCTGACAAGCAAGGTCAATGGGAAAGCCAGATACATTTACCAACTGGGTTACTAATTTAACAACTGTAGTGATTAACTTAACAACTGTGGCAAGAAAAGTCGTAAAATTGGGCAATGCTCACTTAACAAATATTTCACTTAGCAACATAAATTTTGGGCTCAGTTGTGGTCGTACATCAAGGACCACCTATATTAGTACCTTGTTTTCCAGTACCTTGTATACTAGTAGCAGCAGGTTCTCTCTATAAGATTGCTACGGTTTTATTGCTGTATCCATTCTTATAGTAACCATGCAATATGGGATAAAATTGCACATATTTTAATCGAGTTCTACACTCTACAAAAAAAATGGCAAAATTTCTTTCAAGCGTGGAAATTAAAACTTCTTGTTCATCCCTGGATTATTTTGCATTTTTCTGTACATAATATGAGGAACATTCCAATTTATAACAATTCTCCAAAGCCAATAAATTAGTAATATGAAAAAATCAAGTTGAAGATAGATATTGACACTGATTTCAGATGCCCATTGAAAAGTTGAATTATGTTTTAAAAACTATAGAAGAAGAGCTTGTGCAGCCACTATTGGTACCATTAAGCAAGGCAGTCACTAACTGAAACTGCGACCATGCTAATGATCTTACTTCAACTCTCTTTTGCTTTAAAATTTTAGGACTGGTTGTAAAGTTTCTTTTTAATGACCATCATAACTGCAAACAATTGCAAACAAAGCAATTGCTAAATAAGGATTACCAGTGTTTGGAATGCAACATTAAATGATTTCAATGCAATCATTTAATGAAATTAAATGATAAAATCTGAAAGATACATTGAAAAACTTAGAGAGGGGAGGAATAAGGTTTTTTTTTTTCTTTTGAAAAACCTGGGAATTCCACATTATTAAAAAATAATAATGAGATCATCAGATGAGCCCTTCTGGGTTGGATATTTTGCAGGCAGAGGAACTATATAGAGAAGACTTTCTACCTGGTGGCTACTTATGGCACTGGAGAAAATCATCTAATAGTTAATAAATCATACTGCAAATATCCAGCTTGAGTTGCACTACCTTTGTAAGTATAATAAAGCAGAGAATACTAAATTGTAGTGGAAGATAGACAGAGAGAGAACGAGAAAAAGAACTTTGCAGGGAGAAAGGAATAAAATATTATTTGCATTTTTAAAATGCTTGAATGTATGGGTAGAACGTTAAGGGGGGGTTGCATTTTTTCAGATAGTTATGCAGAAGGTGCTTTAGTCTTGCAAGATTCTGTCTATTTAGCAAGCAGTAATAAAGAAACTACTGTGAGCATTTACATGTGTCATTCTTGGTTTCCCATACCTGAAATTTGTAAAAATAATAAAAGTGGGAAATAAATTAAATAAAAAATTAAAAAAGTGCTTGGAGTACAGTAACTTTCTAGGATGAAGAAAGAAAATGAGCTTTCATTCCTTTATATAAGCAACAAATATTATTTCCCCTTTCCCTCATATTTGCTGCTTTGTGCAGAATGGTGAGAACAGGAGACATCATTGCAGAGATGTATCTATGATAATTTTCACTTAACTAAAACTAACTTTCATTTAGTTGGAATGGAGGGGAAAGAGAGCCCCAGCTGTCTTTTCTCCATGGAAAATAGTAGCTAGGTTCACATTCTAGGGGTCTGCCATCTGCTTTACCTGCTGCTGTCTTCCTTCCATCCAGTTTTCTAATTTTCATACCACTTCAATTATGATAAGTAGAAGAGCATGACAAGCAATCCCTTTGTTATGACAGGTGTATTGGGTCCATGGATTTGGAAGGCATACTTAATGTCACCATTCCTCCTGGTATTGCTCATAGCCAAGAAGCACAGTTGAAAGAGAGGGAAAGAATTACAGTCTCTGGAAGCCTTCTCCTCACTCTCTGGATAATAATTCAGGTCAGAGAATCAGCCACATCCTTTCCTTTGGGCCTCCAGTGTTCCAAACTCTAGTTACTATGAAGTGGCACTTTTTAAGCATTGTTCTCCTGCTAGCATAAGAGGTTGCTTGTTTTTATGTAGCTCAAAAAGCTTTTGCAGTTGTTGAGATACAGTGACAATTTCAGTGTTGTTAGAATAAGAGTGCCAGGCAACTGTATATGGAGGGTACTTGGCAAGGAAAGACCAGATTGGAGCACAATTTTACTATTCTGTATTTATCTATGAAATATGAGTGTTCTAGAATAGATTGTTAAGAGGCAACCAAGAAAATAATATCATCAGTAAAGGGTCATCTCTATAAATGAATAGACTGCCTTTTCAGTTTATTTATCCATCAATTCTATACAAATGGCTGCCTGTCTCACAAAAAAAGTGACTGGGTGGCATACAGAAAGACTATAAAAGAGTTAGCATCTAAAAAATAATTATTATTTTTAAAAAAAATCACAAAGGCTAAGCAAGGAGAGCTTAAAAATGCTAAAAAATGGAGCCACATCAATACCTCTCCAGTTTCCTAGGGCTCCAGGGCTGATGGTATAAACAGATTTTGGAGGAATCCTGGAAACTCAACAGGGATGGAGCCAACTTCCCTTTGAGGAGGCATCATGGCAGAGAAGGTCCACCTTCTGGAACCCACGCAGTGTAGTTCCCTAGCAGAAATGACCTTAGGCTCTTCTATTGATCTGATAGGATGGTCAGATACAACTGGGGAGAGGCAGACCCTCAAATATCCTGGCCTCATACCATAGAGGGCTTTGACTTGGACCCAGAAGCAGACTGGTAATCAGTGCAAGTCACAAAGCAGAGATGCAACTCACAATCAATGCAACTCATGGAGCAGACGTGCTACATGTCGTTCTAGGAGTGCACATAACTGCCCATGCCACTGTATTTTGCACCAGCTAAAGCTTCCAGATACTCAATGGCAGCCCAATGTAGAGCACATTACAGTAGTCCAACTAGAAATGACTAGGGCACCTAGAGTGAGCAGAGCCCCCAACCTTGTACCTGAAGCACAGTATGAAGTTGTGCAGATGCCTCCTAGTCATGACTGCCTCTTGCTCTTCAGGCAGGAGTCATGAGTCCAGGAGGATCCTCAGGTTGCACATAGGTCCTTTTGGGGCAGTGAAACCCATCCAGCATTAAAGATGGCATAGTTCTAGAACAGGCAGGCCCCAAAGTCCAAAGCCACTCATTTCAACTGAAGCTTTTTCTTCCCCATCCAGACCTTCACAGCCTCTACTTCCACACAGTTCACCATGTAGAGATGGTGGTAGATGAGATCCCCCCACAGCCCCATGTAGATATTGAATAGGAGCAGAGGGACTATCAAATCCTGCAGGACCCCACAAAATAGGGCCCAAGGAGCAGTCTCTCCCTTTCATTCACCAACTGGAATCAACCCCAGAGGAAGATGAAACAGCACAATATGATGCCACACATCTCCAATACTCTGAGCCGATCTAAAGGGATACCATGGATGATGGTGTTGAAAGCCACAAAGAAGTCAAGTAGGACAAGCATGGATGCACAACCCCCATCCCGCCCTCACCAGAGATCATCCAAAAAGCATGACTAATGTCATTTCCATCCCATACCCAGATCTGAATCCTGACTGAAAGAGATTCAGATAATCCACTTCATCCAATGTCCTCTGAAGCTGTTGCACAACTACCTTCTCAATTACCTTCACTCAAAAGGGGAGCTTAGAAAATGAATGAAAATTGTCCAGTATAGTGGAGTCCAGCAATAGCTTCATGAATGGGGGGGGGTGAAGGACCCTGTCTATTTCCTCAGGCATAACAGATTCAAACCGTTCCCAGATAACCAGGCAAGACTCTTTCCCCAGTTGTCTCCCCCAGACTTGTAACAAGGCCACCATCCAACTACAAGCATATATGAGCAACTATTACAGGTACTGAACAAATTCTTTCACACATCCCTACAAGGGTTCTTCAAGTTCCTTCTATCCAATTGTGATGGGATGCATCGCTATTTTTTTTTAAAAAAATCATCTACAAGGTATATTTTCTAATCAGTCAGAATCTCAAAACTGTCCACATACTCTAAAAAACTTAGTCCTGGAATAAGCTAATGCCTACGTATGTGCATAAAAGGGTATGGGAGCCAAAAAGCAAAGTTTTTGGCAACTTATGATAGTCTAGAACAGGGGTGTCAAACTGCCGGCCCGCGGGCTTGATGCGTCATGTGGAAGCTGCGCCCACCCCCATTGCCGGCAATGGCAAAACCGGTGACGTGACGAGTTTGACATGCCTGGTCTAGAAAGGCAGTAGCTATCTCAGAAAGAATCCATAAACATTACCTGGCCTGAAGAAGAAACCATCTGCAAAACTTTTTTTTTTTTTGAAGAACAAATGGATAGCTCCAGCATTTAATAGTCAGACATTAGTGGTATTTATTGTGCTACATATGAATTTAAAAAGAAAAGGAATTACCTGGTTGTAATACTCAATTGGATTAGTCTATAAGCCCACATTTAACTTCATATGTTTAAATCTCATTTCACGAAACTCAATCCTGCATTTTAAAACTGATACACAAGAGCATAGCCTCAGACAAAGATAAGTGTTTTTTCTACATGCACATTTTGCAGACATAAGAATGGCGATATTAAACAAGCTGACACAGCTGACTCTACTTCCACCATTTTGTGGAGTACAAAATAAATGTGTTTGCAGTAAGTATATATGCAAAAATGGCAGACATGTATTTAGTTATGGAGAACAAATTATGTAGTTGTTATATAAAAGATTTTCAATGTGTCCTTGTAACTGTAATTCTGTTTGATTTGGGGATGGAATAAACCTAGGCAGGAAGTGAGACAAAAGATTCATCAGAAGATTTTACCTCAGTTTTTACCTCAAAACTGAGATTCCAGTCTATTTTGTTCAGGTAGTTAATACCCGCCTATACCCATGCCTATAAAACAAAGCTTTCTCCTGATCATTCTATTTCCTATCTTATGTCTTGTGCTGGATCTTCAAGCCTCTCTTCAATTGTTATCTTCGGTAGCAGGGATCTGGGTGTCACTGTAGCCCTCCAAGGCTAAAGACCCCAGTGGTGTGGCTATTCTGTATGCTTGCCAGGGCTTTGGGATTCCTTGGGCAGTTCCCAGACCTTGATCTATTGCCTATGTTCTGACATTGCCAGAATTCTAGACTTGCTTGCTGCGCAAAAGGCATCTTCCCACATTCTTTTCTGCTACAGGTAGTCCTCGACTTACGATCGCAACTGAGCCCAAAATTTCTGTTGCTAAGTGAGACATTTGTTAAGTGAGTTTTGCCCCATTTTACGACAATTCTGGCCACAGTTGCTAGGTAAATCACTACAGCTGCTAAAGTTAGTAGCACGGTTGTTAAGTTGACTTTGCTTGTCAGAAGGTCACAAAAGGTGATCACATGACTCCAGGACATTGCAATCCTCACGACTATGAGTCACTTGCCAAGCATTTGAACTTTGATCATGGGGATGCCACAGTGGTTTTGTGAACAACAGTCATAGGTCACTTTTTCAGTGCCGTTGTAACTTCAGTCAATCACTAACCGAATGATTGCAAGTCAAGTAGTGCCTGTGTTGTTTTTTGTCACCCCTGGTGCCACTGCTCCACCGATACTGCCACTCTCCCATCTGTTGCTATCAAAACTGTTCTGGCCCCTTTCCACTGTTGCTTCCACAGCACAAGTAACAAAGCAAATCATATAATTATTAGAAAAATGTGGGGTGTTTTTTTTAATAAATGAAATTGGCAATTTGCTTTTTAAAACTTCATTCTCACTATGAAAAGGTCCCTTTTTTTCCAGTAGTGTCCTGTTTCATATTTCAAACTCTCACACACTCAATTGCTAAGAGAAAATAGCAATTTACTCCACACTGAGTAGATAACAGCAGATGAGGGGAAAAATATATAAATCGAAACAGAGTCTGAGGGAAACAAAGCTTGCATGGATGGTTTCACTTTCAGTGGGGACACCCAGAAGAAAAGTCAAATGTAATCCAATCAGGGGTGTCAAACTGCCGACCTGCGAGCTGGACGCATCATGACAAAACCGCGCCCACCCCGCCAGCAATGGGGGAAAAGCTCCGATACATTGTGCGACATCACATGACATAACAAGTTTGTCATGTCTGGTTCAGAAGAAAGGAAGCAAGCGGAGAAAATCTTTCTGCAGCTTTTTGCCTTGAGGAGCTGCAGAAAAAAAATCAGCTCATAAAGTTTTGTCTAGAGCAGGGTTTTTCAACCGGTGGTATGCGTACCACCAGTGGTATGTGAGCACCTGGCTGGTGGTACGTGTAGGACCAGTTGAAAAAATGTAAAAAAAAAGTTTTTAAAAAAAGAGGAAAAAGTGGATGAGGTGAAGTGGCTGTGAGAGCTCGGGAAGTGCCAGGATCAGCGGCCCTTTCCGCCTGATCGGCGCTTCTCAGAGGCCATGAGGGCTTAGGGGAAGCACCAGGATTAGCGCTCCTTTCTGCCTAATCGGCACTTCTCCGAGGCCGGGAGAGCTCAGGGGAAGCGCCAGGATCATCTCCCCTTTCTGCCTGATTGACACTTCTTCTGGAGCTGATCCTGGTGCTTCTCCTGAGCCCCGAAGAAGCACCAATCTCCTGGAAAGCGGCATTGATCCTGGCGCATCTGCTGAGCCCTGAAGAAGCGCCTATCACCTGGAAAGCAACATTGATCTGGGCCAGCGCACTCACACATACACAAACACGTGCAAGCAGTTACAGCTGAAGACGTTTCAGCCTTCAACTAGGGCTCCCAGTCCTCTGGCGCCTCATTGGCTCAGGTCAGCCATCCGTCAGAATCTACGTCCTCTGATTAGCTGGCTCCCTCAACGCGTCCCTCCCTTGCAGAAAGGGTTTGGCTCTTCATGCCGGCTTGCCCACTTGCGGGGCTCCTGATACTGTAGGTCCTGCTGGCCGAGAAGGCGCGCTGGAGTCCTGGCTGCTGGTAAGGTGATTGACCCATTCCTCTCCCATTGCCCACTCTGCCCAGCTCAAGCCTGGCTAGAGTAGCGTTGGTGCTTCCAAAGGTGGCCACTTCAAAGTCACACGGGAGCCCTCGGCCACTCCCCTCCACGCCTCCAAATCGTCCCCAATCGGAGGGAGGGAAGGAGGAAGAGAGGGAGGAAGAAAGAGAGAGAAAGAGGAAGAGAGAGAAAGAGAGGGAGGGAGAGAAAGGGAGAGGGAGAAAGGGAGAGAGAGATAGAGAAATAGAGAAATAGAGGGAGAAGAGAAAGAGGGAAAGAGGGAGAGAGAAAGAGGGAGAGAGAAAAAGGGAGAGAGAGGGAGAAAGAAAGGCGAGAAAGAGGGAGGGAGAGAGAGGGGGAGAGAGAGCAAGAAAGGAAGAGAGGGAGAGAGGGGAGAGAAATAGAAGGGGAGACAGAGAGGGAGAGAGAAAGAGGGAGAGAAAGATTAAATTAGTAACATGGTTGTTAAGTGAATCTGGTTTCCCCCATTAATGTTGCTTGTCAGAAGGTTGCAAAAGGCGATCACATGACCCTGGAACAATGTGACCATCATAAATATGAATCAGTTGCCAAGCATCGAAATGTAAATCACATGACCCTGGGGATGTTGCAAAGGTCACAAGTGTGAAAAATGGTCATAAGTCACTTTTTTCAGTTCCGTTGTAACTTTGAACAGTCACTAAGCAAACTGTTGTAAGTCAAGGACTACCTGTACTTTATCACTTTTTTCCATATTTTTTTTAGGGGGGGGGTCAAGTTTTTGACACTCGCTAGGTGACTGGTGGTACTCGAATGTTGCCATATTCTAAAAGTGGTTCAATCGGTGAAAAGGTTGAAAAGCCCTGGACTAGAGCGCACTGGAGAGAGCAAAGCTTTTTACTTTTCAACTAACTGCCTTTAGGACCCAGTTAGGATTCGTCTTCAGGGTTATCTTAATAAATTGTGCTGATTTTGTTGATAGTAAAAATAGTTAAAGAAAATGTGGTGTCATTTCAACTTTGATTTGCTGTGTATTTTCTGAGTACTTTTGAGATTTTGTACATTTCTAATACATATAGTAAGATGTTCCTTATTTCTCATGACATTTCCAGCATTTATTACTAAATAATTTGTCTATCTTGGGAATTATGGATGGAGATTGCCAAGTAATTCTTGCTGCATCTTTAGCCCAGTCATGGAGTCTGAAAGGAGCATATCTGCATAAAGTTTGTAATAATACTTGCAGTATCTTACTACAGTTGTCTCCAGCATAAAAAGTACAGGTTGTCCTTGACTTACGACCATAATTGAACCCAAATTTTCTGTTGTTAAGTGAGACATTTGCTAAGTGAGTTTTGCCCCATTGTACATTCTTCCCACAGTTATTAAATGAATCACTGCAGTTGATAAATTAGTAACCTGGTTGTTAAATGAATCTGGCTTCCCCATTGACTTTGCTTGTCAAAACGTTGCAAAAAGTGATTACAATAACCCAGGATACTGAACCGTCATAAATATGAGTCAGTTGCTGAGTGTCTGAATTTTGATCATGTGACCATGGAGATGCTAGAAAGGTGCTAACTGTGAAAAATGGTCATCAGTCACTTTTTTCAGTGCTGTTGTGACCTCAAACAGCCATTTAAATGAACTGTTGTAAGTCGAGGACGACCTATGTTTATAAAAGTGTCTAGCAGTGAAATTGTTGGACTTTTCCTTACGGCATTCCATACTTTTATCAAGCTTTGTTTTATAATACATTGTTTAAAATGTTACGTCTTCTTTCATGTCCCTGTTACATAAATATCTGTGAAGCCCACTAACTAGGCCAGGGGTAGGCAACCTTGGCTCTTTTATGACTCGTGGACTTCAACTCCCAGAATTCCTGAGCCAGCTAGCTCAGGAATTCTGGGAGTTGAAGTCCACGAGTCATAAAAGAGCCACGGTTGCCTACCCATGAACTAGGCCAACTTCTTCCAACATTGATGTACTACTGTTTAGGGATTTTTTTATGCATTATGTTTGCTGTGGCCGACAGCTTGCTCTATTATATAGTTGGAAGTTTTGAAGAGCAAGACTATTTCTGCCTTTTGGGTCTTGTAAAATGTTAACTTTTATTCTAGGTTTTTTTTTCTTTCCATATAAATTTATGAACAGGGTTTTTTTGCCATTCTTTTAAATCTTTTTCTAGGATTAGAATTGGCATCATTTGAAATAAATGGTGTATTTGGGGTAAGACAATTCATCTTAATAATTGCAATTATTAAGCAACAAAGCTTTACATCTTTCCACCTATCAAGATCTCTTTTAATTTATTTCATAATTTAATATAATTGTTTGTAATATATTTCTTGATTGTTCCCTGTGAAATACAGATCTATATGTTTCACTGCATCTGGCAGATTCCTTCCACAGGAAATCTTCTTGCCTATTTATTTTTGCTTTGTGACACCCAGGTTCTGGAGTTAATAACTGATTTCCACATAGTCAACTCTTAATTCAGCCCTTGGCCAGGTTTAGCAGAAGAGTCAGATAGATTAGAATCTTTATTGTGAGCAAGAAGCAAGAGTTGATTGCTCACTGCCATGGCAAAAAGTCAAGAGATTTTAGGTATCTTAATCTCTAATGTTTAAGCTATAAGTTTCTCCCTTGGGCAGTCACACTCTTCCTGATGAACAGATACTAGGCTGGTCACTTTAGGACCTTGAGAAGCAACTACTGATATATGTTTACACAACAGCTTTGTATTGCCTGTCTGCCAATGAATTAAAATTACCATTGTTGCTGCAGAAGGATAAGAAGATAAAATTAATGCCTGATATTATAACAACCATTTTCAAGGCAATATGCTGTTCTTTCCCCCCTCCTCCCCATACACACACCCACACCCACACCCCCTGCCCAGTCACTGGCATGTAGAATTAGCCCAACAGCTTCCACTACCTCATCCAGTGATTAAGGCGCCAGGATAGAAACTAGATGGCTGTGAGCTATAGTTCCACCTCAGAAATAAAAGCCAGTTAAGTGACTTTGGGCCAGTCACTCTCACTCAGCCCAACCCATCTCACAGGGTTGTTGCTGTGGGGGGGGGGGAGGAGGATTAGATATGTTCGCCACCTTGAGTTATTTATAAAAATAGTAAAGGCGGGATAAAAATTCTTTAAAAACATTAATAGACATCATAGCAAAATATTTATTGGGGGCTTTTTTTCTACAGATCTCTTAGCTGGGTCAAAGTTTTACAAACAGAAGTCAGTTAGGAAATAACCTTCAGGCACACATTTTTGCTCGACCTCCTTTTCCTCATGGGGTTCTTTAAAGCAGGGGTGTCAAACTCGCAATGTCATGTGACATGTCATGCCGTGTTGTGACTTTTTTTCCATTGCTGGTAATGAGGTGGGTGGGTTTTTGCATGACACATCTGGCTCACGAGCCAGCAGTTTGACACCCCTGTTGTAAAGTTAAAATAGGGAAAAGGCACATGGCTTTGTACTCCTAAGAAGAAAAGCAGGTTATCAATGTAATAAATCAATAGTAGATACGTTTATTAAATATACATTGAACAATACATGCCTGATTATTTATATACCAAGAGCTTATATTAGGACTAACATTTTTGGCACTAACTGCCAAATGTAATAGGCTAGTTCTCTGAATTAACATCTCTGCATGCCAATTATCCTGTAAGATGATAAAAAAACTACAGTAAAAGGCATGGAAGCCTATATACATCCAGCCTATTTATAAGAATGTTTCAGCAGCTGATTCCAATTTTGTAAAACATATTTCACATCTAAAATACACTTAATACCTTGTTTTCAAACTACATCTCAATGAAAGGTAAATGTGTTGATTTTTTTTCAAGCAATTACTACAGTAGTGTAAATATTATACAGATGCCAATTTTTAAGTTTAACTTTTAAAAATCAGAGTAACACACCAACATTGTGAAGACTCAATATTAACTCTATGTGTAGTTTCAAACCCTTCTCCCATTTTTTTTAAAAAATATATTTATTAAGAATTTTTAATAAAGTAAGACAAATCTAAAGAAAAAGAAAAGAAGAAAGAAAAAGTACAAGGAAAAAAGAAATGAAGAAAACTAAAGTTATGAAATATAATGATTTGCAACCTTAAACAATCACAATGTTATAATCCTTCCTCTTAGATGTTATGCAAATACCTTTTCTCGTCAAGCATTCAATAAATCTTATTGCAATTACCATGTACAAAATTGATATATTTTTCGATAAACCCAGGTCTTTTCTAGTTCATTGTGCATAAGTCCCAATTTTTCACAATATTTATCTTTAAAATCCTTTGCATCATTGTATGAATTTGTATCCAAAATGTCTGATCTTTTACTGACTTCCAGTGAAGACATGATATTGATGAGCTGGACATTCCTGAAGGATCAGGGACAACATTATAGTTGAAATTGGTGGCCAAAGGACACCTTTATGTACTCTAGAGCAGGGCTTTTCAACCAGCGTACCACTTGTGGTACATTAATGGGTGGCATTAATTGCTCTGCTGTTGTTAGCTGTAAGTTTTGCTGCAAGGGATTTTGAAGTATTTTTCTCCTGAATGGATTTTGCCTGTAGCATTCCTTTACTTATGAATGGAGCCATTTGGGGAGGCTGCCTTAGCCTGCAGCCAGTACTTACATTTTTTTTTCTTCCTTAAGTGCCGGCTGCGCTCCTTACTTTCCTTTCTGGCCAGTAGCTAATTCTTAAAGGGGAATGTGCCTTTTTAAACTAGTTCACTCAGCAGCTTGTCTTTTCTGTCTCTGGAGGCCTTTCCTTGTTTGATCAATATATGGAAGAGGGAAAATATGGGGGGGTTCAAATTCTTTCTTCAGAAGGAGATGGGAATGAGAAAAAGGGAGGCAGGGAAGGGAGGGAGGAAAGGAAGTCCCGCCTTAGCACTTGGCCACCAGCAGCTCTGCCATTGACTTTGCTTGTCAAAAGGTTGCAGAAGGGGATCACATGACCCTGGAACACTGACCATTATAAATATGAACCAGTTGCCAAGCATCCAAATATAAATCACATGACCTAGGGCATGCTGCAATGGTCATAAGTGTGAAAAATGGTCATAAGTCATTTCAGTGCAATTGCAACTTTGAACAGGTTTTTTTGGGGGGGTCAAGTTTTTGACACCTTGCTAGGTGGTACTCAAATATTGCCATATCCTAAAAGTGGTACAATCGGTAAAAAGGTTGAAAAGCCCTGCTCTAGAGCAGAGGTCCCCAACCTTTTAGGCATAGGAACCACTCGTTCCATGGAGAGAGATTTTTCCATGGACCAGAGGGTGTGTGGTTTTATGTGCTGCCTGCATCCTGCAGATAGGACTTTACTTTGTGCAGACCAGTTGTTGGCATGCTGTGGCCCGGTACTGGTCCACAGACCAGGGGTTGGGGACCCCTGTTCTAGAGAGGTGCTACTCATGAGTAAACTGAAAAAACCAAGGGTTTTATAGTTGGCTAGTGGATGAAATGGCTAGGAGTTGCAGGATTCCGTCTAGCTCACAAATGTAACGCAGCCTATATGAACATACAACTCAGCTAAGTCTCATTTCTTAATCACCATTGGAGTTGCTGTACTACAGGTAGTCCTCAACTTACAACAGTTCACTTAGTGACCGTACAAAGTTACAACAGCACTGAAAAAGTGACTTATGTCCATTTTTCACACAGCCGTTGCAGCATTCCCATGGTCATGTGATTTACATTCAGAGGCTTGACAACTGATTCACATTTATGTCTGTTGAAGTGTCCCAGGTTCACATGATCACCTTTTGTGACTTTCTGACAAGCAAAGTCAATGGGGAAACCAGATTCACTTAACAACTCACTAATTTAATAACTGCAGTGACTTACTTAACAAATCTGGCAAGAAAAGTCGTAAAATGGAACAAAACACACTTAAGAAATTTCTCACCAATTTTGGGCTCAATTGTGGTCATAAGTTGAGAATTGCCTGTTCTGGTTTTGAAATGTTACAAATCCTCTGAACAGCACGTTTGATGGCATTCACTTGGTGAGATTCCTTCAATCCTAAACAAAAGAAGTTTCAAGTGTGACTTTAAGGACTTAGCCATTTTGGAAAAGGGTAATTAGAGTGTGCGTTTTTTAAAGTTATAAATGATTAAGGGTCTAGATCACAGGTCGGCAACATATACATATATACACACACACACACATACATACATACATACACACACACAAACACACACACACCTATAATAAAGGTAAAAAAGGTTATATGCAGTGTTATCTTCATTTTAGATATCAAAATGGTTTTGCGGCTCCCAGTGTTTTGTTTTTGGTGGGAAACGGGTCCAAGTGGCTCTTTAAGTGTTTTGGGTTGCCTACCCCTGGTCTAGATGGACTTGAAATGGGATTTTAAATTTAATTGAACAAATCCTCCTGGTAGGAAAATGACCCGTGTTTTGGATTATGAAAAAACCAACATGACACGGTGGGAACTTTAAAGGTTGGAAATAGAGGGAGTTTTTTAAAAAGTAAGATTTCAGTTAAAGGAGAAAAACATCTGTTTGACTTGTTAACACAGAATGGAGCAAAATACATTCTTTTTTTCTTCTTCATACTTTTGTATTTTTCTTTTCTATTCTTTTTTTCTTTGCTTTTTCATTCCTGCACTTTTTATGTTTCTTATTTTTTGTAGTTATTTATTTGTATAGCGTAATATTCAATACAATTATTTGAAAAGAAAAAAAACCTTCGTTTTGTCACAAGTCCATCATGCTTGATAAAAAAATCCCCTTATGTTTTTCACATTTAAATTCTTCCTCTTTCTTTTCATGAGAAAGATGATACACCTACCCATGATTGACAAAGATTGTGTAGAATTCAGCTACCGTGGGGCTGTTATATCAAATTTCTACTATTCTGTATAATACGATACAGGGTAAAAGCTTCTCCTTTTTAAAAGATCACTGGCAAGATGCATAGTTATTCCAGTAGTGTTTTATTATATAGCCTTATTTTTAATAAACTATATATTTGGTCCTATATTTTAAAACTCTTGTCTTAGGTGGTAAATGTGTCTTTCTACAACTTCTATATTACTGTAGCATAGTTCTTATAGGTAACATAAATTGGTTGATAATTTTTTATATGCACACTCCTGTTAAAATATGAATGATCATCAGTCTGAACATTTGACTGCTTCATTTTCATAGTTCCCTTTGTTAAATGTCATTAGTTTCACAGGGATTTTATAGATAGGAGAATTATTTCTGGCAAGGTCAGAGACCAGCACCCTAAATCAGACTAATCTGTTGTCTTATTGCACATACAGGTAGGCAAAAGAGGCTCAGAGATTAAACCTTGAATTCACTATTTATTCAGATTGCATGTTATACTTAGCAGTTACTGGTATTCTTTCATAACAGCTTTCCTAGTTGTTATAGTAAACTTTACTCATCAGAGACCTGCCTGAAAACTGCCTGCTAAGTTTAAGAGCAGATGGTTGAAACTATATGAATAATATTAATATATTATTATATTATTAATAATAATAATATGAATGATCAATCAGTTTGAACATTTGGCTGCTTAATTTTCATAGTTCCTTTTTTAGTTTCATTTCATTTTTGCCAAAATTCATTGTCCCCATGTGTATGGTGAATATTACTTACTTGCCTTGTCATCTTACAGTATTCACATTCTCCAAATTACTGTATTTTCCGGCGTATAAGATGACTTTCTAAAGCATGCAAATCGGCTCCGAAGTCGGGGGTCATCTTATACGCCGAGTCATCTTATACGCCGGAAATTATGGTAGTTTCCAGCATATAAGATGACTTTCTAGGCATGCAAATCGGCTCCGAAGTCGGGGGTTGTCTTATATCCCGGAAATTATGGTATTACTGAACTCCCAGATTAAGGGTCTTCTGAGATATATTCTTCCTCACCTCATGTAACATATTACGAGGCAATAGTTTTCTGTTCATTCTCTGTTTTAAACATTTTTCAGAACAGTATACAATTCTATGAATATATTTCTTGTTTCTAAAAAGACATAGAACTCTTTATTTAGATTGGCAATAACATTGAGTGTATGTTTGTGTGAGTGCAGGGGAATTGGGGTTGTTTTTATAAACAAAAATCTATGCAGTGTTTTTCTACCATGCACACAATGCTTCATCTTGGAAGACCTAGGAGATACAAGCACATTAAAGCTAATCAGTCTGCTTGGAATAGAAGGGAAGGGGGGAGGTATGCCTGTCATTGTTGCATGAACCCAGAGCTTTGATTGATCTGTTCAAATATTAACATGCCTAGTGGGGTAGCCCACAATATCCTCCAGGCCTCCCAATATATAAATATTCATACAATAACATCTGCCATAGTTGCATATTTACTATTCTGCTAACTTCCTGTTGTTTTTAATGGGAATAAGTAGTCTCTTTGAGGAAATTCCAAAGGAGCTAAAAAAAAAATTTCCCTATATGTACCTGTGATTTAAGAAGTCCTCTCAATATTATTTCTAAACGCCTCTTTTCTTATATGACAAAAACATTAATCATTGCATTTCCCACATTCCAAAAGTAGCTTCACCTCAGTTTCTTCACTCCATAAATTATCTCTTGGAACATATGGAACAATCCTGTTAAACTCATAACAGAAATATCTTATTTAACAAAAACATCTTATTTGTACTTGCTACCAAACACATTTTAATCCAACAAAATCTTATGTATCTTCTCGGCCAAAGCTCAAATAAAATATTGTTAACGGTCTTTTTATGCCTATGGTAGAAAATATGGATATGTCCCTGTGGCCCAGATAGGATCTTTCTTTATGTCCCATTTTTGTTCCATCTTGGAACTCAGTAGAGACTATGCAGTTTTTGCCCACACACTATCCAGGTCATCAGCTGGTTCTCTCTCTTGGAGCTGAGATGTCATCTGTATCCTTGAAGGCATATTGTATATATTTGCACTTTTTTTAATTTATTGGGAGGAATAAGAGAGATGATTCTGTCATTATTAAAATGAAACTGCTGAAATGACCTAGAACAGTGATGGCAAACCTTTTAGAGACCGAATGCCCAAACCGCCACCCCAAACCCACTTATTTATTGCAAAGTGCCAGGGCTGCATCAGCAATGCATTGCCCTAGGGGAGAAGCAGGGGGGCATGGCCCCCTGGGTGGGTGTGGCTGTGGTGGTCATGGAAGACTGGGTGGGCATGGCCGGGGTGGGCATGGCCACCTCAATGTTGCTGGTGGGGGGACGCCTATGGGGGCTGGGCAGGATTGGGGGAGATCCAGGGGGTCTCTGGTGGGTGGGGTAGTGGGTAGGAGGCTTTTTCTGCAGGGTGAGGCAGGGGTAGGGCGGGGTTGTCATTGCTGCAGGGCAAGGCAAGGTGAGGCAGGGGCGGGTGCTGCCTGACACCATCGGCCCCACCTACAGAGGCCATGGGGATGTGCTCTACCACCTCTACTCGAAGTTGGTAGCCGGCCGCTTCACCTCCTTTGTGCTAGGCAGAGTTGTTGCTCCAGGCACCGGCAGTAGCCTAATGGATCTGCGTGAGGTTCTGGCAGTGGCAGGCATGCCTACAGAGAGGGCTCTGAGTGCCGCCTCTGGCACGCATGCCATAGGTTCACCATCTCTGTCCTAGAAGACAGTATATGTATGCTAATGATTTGGACACATATTTATTCTCACACAGCATTACCTGAAAATCTTTCCATCAATAAAGAGCGGTCATGAAGACCTACAGCCTATGTTGCTTTCTATATTCCTTCCCTCTTTTAGCAGTGAAGTAATTCCTCATGTTTCCAAGCATTCCTGGGTCATATGGTGAGCATGTATGGCAGTCCCCAGGACTTCAGTCTCTGCAACAATATTTGGTGAAGTAATCTTTTTTTTCCCCTTTGTTCAGTAAATTATACAAAATAGGGCTATTGGTTACTTCTCTGGGGACTGGCATGGCTGAGAATAAGGTCCCTAGGCACTATTGTTGTTGTTGTTGTTTTGGCTGTGAGGACATTCTTTATATCAGGCTGAGGAAATAGGATTTGTTTTGAGTCCTGTACAGCATTTGAATTACTTTCAAGCAACCAAGAAATAAATCATTCTGGATGGTATCCTAAATAAAATAGAGCCATTTGTTTCATCATTATTCATCGTAATGAGTTCCTGTTTTGTGCATTTTTATATAAATACATTATTAGCATATGCTCTAGTGAAGTTTTTAAAATGTAATTGATTTTTAAGGCATATCTTACTCTATGTATACATAGAATTCTTTTTCCCATGGTGATACTTAAGGAGTGTTTTCATGAATATTTTTGGAAAATGAAGCTCTTTGGAAAATGAAATTAAGATGTATCTCTACCGAACAGTGCAGGAATTTGGTTAAGGAAAAGAAAATGCCTGACCAATATTACTTTTAATGTACGTAGTTGCCATTTCTCTTTATTTCATTGTGTTCTATGGGATGCATCCCAATGGACTGAGATTATTATCCCATTCTCTCAACAAAGAGATTGGTTTCTTCCTCTGCCTCCTCCATCTCCTCAATATCCCTTCATAGAGGAAGAGAGTTCCAAAGAGTTACAAAAAAAATGTATTAAAGAGTAGAAGGGGTTTTTCAAGGGATTTGCAGGGAAGAAATAGTAAGCTGAAGATGGTGCCACTAAAAAACAGAGCTGACTATTATGGCGGAATGAATAGCCAGCAAGTAGAAAAGGTCTTCATAATTTCTCGCCAGAGAAGGAGAGGACTTGAGATTGCTGTCAGGTGCTCCAGACAGTTGTTCCTTGTGAGTCTCCAGTGGCTTTAAAGCTCTGGGAGACAAGGGAATATTAATTTCAAGAGTGTCTGCCTCTGTAGATAGAAAGTGTGTTTAAAAGTTGTTATGGAAGATGAACAGCTTTTGCTGGATGGGACAGACTGATCTGAAAGTGGACTTGAAAGTGACAAGCTGCAAGAATGATACGGATGGAAATGCTATGCTCAATATATAGATGGAACTGGCTGATGTCTTGATAATTAAGAGATATATAAATAACAGATCAAAAGAGCGACCTGGATAACTTTCCTATGTTGGATTTACAAAAGAGACTTGAAGAATTTTGTGACAAGGGTCAAAGAAAAAGAAAAGAAAAGAAATCAAGTTCTAAGACGTTATTTGAAGGGGCCAAAGATCAAGATTGGTAAAAGTAATATAAAGTTGGTTTAGTTTTAGGTTAAAATAGATACATTGCCATCTTTGGTAACCCTTAATGAACTTTTGTTGATCAGGACTGAACAATGAGGTGTTGAGGATTTCTTTATATATAAGAGATGGGGTACGGGAAGAAGTACTCTTCTGCTGTACTTTTTAAGAGAAGGTGATAAATTAGTAAAACTGCTTATACTTGTCGTGAAGGGGGAAATCATTTGTTTATATTTTTCTTTGCTATATTTTTACTTTCTTTTCTATTTTTCTTTCTTTTCTTCACTTTCTATTTTTTATTTTTTTAGTTTATATTAGTTTCAATCTTTTTAATTGTAATTTTTAATAAAATTACTATAAAAAGAATGGAAGGCATTTTTGTGAATATTTGAAAAGCAATTAGAGAACTTATTTCCTACAGACCTTGCATGTATAGATTACTTCTCTGTTTTCATTCCAAGAATATATGAAATTTCTTTGAGCTTAACAGCCAACTAAACTGTTAAATTGTTGTTGTTGTTTTTTGTTTTTTTTAGGAAGAGCTCCCTCTTACTCTGAATCTAGCAGCTATGATTGGGGACAGGCCTCCGTTCACTTAATTCAGATTAAATTATTGTCAAAATATGTATATGGGTACCAGTGTTTTCTTAGTTTTAATTATGTAAAGCATAGATAATAAAAGGCAGTAAAGTTAGCATGTTTGCAATATTAGAATGATTCTCTTGCATCTCTACTTCTGAAATGTACATGGCTTTTTATTGACTTTAAAACTTATGAATTTCTCCTAAAACTGAATAAAATCAGGCCTCTGTTTTTGAACTACTGTTGGAATTATGCCATCTCGTGTTTAGTTGTCTATAAAACAAGTTCCCTTGTTGCAGGAAAAGAAATACAAATAAACAAGCTGATGGCAATTCATTTATTGCCCTATTTAGCTATGCCTTAATGGTATAGTTTTGCTTTTCTTATTTTTTTTAAACTTGTATCTTTACAATAATGCAGATCCATGCAGATCATTTGAGATCATGTGAAGATCTGAAATCAGATAGCATTGATATGTTGGCAATAACCCAAAGTGATTTTATTTTATTTTCTCAAATTCTGGTAAGGTCCTGGAAGTGTTAAATGATCTCTAAACATTATTAAGAAAATAGATGAAACCTAATGAACATTAATTTATTCAAACAAAATAGAAATGTTGCTGATAAAAAGGTTGTCTCTTGGAGTCAGTTTAATCTGTTTTAGACAGAATTTCACTCCTTAAAGAATCAAGTTGGTTTGATTAAAATTTGGCCTTGATTTTGGATGTGGCATTTATTGAAGGAATCTCCTTCTGCCATCTAAATACACTTAATTCTCCTTGTTCTCTAGCCAATGGCCATAGTTTTCCATGAAAGGGCACCATCCTATTTATAATAAAATGATGTGTTATGCATGACCAAAGGTGTCCATTTGTGGTGGGTAGCTTATCGACTAGAACTAATTTCATTAGATATATGTCTGTTGTTGTTTAACGTTATTGTTGTTCAACTATATTAGTATTCTGTTTCTACGCTCAATTCAGAGTATCCTTCTATCCATATGGCTTTATATAAGTCGTCACATAAACTTTTAGAAGGCTGATTTCTCCCTGTGAACCTCATCAAATCTCCAAGAATTCTTTTTCTAGATAGATTTACCTTTGGAATGCAATAAGTATGTATTAGATTTGGAAAGAGACTTCTCAGCTGTGCCACCCTTTGGTGGCATAATTTTCACAAAGAGGTTCATCTCACATTGAGGCTTATTATCTTTTTCACACCAGGTGGCCCTTTGTTTCTGCTTTTAAATTATATCTCACCTAAGATTTTCCTCAGTCACTGTGAATTACTACTACCTTAACTTTACATCTAGAGATTTTATTATCTCTTGGTAATAAGCGGCAGACAAGATAACTTTCTGTAAAGTATATGGTTTAAATATAGTTTAAGTTGCTACTACCTTAATATGAAAGAGTCAGTTGGGTTTATTGTTATTAAGCCAAATTTAATTTGTGTCTTGTGTTTGAAGGCCAAGTGAAGGTTTGGAGAATGGGCGTGGATTGGGCGTGCTAGTGAAACATAAAACCTTGAACAATTTGTACTTAATATAATTGTGGAGGAACATTTGCTCTTTCCGCAAAAAATACCAGGGAAGCCTCAGAGTCAGTCTTCTCTGTGGAGAAGAGGGAAATCTTCCACTTCTCTTTCCCTCATGTACCATTTGACATCTTTCAAGAAATGTTTCATCCTGTTCTAGTGTGAAAATTCTGGTTAATAGATTCTGGAACAGCTTCTTTGACCTAGATCTGACCTGCTGCTTAGTTTTGTAATATTGACATTAGTTTTTGGATCTTTCCAGTAACTTTACACAACTGCTTCTTGTAGTTATACACAGTAAGATTCTTTGGCATATATTAGTTGTAAGATCCTCCAACATTTTTATTAAGCAAATATTTATTTTCATCGTTAACATTAATTTCTATTCATATAAAAGAGGAAGGAGATTGTGAGCATGCTGATAGAATTGATGTTTCCAGGAGGTAGATTTATATATTAGTATGATTCATGATTAGCTTGAAGTCAGTTGCGGTCATGTACAATGATTTGCATGCTATACAGTGCAAAATATCTGATGACCTATGTTCAGGTCTGCTTCTTCCAATAATTTGTTACATCAGAGGTCCCCAGAAGCATAACCACAATACTTGCCATTCTAAAGGGGCACCTGTATTTGTGGAATTGCTGCATTAGACATAACTTTGTCTTTATGAAGGCATCCAAGAGCCATGTCAATTGGAGCATTTGTGACATCTGAATTAACACTGTGGTTACTAGCAGAATGACACATTCAATAGTAAATATTAATTTGCAGCTTCCTCAATCTGATGGAGGAATTAGTAAGTAGAACATTATTTTCATATTATTCTTTCACCTACCTGCTTCCTTGTATTTTCTGAAGTCCATATTTGATGGGTGAAAATATAAACTAGAGAAAGAAAGTTCTTCTCCATTTATAATAGACACAGGTTGAGAATACCACATATGCTTCTCAGTATGCAGTTCTATCTTAGTCAAAATGATAGCAACACACTCTATTTAATTTTTAGTTCATTTGCTGAATACAATCTGCTCAGTACTTCATAGTATGGCAGCTGGCAACTCTGATAAGTATTCATACATTTAAATTTTGAAACCATTAGTATGCTTAAGGTCTAAAGCTTAGTGTTATTGTTTGTGATTACTGCAGCTAATTTTGGTCTGTACGCTTAAAATGTTTATTACAGAGGCACAACAGAATCCATTGTGTAGAACAATAGAAGCTCAGTCCATCTCTCCTTGAAAGCCCCTGGGACTTCATATCCTGGCTCCACCTCCTACCCTATTGCAATTCTTATTACTACCACTTAGGAGAACCTCATCAGGTATTTTTTCTCTTTTCCCCCCCCTCCATTGTGGGAGAGAAATAACCAACCCACCCACCCTCACACACAGTGTCACTTTCTGGCAACTTCTAAGTAAAAGAAATACAATACAACAATTGCTATGTATAGTTTGTGCCCTGATCTATTTGAAGGCCAAGTGAAGGTTTGTAGAATGGACTGTGGATTGAGCATATTTGTG
Source organism: Crotalus tigris (assembly GCF_016545835.1). NCBI lineage: Eukaryota > Metazoa > Chordata > Lepidosauria > Squamata > Viperidae > Crotalus > Crotalus tigris. Next base: position 1,410,578 of record NW_024096756.1, on the reverse strand, counting down.
ACATTCAAAATCTTGAACAATTTGTATAGCAATTTTACATCACCTCCTGGTCCTATAACACCAAAGGCTATTATTAGAAGTATCAGCCTCTAAGTAAATAATAAATTTCACAAAGTATAGGGTGGGGAAGAGAACTCAGCATCATTAAAAATAAAAGTGAAAATTGCCGAGAAACCCTTTATAGATTTAGATATTAGAATTCAGGTAATCAGTGCTAGAGGAAATAAATTTCCAGGGATTCAACATCTGTAAGAAAAGGATCCAATATCCTTAAGTAAACCTAACAAGTCCAGCAGACCATAAAAATGGCAGTGATCTACCACCAATAAGGAAGAAATCAATATCACAGATTCCTTAATGGTTGGGTTGAAAATGACAGAAAATACAAAATCCTGAAAGGATGCAGAGAAGACAGTAATGACCGCAACACCATACAGAAAATGAAGATTAAAAATTGCACTTATGTCTATCCAAGTGCCAGGTGAATCAGATTTTTCTTCTGATTTCAATTCACTTGGACTATAATCTGGGGCCAGAGATAATGGTGTCAGCTTTCCCCTTCTCTCGGCTCATGCTTGAGAGAAGTTGTATGTTTAAACACAACCAGCGATTGAAGTGGCAGGGAGGTTGCAGTGCTGTGAATGCCATCTGGCTTTGATAAACAACAGTTATAAATGGAGATTTCATACACCTTTCATTTTGTCAAAACCTTTTTTTCCTCCCAGATACCTTTGAAATGGGAGGTATTTTGTCAAATTGCCAAGAATCGCTTCTGACTACCGAGAACTTCGGCTGAGTAGTTTCATCCCCAATATAGCAATGCCATGTACGTGTGTGTGTGTCTGTCTGTCTGTCTGTCTGTATGCATACATATATGTATGCATATAAGTACACATTCACACTATGTGAATATACACAGACATATTCACATACACAAATACAAACATACTAGAGATTTGCTTCTTGAAATCTTCCTTTCCACAAATAGTCACTCTGAATGTTTGTATGCATAAAAGAGATGGAAAGAAGTGTTTGTGGAAGAGAAAGGTGGAGGAAGGTATGGGTGTTTATATAAAAATGGAAACTAAGGGAGTAAGTATCCATTAGTTTTGAAAATATCTTGTTTTAAAAATATACCTTTAATCATTATTCTTTTTTCTGTTTTTTTAAAAAATGTTTTCTTTAGTCAGAATAAACTATACACACCCACACATGTGCATACACACTGAAATTAGTGTTATGTACACTGTAATTGGGAAGAAAAAATATCCAGATTTTGTTTCAGTTGCAGTTGAGAACCCTAGGTTGCCCTGGTAAGGAACTGTATTCTCCAGGATTATGGTGTTTCTGCACATTTCTTACCTTGTCTTTGAGGGAGAGGAAAGATAATGTTAAATTCAGGAATATCTTCTGCAGGGAAAGTGTATGTGTGTATGTGTGTATGTACGTATGTATGTGTATATGTGTATATGTATATGAGAGAGAAAGAATCAGAAATGCCTGTATTTCTATATCCTGTCTTATTACTCTATTCCATTTTGGGGTGAGCCATGTTCTTCAAAGCCCCACACCTGCAAATCGCCCTTGCTTACGCATTCCCACACACATTCCTTTGAAACATTCAAAATCTTAGTTTCCTTTTGCATTTTTAAAAATTATTCCAACTTCCTTTATTGGTTTTGCAAAGTCTCTTTTGCTTTGTGTGTCAATAAACTCTACTTCTTAAAGTTGTCCATCGTTTTGCGAGACAGTTGTGATCTACTCTAATCCTTTACATGGACCAGTTCAGGTGCCTTATTTTAGGAAGTTTTAGATGAAACTTGTACATTTTATTAAGGAAGGTATCCTTGATTTTCATAGTTTGCAAACATTCAATTCTGTCTGACCCATTTTAAAGCATGGATGTTCTTGAGCCATGCTACTACATTTTTGCTCATTTTTGCTACTTGAACAGGGATTCTGTTCAAGTAGCTCCTTGAAGGACCCCAGATAGTCATGCAGTTTCCTCTTCAGCAGATTTGGTGCAGCCTGCGATTGACTTCTGTGCCCCTCTAATGATAACCTGGCTGTCTAGAGAATTCTGACCCTCTTTTGTGCAGAATAATTAACTTTTCAAAAGAAAAGAAAAGTGTGTGCAGGGTGACACTTTGTTTTTAGATGTTTGTTGCTTAGTTCTTAGTATAATTTCACATCATCAATATGTAATGCCAATATCTGCAAACTATACTTTTGATTGCTGCTATTTCTAATTGCTGCTATTCCACAATGAATTTGTTTGTCAAGGTACTTTGGGGGGGTGACCATTATTAGGAAGCATGGCTGTTTCTGGCCTGATTTCCCTTTAGTATGTGAAGGCCGGACACACTTAAAGGTCATCTTTACTCCTATTAGCGCAAATGGAATTAAGCTTCAAGAAGTACAGTATTGTAGCTGTGAGGCTGAAGAAAATTAAGTTCTTGACCTATTGCAAATGTAATGCCACAGCTGGAATATCAGCACAGCTTAATTAGTAAGTTCAAACTTTGCCTGTTCACCAAAATTTGGGTGTCCCATCTGCTTACTTAGTTTAGAAAATAAGCTCTTGTTTCCCAATCTGCTTTAAGTGGATTAAGGCATGTTGCTGGTTTTCTTTCCCTCTCTACGCATGGTAAGTGAATTATTGCAGGATCCTGTATTGCCTTGGGTTGAAATTAATTGGTACCAGAAACTCAACTGTAAAAATTCCTCTAAAAACTGAATACAATGAAAATTCAGATTGGAAGAAATGGAAGAAATAGTAAGACTGCCTTTAATTCTCTTTTTAAATTAAATATGAAATATGTCAGAAAGTTTTCCTGCTGCTTTTATAATTTTCAAATTGTCATTGATAGGCCTGCTGTTAGCAAAAACGTCCTGGTTTAAAACAACTTACAACATAACTAAGTTAAGGATTTTTGCAAATGTTGCACTTTTTTCATATTGCTTCATAAATGTCAATTTATTCAGTATTAATTCCAGTATATTTAGAAGTCAAATAAGTTGTTCTTGCATTCTGTTTCGAAATGTATTGTTAACTGTTCTGTGATGATGGGTTGTTGCATTTCCAATTTTGACTGATGCAGGAAAATTTATTTTTCTCTTTGAAATGTAGGATTTGTTGCCTAAACATATTGTTTCTGACTTTTATATGCATATATTTATTTATATAGTATGATGTTTGTGATTTCTTTGACTGTCCAACGTTGAACCAGTCTTGCCAACAAAACCATCAAACATTTCCTATTTCTCTACTCTTCTTGTTTTTAATTTTTACTTTTTAAAGAATACATTTCTGAAAAAAAAAATCTCTTAATGGGAAACCTGGCACTGTCTGTCTTCTCTGTTCTGCAGAAATGTTGAAGGAGTTGAACCAGCAACGCAGAGCGAAAGAGTTTACAGACCTGAAAATTATTGTTGAAGGCAAAGAGTTTGAAGTCCACCAAAATGTTCTAGCTTCCTGCAGCTTGTATTTCAAGGACCTGATTAAAAGGTTTGCCTTCCTTCCAGCTGTGATCTGGTCTGTTCTTTTGTAGGACGCATTTGTGTCGCTTTTTTTCCTCCCCTCTCTTTCAGGTTTATGAAGATTTGACTCTCCTGTCACAGAGCCAGTAGCCATTCTTTCCACTTACTCTGAATGTATTTTTTTCAAACAAAAGACTCAGATTCATTTCTTACACATAAGCTGATCTGCACAATTCCAGATCTCATTATTTGCCCATTTTGGCTGAAGAGAAATGCTCTGTCATGGAGCATTTTAAAATCAAACTCAAATACCTTAAAAACAGTGTTGATCACAAAACCCAACTTGTTAGGTTAATAATTAAAAAGGATACCACTAACTCTTCCTCCAGGCTGCAATAACTAATATTATTAAAAATTGCCAAGTTTTCATACTAACAAGGATTGTGTTGTGTAATAGACATTTAACCCTTTGGATGTTGACGTTTGGGACATCTGATGCTTGTGGAATTGAAAAAGGTGAATATATGACAAATCAAATGTTGAAGTCACATCTTTTTATCATGACTTTATCAAAACAAGAGAATTTTAGCTTTTCAAAAAAATCCTTAATTCTTTCTACTTGACAGAGTAACTATTCCCCTCCTTGACCAAGTAGTGTGTCAGGCCTGCCATAGTGTCTTTGTGTAAATTTCCATCTTTGCAATTTACTCCCTCCATCTGATTGTAACATTGCATGGTAACGGTTTATTTACCATTACATGGATTATTTTAAAATGTGTTGCCTTCATAAATTCATGGTATTTTTACAGTATTAGCAAATCAACATAGCAAGATTGGGGGAACCCAGAAGAATACAATAATGTTCATATTTCTACAGTCATCAGCAAATTAATCTGGATCCTGATTTCCAGCTTGCTGTATTTTCCAGAACAGACTCTGAACCTGGACTGTACAAAAAGAGAAAAAAATGGGAATTGCAAAACATTGTGCTGACTTAAACGTTGTCACTAACACAGTAGTGGCTATATTTTATTCCAGGGTTGCATTTTGCTGTATCTTCTTTTCTGAGAAACAGAAAAATGTCCTTTCATTAAAGCTTGGTTTTTTTTATTTGTTTGTTTTTAAATAATTGTGGTGACACTATACTACTGTTGTATAGCTGAACTAACTGCCTTATCAATTATTCAGAAATAGTGGAGCTAGTATCATACTTTTCCCACTTCCATAAACCAAATTATAGCTAGCTTTAGTTGCTCTTGGACTCTGTATTCCTGCCTGCTCATTATCACTTACTAGTGAAGGTTACATTATATGTTTCTTGCCAAGATGAGATATATATTCTGCAAGGAAAGTCTTTGGCTCCATTGATAAAAATCCTGTAATGGACTAGCCTTGCAGTATCACTGATTTAATTGCACAGTCTCTTCCTTGCTGGTCAGGTTGTCAGATACCATCTGCTTCTGGAGAAAATCAGGTCTGAATTAAGTAATAAATTTGTGGAATACTTTAAGTATGTGGAATACTTTAAGACAAATCACTAATAACCTCCAAATGGTTTTTCTTCCAATTTTAGTATCTTCAACTTTAACAGAAGATGAGATGAAATGGTTTAATTAAGCAATTCAATGAATGCCTCTGGATGATACTTCTGGGGCTTCTTTTTGTAACTTGCAAATTTTTTCCCTATTATTGTCATGACCTGATAATATAGTGCCTGCCACTTTGCATTGGTAAATGTTAATATTGTTAGCTATCAATCACATTTAGCCTATTGAGAAAACCCCAGCTCACCTGAACACAAATATGTTAGGACAGTCCTGGTCTTGTCCCTGTATATAACATAGCTGAATCCCCTTTGAACCTAACCCACCTTTTGTTTCACATTAACATTCCAAAAATTGTCCTTCCAGGACAATAACATTTTCATATATATCAATATGAAATTGAAGATAAAGATAACGAAAAGAGACTCTCACAGTCCTTTATAATTAAAGATGGATGAACATGGGATTTTGTAGCTAAAGGAAAAGAACTGGCACTATATGAAGTCTTCTCACAGATATACTAGTATATATAAGTGAGACTGGGTAATATGGTTAGAGATAGTATTTTCCATTGCTCTACTTAAAACTAAAACATCCACGCTCAAATCTTTCATAAGACTTTGCTGATTCCTGCCTTCGCTCATATATAAATATATAAATGCTAATAGCAAGAGATGCAAACAGAATAAAACTCTAAAGGTGGAAAACCAATATTTTTACACAAGGATAAGCATGAGTTCTCTGTTAAAATGGGGCTTTTAGTTAGGAAGAACTAAGTATTGCGGTTGTGTGTAATTATACCCAAATAGCTTTTTTTTAACTTGTAGAGCAAATACACAAAATGTGTTTTAGAGTGCAGAAGCAGGGAATGGATGGAGGAGATAGAAATGCTCCAAATTGCCGTCTTTAGCAAAGGACCCATAACACAGGCTTCCAAATCTGGAATATTATATGTTGGAGCATTATGGGTGGAAATCATTCTTATGGTGGATGAGAAGGTCAGCCATTAGCACTGTTTCAGCCATTGATTTTGAGCTAGAACTCTGTGTTACATCAGCAAACGTAAGTTTCCCAAATAAATGTCAGCTAAATACCAACATGTTTGTGTAGGAAATGCAATTCTGGAGAAGAATGTTAGGAAAGATTCCTTTGAAACTATGTGCATAGTTTTGGGAACTTGTGTTTGCTGCACAACATATATTTAATAAATATCGTAGCCAATTTTCAGCAGTGCAGTCTTCTCAGATGTGTATTTTAAATTTATGTGAACAGAATTGGAAATTGGCAGGGATTCCATTCCACTTCCATTCCGGCATAGTTTTTTTGCATAAATAACTGGAATGCTGTATGTGATATTTGCATATATAACTGGAATGTTATATAGCTGGAATGTTCCTATATCCATTTCTCCTTTTTCAATTACTTTGAGCATTGCATTGTATATGAACAAAGATATCAGAGCCCATCATTCAAGACTGTAGTTCTTACAATTTGGGGGTTGGGTACATTTTGACTATGGTTTTATATCATAAGAGGTATTTATATATAATAAGAGGTATAACTATTACTTATCTATAGGTAGGTCAATAAGACAACTCTGCACCCACAGATACAACACACATGTGTATGTCTTTGTGTATTTAGGTATTAGCTATTGTAGTCACTATAAATTGTAGCTTGGAATTGAAATATGGTAAAGGGTAGAAAATAACTTGAAATTAATTTCAGGTTCCAAATATTGATTATTTTTTATTTGCTGGTTTTGAAATTCACAAGAGCTTAACTCCTCATCTACATGGAAAGTTTATTGAAGTTTCAAATCTAACTCAGGACTTGAGTAGTAATTGAATGGATGTTTCTAAACTTGTTATATTGGTGTCAGCATCTTATGAAAGCGCTCACACTTTTTAGGCCACAAGACAAAAAGTACTAGTAAAACCTAATATTGGTTCAGGTATGGTAGCAGTGGATCAAGAGAATTTGCTGAAATGAATCAACAACTAAGTGAAATAGTAACATTGTGTTTTAATGGAGACATGAAAGGAGCCCCCAATTGGGCATCCCCTGTGATGTTACCATTTGATCGTCCCAAAGATGCTTTTTCAAGCGGCAACTGGACTTTCTTGTTTTTTCTTTGAAGACATTTCGCTTCTCATGTAAGAAGCTTCTTCAGCTCTGACTGGATGATGGGGAATGGAGGATTTTTATTCCATGCAGACACTGGTCATTTGCATTGAGGTTTATATGTGTCCTCAGGGTCATCTGAATAGTGCAGATACGTGTGGACCCTTCTTTGGAAGCCTCAACGACTCTAAAGGAATGCAAATGACCAGCTGTCTGCAAGAAATATAAATCCCTCCATTCTCCACCATCCAGTTAGAGCTGAAGAAAGTCCAGTTACCTCTTGAAAAAGCACCTTTGGGACAGCCATGACCTGGATGACTGAGAATCTCCATAGGTATTGATCATCTAATCCTTCCAACCCAGAAGCACCTTGGTGCTTCCAACATGAAAGCAGAAGCAGCTGCAACTTGTTTGTGTTTGGTATGTCCTGTTAATGATAATTCTTTAATTATAGCCTAGATCACAGGTCAGCAACCTGCGGCTCCCGAGCTGCATGCGGCTTTTTGAGCCTTCTCCTGCGGCTCCCAGCCTCTTCTGCCATTTGCAGAGAGAGACAGAGAGAGGCACTTGCGCTTCCCTTCTCTCCCTCCCCCCCGTGTGTGTGTGTGTGTGTGTGTGTGTGTGTGTGTGTGTGTGTAAAAAAGAGAGTAGCTTCACCCTGTTCGATGAGCTGACAAGCTTATTGGGTGGGACTCCTGCCTTGGCTGTGTCTTTGCAGGAAGCAGGAAGGGGAGGAGAGAGCCAGCCTGTTGGAGAACAGCTTGAAGCCAGCTTGCCAGGTGAGCAGAAGATTGGAGAGAGGGAGACAGAGAGAGGGAGAGAAAGAGAGAGGGAGGGAGAGGAAAGAGAAAGAGAGGGAAAGAGAGAGGGAGAGGGAGAGGAAAGAGAGGGGGGAGAGGAAAGAGGAAGAAAGAGAGGGAGAGAGAGAGAAAGAGAGGGAAGCTCAAGTGCCCCTCTTTCTCTCTCTCTCTCTCTCTCACACACACACACACACACACACTCACACACACACACATACACACACACACTGAGTGGGGAAAGAGGATTGGCAGACCAAGGGCAGAAAGAGAGGGAGGGAGGGAGGGAGAGAGAGGGAGACCCTTTTGACATCTAAAATGAAGATAACACTGCATATATCCTTTTTTACCTTTATGAGATATGTATGTATATTAAAGGTAAAAAAGGATATATGCAGTGTTATCTTCATTTTAGATGTCAAAAGCGTTTTGCGGCTCCCAGTGTTTTGTTTTTGGTGGGAAACGGGTCCAAAGTGGCTCTTTGAGTGTTTTGGGTTGCCTACCCCTGGCCTAGATGTTTGTGTAAATTTATTGTGTATCCAAACAGGATACACAATAAATAATTTATGTATTAAATTTAATTTATATGCCATCTGATTTCTGATGTCTTCCAGAACTGAACACCTACAAGCTCTGTTAATTTCTGCAGAAGGTCGCTGCATCCTATAATGATTTTCTTTATAAAAACCATGTGAAGCCATACATTAGGACTCTTTTATTAAGATTCAGTGCACTTGGGAAAACAAAGCTATAAATAATTATGTACTTGTTTAGCCAAGTCCTAGTTTTTGTTTTCAGTTTGCACTTTTAGGGAAAGTATCTAAAACTGAGTAAATACTAAATCTGCTAAATGCCTGTTGGAACGCAACAAAATTAGCAGCGAAATTAACAGCCATTGAACACAACACAATTAACCAAGACATTTGGCTATCTGGGAGAGGGGTATCAAATGCTGTCAGAACTTTGGAGAATATCCAAAGCCATCCAAGTTATTTTGGAAGCAAAGCAGAAAAACTCATAAATGCTTCTCCCCATACCTGGCAGTAAAAACATATTAATGACAAATTAACACTAATCCTTTTTTATGATGCTAAAGGTCTGTTAGCTTAGATGGCTGCCTTATTCTAACTTCCACTGTCTCAGCCTTAAGTGCATAGTCCTGTGGTTTCCAGCCAGCATGGAGATTAGTCCAGCACTCCCAGAAAACTGAATATTAAAGAGGTTTGCACTACCTTGTTTTAAAAAAAGAGAAGAGATTGGCTTAAATGGTATTGAGTTATGAATTAAAACCAAAGGAATGGCAGCAACTTCTGTTAATCCTGTTATAAAATCTGAGAAATAGTCCAATAGCTTGGTGGAAAGAACAACGTGTACTCTTCCTTTTACAGCTGGGTGGGTACCCGGAGAATGCTTGGGATGTCTTTTTTTTTTTTAAAGCTAGCTCATTTAAATAATATTATGGAAAATAGTTCTATGTTCTTTTAGAAAGTTCAGGATAAAAGTTCTATTTTATGCTCTATTTGTTAAGCAGTGGAACATATTCTTCCTTAACGTTTCAGGTGGCTTTTAGATTTGATCCTTTACAGTGCCAAACCTCTGGAAAACCCAAACTACACATTCATGAGTTTCTTTGTAGAAATTCATTGAGAGTTCTAAATATGTCAGTTCCTTCCATGGAAGATAATTGGTCTTGCACTGAGCTTGCAGGACTGAAGGTATCAATTGGAGATAAGACTTTAAACCTAACTGCAGTCAGAGCAGAATATCTGCAAAATTTATCTGGAGCCAGTAGTAATTAAAAAACATGATTCCAGTTTAAAGGGCTTGAGTGTGCTACAGTGCATATATCTTTTAGGATTTGTTTTTTTTAAATGAATAGTGAAATTCTCGCTTATTAGATATGCTGTGGTCCATTAGAGATCAGAAACCTGCACGCAGAATGTAAATGTCACGAATCAAACTGTGTATTCAAATTTTTATCGTTGTTTTGCTCCTTTTACCACCAGCAGCAAAATTGTCTTGCTCTCCTAAAAGCTTAATAGTATCTTTGCAACAGTGCATTGCACTGAGATGGTACTGTGTTATTTTAACTTGCTATGTTAAACATTCAGCCCCTTTAAAAAGTTAATGGAATATAGTAGTTTTTCATTGGTTGACCTTCCTGGCAACAATTACTAGATTTGTAAGATTTATACAAGATATAGGAGTCAGAAGGGATTATATTAACCTGTTGAACAAACAGAATCTGGCATCTCAAAATCAAGAGGACTATTCTCGAAATTTATTAATTAGACATCCATTTCATTAATATTAAAGCTATGGATGCAAATTATTATCACTCAGCTTCCTTTGAAAGTTTAGTGTTATTCCTAGGGTTTTCGTTCTGTCAAAACAGAACTGCAAATCTTGTCCAAGCAATGTCAAACTAATCACTATGCTTGCTTTTGCTATGGATAAATAGGCAGTGAGGCATGCTGCAGTGTTAACAGTGGTGTGCAAGGTGTTTTCATGACCTAACCATATATTTACCTGAGTTTCACGTCCTTCTGGTCCTGGCTGTTTGGGGATCTAGATGAAAATCAAAGGGAAAGCTTTATCTCCATAGGGAATATTTACATCACAAGTTTTAAACAACATAATCAATTAACTGCCAGGACTTTCATATACCTGCAAGAGCAGACAATAGCAGACAACCATCTAACAGGTTTCTTTATGTGGATGATGCAGCAATCTGAGATTGAGGATTTTTGCAAAAACAGCTTTAAAACATTGTTGAACCATTAATAGCCAAGACAGAACAGAACAAAGTTGTGCTCCACTTTACTGGGTCCTGCAAAGAACATGCAAAATTCAACATAGTGTTATTGTATTTACTGAAGCTCTTTGTTTTGTTTTGTTCAAGCTGTGCTTGTTTTATTCTTTTTAAGCTTTTAGAGGCAAAAGTCCCCAGAGAGTAATTTCTACGTATTTTTCAGTTTGAGTCATAGCCCAATTTACACCTTTTGAAATTAGTTCAATCTCAAACTCTTAAGGGTAGTCTTTCAGTTTTTAACACTATTCCCAACACTTTTTAAAATCAAAATTGGACTTTTGTGGCAAAATGAGAATCCAGATTGTATTTTAATATTTTTTTAACACTGAACTTAACTCCTTAAGTTTTATACCCTTAAAATAGTAGTAACAGAATTCCATCAAGATGTGTATAGTTGCTTTTGGAGTCTAACCTCCAAATACATTTTTTCTTCAGCAGTGCTACTATCAAGAAAACACCAGATTGAGTATTAAAGCACAACTAAAATGGATCCCTTTATGGATTACTGCCTTGTCGTGGTGAAGGGGCTTGCGTAACTCAATGAAGCTATAAGCTATGCCGTGCAGGGCCACCCAAGATGGACAGGTTATAGCAGAGAGTTCTGACAAAATGTGATCCACTGGAGAAGGAAATGGCAAACCACTCCAGTATCTTTGCCATGAAAACCCCATGGACAGTACTAAAAGGAAAAAAGATATGACGCTGGAAGATGAGCCCCTCAGGTCGGAAGGTGTCCAATATACTACTGGGGAAGAGCAGAGGGCTAGTACTAGTAGCGCCAGAAAGAATGAAGCAACTGGGCCAAAGCCGAAAGGACGCTCAGCTGTGGATATATCTGGTGGTGAAAGGAAAGTCCGATGCTGTAAAGATTTTTTCTCCATAGGAACCTGGAATGTAAGATCCATGAATCAAGGCAAGCTAGACGTAGTCAAAAAAGAGATGACAAGACTGAACATCGACATCTTAGGAATCAGCGAACTAAAATGGACAGGAATGGGTGAATTTAACTCAGATGACCATCAGGTATACTACTGTGGGCAAGAATCCCTCAGAAGAAATGGAGTAGCCTTCATAGTCAATAAAAGAATAGGAAAAGCAATACTGGGATACAATCCCCAAAATGACAGAATGATCTCAATTCGAATCCAAGGCAAACCATTCAATATCACAATAGTCCAAATCTATGCCCCAACCACTGGTGCTGAAGAGGATGAAATTGACCGGTTCTATGAAGCCCTACAGCACCTTATAGAATTAACACCAAAAAATGATGTCCTTATCATCATGGGGGATTGGAATGCTAAGGTAGGAAGCCAAAAGATAACCGGAATAACAGGCAAGTTTGGCCTTGGAGTACAAAATGAAGCAGGGCACAGGCTAATAGAATTTTGTCAAGAGAATACAATGGTCATAACAAACACTCTTTTCCAACAACCCAAGAGACGGCTCTACACATGGACATCACCAGACGGTCAACATAGAAATCAGATTGACTATGTGCTCTGCAGCCAAAGATGGAGAAGCTCTATACAGTCAGTAAAAACAAGACCAGGAGCTGACTGTGGCTCAGATCATGAGCTTCTCGTTGCAAAATTTAGGCTTAAATTGAAAAAAGTAGGGAAAAGCACTAGGCCACTCAGGTATGAACTAAATCATATTCCTGATGAATATACAGTAGAGGTGACAAATAGATTTAAGGAACTGGATCTGATAGACAGAGTGCCTGAAGAACTATGGATGGAAGTTCGCAACATTGTACAAGAGGTAGCAACTAAAACCATCCCAAAGAAAAAGAAATGCAAGAAAGCAAAATGGCTGTCTGAGAAAGCTTTGAAAATACCTGAGGAAAGAAGGGAAGCGAAAGACAAAGGAGAAAGAGAAAGATACACCCAATTGAATGCAGAATTCCAGAGAGTAGCTAGAAGAGATAAGAATGCCTTCTTAAATGAACAGTGCAAAGAAATAGAAGAAAACAACAGAATAGGGAGGACCAGAGATCTCTTCAAGAAAATTGGAGATATGAAGGGAACGTTTCATGCAAAGATGGGCATGATAAAGGACCAAAATGGCAGAGACCTAACAGAGGCAGAAGAGATTAAGAAGAGATGGCAAAACTACACAGAAGAACTATACAAGAATGAGCTTAATATCCCAGATAACCACAATGAGATGGTCATTGACCTCAAACCAGACATCCTAGAAGGTGAAGTGAAATGGGCCTTAGAAAATCTGAGCAACAACAAAGCTAGTGGAGGTGACAGTATTCCAGCTGAGCTATTCAAAATCTTAAAAGACGATGCAGTAAAAGTGCTACACTCAATTTGCCAGCAAATTTGGACAACTCAACAGTGGCCACAGGATTGGAAAAGGTCAGTTTACATTCCAATTCCAAAGAAAGGCAATGCCAAAGAATGTTCAAACTATCGCACCATTGCACTCATTTCACATGCTAGTAAAGTTATGCTTAAAATCTACAAGCTAGACTCCAGCAGTATGTGGATCGAGAACTACCAGAAGTACAGGCAGGATTTCGAAGAGGCAGAGGAACTAGAGATCAAATTGCCAACATACGCTGGATCATGGAGAAAGCTAGGAAGTTCCAGAAAAACATCTACTTCTGCTTCATTGACTATGCAAAAGCCTTTGATTGTGTGGATCACAACAAATTGTGGCAAGTTCTTAAAGAGATGGGAGTACCAGACCATCTCATTGTCTCTTGAGAAACCTATATGCGGGTCAAGAAGCAACAGTGAGAACTGGACACGGAACCACTGATTGGTTCAAAATTGGAAAAGGAGTCCGGAAAGGCTGTATACTGTCGCCCTGCCTATTTAACTTATATGCAGAGCACATCATGAGAAAGGCAGAGCTAGATGAATCAAAAGTTGGAATTAAGATTGCCGGGAGAAATATCAACAACCTAAGACATGCAGATGATACCACTCTAATGGCAGAAAGTGAAGAGGAACTAAAGAGCCTCTTGATGCGGGTGAAGAAGGAGAGTGCAAAGGTTGGCTTGAAACTCAACATTAAGAAAACCAAAATCATGGCATCCGGCCCTCTCAATTCCTGGCAAATAGATGGGGAAGAAATGGAGGTAGTGACAGATTTTATTTTTCTGGGCTCAAAGATCACCTCAGAGGGGGACTGCAGCCAAGAAATTAAAAGACGCTTGCTCCTGGGGAGGAAAGCTATGGCAAATCTAGACAGCATTCTAAAAAAGCAGAGACATCACCCTGCCAACAAAAGTGCGTATAGTCCAGGCCATGGTTTTCCCAGTTGCAATGTATGGCTGTGAAAGTTGGACCATAAGAAAGGCTGAGCGCAAAAGAAGTGAGGCCTTTGAATTATGGTGCTGGAGAAGACTCCTGCGAGTCCCTTGGACTGCAAGGCATTCAAACCGGTCAGTCCTAGAAGAGATCAACCCCGACTGCTCTTTAGAAGGCCAGATCCTGAAGTTGAAACTCAACTACTTTGGCCACCTAATGAGAAGGAAGGACTCACTGGAGAAGAGCCTAATGCTGGGAAAGATTGAGTGCAATAGAAGAAGGGGACGACAGAGAATGAGATGGCTGGATGGAGTCACTGAAGCAGTAGGTGTGAATTTAAATGGACTCCAGAAGATGGTAGAGGACAGGAAGACCTGGAGGAACGTTGTCCATGGGGTCGTGATGGGTCGGACATGACTTCGCAATTAACAACAACAACAACAACAAAATGGATCACCAACTGGATGCGTCACTGGTTTCAGGTTATTTTAGTCTGCATATAATGAATTGTTCCCTAAAGCCCCCTGATTATTTATCAGTTATAAGTGCAGAAGAGGGGATGATATGGAGATGACTTGGGAAAGACTTTGAAACAACTATTTCAACATCTCTGGAGGACAAGGTTATTGCAGTATTTCAAGGAGAGAAAGTATACATACAATGTAAAGTCAGAAAGTATTTGCTTATATAGCAAAATAGCTGGATCTACTTATTTCACTGATGCAAAAACAAATCATATTAAGATGCAGCCAGATCTGTGAATCCATTAAGTCACACCAATGGTCTGTTCAGCCCCATCTGGAGACATTGAGGATTCATAATAGGCTTTTTCTACATTCCAACAATGGGATCTTTAGACAGTTATGTTTAATTAGTGGTTTATGTGAATATACCACTGTTTAAAACCTTGCAAGATGATGCAGTTAAACACTATGCTGATTGTAAGTAATTATGGAAAAAAGATCAATTGATACTATGTTAAAAAGGCAGCGCTGAACAATACTCAAGCTACTGAATAGTTACACTTAACTCATATGTTAGTAAGGTAATGGTCAAGATTTTGCAATCTTAATTTCAATAATGCATAGAATCAGAACTCTGTAAAGAATGCTAATGTGTTCTACAGCTTCATAGGAGGCAGAGGTATTGGAGAGCTGATACCTGTTAGATAATGGCAAAAGCAGGTGAGACACCTAATTCAATGAAGACATAAACACAGTTTCTGACAACTACTCCTATGAAATAATATTGATCAGATCGTGAAGAGCAGCAACAACAGTATATGAATTAACAACAATACATGAATTAAGCTCTCACATAAAATTTTAATTGAACCAATTCAAAATCCTTAAAAAAGATGCAGATTTCCTGGCTTGATCAACCATACTGTCTAGCTGGAGGAACTGGATAAAAATATTAGAGAGTTGTTTGATCTCAGTAAATTAGACACTTGATAAATTCTTTTTTCACTTGGAACTTACTTAGCATAGAAGAATGATTAAATGTTCATAAAATTCAGCCTGAACTGAACAAATACTTAACTATATTGCAGTATCTGGACTTTTGGATAATTTAGAGTGGGAAATACTTTTGAGTGAAAATTAATTGTAGAGCAACAACTGTGTTGCTAACCTTTTAGTATTTAGTATGCAGTAAATATGATTAAAAGAGATCAGGCCAGAGAAAATGCTTTGTGTCTAGAATGACAACTTTGTTCTTTCCTGCTATGTTTTATATTCTGTTCTTAGCTGTCCTTGAGTCTTTGGGAACATTTAGTTGTATATTTTTTGTTTAATTCAGTAACCAACTGAGCCATTATGTAGTATAGTAGACAGGCTGGCTTCTGGTGATCTTTTCATATGTATTTGGGCCAACGAATATTCTTCCATCCATTGTCTTTGTTCCTCTAGAAACAGATTCTAAGGAAGCCTACTCAGTAAGTTTTCTAAGAAAGACAAGCCTGTTAAGGAACATTTTGTTCCAAAGACAACTGGCTCATTCTTTTGCCTCTTATTTAAGCTATGCTTTTAAGATTGTGTTCCCCTCCCCCACAAAGTTTTAGCCAAATTGCAGATCTGTAGTTCAGCATACTTGCTCAGCAACTGTAGCATTAAATTTGCTTAAGTTTATCTCATAGTATTTCTCATCAAGCCAGATTTGCTTCACTGAGTGACAGTGACTATGGTGGGTAATTTACTGACACAGAATATTAGATCCATGGATTTGCACCAATGAAAGATATTTTCTCAAAACCGAGCAAATGTAAACATAGGCCAAAAGATTCATCTTTCCAGTAAGCTGAAATAGATCTGGTAAATCCTCGTATCCTGAGGCAGTACATGCATCCATCTGCAGAACTGAAAATAACTTTTAAAAAAATGTGCAAAGTTTACAAGATAAATTTCTGAAACTATTATAAAATAGTCATAAATACTGAAAGGACAGGTTTTCTTCTGTAAATTATTGTAATACGTAATTGAATAAATATAACAGAAAATTATAATAGTACAGTATATCACAATCTCACCATCAGCATATTTCAGGAACAAAATAGTGCGTGTTAATGGCACTCACAACCAAAGCAATGGGATTAACAGAAGACTTATGCAGAGGCCTTTGACTTGGAAGTAATAGCGAATGCCATCAAAGCTTGGATGGTGATTTTTGTGCTAAAATCAGAATGTCTTAATGCCTGGTAGAAATTCAAAAACATTTCTGATTAGCTCACTTGCTATTATCTTAAATTATGGGATTTATTTCCACCAGCAGTTAAGCAGAGACATTTTTGGTAATTGTGAAAAATGGGCTTTTTGGCAACTCCAAAATAGAAAAGATGTGAATTGCTGTGTGGATAGTAACTTTTGTGTAAGATATTTTTTTAAATGATAGGATTTTGATTTTTCCACAACTGTAAATGTATAATCCTTTGGTACTAAAAAATGACTATTTGGGTTTTCACAATGCCCTGAACCATTATGTGGTTACTTAATTCTTACTTAGCATTTTAATATGAACCTAGCCAGAATAACAGAGTTGGAATGGACCTTGGTGGTCTTCTAGTCCAACACCCTGTTCAAACAGGAGACCCTATACCAGTGGTTCTCAAACTTTTTAATGCCGCGACCCCCAACCGGTTGTAAGTCGATGACCTTCCCTGCCCGGGAGCGCCACGCATGCGTGGTGCCGCCCCCTGCGCCGGCTGAGGCCTAGCTGGCAAGGGGCAGCGACGGCGCAGGGCGACCACCAGCTGGGCCACCAGTCGGCCCAGCCCAAGGCAGGTAAGGCACCCGCCAGGCCCCATGTGTGCCAGCAACCCTCCCTGTGCCCGCCGCTGCCCCATTAGCCTTACCTTGGCCACTACCCATTCGGGGGGGGCAGGCAGGCCCAGGCACTCCTGGGTGGCCACGGCAAGCGGCAGTGATGGCGCAGGGTGACCACCGGCTGGGCCACCAGCTGGCCCAGCCCAGGCAGGTAAGGCACCCGCCGGGCCCCACGCATGCCAGTAACCCTCCCTGCACTCGCCGGCCTCCCACCTCCCACCCCTGGCCCTCTTTTACTTACTTTTAGTAATTGCTCAGTAGGGAGGGAAGCTTTCCTTGCAGCACTGTTTGCAGACTGGGGCTTTTGGCAGTCTCAGCAGGGCAGAGACAGCCTGGACAATTCCTATTGGCTTTTGAAAGCCAATAGAATTAGACTCTATTCAAGAGAGTCTGTTCTATTGGCTTTCGAAAGCCAATAGATTCTACTGGCTTTCGAACGCCGATAGAATATAGTCTCTTGAATAGAATCTATTCTATTGGCTTTCAAAAGCCAATAGAATAAGAGGGAGTAGCACAGCTAAAGAAAAGGGGGGAAAATGGTGGACAGCCTTGTTTGGTGACCCCCATGAAATGGTTGTTCGACCCCAAATGGGGTCGCGACCCACAGGTTGAGAATTGCTGCCCTATACAATTCCAGATAAGTGGCTGTCTAGTCTCTTTTTAAAAGCCTCCAGTGAGCCACAGTCATTTACTGTAGTTAAACAAACAATGGTAGTGTTTGAAGCCAGCTACTGAGGCATAGAATTGGAACTATTGCTTTAAAAAGTAATAGTAAATAACCCAACCCTAATTCTTTTAATTATCCTCAGCTTTTTATGAATATAGCCTGTCTGGTGTAAATGCCAGACCAATTAAACCAAAATTCAGGAGAATTTTTACTATTTCAGTCCTATTAAAATTGATACTGTTCAGTGCTTAATTCTAGTTAGAGCTGGCTAGTTGACCAACTTGAAATAAAACAAGTTTGGGGTATTTAACATAGTGTTCTCACCCACTGTAAACAGATTTCAATAGGTAATAGGACTACAGCTAATAATTTCCAGGACCGACAAAACGTCACGGAACTTTCGGTCAAAAGAATTTGCTAGCCACAAAACAATAATTTTAACAATAATTTTGAAACTGCCTCTGTAGGGAATGCTGTAATGTTCCTCAGATATAAAAATACTGAAACAATTGTTCTGAGTTGTATCTCACATTACTGTAGTCACACCACTTCTTCCGGCATATGGATTCATTTTTGAACAACCTGAGTTTGTTTTGACTTGTTAATGTAACTCAGGCAAGTAACTAGAGAGCCGACAGCTGTCTATAATATAGATGGCTTTCCATATGTAATGTGAATTTGAAAAAAGAATATTGCCAGCCTTCAAAATACAATCAGATGGTTAATCAACCAAAATAAATATGGTTAGCAGGTGTAATGAGATCTATGAAGTTTAGCCCTGTGGGGGTAGATGGAGGCTGTGCACAAATCCTGTCTATATACTAAAATTTCTTTTTTTTTTTTGTAAAAAATTTTATTTTCAACTTTACAATACATAACAATCTTACAAATACTTCAGATAAAAAATAAAACAAATTGATACACACCACATTCGGTCTTGCCCACCCATTTCCTCCCAAACCGCATCCCACCTCAAACCAACTTACTTCTTCCCTCTTTTTCTTCACTCACCCCCTCTCCTCCTTCACCTCAACCTTCCTACTTACTTCTCACCTTCTTCTTCTCCCTCTTGATGCGGTTCAGGGGAAATGCCCGAGCAGTTCCTCTCTCAAAATTAAAACATTAATATTATATACAATAGGACTATTTCTACTTTATCTGAACTACTTAAACTTCAACCCATCCACCCCCACCCCCCTCCCCCCACCCCCCTCCCCCCAACTTCCCAGAGCAAAATACAGGATTATGCAAACATATTAAACATAATCTATTTAAGTTTACTAATTATACAATAAACAAAATCATAAAAACCCTTAACTCTCTTCAAACTTTAACATCATAAGTTTATAAACAAAATCATTACTCATAGAATAAGTGAAACTATGTAGTTCCATATTTCTTCTGAACATATTCTATCCATCTTTTCAAACTAAAATTTCTGAAAGCAGCTTTGGCTTTGAAGGAACTTTACACCATAATATCATAAAATAAAATAACCAAACAATGTCAGTGAAATGTTTTGATGAGAATGTGTGTGCGTGCGCACACTGTATAAAAATTGACCATTTGTGGAGGTTCTAAAGGTTGAAGAGGAATGCATGTCTGAATGAGATAACAAAAGCAGCTTAAAAACTAAGATTATTGAGAAACATACTTTCTTAGATCGTAATATTTTTCTCCTTTCGTCTTCAAATCAAGTAATAAAATACTTTTTTAAAAAATAACTTCTTAATTTCATTGATTAGGTTCATTAATCATCCCATGTTTACACTGCAAAGTTATTTTGATACACTACTTCTGTTTATGACTCTGCCTGTATTTATAATTAACTAAGTGAGTAATATAGCTATGCAACATTTGCCTTCAAAGGCAAAATAGTATTTGACAGAGATTGGTGGAGACATGGATATAGTGCTGTGTGCAACCCTTGATAGTACCTGTACCTTCTCCCGGGGTCAAATACTTGCTTCATAATTTATTCCTAGCAATAGATGAATCTTTAAGTAATAGAACTCTAATAGGTAAGGAGTATGCATGTGTGTGTGGGGGTGATATATCTCCCTATTATTTTTATACAATTACAAATTTGTTGTATAGCAGGAATACAGAAGAGCTTCCCTTTCTTGATTCTTGCTGGTATAGTCCTTATAGGCTCCATATGTCCTAATTCTGGAATAATTTACTCATAAACCTCATAAAAGTTAGATGCTAAAAAGCTCACTACCTTCTTTAATACTAACTTGAACAAATTGGTTGGCCTCTGATATACCTTGACTTCCTAATATCTTTATAAGGCCTGACTAACTATTCAGTGCATCCATTCTCCAATGCTAGGCTGATAAAAAAAAGACAAAAATCATTAATTATTAGACATTATTCTTTGGAAGCAAAAAAAAAAAAATCCCCCATGAATTGTTGGGGAAAGTTATTGATTTCCTGCCACAGTATGAAATGTTTGACCTTTATAATGTGAGCAGTGATTACTGGGTCAATAAATGACATCATTCTATTTAAACTTTTAGGGAGAAGGGGAAAAAACTAATACACCATAGAGTTTAAGTATTTACTGATTTCTAAAATGTATTCCAGCCAACCTCCAGTAATACATAAAATTGTACAAATGCACATTTTGACACTTCGTACTACATATAGCATTTCAGGTGTAGTATCATATGCACCACTTGAAAGTTTTAATTGCCTTCTCTTTTTGGGGGGGGGGTTGCAATTTATTGTATACGCTCCTAAATTTTACCTTATTTTTTTTAATAATAATTTTTTATTTTTTATTTTTCCAAACTCTCCCCCATACATATACCATGATATTTATCAGATGTTAACATACATTCTTTTTACATTCATATATAAGATACTTTTAATAAAATGAAATAAATACATACACATGACTTTTGGTGTTGCTCGCCCATTTCCCCTTTCACTGTATCCACACTCCTTCTTCTCTACCTTCTTTCTCCCTTTCTTCTCTTCCCTACTTCCCTCTTCTTCCTCTCCTCTTTCCTTTACCACTCTCCTCCCCTTTCTCCCGACTTCTTCTCTTCCAACCTTCCTATTTCCTTCTCCCCTCCTTTACTCTTTTCTCTCTCCTCTCCTTTCTTCCCTCTCATCCCTCTTCAGATACAATTCAGGGGGAATTTTACCCTAAATTTTGACACTGCATTACCCAATTTACTCCTTTCCATAGAAATATTTAACTGCTAATGCAACCTTCCCCTCTTTAAATATGATTATTCTCAGCAATTGCAGCCTTTGATTGTTTCAGCAGTGTTTTCCTGCTGCAGCCTCAAGCAATGACAGAGAGTCAAGGAAATACAGCTATAACCCTAATCCTTTCCACCATAATTTGTTGCCAAACTAATTTTTAATTTGGCAGAAGGAGAGTGTCACTAAAGAACCTGGAGAATGATTATATTAACTGTATTTAATTGTGGGATCAGTGGTGCTCTCTGAGGGTACCTGGGACTTCACAATTCCACTCTGAGCTACCTGTCTTCTCTTCTACTGTATTTAATTTGAGTAAAATGAAACAATATTATAATGTTCGTTTCCTTCCCTAGCTTCATAAAGGTATCCTGCCTTGGTCATTTCCTACTGTAAGCAGCATGGGTCTTGGTATGCTACTCAGGTGCAGACTTCAGTCTGAAATATATTGCACATTCTTGTTTTATAGCATGGCTCTCCAAACTCAGCAACTTTAATACTTATGGACTTCAACTCCCAGAATTCCCCAACCAGGAGGCTGGGGAATTCTGGGAGCTGAAGTCAACAAGTCTTAAGTTTGCTGAGTTTGGAGATCCCTATTTTATAGGGACAGAAGCCCTCTTAAGCAATAAAAAATGTCATCTTTGTTCCAACCACAGGCTGTTGTGTTTTTTTATATATGCGAGAGAGAATGTATTTAGGCAAAAGCTGGTTAAATTGCTCCAAAAATTGTAGCCAGAAAGAACAGGTGATTTTTCAGTGTTAAGAAAAAATATATATTCTCCTTGCACCCAGTTTCTTATTTAGTGAAAAACGATTCTCTAGATTGCTACCCATTATGTGTACCAAAGTGAATTAGGGAACTGTTGAAACCTCCTACAACAATTTCAGATCATGAAAACTTATCTATTTGCCTCAATTCACTCAAAGAGGGGGTTCAGAGCTTCCTGAGTTGTCCAGCAAGATCTCACACCTATCTGAGGTAGTTGGAGGCCATTTCAATGCCCCTATTGTATCCAATGTGTATTTTGTCATCATTTTTTTTACTTTCAGGATAGATCCTTCCATTAAGCAGAGTGAGGCACCTTCTTGTGCAATGGATGTGAGGGTTTTGTTTTGTTTTTGGCCATTGTTTCCAAAACAATATGAGCAGTCTTGGAAGAACAGGTTTTTTGCCTTGGCATGAGAGAGGGAATAGCAGTTGATGCTAACTAATCAGTCCTTCGTTGTTGAAGTTTTAGTGGGGGGGACCTTGGTGATTTCTGAGTTTGGTTGTTTTCTTGCAAACGTTTATCTACTCGAATCAGGTAATGTCATCAGTGTCGAAGTTGCTGAGTACTAGTTGGAGTACTGAAATGTCTGCAAGAAAACAACCAAGCTCAGAGAGCACCAAGGACCTCTCATTTCAACCCTGAGCTACTAATACTCTCCTTTATTGGTGAGTTTTAGTGGGAATAGGAGATATTGTTTGTCTAGTTATAGAAGTTAATCTACTCAGTCCATCACTTGGGTGGGTTTATATCCTTTTGCTTATCTCACAGGAACCATGATCGAAATCCATCTACCCTCTTGTTTAACTTTATTCAAGGCTGTCCATCTTCATGGAAGCCATATTTGTTCTTTGTTTCTTTGCTTGCCTTTTTAAAAATGTATTTGTTTTAATGTAATTTGTTTTGCTGATTGGGTCAAGAACTTTCTTGTCATGCAGTGTACCCTGATCTGTGTGCCACAAGCAGCTCCATTACCTCATCTTGCCAATATTAAGCTGTCACCAGAAGAAAGAAAAGGATATAATTTTCTTTTCCATTTCTGGCAAGTCATGTTAGATCAATAAATCTCTGCTGGGTATTATAGCTCACCATGAGCAGTTTTTGTGATTGATTAAACACCTTAGCTTTGTTTTGGTGCTTAATCAATTAGAACAGCCATTTATTGCTTGGTATATTATGAAGAGAAGAGATATCACAAAATTATTCCAGAGGGAAATAACAATCTGGAGTTGTCTCCAATATTGGGTTTTTTTTTTAAAAAAAAAATTCTAATAGTGGTTAAAGCTATTAACAAGTTTTTGGATGCATTTACCTTCCTGTTGTCTCCAGGGAGAACTGAGTATGATTAATCACTTGCAGAACTATTGATACATTTAACATATATAAATGTTAGCATCTTGTGACAAAAACATGGATAGAAATGCCTCACCCAGATTCACATTCTACCTTGCACTTTCTCTGGCTTTTGCAAATAGTGAGTTTTCCCCTTCTATGATTTTTCCCTTTAAGCAAGTAGAAAAAATGCTGCCTCCTTACCAGATTTAACTGCTAGCTATTGGACTTGTTGCTGTGTTCTTCAGCATAGAAGCAATGGATGATGGAATGAGTAAGCACATCCTCATTGATAACAATATAGTACCAGTGAGAAAAAGACACATAGGAAGGTGAAAGAAACTTTCACACAAACTGAAGCAACAAAGTTATTGAGTAATTTAAGCCAGATGTGAACTACATGCAGTAATACCCAAGTGTACAATTCTCTACTTTGTTTTCTGCAACCTACATAAAACCTACACTGTTTCATAGGAAAATTTGTAAGGTTTTTACCCAGGTAAAATGTAACCATACTTGTAAAGATGTCAAAATTACTGAGTATACACTATATTCTCAAGTTGAGGTATTGAAACTTTTGGTAGCATCAGAGCAGAGTTGTCTTAAATAGAAATTCTAGTAATATGCTAAGTCTAGTGGTTAAGGCACCAGCCAACTAAACATCAGCTAACTGTGAGTTCTAGTCCTGCCTTTGGGCCAGTCATTCTCTCTCACTCTCTCAGACCAATGCGCTTCACAGGGTGGTGGTTGTGGGGAAAATAGGAGGAGAAACAAATATTAGGTATGTTTGCTGACTTGAGTTATTTATAAAAATAATAAAGGTGGGTTAATAAATAAATAATTGTTGTAATCATTGGGAGACGTGAGAGCTGCAGAAAGCTGATATAAATGTTGGTGTTAATTCCGACACAGGTTTCAATGGCAGAGCACCCGGACTTGAACCCATATTAAAACCAATTAAGGCTTCTGTAAGAAGGTGCTGATGGCTCTAACCATTTAAAAGGTGTTTGCTTTCCTATGCTAACAGACTTTCCTCCACTTTTCTTGATATTACCAAATGCTTTTTGTTTTATTTTGTCTTTCAGGTATAATCCAACTTTAGCATTTTGCAGCAGCTATATCCATGTGCCAGCCGTTAGGAACTGAGCCCTTCCCCCCACCTCAACACCCTCCCCGTGTATCTATTTCTTGTCTAATAAGTTCACAAGCACTAATGCACACTTGAAATGCAGGCGCTATTTTTGATCACTCAATTGTTTAGCACTTTACGCAGGAAAAAGCGGTAGGCCACAGTCATGAGACTTCGAGAGGATGGCTGCTGGCTGGCTGTGGCAGAGCTGGTCGTTGTTCCACCCCCGTCCCTCCTTTGCTCTAACCATTTTGTCTGTCTATCTCGTCTTGTATTTAGTTTTCAAAGCAATACCATGAGGGGTCTCCTTCCTTCCTCTATTTTTTTTTTTTTAAGCGCCTTAAAGGGAACAATATATTTTTAAGGTCAACCAGTGTGTCGATACCAAATGTACAGATAATTTTCAAATTGCCTGCAGCCTTGAGAATACGAAGCTAAGAATTTTTAAGCTCCATTTTGCTATTACTTTCCATTTGGCGATATAATTCCAAATGAAGGATGCAGCTCCTGAGAACAAAAAGAGATAAGATGTTCATTTACAAAGCAGGGTTTATTTTTCTCCTGCTTGGTTTTGTTATTCAGTGATGGAGAGATGCGAACTGTAAACATAAAAATGTATTGCTTCCCTTTGAAACTTAATCCTATTCCATATTTTCATTAATGTTGGCTGATTTTGTTCTTAATTTTTGTTCATTTCGTTGGTTTGCGATTTTTTTGCATGAATATGCAGAGTAGCAATAAACTGATTTTTTTGAATGTGCAGATTTTTCTCTTTCAGATCCAGTAATAAAACCCTTTTAAGTTCATCTGTTCTCTAAGATACAGTATTTTTTTTTATTCTTAAACAAAAACAAGAAGAGTCTATGTCAGTGAATTTATAATATTGATTTTCTGGGCATCAGTAAGTGACAACCGTTAGGGGAAAGTTAATGTCCTGTAAGAATTTCGTTGTCTGCTGTTGCTAGGTCACCCCGGGACAGTAGCAGAAGCAGCGAGAAGCTGGAGCTGGAATTATCAAATCTCACAGCGGAGGTTCTGGAACTGCTGCTGGAATTTGTTTATACAGGTTCCTTAGTAATAGACTCTGCGAACGCCAAAACCCTTCTCGAGGCTGCCAGCAAATTCCAGTTTCATACATTCTGCAAAGTCTGTGTCTCTTTTCTAGGTAAGTATTGATGCTATTTCAGCTTCTGTTTTGCCTTTCAGCTCCTTTAGGATTATATATATGAACTGTAGCATTTTACATTATCAAAGAAGCATAGAGCCCTAGAACTGCCCTTAGAAATGCCTCCAAATGAAACGGGGAAGGAATCATTCATATGGTCCAGTGAACTTTTTATCATAATTCAGAATAACTGTGGAATTAAAAAGCACTCCGAAATTGGGATTCCTCACCCCACCCACTTGATATTTTGGTGACAATGCTACAAACAAAATGGAATCCAGCATTCTCCTATCGCATCCTTTCCCTATTTACTTGCTATTTACGATTGCAACCCCTAGATTATGGCAAAGGCAAGAAACCTTGCTTTCCTTTGGGGGGGGGGCTTGAATCATTTCCCACTTCTGCCCCTACCAACATTATTACAGTCACCCTAGTTGCAGAAAGACTCATCTGGAGGGCTCATGAAGGGAGCATTCTGGATTCACTAATGCCCAAATAGTGCTTTCTGATTTCTCTGCATCTGTTTGGTCCAGTTTTTATTCACAGAGTTTAAAGATGGATATTTCATAGCATTTGCCGGCCTAGTGTGGATTTAATAACCGTGTTCCAGCATGTTTTAACAGATTTTATAGATTTTATAATAGCCCACAAATATATCAACCCACATTATCTCTAAAGATTCAGCTATTACAACACAATATATTTATTTCCACTAAATCAATGTGAAACTTTCCTTTTCCAATACTTAATATTTGAATTCAGTGAACTGTGTTATAGTTACGCAATTGGGAGACTTGGCTGCAAGTTTCATTATATATGAGGAACTAAAGGCTTGCGTTCTCATTTGGAGAATTCATAAAATATAATTGCTTGTTTTGATTTATAGCCCTTGCTGGATTGAGTTGCAGAAACAGGTCGTAGAATATTTGCTGTATGAAAAGTTTAGAGAAAAGCATTTTAGCTGGACTCATTTTTCATTTTATCATAAGCATTGCATCACTTTAATGCACTATTTCCAGTGTTCTTCTGAGAGACACTAATGGAAAAACTAGTTAGGTCTTCTCACTATGTTACAGAGGCAAATTGGCTTAGGGATTAATTTTCTGTTTGAATTTGTATTCTTCTTCCTCTCCTCTTCCATTTTCTTTTAGATGGCTTTAAGTAACCTAAAGATTGAAGAGAATATTTAGAGCAGTTCTATTTTCTTTGCTGTCTTGTGGGTGATTTTTAATGTATTTTTATTATTATTATTTTGGAAATAAAATAAGCAGATACGCAGGGGGAAATATAATATGATTTCTAAATACAGTGCTTTCCCATGAAAATGTGCAATATAGTACACTGAATACAACACCTCAAGGTTTTAACCAGGCAAGAAAAAACATGATATGAATAGGAATCAAAGTATACAGCAGAATTTATAATTCTACTGTCCTCATTGGTGATGAAGGGAAAAAAATGATTAAATTATATTGCTGCTTTTGGACCAACACAGCTGCAATTACCTCTGCTTGTCAGCCATTCAGACTGAAGAATCTTGTGTTTGTATATCATGCTAAGCAACATTTTTATCAAGATGTGCTGAATAAAACACAGTTGGATAGATTTGCATGGTGCCATGTGTCATAAACCATACCTAACTAATCTTTAAGAGCTGGATTAGTTCATGATGTTAAATCATGCCCAAATTCTGGCACCAAGAGTGAACCTCCCTTTCATTTCATATCTTTGGATTAGTGAAGATGTGGTTTTCTGAGGCATTTTAACTATGGTTAGCAGATTGTCAGTGAGTGATGAAGTCTCAACCTGTCTACATGTATTGCTTCCACCTGTCTGAACATGATGAAGCATTCTGTTGGCCCTAACACCTGCTGCCATGAAGACTAAAACTGTTCAGTTTCAACTACTCCTTAATTTTAAATCCTGGGCAATGGAATGCTTTGAAAAGCTATACCTGGACTATCACTAATTAGAATTAACAGTTCTGATATAAAGCTTAATCATTAGTAAACAGACAGGTTAAAGAAGCAATAAAACAAAAGAAACTAAGAGTAAGTTTTTATATTGTTCTAAAGTAAACGCTTGAGAAATTGGAAGCATTATATCTTCATTTAATCCTTTGATAATAAGAATTGTTCAAGAGAACTGAGTTTTATTAGTTTAAGAGTGATATAGATTTCAAAATAATTTTAACACTTAAAAATCATTAGCAAACATAAAGACTAGTAAGTTACTATTTAAATATTATGCCTGAATTTCCATCCAAAAAATCTTTGCCAATGCTATGTACACAAAAACCCCTTTCCAAATGGAACTTGTTTTACTACCATAATATGACAGCATAAGTATTAGAAACAAACTAGACAGCCCATAATTTTTTGAGTCACTGTTTCAGAGATATTTACTTACCTAAACAGATCAACAGAATAACCATAGCCGGGCCAAAAAAAACCCCAGTGAAAGTGGCTTCTGACTTCTTTGACTTTGCTTGTAAGAATCAGAAATCATGATCATATGACTATAGCTGGCCATGGCAATATGGCAATGTTGTGGCAGCCACAGTACAACTGGTGTGAAGATTCTTTAAAGTAAAGCATCCCCGATTTTGTGCATGTTCTTTGAGTTAGCAAATTTGAGGTACCTTAATTCAAAAATGTTGGTGCTATGATGCACCATTTGCATTAACTGAAGGTTACAAACAGACAGGAGAATTTTAGTAGTACATGTCATGCAAGTCCAGTTCAAAACCTCAAAGTCATCAATGTCCTGATACATTGTACAAAAATACAATTATTCATTTATTCAGATTGTGTGGTTAACTGAACCCGTATCTCTTATATCCTTAGACAACTTTGTCCAATTGGTTTCCAGTTTAGAAAGAACCAAGCTTTCTGGAAAAGATAGTTGCAGCTGTCTGTTACTTAATCCCCTGGGGTACACTTGGTTAGTCTCCTACCAAATAGCCTTGAGGGCACATTTTACCTTAAATTACAGGAAGCTGCATGTTTGGTGATTTTTAATTGACCCAGGAGACTACATATATAAAGATAGATCCTTAATGTAAAAAGAGATATTTTTGATTTTCCACTGAAAAATCTGCCTTTCTCATAAGAAATTCCCCCCCAACAGGATTTTTCCCCCCAGTAAAAGTAGATCTTTATTCACCCTGATGAAAATGGGATTGAGATTGTTTTCTCTTTCCTTTGAAATATCTTTACTTTCAGATTTTTTTTCACTGGGGTGATACTCTTAAGACTCCTGGAGGATCTTTTTCTAAGCGTTTATTTATTTTAATCTTTTTTGAGGTTTCTTTCTTGAGGATTTACTTATTTTAATCTTTTTCTGAGGATTTACTATTATTTATGCAATTAATTTCAAGAATTGTTTAATCCCAAATCCTTGAGTTTTAATTGGGAAACAACTACAAAGTCACTGTTGCAGTATGGTGTGGGTAGGTGGAGGAAGTAATATCCTTAACTGCTCCAACTTCTCTGATTTATGGAACCATCATAATAATAAATGTTTAAAAAAATGGGGGTTCTTTTTGAAAAAAAATGAAATCTAAGATTCTTAAGATGTTGAATTCTATATCTAACTGCTAGCTTCTGTACCCTTTAATGCTCTCATGGAACTGCCATATCTATACAGCCCCTAGCATCACCCTTACTCTTGGCTGTTCATGCCCCCTCTTGATAACATTAATATTTAAGATATGCTGGACTCATTTTGTATTTATATTATTACTCTTATTATGCACATGTTGATAGAAGCTGGTGTTTATCTTGCTATGTTTTCAATACTTGAGGCAAAATCCTTCATCTCCAACCCCCCTTTGAGATTTCAGAAGGCATTCAGATGGCGTAAGCCATGGTGGCACAGTGGTTAGACTGCAGTATGGCAGGCTAACTCTGTTCACTGCCAGGAATTCAATCCTCACCGGCTCAATCTTGCTTCAGCCTTCCACCTTTCTGAGGTCAGTAAAATAAGGATCCAGATTGTTGGGAGCAATATACTGACTCTATAAACTGCTTAGAGAGGGCTATGAAGCACTATGAGACGGTATATAAGTCTAAATGCTATTGCTATTTATAACAAACAGAACCAAGAAATGGCAGACAAGCTGTATGTACAATGAGTAAAAACCATGATCGTGGTACACATTTGTGACCTGTGGCATGTAATATTGGTCAAGAAAATGGAAGTCCTGTTCTATACCTTTTGTTTCTTATGTTCTTTTTAGAAAAACAGTTGACTGCTAGCAATTGCTTAGGAATATTAGCCATGGCTGAAGCAATGCAGTGCAGCGAACTATACAATATGGCGAAGGCCTACGCCCTGCAGATTTTCCCAGAGGTGGCAAATCAAGAGGAGATTCTTAATATCTCAAAGGATGACATCATTTCCTATATGTCAAATGACAGCCTAAACACAAAAACGGAAGAACTGGTTTACGAAACAATGATAAAGTGGATTAAAAAAGATCCCTCAATCAGAACACAGGTAAGGGTATAGCAGAATTTATGAAACTCCTGCTTTTCCTTTTATTTTTCAATAAAGCACTTTTAAATCAAATGGTGCCTTTTCAAATCTAGATGAGAGCAAAGAAACATGCAAATGTGCATAAAAAAATTCAGTTTTGTCATCTGATTGCTGTACCTGATTAAAATTAAAAGATTCATATTTGTTGCCAGAATAATACAAAAAATAGCTAGAAGGATTGGTATTGGGTGAGATATGCCTCCCAAAATTGAATGCAGGCTTTTTGTTTTTTAAAAAATGATGCCTCTTCAGAAAAAAAAAAAAAAACCAAGAAAGTACTGAGCATTGCATGCTGATTACATAACTAACTGGCTAATGCACATGGTATACTGAGAGGAGCTATACTACATCAGTGCTGGCTGTGCAAATGTCAGTAAATATTTATTGGAGCAACTTTCTCTGGATAGTTACTTTGCTAGCAGTTGATCTTAATTGAGATAAAAATTCAGATAAAAGATTATAAATTCTGCCCTGGTTCTGAGAAGCCTAATAGTAATATGTTGTCATTAGGCTAGAAGAATTACAAGAGCAGCACGTAAATTTACCAGTTGTCTTAGCTAATAAAGATTTATAGTGAGCTAACTTCATACATTATCGATTTAAGTTATAAGAATTGACTCAGTGATCAAGTAGTCTCTTCATTTGCTTCTCCTATAAGTTCAGCTCAATGAAGTTGTGGCCGAGGTGATATTCTTATTGTGTGTGACATTTATAAGATGCCTCTGTGGCATGTTCCATGTACATAACCAATTTGTATTTCCTGTTGTCTCATAACATTTCATCAGGGTAAAATTATGCCTTTCACAATTTAGCCTATGTTAAGAACTATGATGAAGTAGAATCACAGAATCAAACTAAGCAAATATCTTATTCCACAGCTACATCCTATAGGTTACAGTGTTCAATCATTCTTACTTCACTCATATAAACAAATACATTTTATAAGATAGTTTCAAAATTGGATGCATATTTAATATGCACAAAGATAGAATATCAAAAGCACACTTCTTACAAAATGAGTTTGCAGTAAGTCACCCCTCCCAGTGGGGCTTAGTTTCTGCTTATGGATTTCAGGAGTATAACAATACAAATATTGTGAAATTAAACTCTCAGATCAGAAGGAAGGGAAGTTGAGTCATTTTAAAATAATTTAATAGAGTCCAGAGTAGTGGAGAATCCGAAAAATTATGAAATTATTCTAAAAATATCGCGGGGTAGTTATATGTTTGAATTTATCCCAGTGTTATTAAATAAGACATAACTGGACAGGGTGGGGAGTAAGCAAAAAATATCTGTGTTTTTGCTGAACCAACTTACATGTTTTGCCCAATATCTCTTAACCTTCTCTTTTACGCCAGGATTTAATAAAATAATCCCCATAAATAGTACTGTATCCATTGCAACCAAAACTTGTTTTATAGCCTCCCAAACTTACTTAGAGCGGAGATCAGCAAAATCTTATGAGATGTAGGCTAATTAAAATAAATACCCAGAAGGCTAACAAGGTCATCCCATCATTCAAAATGTTCTGGACACTAGTATACTATAAGAAGTACCCAGGAAGTACATTTGAAATCACTGGCAAACTAAAATAGTCTGACACATTTCAGAAGCCCTTGTACTGCCAAAAGAATATCAAAAGACATTAAATTACACTCAGTGCAAAAGGGCAGCAGGTCAGAAAGCTGAGTAAAGAATGGAAAGAAGGATGGACCTAGAATTAGGATTGCCCTGATTCTGACGGGCCTGCCGGCATAGGTCCACCAGCTTCATCCTGCAAAGCACATCTCACCCAGCATTCTCGCTTGTCACCATGCTGTCAGGCCTGTCAGAATCAGGACGGCTCCAAAGGAGGTAGCTGCGAGGGGGGGCAGGAGGTTTCTCAGCAGGTGCCACCAGACCTGCAAACGCAGTGCTGCCCCTCCACTTTCCAACCCTAAAATTCCAGAGTAAAGTTGGGGAGCCTCTGAGCACCCCGATAAGCTGCAAATTGGAGCGTAGTCTCAGCCACCACCCTCTTCCTTGGCAAGGCGAGGCTGGAGCGTGCGACCTTTAGTCGGGGCTGCCAGTATGGCAGTGGGTGGGAGCGCCACTTTGCAGGACAGAGGTACTTTCAAGTCCTGCCCCAGCTATGGTGAGGAGTGGCGACTGCGTCTGTGCCCAGGGGGCAAAGAGAAAGAAACAGAGGATTGTGGTGGCTGGGCTGCCTTCTGGCCCGCTGAATTCAGGGTTTTCCTTTGATTGGGGGTTGGGTGGGCCAGCCCCTCGCTGTCTCCAGGGCAGCCCCGGGCCAAATGTAAATACCCCGTGTCTACCCCCTCTCCCTCCTCCTTTTGTATTTGGTGTAGCTGCAACTGACTCCTTTCCCCAGGCTGCACATAGCTTCTGGAAGCACTAGTCAGCTGGAGCCTGGCGCAGATCCTGGCGCTCAGCAACACCGTGGCTCCAGCTGGCTCTCCCACAGGCCTGTGCTTCATTGCCGCTGCTTCAGCTCATCTCCACACTACACTTTTACACATTTTTTACATGTTTTTTTACAGTGCTTTTCAACCAATTGTAAGTGTACCACCTGCCAATGTACCACCAGTGGTATGCATACCATGGGTTGAAAAGCCCTGACCTAAAGGAGTCTAATCCTTGCTTTTGTTTCCACTAATTCTAAATCTCAGCTTTATTAACCATATTAAAACCTCACATTTTGAAGCTGGTCTGCATAAAAAATAAGCAGAACTTAGCTATAATCTGTGAATCTTGCTTTACATGCTGTGGTAAGACGGCAAGTTGAATGTAAATCCTATCAAAGGTATATTTCTGGAAAGATGAAAGCGGAAGTTCATAACCTGGGATGAAGCTTTTATTCATCCTTGGGCTCCATTGCTCACCACCATTTGGAATCATGGTTTGTAATTCTGACTAGTTTATTTATCTTACGGTACTTTGTGGACCATTCAGTGATTGCATCAGCAGCATCTTCTGAATCAAATACTTGGAATAGCAGTACTGAGGCCAAAAGCCATTGCACAGAAAATGTTATTCATTTTGTACTGCTGTTTTCCTTCTCTTCTCCATTTGTGCAGCCCTTTAGAGGAGGTCCCCCTCCGCACAGGGAAGGGAGGGGAAACTCCTCCCAAGAGCTTCAGCAGCAGAGATCCTCAGCATGTTGGAGGAGTTACCTTCTGTGCATGGAGGGGAACTAAAATCCTTCAGCATGCAGCTCTATTACTCCATTCACTTAATGACCTCAGAGGTTGATTACCAACTGCAACTGGGATCAAATCATTGAACGAAGCAGTCAGGCGGGCCTCTTACTTCTTCAATCGACAACCAAGATTCCAGTCCCAATTTTGGTTGTAAGTCAGCTGCTACCTGCATGGGCTTTCTAGTCACAGAGATGCTATCTTCTAACATAGAAGATGTTATTTCTTAGGATGCTTTCATAAAAATCCCGTTTTAAAATTTCATAATGGCATCTTTAGGTTCTGGAACTCAGGAACAGATCACACTGGGAGTGGTATAGAAAGTCAAGCTCAATCTCCTGGAAAATGTGTGTTAAAAATAGCTGTAGGTATATAAATGGCACTTCCTGTGGTCAGGAAATATAATACAAGATTTTAAACAGACTAGACACTAAGTCAGGGGTCTTCAATCTTGGCCCTTTTATGACTTGTAGACTTCAACTCCCAGAAATCCTCAGCCAGCATGCCAAAAGTCCACAAGTCATAAAAGGGCCAAGTTTGAAGACCCCTGCACTAAGTAGTATAAAGAGAGATGGAAGGAGCTGGCTATATTTAGTTTGCGTAGGCTACAGGAGAGTGGGGTGATGATATAACAATCTTCTTGAAATACCTAAAGGATGTCAAACAGAAGATTCAAACTTCTCTTTTATTATCTCAGAGTGCAGGACGCAGATTAACAGATTAAGTTATAGATTCCAATTCAGTGGGTTTTTTTAGGGGGGGAAATAACCTCTCTAACTGCAGGAGTAGTTGACAGTGGGACCAATTTCCCAGGGAGGTGATGGGCTCATTTTCACTAGAAAGGTGTAAGCAGAAGCTAGACAACCACCTATCAAAATCCATTAATTTGGATTTTGGCATTCAGCAAGGGATTGGACTCAGTTGTCAGAGCAGCTCTTTCAGATGGGATTGACATCAAAATCAATCCTGAAAATGGCTAAAAATAAGCCACAAGTAAAGTAACACATTTTAATTAAAATATTAAAAGCCATTGTATAAGAATAATCAAATACTAATATATCAGTAGTACTAGCATTTGTAAGTTTAAATGGTTTCAACAGAAAGTCACCAGATTTCCAAAGTTTGTCTGATCAACTATTTATTAGCTTGCTGATAACAGAAATGTTCATTTGATCTCCTTTTATAAGGAGTTTCAGGGGCTACAAGCAACCTATGAGATGTTGTCTTATTGTCATTTTCTGTCACACCTAATGATCTCTTGCAGACTAGGATAACCTCACCCAGAGATCATAAAACCTGAGCAGATTCAAATAAGAAAATAGCCTGTCTCTCAGTCATACAGGAACTTATGTGTCAGAAGCCGTACTTTTCATTGTGTTCAAAAACTCCATGGTAACTGGGTCTGTAACATGCCCCATTTAACTGTTCCTGGTCCATTTTTTGGATGCAACGTTCTATAGTAACTGAAGTTTCTAAATAATTCTCAAAGGCAACCGGATGTAGCACATTAAAATAGTCCAAACAAATTATAACTAATGCATACACCATTGTGAGCAAACCTGACATCTCTAGAATTGTACACAGTTGGCCCACAAACCTTAGCTGTATAAATATTCATTTACTTATTTCAGCATTTACATTGTGCCAAATCCAACCAACCACAGGTCATTGTGTCCAAGAAATACCCACAGGGTTTAAAAGATGTCTTTCTATCAAGCTGAGGTTTAATTTCTAGTCTCGGTTTGCCTTTAAGAACCTAAGTTTTGTTTGGATTAAGCTTCAATTTATTTACACTCATTACCCTAGTGATAATATAAAGTGGTGGCTTAGAACCTGAATCATTTCCTTGGATTTAGATGGGGAAACTGAGGTAGAGTTGCATTCATTAGCATAGTTGGTGATGCTGCTTTTCAAAACACCAGTCACCCTCTCCCAGCAGTTTAAGTATGTGGCAGTGGGAATAACCTAGAATCCTTATGCTCCAGCTGACTGCCACTATTAGAAATTTGTTTGTTAAAGGAACACAAAGCTGTAGCACCTTTTTTTAGATTCACATAGAAGTCCGAAAAATCAGGTAGAGATGTTATGGTGGTGTTAAGGCAGGATCAGCTTCTTCTGACTCACTCTCAAAACTTGAAGAACCCTCCTGCTGAGTTATTTGAACATTTGCATCAGTATGAGGTCAGTTTTCCCAACAGCCCTATACTGATGTCTTTGAGACTCCTCACATGGGAGATGCCTAGGGATTGTTCAATGAGATCCGTACGAGGGGCAAGCTGTCTGGAATGGCACTTCATCTGCTATTAACCATCTTTCTCTGAAATCACTAAAAAGTGTTTTAGGCCATTTTGAATGCCTTTGGGAAATAACAAAGCCAAACAGATCAGCTATAGCTTTACATGCTCTAGAATTTTTCCCAAAACATTTACAGAAAATTCTCAGAGGAAAAATCAGTGTGGAAAATGTTTACAGAAGGGAGACATGAAGTTGAGTGGTACCGGCACCAAAGTATCTATCATATGTCAGGCAGAATGTATGTTGCAGCCATTGTGGATTCCCTTATGACCTTTTCTGATCCACAGTTTGTACATTTCATATCTCTACTTTAAAATGTCTTAAGAATCCTGTTTATGTGGATTGCATTGGATTATTTTAAGAGAGCTCTAAGCAGCTGAGACATGTTGGAAGAGCATTTTTTATTATTTTTTTCCAAAGGTCATTCAATATTCTTGCAGAAGAAGAAAGAAGAACTCAATATTTATTAAGCTAATGCTTTGTAAATAACTATATCCCAGTTGAATGAATTGAATGCCAACTGCAGGCAATAACATTTGGAATTATCAATCTGGTTTTATGTTTAAAAATAAAATAAAAAATTTGAGAAAGCAACCAGCTTAGATGCTCTCTTCTTGAATAATTAGGCTATATCATGTGGCAGTGAGAACAGATTGTTGGCTGGAGACTCGCCTTTTAATTACTTGACAACAATGGAAAGCCTGGAGCTGAATGAAGTATCCCCAAAAAACCTCTCAGCTGTTTTACTACATTTTTAAGATCACAAAATGAAAAACTAAGACACCAAATACTTTTTTTATCAGGTGGAATCTTCAAATTACAAAGCAGATGGACTTAAAGCCCAATGTAAGGAACTATCCCTTCTTGGCCTATCTACAATTCGTGCCTTAAGCAGAGTTTTTCCATCTCTGCTGTGTGACAAAATCCTTCCCAGGAATAAAATCTTGTTCCTTGAAATAGCATTTCCTATGGAAATAAATTCTGGCCGTAGGTTATATCCTATACATAAGTAGTATACCCACACTGGAATTTTCTTGAGTGAGTTAAAAAAAAAAGTATAATAAAACTCATTTAAAACAACCTCATCTCCCTGTGTGCAATGAGGCTTTAAATTAGCCTCCACTGAAATCAGAGCAGCCTATTATAAAGCCTCATTGCTGCATGAAGGGAGCTTTGCAGAGAGGTCAGCGCTGTGGTAGGAAAGTGTGAGACCTCTCAATGTTACCTCAAAAATCACTTCCTCTCTACACACCTTCTCTGCTCATGCTATAAAATGGCCTGTGTAGTTGTCAGGAATTACTATCTTAATTTTTTCCAGTCATTTAAATCCTTTTGCACTTTTACCCATAATGTCTCATAATTATTTTTATACAATTTAACATTAGAAGCTGTTATATATACTCCTAAATATTTAACCTTTCTCACTATTTCAAAACCTGTTAATTTAACCATAATGTCCTTTTCCTTCGTAGACATATTTTTTGATAATATTTTGGTCTTATTAGTATTTACCTTAAAGCCAGAAACCTTCCCATACTGAATTAGAATTTCAACCAAATCCCTAAAATCTCTTCTGGGTTTGAATACTTTTCATGTACTTGTTTTTTTTAAGCTATTTTATCTGCTCTGTATTATCTGTTCTTCTCTATGTACCTGCTTGTAAGATAGTTAACATTGTTATGATATGGTGTGTGTGTTTTTCAAAAAAAAATCCCTTGACTATTTCATTTATATGCACACCCATGATAACGTTTTAAAAATACTGTGAACAATCAAAAATCCAGTTATAAAACAGAATGGTTTGCCTATTTTAAAAAAATTCTTAATGAACTACCTGTAAAACTTCTTACGTCCCTGAAAATACTATATCAACAGTAACTTAATGGTACCTGAGAGACAAAGATTTGCAGAGAAATTGGAAGAATTTACAGAATAGCATAGTAATTAATTAAAGGTGCGAGGAGCTAATTTGAAAAGGATTCCAGGAGCTGAACATATTGCAACTTAGCAGTACAACACAGATATGTTTTAATAATTTTAAACAGCCCTTGAGTATGTTATGTTCCGATGTCATAGCGTATTACCTTTCTTCAGTCAACCTTTAGATTAAAAAAAGATGTGTTTTAACTTGAAAAAAGTTCTATACATAAACACATACATATATAATATATATTACGTATATTTATATATGTATATGTATGTATATACCGTATTTTCCGGCGTATAAGACGACTGGGCGTATAAGACGACCCCCAACTTTTGAGAAGATTTTCATGGTTTAGAAAGTCATATGCTGGAAAATACGGTAGCAATGCTTGCTGGAGAAGCTTACTCTTCCTTGCTCAAAAATGTTGGGAGGGAGGGAAGGGGAAGGAAGAAGGAAGATTGAAGGGGAAAGGAAGGATATGGAGAAGGAAGGAGATTGAAGGGGGAAGGAAGGAAGGAAGGAAGGAAGGAAGGAAGGAAGGAAGGAAGGAAGGAAGGAAGGAGAGAGATTAAAGGGGAAGGGATGGAGATGAAGGAAGGAAGGAAGATTGGAGGGGAAAGGAAGGAAGGAAGATTGAAGGGGAAAGGAAGGAGATGAAGAAGGAAGGAGATTGAAGGGGGAAGGAAGGAAGGAGAGAGAGATTGAAGGGGAAGGGATGGAGATGGAAGGAAGGAAGGAAGATTGAAGGGGAAAGGAAGGAGATGGAGAAGGAAGGAAGATTGAAGGGGAAAGGAAGGAAGGAAAGAGAGATTGAAGGGGAAGAGATGGAAAAGGAAGGAAGGAAGGAAGATTGAAGGGGAAAGGAAGGAGATGGAGAAGGAAGGAAGATTGAAGGGGGAAGGAAGGAGGGAAGGAAGGAAGGAGAGAGAGATTGAAGGGGAAGGGATGGAGATGGAAGGAAGGAAGATTGAAGGGGAAAGGAAGGAGATGGACAAGGAAGGAGATTGAGGGGGAAAGGAAGGAAGGAAGGAGAGAGAGATATTGAAGGGGGGAGGCGCTGCCAAGGACACACAAGCAGCTCCGCATAGTTGCCCGGGGAGGGGGGGAGGCTCTGGTGGAGAGCCAAGCGGCAGCACATCTGGGGCCTTGGAAGCTGCACGGAGGATCCGCGCACCTTGGAGCCGCCAGCTGCACTCTCACACCCACCAACCTGGAGCCCCCTATCCTCATCCCGACACCTCTTGCCCTCTCACAGCCGCCCCCCGGGACCTGCCCGCCCCTCCAGCCTCCTGAGTGCCATCGCAGCGGTGGGGTCGCGGGGGCCCCTTTCCACACCATGCAGCCCATCGCATGCAAGAGGGGCATGGTCGGAGCACCAGCTCCCGCTCGGAAGGCGCCACTTCTCCCCTCCCAGCCCGGCCGGTTGGCCTCCGACGCACATGCGGGTATTTTCCAGCGTATAAGACGACTGGGCGTATAGGAGGACCCCCAACTTTTGAGAAGATTTTCATGGTTTAGAAAGTCATCTTATACACCGGAAAATACGGTATGTGTGGCGCACTCTCATATAAAATGTGAGACGATAGCTTCCCAGCAGACAGACAAACAAAGTTGCTGAGTTATTTCAATTAAATTGGTCATTACTCAGGATTAACATGCACAAGTAGTGCATGTTAATCCTGAGTAATGTGTGTCAGTTCTCTCCTTTTAACACAGCAATACAGCAGAACTTAAACTTAGGATAGGTGCATAAGAAATGTAAACCAAGGTTCCTTTTTTTAAAAAAAACATTTCAACTTGAGAAACCTCAGTGCAGGTAATTTAATGCTTCATTTTTGTACAATGATACAATATGAATAGAATTTTTTGCTCATCGGGTTAGTTTCAAAAATATATGGGCAGCAGAATCTGGAGGACTAAATTGCAGGAGAGTAGTTCTTATATAAGTAATACTTTGAATCAGCTAAGTAGCTCTGAAGATGCCAAACTATAACTTCATTATAGCAAAATATGGTAGCTATACATAAAATAGCACATTCACTTCTATTTTCTTAAGCTTCTGGAAGGCAAATAAACTTGGTGCCAACTATTTAAATCATAGTATAAAGTTTCATACTATTATTCATATGAGGTAATTCCCATATTTTGGCAAGTTTCTCTGGAGGCCAGTACAATTAGTTCTCATTTAACAGTCACAATTGGGACCAGCAAAATGGTCACCAAGTGAAACTGCAACTGTGCTTACTATCCTCACCTTTCTTTTGCCTTACAAACAACTGAAGGTCATAGCAATGGCAATAACACTTATAGCATAAGATATAGACTTATGAGATTTCTGGTTTGACGTCGCGGTGTGACGGGTGCAGGAAGACAGTGCTCTGTCTTCCACTTTTGATTTCACCCCACCTGGGACCCTAAAAAGGGCCAAAGTCACCCTGAAGAGGCGAAGGAGGGGACCCTCATTGATCGCATAGGGGTGGCAGCCCTTCCACTGGATCCGAGGAAGCCCTCCAAACCGGTGGGGGGAAGACTAGCTACATTTGCGTGGCCAGTCAGAAGCTGCTGACAACCGAAGACAAGCAATTTCTGAGCAACGTGGATGGAACAGGGTGAGATTTTATCCTCTTTTTATGTTCCTAACACTACTTTCCAGGAAAAAAGAATGCTGAAAGCAAAGAATCCAATCCCCAATGAGAGAGGGAAGGGAAGTTATTGCCCTGCTCCCTGAGGAAAAGAAAAGCGGCAAATTAATTGCTTTGGGGGAAACAGAGGAAACTACAAGATCAATTTGGAACTAATAAAGATCTATAGCTTTGAAATTTGGGGACTAAAAGTACCTTTGAAATTTTTTTTAGAAAAAATATTTGAAAGTTTGCAAAATAAGATTGGATTTAGAAAGCTGGAAGACAGTGTCAACGACATCTAGTGGAGAATTTTGGCACTACAATTTATTATGTTTAAGGGAAACTTGGCTTGAAGCCCAGACTCAGATAAGACTCTTTGTTGTTCCTGGTCACTTTCACTTTTGCAGACTGCAGATGGGAAAAGGAAAAAACAAAAACTTTTGGGCTGCTTATCTGGGTTGGAGACCCTATTGGACTATAAAGACTACATACAAAAACAAAATGAGTGTTCCATACTCAGCCTTAAATGGTAAAAAATCTTCTTCAACACCTGTCTCCAAAGCTCCCAGCTTGATACATCAACAAGAAAATGTTAATGAATCCCAGAAAGAAATTCTTTCCCTGTTGAAATCAATCCAAGAGACAATTGTTTTATTTCAGG
Organism: Crotalus tigris; assembly: GCF_016545835.1. Classification (NCBI taxonomy): domain Eukaryota; kingdom Metazoa; phylum Chordata; class Lepidosauria; order Squamata; family Viperidae; genus Crotalus; species Crotalus tigris. The sequence goes on along the minus strand of NW_024096756.1, from coordinate 1,369,710 downwards.
TTGAGACTTACAATTACGCAAATGAGATAAAAGAACAATTTTCTAACCTAAACTTACAAATCTAGACAAAGAAGGAACTAATAATTCAGAAAACAGAAGGAAAATTAGAAGAAATGAATCCAAAGATGGAGGACCTAAAAGAAGGAATTAACAGACAGATAGAAACAAATGAAAAATTAGAAGATATAGTGATAGCACCAGAAATGGAAAAAACATCATGCTTGTAATGATCTCAGAATACATTTGAGGATAAGGAAGAAGAGCTGACCGAATGGATAATAAAGCTATTAGGTGAAATGCTGAATATTGATAAATAAGAAATGAAGAGGAAAAACTGAAAGAGAAGGATGGAGCTTGTGTAATGAATATAAATGGGTTGAGTGTTCTTCCAAAAACACTTCAACCAAATTCTTTTTCTCATTCCAAATAATATATACAAAAACAAAGAAAGAACTTTGGTGATTGAAACGTACTGACTTGGAAAGTTATGGCAAAGGAAGAAAGCTAGAGTAAGACTGAAGAAAATTGAGGTTCTGGCCTATTATATGAGATGTTATACTATTAAACAGATGTTTGAATATGGCTAAGAAAATAGATAACTGTTAGAAATAAAAGTATTATTATAATTAGAAGGATAGGATTTGTAACTAGAATATTATACGTTGTTATGAGATGGGAAATATGAAAATTCTAAAATGGTTTGAATAAGGGAAGCTTTTGGTTACCCAAATATAATTTATTATGAGAAAATTATAAGCGATAGACATATTTTGAACATTGATGGGAAAATTTTTTTTTAAAGCAGGAAAAACAGGATATTGATTGAATAAATGGATTTTAAGTGCAAATGCAACTGAGATATATTTTTGGCTAGAAAAGATATAATAAATTGATACTATCGATATTATGTATAATATCAGAAAAATGCGATGAAGATGTCTATATTATTATTTATTTATTTATGAGACTTATATACCGCTTTAAGTGCAAGCACTCTCTAAGCGGTGTACACCAGTAAGCAATGTATATATATATTTACATTGCCCCCAACAATCTGGGTCCTCATTTTACCTACCCCGGAAGGATGGAAGGCTGAGTCAACCTTGAGCCGGTGAGATTTGAACCGCTGACCTGCTGAACACAGTCAGCTAAAGTGGCCTGCAGTACTGCACTCTAACTGCTGCGCCACCTCGGCTCATATTATATGTGCATTAACAATAACAAGAATTGTATTTGCCCAGTATTGAAAAATGCATATTACCGGAAGAAGAGAGGACCAAGGAAGCACTGGATGGTGTAGTATTGGACTAGACCTGTGGTGGCGAACCTATGGCACGTGTACCATAGGTGGCACGCAGAGTCCTCTCTGTGGGCACACGCGCTGTTGCCCCACTCCTAGGCCTTCAGCTGGGTTTTATAAAACCTTTTCACTTTAGGCCTCCGCCTGCCATGTGCAAAAAAAAATCAATCAATCAATTTCAACTTCTCACAGGAAAAAAAAAGATCTTGCAAAGTTCGATTGAACTTTTTAGTCCTATCCAGTCTGCCGTTACCACCGAAGCCATGCCCACCCAATGGGACACGCCCACCTGGCACCCAACGATATATAAGTGGATTTTGGGCTGCAATTTGGGCACTCAGTCTCTAAAAGGTTCGCCATCACTGGACTAGACTGAGAAAATTAATATGTACCACTGAATTACCAACAGACCCAGACAACACACTGCTTATTAAGTACTCATGATTGTAAAATCAGAAAATTAATAAAATATTTATTTTAAAAAAAAAGATACTGCTTCACAGTGCTGTACAGCCCTTTCTAAGTGGTTTACAAAGTCAGCCTATTGCCCCCAACAATCTGGGTCCTCATTTTACCGACCTTGGGAGGATGGAAGGCTGAGTCAACCTTGAGCCGGTGAGGGCCGAACTGCTGGCAGTCGGCAGTCAGCAGAATTAGCCTGCAATACTGCATTCTAAACACTGTGCCACCACGGCTCATAAATTCAGGGATGTTACTTTTTCATAGCTGTCAAAATGTGAAGAATTGCTTAACAATGCAGTTGCTAAATGGGGACTACTTGTAAATATCTATAAATGTGAGGATGCCTAGATAAATGAAAATAGGTATTAAATTTGGCCTGTCCTAATAAATATATAGCAATGACTGGATTCACTGAAATAAGGACCCCAGTCAACATTTAATACCTGATTAAAAATCATAACAAAAAGCTTCTTAGCTGTGTACCTGTGGCCCAACAAGCTGCTTGAAAAGAAGATCCCAAGAAAAGCAACATGCTTAATCATCCTTCCTTAATCTGATGTTCTGCAGATTTTGGGGAACTTCAGTTAACGTCAGTTTAGTACTGGCTGGAAACTCTTGAGACTGTAATTCCAACAAATCTAGAGAATCTCAGATCAGGGAAAACAGCCTAGACCAACGTTATATTTTCCATGGCCAAGTTCATTGTTATGGATTGTCTGCAGTGAGTCCATGACAAGGCCAAGATCTGGGGGGGGGGTCCATTCAATCATGTCCAGTACTTGGAGCCTGCCTATACAAGTCCTTACAGTTTTTTTGGCAAGGTTTTTCAGAAGTGGTTTGCCATTACCTCCTTCCTAGGGCTGAGAGAAAGTGCCTGGCCCAAGGTCACTCAGCTGGCTATGTTTCCTAAGGTAGGACTAGAACTCATGGTCTCATAATTTCTAGCCTGATGCCTTAACCGCTATACCAAACTGGCTCTCAATATCTACGTGCCTAGTTTCAAAGTATTAGCATTGAGTGCCTCTAAGTAAATGTATAAATCTTGATGTAATATTCATTTTTATAATATTACTTTTCTCCATAAGATAGTTAACATTTATCAGGGACACTATTTGGCCAGACATGGAAGCTAAGCAAGAGTGAGTCTGGTTAATACTTGAAAGAGAAACCATCAGAGAATTTCCCATTTGTAGTTGGACTGAGAAATTGAAACTGAAGAAGGCAATGCCACTTTTGTATTATTGCAAAGAAATTTACTTAGATGTGTTCATGTAATCTCCTGGAGCCAAGCTCAACTTGAGGGTATCTTTACCTTTTGGATAACATTTACTTATTTCAATACCATGCAAATGTAATTTTATATGAAATAATGGTAACTATAGAAAAAGAGATGATATTTAAGACATCTGGGAAATGTTTGACCTTTCTAGGCATTGCAGCCGGAATTGTCAAAAAAGTAATAACTTTCCCTTATAATATTTAACCCATAGGTAATTTCATGAAGCAAAGACTTCCTTTTTAAATAAAGCTGGGACCAAAATATTGTACCTTGATAGAGGATTGGGGGGGGAGGTGGGCTTGAACAGAACTAAAGAGCTAAAGATCAGAAAATTTCGATTTTGAAATCTAAAAGTGAAGAGAAGGAAAAATGAAGAGAAAGCGTGAGTGCAAAATAGATTAATAGACTAGAAAGAAGTCCAAAATATTCCTAATCCAATAAACCAAGAAGAGAAGAAGAAAAATTACACAACAGCTGCTGCTTCTTGATATCAGTTAGAAAACCCAGAAAAGGAGAGTGAACCTGAACCTGAACAGCCAAGGAAGGTTAGTGCATTTGAAATAATGCTGTTCCTCAGCATGATATTTATTAGCCAAATGTATAACAGCTCTATAAACAAGGAAGATAAAACAACAGAGAAAGAACATCACAATGTATTCCCAAAGCCAAACCTCTAGCTTGTGTGCTTTGAAGAAATAAATGTGAAGGTAAAAAAGAGGCACTAAAAAGTGAAGAAGGAAGATGCTGATGCAAAAAACAAACCACCATCTTGGCCCAGGGCTAAGCAAGGGCCCAAATCCAACCCATGGAGGAAGTATATCCCACCTTTCTTCAAAAGTTGCAGAAATGTTAAATTTGGCAAACCCAGTCACACCCCCGACTTATATTTTTGCAGTGTCCCAAATCAGGATTGAAAACTAGAAAAGAAGAGAATGCCAGCTGTATCTTTGTTCTTACGTATCAAAAAATGTATAATGCGGTCTCAGAAAATGATGCTCAAAGAGGACACCAAGTGTCAAGAAAATAGCCTCCAAATGGAAAGACTGTTCAGATAATCTCGTGCATGTTCACCATTTCAATTTAAGAAATTCATTTTAACCCAGGGTCTCATAAAACATACACATCTTAAATTCAAGGAAGAACTCAAAACACTTTCAAAATTTAAATTTGGATACTTCAACAGAAGGTGAGGGCTTCGACTAATTAACTGTATACAAAACAAATGTATTAATAAGGTTTTTCCATTCAAAGTCCTAATTAATACAAAAGGCAGGCTCTTCTTTGCATCTGATTACATGGGAGAATCAGAGGTCCTGATAATATAGGTCAAAATAGTATAGTTATATATTAGTAGTAAAGTTGGAAGGGACCTTGGAGGTCATCTAGTCCAACCCCCTGCTCGGGCAGGAAACCTACACCATTTCGGACAAGTGGCTGTCCAGTCTCTTCTTAAAAACTTCCAGTGTTGGAGCATTTACTGCTTCTGGAGGCAAGCTGTTCCACTGATTAATTGTTCTCACTGTCAGGAAGTTTTTCCTTAGTTCTAGGTTGCTTCTCTCCTTGATTAGTTTCCACCCGTTGGTTCTTGTCCTGCCTTCAGGTGCTTTGGAAAATAGCTTAATTCCCTCTTCTTTATGGCAGCCCCTGAGATATTGGAATACTGCTATCATGTCCCCCCTTGTCCTTCTCTTCGTTAAACTAGACATAACCAATTCTAGCAACCGTTCCTTATATGTTTTAGCCTCCAGTCCCCTAATCATCTTTGTTGCTCTTCTCTGTACTCTTTCTAGAGTCTCAACATCTTTTTTGCATCGTGGTGACCAAAACTGGATGCAGTATTCCAAGTGTGGCCTTACCAAGGCATTGAAGAGTGGTATTAATACTTCACGTGATCTTGATTCTATCCCTCTGTTAATGCAGCCTAGCACTGTGTTGGCCTTTTTGGCAGCTGCAGCACACTGCTGGCTCATATTTAGGTGATTGTCTACTAGGACTCCGAGGTCCCTCTCACAGTTACTACTATTGAGCATGGTGCCACTTATGCTGTACTTGTGCATTTGGTTTTTCTTGCCTAAATGTAGAACCTTGCTTTTTTCACCATTGAATTTCATTTTGTTAGTTAGTGCCCAGTGTTCAAGTCTGTCCAGATCCTTCTGTATCTTAAGCCTGTCTTCTGGAGTGTTGGCTATTCCTGCCAGCTTGGTGTCGTCTGCAAATTTGATGAGTTCCCCATCTATCCCTTCATCCAAATCGTTGATGAAGATGTTGAAGAGTACTGGGCCCAGAACAGAGCCCTGGGGCACCCCACTACACACTTCCCTCCATATAGATGCAGTTCCATTGAGGACCACTCGCTGAGTACGGCCGGTCAGCCAGCTACGGATCCATCTGGTGGTGGTTCTGTCTACCCCACATTTTTCTATCTTGTCAAGTAGTAGGTTGTGATCTACTTTATCAAATGCCTTACTGAAGTCCAAGTAAATTATGTCCACAGCATTCCTCTGATCCACTAATTTTGTCACTTGGTCAAAGAATGCAATAAGATTTGTCTGGCATGATCTATTTTTGACAAACCCATGTTGGCTTTTAGTAATGACTTTGTTTGCCTCTAGGTGTTCGTTGATTCGTTGTTTGATTATCTTTTCCAGGATCTTCCCAGGTATTGAGGTCAGGCTGATAGGTCTGTAATTTCCTGGATCCATTTTTTTTCCTTTTTTGAGGATGGGAACTACATCAGCTCTTTTCCAGTCCTCTGGTAGTTCCCCTGTGTTCCAGGATCTTTGAAAAATATAGTTCAGTGGCTCCGATATCACATCTGCCAGTTCCTTGAGAACTCTGGGATGTAATCCATCTGGTCCTGGCGATTTGAACTCATCTAGGCTGGACAGGTGCTCACTAACCATTTTCTTGCCTATCTTAATTTGTGTTTCTGTTTTGTTTTTTATGGCACTATTTTTGATAGGTTGGTCTGTTTTTTCCCTTTGTGTAAAGACAGATGCAAAAAATGAGTTAAATAGTTCTGCTTTCTCCCTGTTGCTTGTCACCTTCTTGCCACTTCCACCCACTAATGGACCAATCGTTTCCTTCACTTTTTTCTTGTTTTTTACATGTTGAAAGAAGCTTTTTTTGTTATTTTTGACTTTGGTCGCAAGCCTTAGTTCATTTTGAGCCTTGGCTTTCTTCACTTCATCTTTGCAGGCTCGGGCTATTTGCTGATATTCTGACTTAGTTATGTTCCCCTCTTTCCACTTTCTATATTTGTCCTTTTTATCTTTCAATTTGTCAGAGAGTTCTTTATGCAGAACTAAAGAGAGTTCTTTATTCCTTTAGTTGAAAAAGGAAGTCAAGCAGGGATAAAATTATACCTGCATTGACAGCTCATCAGATTAAGATGACATAATGTGACAGACAAGAAGGATTCACAACAATTTAAAGAGTATAGTTGCGCAGTTAAAGAGGAGAGATTGTTGTATGGTTTATCTTTCTGGAGCATTATAAGTCACTATGAGTCATCTTTTCTCTGATACCAAAGCAAAATTATGGTCACAGACATCATCACAAAAGGACTCAAGGGACAAATTATGAAAGTTATTGCAGAATTGAAGAATGGCAAAACACAAGGTCAGGATAAATTTCAGAGTAAGTTTTATAAACCGTTCTAGAAATCATAGTTCCACATTTCTTCAGTGCTTAAGCTTGCTTGGGGCAGAATGATAATCCCACAAACATGACAAAAGTAGAGACTACAGTTATTATTCAATAACATTAAAAAAAAATAACCTCCAGCACTACGTAGAACAATATCTTGTCTTAACTAAAATGGTAAACTATTTTTAGTATTTGTCAGAAAACTTAAAATGTTTTTTCTAGATTTCTTATTTCAACTTAGCCTCACTTCATTCCTCCTACCTTAAAAAACGGGCTCAGTTAAGAGAATTCTTGAATTTATTTATCATTTCAATTATCCTAAAGCTTGAGTGACTCTATTAGCATTTGATATTTATAAAGATTATGATTTGGTATTGCAGTAAATATGCCTTCTTTGCCAGTCAACAGACTTCAATGTTCAGAAATCCCCAATAAATGCCCCTTGGAAGAGATTGCCTCCTCCCCAGAGCTCAGAGAAGGTGACTGGGTCAAAGTCCTATCTGGCTTTGTGCCTAAAACAGGGCTAGAACACATCTTTCCCAGTTTCTAGCCTGGTGCCTTAACAGCTACACTAAACTGGCTCTATTCTCAAATTGTTCTCAACCAAGTGCTTTAATTAAAAGGGATAAAAAATGAAATAATTTAAACTGAGCAGAGGCACCCATCTGTGATACCCTTTATTCCCAATGCTCTTTTGTTTAGGGTAGAAATTTAGCAACAATAATTAGAATTAAACAAAAACATGAAGGTGTATTAAAATAGAAGCACTGTTAATGTATATGCTGATGATACTCTATTAATCTTACCCAGCTTAGAAATTGAAATCCCTAAAATCAAGAAAGAATTTTTAAAATCCTAGAAGGAGTATGCTTTAAAACAGTGATGGAGAACCTTTTAGAGACCGAGTGCACAAACTGCAACCCAAAACCCGCTTATGTATCATTGGGTGCCGGGTGGGCGTGGCCAATTGGTTGGGTGTGGCCAATTGGGGGGGCATTGCTGTGGTGGTAATGGCAGACTGGGTGGGACTAAAAAGTTCAATCAATTCAAACTTTGCGAGATCTTTTTTTTCCTGCGAGAAGTTGAAATTGATTGATTGAACCTTGTTTTAGGTTTTTTTGCACACGGCAGCGGAGGCCTAATGTGAAAAGGTTTTATAAAACCCAGCTGAAGGCCTAGGACTGGGGTGACAGCACGCATGCCCACAGAGAGGGCTCTGTGTGCCACCTGTGGCACGCGTGCCATATGTTCGCCACCACGGCTTTAAAGTAACTAATTGGAAATCTAACAACTTTTGTGTTAACATCATAAAAACAGAAAATAATACAAAAGTGTTAACAACTTCAGTTATAACCCTGTAGTCTTTGGGAATAAAAACCCAGAAAAAAAATGGGTCAGGAGATTTTTTTTTTTGGCTAGGTAAAATAGACATAGTTAAAATATACCAACTTTACTAAATCTTTTTTTCCCAATCTAGATCCTGTCATTTTAAAAAATGACAGAATAAATTAGATAAACAATATTTTAATTTTCTGATACAATACAGAAGGAGGTCTGGGGTTCCTTATTTTAAAAATAGTTTATTGGCCTGCAGAGTTAGGGTAAATGGTTAGAGTCACAAACCCCCTTCATAAAAATAGAGACATTGCATTAGGGCAAACCATTTAGCATTAAGATTTTTCTGTCAATAAGTCCATCTCATCAAAATGAATGTACTGCAAAAATGTGTTTGATTTGAACAGAATGATTAAGAAACTGAACAATAACTTCAGATATCATTATTAATAGCCATGCTATATTATTCTGATTTCAAGTCCTTTATTTACAAAGCTCTAATAAGACCACATCTGGAATACTGCAGCCAATTTTGGTCATATCACAAAAAAGATGTTGAGAGTTTGGAAAAAATTCAGAGAAGAGCAACTCAGATGATCAAAGGCCTGGAGGCTAAAACCTACGAAGTATGGTGTGGGCTTGGGTCTGGCTAGTCTAAAGAAAAGAAGAAATAGGGGAGACAGGATAGCAGTGTTCCAGTATCTGAGGGGCTGCCACAAGGCAGAGGGGGTCAGGTTGTTCACCAGAGCACGAGAGGGAAGGACAAGAAACAATGATTAGAAACATGTCAAGGAGAGAAGCAACCTGGAATTAAAGAGAAACTTCCTGACAGTGAGGACAATCAACCAGTGGAACAGCTTACCTCCAGAAATCGTGGGTGCTCCATCACTGGAGATTTTTAAGAAGAGACTAGACAATCACCTGTCTGAAATGGTATAGATTCTCCTGCTTGAGCAGGGGGCTGGACTAGAAGACCTCCATGGTCCCTTCCACCTCTATTCTATTCTATTTACAAAATAAAAATTGGAAGAGAAAAGGGATATGTAGATTTATCTGAAAAAAGGGGAAGTATAAGTATAAGGAAGCTGCTTCAGAACTAATTCTGGAAAAGAATTAGCAATAGGTCTCCAAGTTGAGCAAGACAGACTGTTAAAGATCAACCTTTTGGTGAACCTGCCCAGGAAAATTGAGATGAAGTGCTTCCTGTTACAAATGGTTTTGCTCATATTCTACAGTTATCTGGATGCTTATAAGCTCAGTTTAAAGGAAAATAAAACTGGTAGAATTAACTGCATGCTTTCTGTTTTGACTACACATTAAGAATTTGAAAATGAGAACTATATCATGGAAAGTGCATATGATTTGGGAGAACTAGATTCACATCCTATTCCTCGGGCATATTCTCTAGAGGCACAGTGAGAAAATGGACTCATTTTTTTTCTTCACAAAAGTGGGAATAAATACCTTGTTGATTAAAGAATTATCCCCAGCAAGTGTGCGTTAATGGCTTTGTTTCATTCTAGAAGGTTGCGAAAAATGGTTTTTATAATTGACTTGAATGAAGGCACAGAGGATGTTTCTCCAGTCTGCAGACGTGATATGAAAATAAAATCAAATTCAAAAATATCTTGAGAGATGAAATTCAACAGAGATAAAAGTACAGTTCTGTGTTTAGTTAAAAATGTATCAAAGAAAGAAATTTAAGAAAGGAGTGATGAGCTTGGACAGCAATACATGTAAAAATATCGTTATTGTTTTCAAGATGAACATGAAGCTAAGTAGTACACTCAGCATAGGTAATAACAGTTGCATGATGTCTATATCGATTGGTGCTTGTCCTTTTGCCTTTACCCATAGTATTGTGTGTCTTATTGGAATTGAATTGCCTCCCATAATAAAGAACTCTACTGCAGTTTAGAACCCATGTTATACAGTATCTCACATTTCCCCATATCTTGAGAGTATTGCAATATGAGAATGGTCATCAAACATCTAAAGAACTGTCATGTAAAATAAAAAGGAAAACTAGAACCATTGATAGAACTTTAGATAAGAACGTTAATAATTATAAGGGTTGCTCTAGAATAGAGCAGGAAGGAGCTGGGGCTGCCATCTTTAAGGAATAACGTAGCTACATCCTGTATTGCAGATCCTGCATTGAGCCAGGGTTAAGGTTAGGGTTCTTGTGAAAGATGTCAAAATTTCTGAAGAGTTGTTGCTATTGACTGATCTGCATTCTTAAAGCAAGACCTTTACCTAAATAAAAAAAGTAAAAACAAGGATTATTCCACATTGGTTAAAGTGGAACTATGCTGAGTGATTTTATCTGCAGAACTTCTGAATTGGTATTCATTTCTTTCAAGTGAGCAGTTAAATTTTTTGAAACAAGATTATGTCTGAACAATTATGTAGAGGAGCTATGGGCTAGTTCTCTTGACACTCAGGATGAACTGAAAGCACAAATATTAAAATTTGCATATACCAAAATCTTTGCTTGCATGTAAGTAACTAATCAAATATATACTATTCTAGGGTATACACATATTTTGGAAATTCTATATTATTGGAATTCTGCAAAACTGGATGAGTTCTAAAATAAATAGGATACACATTAAAGTACATTGTAATAGGGGAGTTTAAAAGAGAAGGAAGGAATAGTAGTAATAGATAGCAAGAATGCTGGAGTATTAAATAAGTATTCCTGATGCCAGTAAAAAGAAAATGGATAATAACGTAATTATCACAATCTCAGCTAACAAAAGTAAAAAGATGTCACAATTTAACATAATTAGCTTATTGATTGCCTTTATTACTAAAATATGTATCAAAATTAATGAACTCGTATGAAAATTTAAAGAGCTACAATATAACACAAACATTATTTTAAACACAGTTCCTCTCATTTTCCAGGGTCAGTGAGAGTAGTTCTGTGTGCTTGTTTTCATGTAGAAGTATATGTGTGCAAACACATATTCTCAAATACCTTCGTGCTGTTTTAATGAGATTCTACATCACTCAATGCTAGTAATGATTAATTGGAAGTATGAATAGCATCTGAGAGAATGGTTAAAAGAATGTCAGCTTTTTATTGTTGAGGCGGGCAACCTGTTTTGATTCCTTTTTACAATGAGCAGTTCTTAAAATGAGAAGACAATGATTTATTTTTTTATTATAATCTAATTAAACATTTATTTCATTACTGCATTAGGTGTTGGTAGGTTTGCCCTAGCAATGCCATAATTGTTAGATATCAAAAGAGAAGGGGAACTTCTGTATGAGTTTTGTACAACATGGATTGACTAGTGATGGTACTATTCAATCTAGTCTAGAAAAAATTGGAGGAAGGATATTGCTTTAAAAAAAACATTGCTAAAACTAGGAAATTTAAGGAAACATGGTTTGTATCTCATCTCTTGTTTATAGCCAAGGTGGTCAAGTAAGCTGTGCTTGTGTAGCATCAGTGTTCCTTGATGAAACAGATTTGAAAATGCTTCCAAAAAAAATAATTCATATGAAGTGCTTTTAGATGGCTGGGGGAGGAAATGCAATCCTTCTCCAAAGCAGTGGCATGAAAAAATAGATGTGGCTGATGTAGTTATTTTAAAGAGTCACCTGATAAAACAATCACATCTTCTTGTGTGGAAACCTGAAAAAACAGTTTTAAAGCAGTGGTATGCCAGCACTCTTGCCCATTCCAATGTACCTTTTCCAAATCATTTTCCATTAACCTATTACCTAGCTCAATATTAGTCTATTACAAAGTAGAGTTTGTAACTAAACCTACCTTTGCTGGATTTTGACCCCATTGATTTTCTTTGATCTCTCATCTTCTTCTAATTTGAAGGGCTACAGTATTTAGTAGCAGCTTTGTGGTCTCAAAGGATAAATCCAAAAAGTTTATAAACAACTTTTCCTTCTTCCTTGAAGAAACACTCTTAAGTAATCCTGTAAATGTCTGCTCTAGTCCCTGTGATTTTTAATATGTGTTTAAAAAAACCTATTGAAAGTGCTGAAAGTTTTGAATTGAATTACAGTACCTCCCTTTTTTAAAAAAAAAAATCTACCCCTGTTCTCTTTCCCATATGAAAAATCTGTGGTTGTCACTTTAAATAACTCTCTGAAACTGGCAATAATGTGGCTTAAGTAAATAAATGGAAGCTGAATTCATACAAATCGTGTTGTTCCAAAACCATATCTGAAAAGTGTTCAGAATGCCTCACTTGTGATTAGCACATTTGGTTTATGACTCACTTTATGTGATAGGATTTAAGCACTGAGAGATCATTATGCATCCCAAACCTTGAATTACAAAATACATTAAGCAGAAACTGGTCTTTTGTTCAAGCCATTGTCTCACATCTAATAGGATTCAATAAGAGTACATGTATGCTACCAAGTAATCTTCAACTTACAGCTGCAATTGGGATTGGAATTTCCATCCTAAGTCAGTACAGTTATACAATGAGTCATCATGTGAGCAGACCCAATTGTATAACCATTTTTACCACAGTCATTAAGCAAAACATGCAGTCATTAAGTGAATCCGGCTGCCCAAATTGACTTTGCTTTTGGACACCAGCTGGGAAGGCCACAAATTGTGATCACATGGACCACAAGGCATTAGAGTTGTCATAAATGCAAGCGGGTTGCTAAGCACCCAAATTGCAACCAGGTAGCCATGGAGGTAGTCTAACAGTTCTAACTTTAAGGAGGGATCATAAATAGTTTTTTCTCAGCCATCCTAATTTTGAACCACCATTAAACAAACGCTTGTAAGTTAATATAATGAAATGTGCAGGTGACCTTGGGGATCAAGGGGAATTGTTGCTGACTAAGAAACAATCAGACAAGAAAGGCAGGAGTCCCCAGTGGCTTAACAGTCAGAGGAAGAGGAAGAATTCACCCTAATGGTTCAAGCAGTTAAAAATGGCAGTGGGAAGTTTGTATTTTCAGACTTTCAAGATTTAGTTAATGCAGCCCTAGCGTAAAGTGGAATTAGTTGATCAAACCATTTCCTCTCTGGTTCACCTGGGAGGGATGACGGCAAGACTACCTGCATTTTTATTAGTCAACTGCCATCTCATATACACCTCATCCAGTATCATTTATCTATGCTGCAGGCAGTTCAAAAGAAGTGATCTATAGTATCTCCCTAAGGACAAATTGTGAACTCTGTCATCTATGAACCATCCCTTTTAAAAATATCTCAAAATTAAGACAGCCTGCTGGATGACAGTAAAGCTTATCTAGTCCAGCATATCTAGTTTATCTAATCCAAAATAGTCAACCAGATGCCAGTACTCTAGCTTCCAGAGTGACATCTCTGAGTACCATGGCACTGTCCCTAAAGAGCAGTTCTGCGCTGGGAATTCATCCTGGACTAGCAGCTACTTACCTCTGTTGGTCTATTAGTTGTGGCAGTGCCTGGAACAGAAGTACCTTGCATTAACAATTCTGGACTTCATCACTGCCATCTAGATTACTGGAATGTGCTTTATGTGAAGCAACCTTTGAAGACCAATAGAAGGTTCAGCAAATCCATTGCAGTTGAATGCAATTGTCTGTTTATTGATTGGCACTTGTTTTCTGAAGCATATTATAAATGCAGTTCATAGTTCTGGTCATTACTTGTAAAACCCCATATATTTTGGCACAAAGGTGCTTTCTAAATTGCTTCTTCCAACCATCAGCCACTACATATACTCCATGAGAAACTGCTGTTATTCCCCATTTCTGCAAAGTATGTGGTTGTTGTTAATTGCGAAGTCGTGTCCGACCCATCGCGACCCCATGGACAACATTCCTCCAGGTCTTCCTGTTCTCTACTATTTTCTGGAGTCCATTTAAGTTCACACCTACTGCTTCAGTGACTCCATCCAGCCATCTCATTCTCTGTCGTCCCTTTCTTCTATTGCCCTCAATCTTTCCCAGCATTAGGCCCTTCTCCAGTGAGTCCTTCCCTCTTATTAGGTGGCCAAAGTATTTGAGTTTCAACTTCAAGATCTGGCTTTCTAAAGAGCAGTCGGGGTTGATCTCTTCTAGGACTGATCAGTTTGAATGCTTTGCAGTCCAAGGGACTCGCAGGAGTCTTCTCCAGCACCATAGTTCAAAGGAAAGTATGTGGTAATGAGGCTCAAAGCACTACCGTATATGCCGGCGTATAAGACGACTTCCGGAAGCGCTAAACTCGGCGCCAAAGATGGGGGTCGTCTTATACGCCAAGTCGTCTTATACGTCGGAAATACTGGTAGTTTCTGGCGTATAAGACGACATTCTAGGAATGCGGCTCGGCGACAAAGACGGGGGTCGTCTTATACGCCGGGTCGCCTAATACACCGGCATATACGGTAGTTTTCATTTTATTGTGAAACAGCCTCCTCCCCACCATAATTACCTTTCAGAAATTATTCAGAACTGAACTGTGCCAGAGGCTTTATGGTGAGGGATGGTATACCCATGATTTGAATGAACTTTACTTACATTTTATGGGTTGGTTTACTTATGTTTTATAGACAGACAGACAGTTTTCTGCCAGTTATTTTCCTTGCTCTGCTTGTTAGCCACTCTGGTAATTCTTTGGATTTCTTTCTTTCCTGGTCACTGATACCGGTACTCATATTCACTCATTTTCTATTACAGTGTTGTGTTGTTGTTGTTTTAAATTACATTGCAACGTTTTGCTTTTTCCTATTATTATTTCTTTATAACTACTAGTCAGTCTATTTTTGACAGGCTTTGTCAGGCTTCAGAATAGACCTGGCTGTCAGTCTCAGTTTTCCTAACATTGAACCCCTTTTAGAGAACAGGTATCCTTGCCAGAAGGCTTTCCTATGATTTGGTTTGATTTCACATTCTCTTACAGCCAAGAATAAAGCCATATCTGCCCCCAAAGTTTTCTTCTTTGCAGCACATTGAAATCAAAGCCCTTAAATAGGTTTGGGCTTCAGGGCTTAGATTCTAAGCTTTTGTCTCCTGCCTTCTCTAGTCAACAGATACTTGGCTGTTCTACTGATAGGTTTGCAGGCACCTGAACTCTGTGGCCATTAACAGATCTCGCTAGTTTCTAGGAACTGCTGGCTCCCAACTTACCAGCTACTCTTTTGGAGTTCAGTCTGAATGCTTGTGTTATCTGTGTTGCTTTTTAAGATACTGACAATTTCCTGCTAATATTTCCTCAAGTTTTCTCCCCTAAAGAAATTGCCCTCTTGGAAATCAGAGATATGCCAGTCATATCACACTTTGGGAGTATTTCTTCAACAATATCATTAGTGTTAGCACACTTTGGGAGTATTTCTTCAACAATATCATTAGCTTTCAACACAAATATAAAACAAATAAAGATAGCATGAAAATAAAGACAGTAACAATAGTTGTGTTTCTTTAACAATAGACATTAGTGTTATTTATTTAACCTTAACAACTGGGCCAAGGGCATAATCTCTTACAGGCAGAACTTTTATGTTTTAATCATTTTGTACTATGTTCCTCAATAGAAAACTAATCAAAATAAATTGGGTATGTTTGCAATAATACTGCAATTGTCAAAGCTTTGAAGGATAAGTATTCTCTAAAGATGTGATAACATTCAAACATGGGCTTTATTGATTATTCAAGATAATCTAATATACACATGCAGAACATTAATCTGATCTTTTTGCTGTGATATTTCCTGCTCTGAAGAGATGAGCATTTTTCTTAATTCTAAATTTAGATGGTTATTGCAGCTGATATGGTGGAAGAGCAAATAAAAGTCTGCTTTTCATACAGCTTTCTGTCTATTTGTTCTTATAGATCCATTGGTTAAACAAATAAGAGCATAAATAAATGTAAATTTTAGGGATTTTAATAATGTAGAACTGACAGATGGTAGTTTTCTGCCAAAGACTGAAAAGTACTCTCTTATGAGTCCCCTAATATTTCATCTCTGCTAGATGTTTTTTTTTTAATAAAAGCAACAGCTTTCTTCCCTCTGTCCATTATATGAGTAGGGTTTTTTTTAACTTTACTTTTGATCAAATCATGGGCGCTCTAGGGAGTTTAGTGTCCTAAAAAAACTGTTTCAAATAAAACCCTTTTCAATATGTGTGATTGATGTCCTGGTCATAGCGACAGCTCATAATTAACATAGTTATCAAACATTAGTCTCTAATAGGTCTAAATCAGAGGTTCTCAACCTTCCTAATGCCGCGACCCTTTAATACAGTTCCTCATGTTGTGGTGACCCCCAACCCCCCATCCAGCTCTCCCCCAGGCACCCCTCTTGTCCCGGTGCCCGCCTGAGCTGCCTAGGGAGCAGGAGGAGGAAGAAGGGGAGGAGGAAGAGGAGGGCAAGGAGATAGAGGAGCGGTGTCTCGGTTCCTAAGACCATCGGAAATATGTGTTTTCCGATGGTCTTAGGCAACCCCTGTGAAAGGGTCGTTCGACCCACAGGTTGAGAACTGCTGGTCTAAATTGATAAGCACTTTCTAGAACGTTAAAATTAGGTGTGTTTAGAACATTAAGTAGAGTATAATTTGCACTCTTTCCAAGCCCTCATTTTCTTCTATTCTTAGCTGGCTGTCTTCATTCTCCCTAACACCTAATGTCTCCAAGGTTGAAAAGTTAGCTAAGAAAGGTATTTGGAGTGATAACGGTACTACTCATGGTTGCCTAAAGATCTCAAGTGCTTTGAAGTTCTTAAAGAATGTTTCCATCTCCCTTTCCTGAATTTCACAGCATTGCCCTTGACTATTCTTAATTTTTCCATTTTTACAAATCTGCTCTTTTTGCCTATTTTCCACCTGTTGTGCTTTTATGGTCTGAGTCAGCCTGTGATATTTAATTTTTCCATTTTTACAAATCTGCTCTTTTTGCCTATTTTCCACCTGTTGTGCTTTTATGGTCTGAGTCAGCCTGTGATATTTAGGAGAATGAACAGTTACAAAAATAAATCATTGTATAAATTCTCTGTTTTATAATATTCCATTTTCTCTCACTTGCACTTTTGGTTTCTGTTAAGCCTTGTCTAATGATAGATGTTTCCAGCTATTTAAATATCCTTCGCACTGTAAAGCTTATTTTATTGATGCAGAAGGATGGAGATAATGCCACATGCATTTGATTATTAGCTCCTTGAGTTTGACTTCTAGCAGAACCTGAAATAATGTATTTGTTTTGTCAATGAAGAAAACCCCACAGCTTTATCAAAACTACTGCTATTATTCACCATTCATTTTAGATGCTCTATAACATAAAACTTTTTTTTTTTGACAGTTGAAATGCTGCCAGAATAACTCTTTGTTTGAAATAAAGCAGCCAGCCCTAAATTTCAAAGTTAACTGAAGAACTTGCAAAAATCACAGGTCTCCTCTCTTCAAGATATGTATATTTGGCATAGGTTCCACCAACAATTTTAAGTTTGAAATGTTTGTTTACATAATATAAAACAAAAGCTGGTATCTGTTGATATTATTTCTTCCATTCTATGAGTAAGAAGGCTTACTTCTTTTTTTTTTTTTTACCTTCATCAGGGCCGTAACTATCTTTTGAGAAGAGGGAGCACAAGAAGAGAAAAGGCTAGTCAGATTTATTATCATGAAAATAGGCCAAATACAGATATTCTATTGTCCCCAAATAGATCCAAAAAAGAAAAGAGGGCAGGGCTGTTGAGAAGCATCAAGCAGTCATCCTGTCTTTTTTTTTCTTTTGCTACAGTATTCTGCTGAGCTGTTGGCAGTGGTCCGTCTGCCCTTCATCCATCCCAGTTATCTGCTGAACGTAGTTGACAATGAGGAATTGATAAAATCTTCAGAGGCCTGCCGGGACCTGGTGAATGAAGCAAAACGTTATCACATGTTGCCGCATGCCAGGCAAGAAATGCAGACTCCAAGAACCCGGCCCAGGTTATCAGCAGGTAATGCTGGAAGCTTTGAAAATATTGAATTTCTGGAACTATGTCTGAAATGGCTAATGGCATTTGCAGGCTGCAAGTAAGGAACCAAGATTAAAAGGCTTCCTCTCACCTTTTCTGTAACGCTTCCAAGATATAGTCAGATATCAACCTGGGCAATTGGGCATTGTGAATTGGGCAACTGGGCATCCTGCAGCTCTTCAGGTTTCCCCACTGATTCTCCTTGTGACAAAAGTGTTGAAAGCAGGGAACGAGGGAGTGAATATTCATCATCCCAGACCAGGTGCTAATTCCCTAGCAGATGGTTTTCTGTCATGGCTTGGCCATATTTATTTAACAGCTTAGCATAGTCAGAAGATAGAATTCTGGGCATATAGGTAGTTTATATGTCTTTAATCCAATATGACTTTTTCCCCCCCAAAATACCTTTAAAATTACAGATACCCTTGAATATGTTAGTTTGCCTTCCGGAAAATAGTGTAATCTTTTTTGGCCATTTAATGATGACAATAATAGTTTTTTAAAAGTTTTTGCAATAACATACCTAAATCTATGCATGACCTGGCCTGAGGTATCACAGACACACACCTTTTGTCTCATTTATGAAATGCCTGGCTGGCTGTGAGCAGATTTATTAAGCAGAAAAGCCTTTAAACATAAGGTGACTTCTAGATAAGTCTACAGAGGATCTCACTCGCTTCTTTGAAATGAGTCCTCATTTTCATAAAAGAAGGGGCAGACTACCGAAGGAGAGAAGTTATTTTTGCCTTGGTGAAAGGTGAAGACTCAAAAAAAAAAAAAAGAAATGTACCTTGGAGTCCATGAATGGAGAGGTCCCCTTCACTCCTAGTCCTCACATTGTGAGACACAAGGGATCACAATGGCCTCTCTCCTGCCCCAATGTAAACCTATAGCCTTTCCTGACCAGTCAAGTTTATCTTTTCCTCTTACATTATCAACCCCTTCCCTTCCCAGTCCAGCAGTCCTGTTCTTTCATTCTTTTTTCCATCCTGATGATTTTCTTCCTTTTTTGCTATTTGCATTGAAAAGACAGAAAGGAATACAGGTAGTCCTCGACTTACGACCACAATTGAAACCAAAATTTCTGTTGCTAAGTAAGACATTCGTTAAGTGCATTTTGTTGCCTTTAATGACCTTTCTTGTCACAGTTGTTAAGTGAATCATGCGAACATTAAGCAAATCTGGCTTCCCCCGTTGACCTTACTTGTCAGAAGCCAGTTTGGAAGGTTGCATGTGGTGATCACATGACCCCGGGACAGTGCAACTGTCATAAATCCATGCCAGTTGCCAAGTGTCTGAATTTTGATCACATGACCATGGGGATACTGCAACGGTTATAAGTGTGAAAACAAGTCGTAAGTCACTTTTTTCAGCGACGTTGTAACTCTGAACACTAAAGGCATTAAACAAAAGGTTATAAATCAAGGGCTATCTGTATTTATAAAGGTTTGTGAGCAAAACTTGTTTGGCATGGATATATAGTTGGAGGATCAATACATTTTTAAAGTGGAGTGGCCATTTTACAGATAATTACTTTGTCTTCAATTTTGAGTAATGCCTTTTTTTGTCCTGAATGTAATAGTTTAGATAATTCAACCTCTTCAGACTACAGAAAGTCATAACTGAAGTGCCCCTGTTTGGTAAACAACTAAGTCTTATGTTTTGCTTGACATTCTTTGTTATACTAATATTCTTTAAAAAACATAATATGAGAGGGTTTTTTTTGATAAATGTCCTTGTATATCCTTGTTGTATGCATGAGCATATATGAAAGAGAAAGATGAAAAATACTATAAATGAGTCACTAAATCAGTGAATGGGTTCAGTTCCCAGATTTTATTTATTACCTAGGGCAGGGGTAGGCAACCTTGGCTCTTTTGTGACTCGTGGACTTCAACTCCCAGAATTCCTGAGCCAGCTGGACCCTGATCTGCTTTTATTATAGTAATGTTCAAAACATTTGAACATACCCATTCTGTTGAAAGGTGGCATGACATCTCACATAAAATTTAGGCATACTAATTGCTTTTCAAAGTTGCTTCAAGACAGCAGGAAAATTCAAAAAGCTGAGAGGTTATTAGTATATAAAACTGTATATGTCAGGCTGCATTTTTTGCAGAAATGGTATCCGGATAGAGAATTTATCAGGAAGATGAACTAATTTCAGTAACAGCCCTTCTCTTGCTCTTAATAAATTGGAGCTGACCAACCATAATCCGATAATTTTACGATTTCTGAAAAGTATCTGTTTACAAATAAAATGTTGGGGTAATGAAAACTATTTTCACAAAAATGATTAAGAAAAAGTAATTTCCCAAGAATAAGAAGAGTGATTATTACTGTAAGTCAAAGTCCAATTAGTGTAACTATTCATTAAGAACTTTTCAATCCTTTGTGAAAATCACAAAATCTACAATATCCTCTCGAGGCTATTTATTATAATCACATTAGTTCTAAACAGGTGATTTTCCTCTCTCCAAGGGGAAAACTCTTAAGTCAAAATTTCCAAAGCAAACATAGAGAAGGAAACATAAACACAGTATTTGATGTCATACTGGCAGTGCTCAATAGATTATTTTAGAATACACATCCATCATTTAAAGAAAACTTCAGGTCTTGAAAAATATTTTTGAGTTCTTCAAATAAGTTCTTTATGCAAAAATCTTTTAAGGAATAATTATTCAAATCCATATTAGCAGGTGAGGTGTAATGCAGCACTGTAGGCAACTTCTGCCAGCAGTTCAGCAGTTTGAGTTTCACCGGCTCAAGGTTTACTCAGCCTTCCATCCTTCTGAGGTCGATAAAATGAGGACCAGATTGTTGGAGAGGGAGACTCTGTAAAACTGTTTAGAGAGGGCTGTAAAGCACTCTGAAGCGGTATATAAGCCCAAGTGCTATTGCTATTCACTCGATAGAAACATACTCCAAATTTAATCTAAATATATAATCTTGCCAGAACTTGAAAAAAGACCATGCATTGTGTGCTGCTTAAGCAGAAAGAGAAATATTTTGTTACTCTGCTTATCCTGTTCAGAGTGCACTAAGCATATAATCCAATCTAATGAAAAGTAGAAAAGAATAATAACAAGGTGAAGGAAATTGGAGATTATGATCCTTAAGTGATTATGAGATGATAATATATATAATTGTATCTATAAAAATTAATCTATGTTTGGGTCAATTGCCATTCTAGGTGTAGCAGAGGTCATAGTCCTAGTAGGAGGCCGTCAGATGATTGGAATGAATCAACGTGCTTTGACAGCAGTAACATGCTTCAATCCTCAGAACAACAAATGGTATCCATTGGCCACCCTGCCCTTCTATGATCGGGAGTTGTTTAGTGTGGTGAGCGCTGGAGACAATGTCTACCTCTCAGGTGAGCAACAAACGTGATGGATTGTTTGCAAACTTATATGGCAAACATGGATGCATGGTATTTTGGCTGGGAAGGAGAAAGTTCATTTGAGCATCATTTCAGCTCAGATTTTCTCCCTAGGACATTTTGCCCTCGTAATGTACAAAAAGGTATATGATTAAACTGTGAAGAGCTTTTCCTTGCAATTGTGACACAGTATAAAACATCTGGATCTGAATCAAAATGATTACGTTTCTATACCTGAAGCTAGTTTGTTCAAGTTATTGATCTGTATGACCATATTTACTTAAAAGACATGTAATCCCTCCTCATTTTTAAAAATCTTGAAACCTCTTCCTAGTGAAGGGGAACAACATCTCCTCTGAAGTGTTTACCTGGAGGAACAGAAATGCTATAGCATTACGGACATGTAAATTCACAATATCATATAATAATTTGGGTAAATATGCATATCACAAATTTCTAAAATGCCACAACCATGACACGCTTTACCCAACATTTCACTTATGGAAGAAAACTTATATAATCAGCCTTGGGGACTACAGGGGAATTAGGAAGGAAGTACAAAGTATGAGATATTGCAGGTGAAGAAAAAATGAGAAAAGAATCAGTTGCAAAATCTGTGTGCCACTTAACACAACCATCATGTACCATTGGGAGTATCTTATTATTTTTTCACTATTACGATTTTAGGGATACTCATAGACTAAAACATGTAATGACTCTCTGAAATCCTTAATTATTGCATTACATTCTGAGTCATGGACTGAATGGATGCTACAGAGATTTTGAGAACAGCCCCCCTGGTTGTAGCATCCATTTCCCAGGCCATGTGTGTTAGGGATAATTTCTAATCTGAAAGTGTTGAGTAAACTGCTTAGTTGCTTCTTACAGTTGCATATGCAACTGAATAGCCTGTAGCATATTTATGAATGCTGCCTAATTATGCTCACATATGCAAATGTCCTGCCTAGCCTGACATCGTGACAGCCTTTTTTAAAAAAAAAAACCTTTGGGATGCATAAATAAGTGACAGCAATCTGCATCATCAGAACAGATGCTTGCAATCGAGGATGATTTATTTTAATTAGGCAAGTGTCATTTGAAAGATCTTCTTGTATTGCAGTTGACTTGCCTTGCAATATATATCAAATCACTGCGATCTTTTTTTTTTCCCTTCTCCCCACCGAGGACAGGTGGTATGGAAGCTGGAGTCACACTGTCTGATGTCTGGTGCTACATGTCGCTTCTTGATAACTGGAATCTCGTTTCCCGAATGACAGTCCCACGATGTCGGCACAACAGTTTGGTTTACGATGGCAAAATATATACCATAGGAGGCCTTGGTGTAGCAGGCAATGTTGATCATGTGGAGAGGTAAAGTTATTTTGTGCATAGAAAGTAGTTCTGAGACGACTCAAGAGATTTGATGATGAAAATAACACCTTTTCAGATTTTTTTTTAGTAGATTTTATTTTTTTTTAAATCAGATACGGTTGGGTTTGAGTTTTGTCCTGTTTTTATTTGTTTAGTTCCTCCTGAACCAGGTCTTAGTAAAACTGTGACTGAGAATAAGGAGTCTCGATAAGTAACAAAAACCATTAAAGAGGAGCTTAAGATGTACCAGATTCTCTATTTACTTTCCCATTGGAGTTATCCTGGTATACTTTTATTCTAGGAAACCCAACGAATCAGTTTAATAGACATGCAGGGCAAGAGTAATATCCCTAAAACTAGCAGGGATGTTAGCACTTTTTTATTACTGTGGTTTTAACTTTTATAAATTTAGAGAACCATGCTTCTGCCACTGATTACATTCCAGAGAACTATGCCCAAACAGGCCCATCTCAGTACCAACTCAGTAGCCTGCCAACCAGTGGTGGGATTCAGCCAGTTCGCACCACTTTGGCAGAACCGGTAGTTAATTTTTTTTTGCCCAGGCCCAGAATGGACTTCCGGAAGTGGCATCCACACAGAGAACATAGCTATTCACATAGCTGAATCCCACCACTGCCGCCAACCAACCCATAAAAGTATCTAGAAATTGGCCAACTCAGCATATCTGAGGCAATTCTGAAGTATCTCCATTTCTAGTGGAGGTTAACTGTTTCTGTATCATGTGGGCATGTGTTGTGGTCCTTTTGTTTCTGTCTTGCTGCACAGCATATTAAAGTGATCACAAAGACCATTCTTCTTGGTTCTTTCCCAATAGTATTTTATTCTGGGGCCTAATCTTTGTTTCCAAGGCTACAATCCTCTATTTAGTTTCTCAAAACTGCCTGGAAAGAGATGTATTGTCCAAATGCCCCTTCAGTCTAAATCTTGATTAGAAAAATGAATTAGGTTTTTTTAAAATTATTAAGAACTAATAGCTAAAAAAAAATCCTAATTCATTTGTAGAATTAGTAAGACCCATCGTACATCTTTGTTGTAAATTTTGAGGATAACAAAGAGCAAGAAATTTAGTTTTTTTCATGAAACCTCAACTGAATCTCTAAGACCCAAAGCAACCACTCATATTTTTTATACAAAACAATGGTGAACCTAGGTTACTTAAGTTTCTGTGGATATTTATCAGTGCTGAAAGAACTTGTTATCAAATTTGTTTCTCAATGTACAGTAAAATCAAAGTGCAGCATTGTTCATGAAGTTGCTAAGTTGGCATGATGATTTTGTCGCATTCTAAAACCATTATCAGAAGTTGGAAGGAGTAAAGATAGACTGTGCCCACAGTACTTTTTGTAACTGCCTATAGCCAGACTGAAATGATTACTTGCATTTCTCTTATTATGAGTTTAATATTTATAATAATTGGCACTTAAATCTTTTCTTCCCTCACCAAATCTATTCTTTTGATTCTGCTATGCCATCTACTGGTTTTTAAGCCCTGGATTTTTCTGCTGGCATACAGCAGACAATACCTTGGCAACTCCTGTTACTCCTTTTTTTAGAACAAGCTGAGTTTTCCAATCTCTGGAATTTTTTTTTACTATTTCTGTAGTAGGGTGTTACAAATACTATACTTCAGATTCTAGGCAAATTACTAAAGCATTCATCTGTTTTGTAAAGTGTCTTCACAAAAGTTTTCATTTTTGAACTTGAATGATTGTTTCAGCTATTTCCATTTCAAAGCTGTTATTTTCCACAGTACATAAATCTTACAGAAGAAGATACTTCAGTCCCACAAAGATCTGTGGACATTCACTCAGTGATTTATAGGTACATGTGAATCAAGTATGAACAATATGTCATCAAAATAGATTTTATAATAAAACCTACTCAAAATATACATTTCCTCCAGCAAAATTAATTCAGTCAGAGTGATAGCGATAGATAGATAGATAGATAGATAGATAGATAGATAGATAGATAGATAGATAGATAGATAGATAGATAGATAGGCAGGCAGGCAGGCAGGCAGGCAGGCAGGCAGATCTGTAGAACAGGCTTCTACAATTAGTATATGTGGATTTTAACTCCCTGAGTTTTCAATTCAAATCCACACTTACACTGGGCACTCTGTTTGGGGCAGGCTGCTGTAAAATATTCAAAGCTGTTCATATACATCAGCCATATTTGGAAATCACAGTAAGCCAAAACTTCATTAGATACTTCTAGTCTACTCACAACCCTATATGAAGCTGAGGAGGATATTTTTGGTGACCAATAAGCCAGAATTCTTTAAAATTATGATGTACTATAATATCAGAAGAAGACCTAATTTTGTTGTCAATAATCTACTGAGTTTGTTGCCAGAACTGCAATTTGAACTAAACATTTTAGGCAAGGAATGGTAATAGTTAAATTTCAGACTAACAGCATGTTTATGGCTAAACTTTCATTAGGTAAGCTTAACTCAGTTACTCCAGGAAAGATGGGATATAACTATAATAAATAATATTGGTAATTACAATTTGTGGCTATTCTCTTAGCTGCTACAGTACATCATCAGCTCTCATTGAAGTTCTTTCATGCCTGATTTTATATACAAATATTTCAGTATCAAACAATACGCAGATATTAGCTCAGTGAAAAGCTACATGTGCTTATCCATCATGAAAATAAGATTTTTCCAAAATTTCGTCATATAATTTCCTCCAACCCTGCTTCTCCGTTGTAGAGGTGGGAACATTATTCTAATGGAGGGGTTTTTTTAATGCTCTGTAATAGGGGTTTTTTTTTTTACTGATTTTCTATAAACTCCTTTTTGAAAAATAATATGTGTTGAAGCTAGGCCAGCTATTCCATCACATTCCTTTTCAAATGGATATTTTTTTCTTTGCTATATGCAATGAGACAAAAGAATTTTAAAGAGATCCATGATGTTCATATGCTTGTAAGATTCAAGTAGCATAATAGTTTGGAATCCTTGATGTGCCTGCAAAAAAAAAAGTGTGCCTGCAGCTTTGGCAAGTCATATTTCAGCTGGAAGAAGAAAAGGAGATATACAGAAAGGACATATTTATGGGAGGCATAGAAAGCAGACTTTTATAATACAGTATAGCGTTATTTTTCCATAACTATTTTTCTGCAAAATATCCTCTGAATAATGTATAAGATAGTGAAGGTATGGTACATAAATTCCACATAATGATGGTACAGAAGCTTTATAAGAAAAATAAATTAAAGCATTCATTCATAAAGTTGCTAACCAAGACAGAAAAAAAATAAGAGGACAACACTTACGTGCATTCAGACACAATTCAGAAAAAGAGTAATTTACAGTATAATCCAAAGAGCTTTTTCCATTCATTATAAGTACAGAGTAAAAAAAATTAAAATGCATAACAACTTGAGTTGAAAACATGCAGTGAGAAAAGCATGACATAGCTGGAATTGGGGAAAGTGGTCCAACTTGTCATGCTAGCTATTATTTACTTTCATTTTTACATGTTTTAAAGACTTTAATGCCTTGTAAGTTTAAATAATAATTGTTGTTTCACAATATATTCTGGATATATCATACCATATTACAGCACATAGCATATCTATCTATCTATCTATCCATCCTTTAATTTTTCAAGCAATATTCTTTATCTAATCAAAATGTCATCGGTTATGGAGAGAGATCGCCATACTCAACAGAACACCAAGTTTTGGAGAAATTTAAAAAAATAAAAACAGTTTAAGGATGGGGAATCCCCAAAACATCTCAAGAATGTTTATTGACTAGTGGAAAGGGAATGGTACAATTTGAAATCCAGAAGGAGTTGCCAAACATAAGCATCTGTGATGTGGTATTTTGTTACATATCCCATTGATTATTAATATTACTTCATAATGACAGTATAGCACAGAGGTCTCCAACATTCTGGGCACCAGGGACCAGTTCTGTGGAGAGAGGTTTTTCCACGGACCGGAGGGGGCATAGTTTTTTTTTGCTGCCTGCATCTCGTGGATGGGGCTTTGTTTCTTTGGGCGGACTGGTTGCTGGCATGCCGCGGACCGGTACAGGTCCATAGACTGGGGGTTGGGGACCCATGGTATAGCACATTTCCAGTACCCCAAGTGAAAATGCCTTTCCTTTATCAAACATCCATATGTTTGATAGGTGAATCTCATGATAGCTGAATCTCATCTCCATACACAGATAAAGGGTTTGAGCTTGAGGCCGAGATATGCTTTGAATGGGGGACAGCTCAGAACAGTATTTACTAGTTCTCACAGTACTAGTGATTCTCAACTTATGTGCACAATTGAGCCCAATATTTCTGATGTTAAATGAGACATTTGTTAAGTGAGTTTTTTCTGATTTTACAATCTTTCTTGCCACAGTTGTCAAGTGAATCACTGCAGTTGAACCCAATTGTTAAATGAATCCAGCTTCCTCATTGACTTAGTTTGTCAGAAGGTTACAAAAGAAGATCCCATGACCTTAGGACACAGCAGTGTTCATAAATATCAACCAGATATCAAGCATCTGATTGTTGATCACATGGTCGTAACTGTGAAAAATGGTCATATGTCACTTTTTCCAGTGCCATTGTAACTTTGAGTGATCACTCAATGATCTGTTGTAAGTTAAGGATTGCCTATAGTGTTTCTTATTCTGGCTGATTTTGCAGGCTGAGATTAGAGTCCTTGCCCCTCAACCTTTTCTTCCCTCTAGTTATACTAACTAGAGTATTAAAACTTAGTGTCCAAACAGTGAGAGCAACAATACAAGTCACAAGATAGCTCCTTCCCATGATAACATGGGAATTGACTTGCTGTTCAACTCCTCCACTGAGGTTTTAAGCTGCAAATCCTGTCACATTAGCAGCTGCCAGCTGGTTTATCCTTATGTGAAGTCATGGAAGAGAGTTCCCCCATCCCCCAAAAACATCAGATTTAATTGTTCAGGCTATTCGTTTCCATTCTCCTGGAATGGTAGGTAATCTTTTGATCTGCAACAGCTATTCTTGAGTCCAGACTTGGAAAGAATCACTTTGGAGAAAACAAAGAAAGCGGAGGTCAGAAACACTTTGGCCTAGAAAAGGAATTATTTGTAAGAGCTTAATGTCCATTTAAAACTTAATCCTCTGCTTTGGAGCAAGATCAATAAACAGGTAATATGAATCTGCTTCCAGAAAATCTTCCAAAGAAATGGAATCTGAATAGTAGAAAACATAAAGATTAAAATGTAGTTTGAAGCATGGCAAATGGATGCAACATGGTTACAAGAAGGTGGAATGTGCCTATTATACCAATGTGCCATCTTACTAGTACTATTTACTGGGATAAATTTAAGAGACACATTCTTCTTATTCCTGAAGATATCACTTGGGGGGAAAAGTGCATACCCTTTGAACAAGCTATACAGTAGTAGACCATCATTTAGCAATTGATTTTTCCTCATCTTGCACTATAGCATAGCAGGAGATCTTCAACAAAACTTTTAAGGAAGTTCTATCATCTTTGACATACTATACGTATCCTGCTTTTGTCACAGCAGTTGAATGAAATTGCTGAGTAAACAGAAAAAATATTATACAGTATATATGTCTGAAACAAGCAGAAAATATAAAGAAGCAAGCACAATTAATCTGTTTACTTTTTTGTGAAGCAAAGCTAGCAAACACATAGGAAATATATTATGTTCCATAACATAAATTCTGTTCTGACTTGAAAAGTACAAAGCTCAGTATCTCAAATATATTGATGTCGGAAACTTCCAGAGCTATATCCAATAGGGTTTTTTTTAATAATCTCTTTCACTCTGACAGAATAAGAGTAGGAGACTGACAGGTAAAATGTAATTCTCCTTCCACCAAAGAAAACACAGATTTGTATTTGGGGAGAGAGCAAACATCTCAGAACATTTTAGTTGTCTTCTTATCTTGTATACTCTGGCCTACCTATAGGCATAAAATTATATGTGTGTGATTGAAATATCCAAATGTAACTCCCAAAGCCATGTTTTTGGAAATAAACATTGTAAAATGAAATATATCCTAGGAATATGAGAATTAAACATTTTGCTTTTCTCACTTCAACTTTTTTTTCCCATGAAGTACTTAGAATATTTAAAATATCTTTTGCATTGCTTATGAATGTCTCCCCTTATTTAAGGTCTGTGTCTGTGGTAGCCATTCAGGTTATTCTATTTTCAACAGTGTTTGAAATTAAGATCATGTACGTATTTTGGCAAAAGGTTAAGTTTACTTTGCCTTTAATTTTTCCTCAGTTCCTTTCTTTTATGTTGTTGATGAAATATTATTGGTCCCTCAGCCTACCCCTGCAGTTTTTAACTAGGAGATTCTGAGGCAGCACTAAAAGGTTATTAACAATATGACTGTACATTTCACAAAAGAAAAAAATGAGTGAAGAATCCTGAATGCCAATAACATTCTTGTTTATTAACTCCAAAGTTGCCAGTGGCATTAGGCTCTGGATATGTATGTGTGCAAGAGCGGGAGAAAAAATGATAATGCTTATAGTTTTGTGTCTCCCACTATTAGATTAAGACATTTAATATTGAACTGGCTATGCTGTATTCCCTGGCAGTGTGTAACCACCATCTCTCTTTTTTTTTCTGTCTGCTAGTTTATTTTGATTGCTGCCATTTTAGCTTTAAAAATAAGTGTCTGAACTGGTGATCTTGTTCAAAATGAATCTTCATCTATGGTTTATTAACTATACATCTTTATGGCCAGCGGCTTGATTAAATTTTACACCAATGACCTTAGAACTAATTTAGCACTCTGATGCTTATATTTAATCTGCTATGAGATAAGGGAAGAAGAATGGAGTGGTAACATCTTAGATTTTCAGTATGATACAATAAAATGGGGCAGCTTTGTTTACACAGTGAAAATTAAACCAAGACAACTTCCATGTCCCCAAAATATCTGATAAATTTAATAATTAATAACTGGGGCAAAGAGTTATCGTACTATGTCATGTCTGAAAAGCAGATGATTTTCAATTGAAGTGTGCCATTTGCTTTCCTCTGGTTGCTTCTAGATATCACTGCACTGATTTGCAAGGATTATCTCTTCTGTTCTAATTAACTGAAGTTAATTAATAGGAGACATCTTTACAAAGGAATCCTGGATTATTTTAGTCAAATATATAATTAGATTTGAGAGGCATATGTAGAGAATAAGTTTCATTTTCTCTTCTGCTCATTTG
Organism: Crotalus tigris; assembly: GCF_016545835.1. Classification (NCBI taxonomy): domain Eukaryota; kingdom Metazoa; phylum Chordata; class Lepidosauria; order Squamata; family Viperidae; genus Crotalus; species Crotalus tigris. The sequence goes on along the minus strand of NW_024096756.1, from coordinate 1,339,787 downwards.
CTAGCTCTATCACTGCCTGCCTTAACATGGTAGAAAGGCTTTCTTAATAAGAACAGAAGAAGCTATTGAAAAGAAAGGAATTGATATAAGATGGAAATGAATATAGGCCTACTTGTCACATAGCCTGGATCCATTGGATTAGAAGTCCCCAACCTTTTGGGCACCAGGGACCAGCTCTGTGGGAAAAGGTTTTTTCCACGGACCGGAGAATACGTGGTTTTGTGTGCTGCCTGCATCCCATAGATGGGCCTTTGCTTGTTTGTGCCGATTGGTTGCTGGCATGCCATGGGCCAGGAGTTGGGGACCCCTGCATTGGATGATTGACTGTTTCTTGGGTCTGCCTAGTGAATTTAACCCTTTCTAATACATCTAAACAGAGCCTATCTCTGTTTGCTTTTTTTTCTTTATGTCTTTACTTTCCAATGGCAAAGGATTCCAAGAGATAGATAGATACAGTACAGAGATAGATAGGTAGGTAGGTAGGTAGGTAGGTAGGTAGATAGATAGATAGATAGATAGATAGATAGATAGATAGATAGATAGATAGATAGATAGATAGATAGATAGATAGAGGGCGAGTATGTACTTTTATTGGATGGCTTTTATATGTGAGAGAATTGTGCATCAGGAAGAAAACCCTTCTTAATTCAGTTGTAGGTGGTTTTATCCTTTTATATGTTTATTTATTGATGTGAAGTGCAGACATTTATTTTGGGATTGGGATCTCTTGGGATCTCAAGAATTAGATTCAGCTGATGTTAAAAATATTAAGCTGACAGAATCGAGTAGTTGGGCAATACATAAGAATTCTCTCTCACATAGACGCATACACACACATACACTAGCTAGCTACATCTACATGTATTTTCCTTTTTTGTTGAGGTGATCATTCAGAGTCAGCCTTGTTTTGGAAAAATATGGTAATTGTCAACTGGATGCATTATTAATGAGAGTAGAAAATACATTTAGGAGATGTTTTCTTGACAGGTGAAGATTCATCTCTTTAACATCTAGGTTTATTCATCTGTCTTTGTTCTAGGTATGACACAATCACCAATCAGTGGGAGACAGTTGCTCCTTTGCCAAAGGCAGTGCATTCTGCAGCTGCAACTGTTTGTGGTGGAAAGATCTATGTATTTGGAGGCGTGAATGAAGCTGGCCGAGCTGCTGGAGTCCTGCAGTCATATATTCCACAGACTAATGCATGGAGTTTCATAGAATCACCAATGATAGGTAAAAGTAACATGCTTCCAGCTTTAACTTGAAAATGGGGAAAGAAAAATGTGTATGCTGTTGATTTATTGACAATGAATTCAAATTTTAATGTGTTTATAGAAAATAATTAGAAAAGTATAATTTTCTAAGATTATGAATTTTCTCATTAGTTAGGCTACTGGAGTTAACACCCTGAAAGCCCATCCCACCCTGCTTTCAATTAATATTAAGAGAGGGAAAGGGATGAAAGAAAGAAAGAGAGAGAGAGAGAGAGAGAGAGAGAGAGAGGACATGGTTGCAAAGTAAGTCAAGGGAAAATATGCCATATATAGTATTATGGTTATTGTTGCGTCCTTCGCGAAATGGCAAGACACAAGAAGCAGTTGTAGTTCTCAGGAACTTCTTTATTTCAGTTCAGCATACTGGTTACAAGACGCCGACAACACCCAAAACTCCCGGCCTCTTTTATAGGCCATTCCCAGGTCAATCTGCAACTTTTGGTGCGCCAGCACTTGCGCATGCGCACAAGTACTGGCGACTGCCTGTCTGGTCCCGGGCAGCATGCACCTGCCCGGGACCGCCTGCAATGCCCCGAGCCTGCTTGCACAGGCTCAGGACATAACAGTTATTTTTTAAAATTGGAGTGTTGTAGTGAAAAAGCATAACAAAGAGACAATGGGTGCCCTTAGCCCCGGGCTTTTAAACCTTTTCACCCATTGTATCACTTTTAGAATATGGCAACATCTGAGTACCACCAGTCGCCTAGCAAGGTGTCAAAAACTTGATGATAAAAAAAAAAAGGAAAAAAGTGATAAAATACAGGTAGTTCTCAACTTACAACAGTTCGCTTAGTGACTGTTCAAAGTTACAATGGCACTGAAAAAAGTGCCCCCCAAGCCACAGCCGAGCAATACACCTGCCTGCCCACCTGGCGACGCTCTTCCTCCTGTCCGAGGTTTTCATTGTGAGCATTTCTGTTGAGGATTGGCAGCAGGGGTGGGATGGGGGGTGTTTGGTTTTTATTCCCCCCCCCATCTGCTGGGTGGTTGCAGCAGGTTTTGGTCACTTCACATGACCCTGGGACACTGTGACCATTATAAATATAAATCAGTTGCCAAGCATCTGAATGTAAATCACAAGACCCTGGAGATGCTGCAACATTCCAGCTGATCAACGCTTCTTCTGGGCTCAGCAGAAGCATCAGGATAAGCACTGAGCTCCAGCTGAAGCCTGGAAGTGATCCTGGCACTTCCACTGAGCCCTGACAGCCCCAAAGAAGTTCTGATCCTGACGCTTCCACAGAGCCCTGACAGCCTTGCAACTCCAGCCATCTCTTGCTCAGGCTTGTGCGGTGCTGTCACTGGTTCAGTTCGTTCCCCTCCCCCGGTACCACTTTTCTATGATGGTTGCATACCACCTGCCAGGTGCCAATGTACCACAGGTGGTACCCGTTCCACTGGTTGAAAAGCCCTGCCTTAGCCTATGATTGCTACATCAGAAATATTGATGGGCTAGTTTAGATGTAGTTTTACCACACTGTCCTCACTTTTTAGTAATCCAAACGGGAGCTCACATGCTCTTATCATTCATCATAAATGCAAGATGGTTCAGAAATAGAGGGGTCCTTATTTGAGCACACATGTTTTCATACTTTGGTTTGTTAGAAGATTTCCATACGTGAAAATTGAGGTTTTTCTATGCTTGACGGTTTCCATGTGAACATGTTATGTTGTGCTTCTCCACCCCCCAAATCAGAGATATTCTTTCTTATCGTGAACAAGTGTCCTCTGACTTCTAGACTACAATAAACATATTGTTAACTTTCCCTTGCCCATTGTAGAAGAAGCAATTCAGGACTTGTTTGTAGCATTGATTTACAGGTGTAACATTGCCTCTGTTCCTTCGCTGCTGTTAATGCTCAACTAAACATGACATGACATGCATATGATGTACCATGAAATGCCCAGCAGGAAGATATTAACCAGTGGTAATCAAGTTGGTGCATTAGAGCAGGGCAAGCAACCTCATTCCCCAACTCTGTCTATTCCTAGAATCTGCTGAATGATATTATGAGGTTTTCTTGTCCTCTTAACAAAATGGCAAAACTTAATACATTATGCAAAGAAAACCCCACTTCTGCTCTCTAAAGCATTTGCAAAAGCAGTTAATATCCTCAAACTATTACAGTGCTAACCATTGTAGTCTAGAAAAAAAAACACCAATACTCTGCACATTTGTAAATAGGGCTCTAAGAAAAGTATCATAGCTGCAAGTTATGAAACGACACATATGCTTCCTCAGATAAAAGTAGCTAATTGACAAATGTCTGCCTAATCATCAAGGAGTATTAATTGAAGCTGTTGTTATTTTGATTAGGTCCAAAAATAGAATGTTTGAGTGACAAGACAGTTTTTAAAGAAATGAAATACATAGATTTCATTATGTTAAAAAAATAGAGCAGATACATCTAGATATAAAATGGATTCCCTTACTCCTCATTTGGTACCATTTTCAGTTGAATCTAAAACCATGACAATATTTGAGGGAGAGAAGTTTTTAATAAATAAAAGGAAAATCTTTTGAAAGGTGGGGTTCAGTCACAAATTTTCCATAGTGCTTTCAAGTGTGCTTTAGAGAATACACATCTGCCTTGCTGCCGCTTTGCTAAAGTCATCACGCATGAAAAATATTTTCTTTTGTCATTTAAAATAGATGGGTGGGATTATTATTATTATTATCATCATTATCATCATCATCCTCAAGAGTTTACATTTTTGCCTTTCACTTTAGCGATGACTATTCTGCAGCCAAAATCAGATATTAAAGTAATCCGAGTTGTCTGCCCTGTTTTGGTTTTGAGATTTCTTCTGGGTCATTGTTCTGATGTAGTATGGAGTCAGCTCAAGTTGACTTCACTAAATGGCAATCTAATAATACGACAACTGGAGTGCTCTGTCTTACTTTATTTTTAGAATCCTTTTGACAATACAGCCAGTCGTTGCTAAAACACAAGAGAGAACTTCATTATTCAAAGTAGTGTTTATGTCCTGTTAAGCTTTAGATTTTTGTGTGGGGGACAAGAGGGAACCAATGTTTAAATGTTAACTCAATAACAGTCCATAGAATATCAAGAGGAATTCTTTTTTTTCTGCCAACTTTGGTTGGCAGAAAAAAAAGTTCTTTGTAAGAGCTGATGAAGTCTTTAAGACTATTTAAGAAAATAGCAGGTTTACAAAATAGCAGGTTTACAAAATCACAATAAAGATAATTATTAATTAATATTTGGAAGGGCTAAAATATTTCCAGATGCAAAGTTAAAGTACATCTTTCTGGTTGTTACTCATGGTAGCATAATAATGTTGAGTAATTTTTGGATTAACCTAGACTGATTGCACAGGATAGCAAAAACACTTATAACTTGAAGGTTGAACCAAGCTTTTTTATTAGACAGGTAGTCCTTGTTTAGCAACTATCTCATTTAGTAACTGTTCACAGTTACAATAATGATGAATAAATGATTTCATGACCGATACTTGTATTTACAACCTTTGTAGGTCTGTAAAGCAAAGAAAAGCTAAAGTAAGATTATAAGCACAGTTGCATTTCATTTAGCAACCTACTTCATTTAACAATCAAGTTGCTGATCCTAACTGTGGTCGCTAAACACGGACTACCAATACTAAACTGGCCTGTATCATACAGGCCAGAAAATGAATCAGTAGCAAGTCACTATTGTGACTCAGTTGTTGCTTGAAGCAAATGTGTACTTAATTCTCTTTAGCAGTCCAATGAATAATCAGTCTCCTGTGGAATAGATTCTCTCATGAAGTGATATGTTCCCCATGAGAGCTCTTTAAACAAAACTAGAAATGCTTTAGCAATCTTGCACCAAGTAGAATTGAACTTGATGACCTCTGAGGCTACTTCCAACTATGATTCTATGATGTAATTCCTAAGGCATAGATCCATCAAACCAGGAGAGAACTTAAACATCTATATATGAAACATCATAGATACAAGTACAGTTATTGTTTAGAATGAATCATGGTGTTGGTAGAAATTCTAGCCCACTGAATAACACCAAACAGCAAGTTGAAATTAGACAGAGATTTATTGGCTACAACAGTTTGCAAAGCGTGGTGGACTCCAAATAATTTTTTTTTTTATTTTTTTTATTGAAAATTTTTAGATTTTACAAAACAATACAATTCCCTTCCCTGAACCCCCCCCCCAGCCCTCCCTTACCCTCCCCCGACCTTCCCAGAGCTGAATACAGGCTTAATTAAAAAATTTTCAAAAAGTCTTAAAACAGATATAAACCATAAACAAATCTAAATACATTAATTAAACAAATTGTAAAATAGTTAACAATAATATATGTATAAAAAGACAAAAATACAAGGAAATACAAGAAAATAGGAAGAAAGAAAAAGAAAAGAAAGAAAAAGAAAAAAAGAGAAAAAAAGTCTATAAAGTCTATAAAATATCTTAAGTTTTAAATATAAGTTATTGAAAAGCTAAATAATATTTTTTTATATCCAACTTATATTGTATAAAGTCTATCCATTTTTTCCATACCAAAAAATACTTCTCTTGCGATTGGTCTTTCAAGAAAGCCGAAATCTTTGCCATTTCCGCCAAATAAGAAACTTTTAAAAACCACTCTTGCAAGGTAGGCAAAGATTCCTTCTTCCAACATTGCCCTACTAACAACCTTGCTGCTGTAATTAAATTTAACATCAATGTAGGACTCCAAATAAATATTTGAGCCACACCTAGTCACAGCGAAAACACACATTATATACATTCTATTCTGACGCCTTGGCCCCTCCTCTGAGGTTACAATCTTATCCCTGCCCCTTACTATTTTGCTTCACCTATTCCCTTATATGTACTTTATCATGAAATCCTACAGCTCAGTGTGGAAATCCTATAGCCTATGTGCAGAACTCTTACAAGGTACATGTACATGTAGAAATTGTGTAGAAATCTTGTAGTCTACGTGTAGATATTTTGTGTAGAAATCTTACAGTCTACGTGTAGAAATTTTACAGAGTACGTGTCACTTAACTTTACTTTTTATTCTAAAATTTTGTTCCTAACAATGATGAACATAAGCATGGATGCACATGTAAGAACTAATAGTGTAAGGCAGTAGTTCTCAACCATGGAACCCCTTTAAATATCTTTTGTGGCACAGACCCCAAAGACATAACTCAAGATTTAAATTATAACATTTCTTCAAGCCTTTGCGGACCCCCTGTGATGACATCAAGGCCCCCCAGGGGTCTGCATATCACAGGTTGAAAACCATTGGTGTAAGATATTAGCATAATGAAGGTCTTAACTTATTTCAGCAGAAACATTAGCCATATTAAGTAATCATTCTTATTTCAAAATATTTTATCTGTCTTTTACATATATTTATAATGCATTATACATATAAAACAAATATATCACTGTAAGACAAAATGCAGTTAATTAAAATTGCAAAATGCAAACATTAGTAAAATAAGTTGCTAAATCTGCAAACTTTATCCGTAGTTGCTAGCACAAATATCCAATAGCACAGATAAAGCATAGGATTGAAATAGACCTGACTACTAAACTGTTCCATTTAACAGAGTATATTCTCTCATGGACAACTTTCCCTGACCTGGTAACTTCTCAGTGTCTTGTCTTAATTTAGAAACATTGGCCATGCTTACTTGAACCCCTCTAAAATGTTAATTTCCATAATGACAGCTGAGTTAACCTCAAACCGCCCATTTAAGAAAGAAAATAATGGATTGCCAACATTTGTAAATAAAGTTTACATCTCTAATGTTATAACATTTGGTATTAGTCTTTCTAATAAATCCAAACTCTACTCAGCTATTTCTGGCATGACAAATTTGAACCTGAATACCAAAAGGCTTCACTCTCCAGATGAACTACAGGTAATTGGGGCATAATTAAAGTTTGATTTTAAAAAAGACATCCCTAATAAATAATGAAGAAAAAGGGATGTAGGAAAGTGGTTTTAATATGTATTATTGTGGTTATAATTCCCCTAATTATTTAATCACTGGGCATGCAAGCTATAAATGTGCCAATTACCCATACCCCAGTCCAACATGCAAAAAAAGGCCAAGCAACATTCATTGTTGCGCTTAGATATTAAATAACACTTGGACAGTCTCTGAAGCAGACACTCATAAGATGTAGGAGAAGTCTATAAAATGGCTGGTTGGATCAAAAGCCATTCCACCGAGAGTATACTAAAGAAAGAGACAGATTTGGTTCTCCTGAGAATTTCCAAATTGCACATTTATTAAAGCGAAGATCTTTTGACAGTTGCGATCTTGTATATTTAGAAGGCCCTGTTTAGAGAAGGTAAGGAAAAAGTCACAAAAACTTTCATGCACACTTTTTTTAATATCTCAAACCTGATGTGGAAAAAAGACAAAATAAGCCTAAGAATGGAGGAGAAGGGGGCAAACAGAAATTGAGATTAATCAGAATTCACAGTTATCCGTTCCCACTGCAATATCGTGTACATATTACAAGCCTGTTGGGCAGTGCTTTTCGTCATTATATTGTACCTGAGGAACATGATCAGGTAGATGGCATTTTCCATGGTACTTCTGGCTTCTTTGAGGCTTCTGGTGAATGGAGGCTTTGGAATTTTACTCCTGCCTTGAAAAGGGCAGAAAAGGAACAAGTCCAACATAGCTGCATACATGTGGCCTTTTTTACTCTCATGGTGGAGATTGTTGCAGGTGAAAATGTATAAGTGCCTTGTAAATAGCAATGTAGTCTTCTAGAGCAGTGGTTCTCAACCTGTGGGTCGGGACCCCATTTGGGGTCAAACGACCATTTCATGGGGGTCGCCAAACCATGCTGCCCACCATTTTGTTCCCTTTTCCCTAGCTGTCCTACTCCCTCTTATTGGTGGCCACACCCACTTGGGGGTCACCACAACATGGGGAACTGTATTATGGGGTCACGGCATTAGAAAGGTTGAGAACCACTGTTCTAGAGGGAAACTGAGATACCAACTTTCCTGAGGTTTTCATCCTTCCTTCCTTCAGAATTGGCTTACGTTGTGCAGTTCATCCTGGCAATATGAACGTACTACACGTAGTCCTTAATGATTGTCTCTTTTGGCAAGCTTTCACAGTTACAACAGTGCTGAAAAAGTAACTTTGCAACAGTTTTCACATTTACACTTTTGCAGATCTGTAAAGAAAAGGAAAGCTGAAGTAAGATCATAAACGCAGTCATGATTGCACTGAGCAAACTACTTTGCTTATTGACCAAGTTGCCAGTCCCAATTGTGATCACTAAATAAGGACCTAATGTATCAAGGTGCACATTTCCCAGGTCTAATTTATATCCCTAAATTACCTTATAATAAATGATTTCTGTGGTTTTCTTTGAAAAGTTGGAACTATTATTAAATCCTTATGCAAGTGGAGACAAGAGATAGTATCTTGGTGAAAATAGTCCTCTGAAAGTGGCTATTTTTTTCCTCCTGCCGACAAATAACTGATTTTGCTGCCAAAGCTGGTTCTTTGGTGGCACGCTCCCTAGATTCAAACAGGGATAACTAGGAATGACTAAGACCACCCTTAGATGACCATGGACGTATCTAGGAAGAGGAATCTCAATGGTTGCAATTTTCAGTAGGAGCAGCTAGAGCAGGCATGTCAAACTGCTGGCCCACGGGCCAAATGTGTCACACTGAAACCATGCCCACCCCATTGCCGGCAATGGGGAAAAAGTCCCGATAGGTCGCACAATGTCATGTGATGTCACAAGTTTGACATGCCTGAGCTGATCATGTCTCCGTCCTTTCCTTTCAATTGTTTTTTCTTTTTATGTTTGCCTCAGGTTTTAATTGCATTCTTATTTTTAACGGTTAATCAACTGGCTGAATGCTGAATTTTAATGTGATTTCTTTGCATTTTTTATTGCTTTATTTCAGAATTGTGAATTTTTTTGCTTTCCCCATATACAAGTTAACAGCAACTTTTTTGGGTAGTTAAAGCAATTGAATTTGATTTATATTTACATCAGATTTTCACTATAAGGATTTTGTACATTCTTAATTTTTAAATGCTCTAGTCTTATTTCTTTTAACTTCTGATGGGAATCTGCCTTTTTTCTATTCCATTTTCATTGTGGGAAATATTAGCTCAATTCTTATGGTTATTTTGTTATGATATATCTTACTTCCTCTGTCCTTGAGAGATACTATTTGTGTCTGGATGGGAAACCTCAGCTACAGGAAAGTTTTGGATGGTATTAAAATTGTAAATAATGCACCAGCTTAATGATAAAGCCCTTTGGGAAGCCTTTGAAAAACAAACTCAAATTGAAAACTTAGGTAAAAAGTTTGATAAAATAACAACAGTTTTCAAGCAACCCAAAGATGACACTCAGCAGTTAAACCAGACTGGATCCGAGTCTAATTTGTTGCTGACAGATTTGAAGGAGAAGGAGCCTGGTTGGAAAACTGCAGGCTTGCTGGAGAAAGCTGAAAGGGGCAAGAAATTTAAAGACTTAGAAATGACCGAATTGATGAGTGATGAACTGGACTTTCTCAAAAAGATTTATGGAGATTGGGCAATGGGCATGCTATATCTAATCCTAGAACAGCGGTTCTCAACCTATGGGTCGCGACCCCATTTGGGCTCGATCGACCATTTCACGGGGGTCGCCAAACCACACTGTCCGCCATTTTTTTCCCTTTTCTCTAACTGTTCTACTTCCTCTTATTTGGCTATAGAAAGTGCCGTTCCTGCCTCCCTCCTCTTTGCGCATGCGCAGCTTTTTTCTATTTAAAGTTAGGAAGTTTCGGTTTCGGAGCACATGGAGGAAAGGAATACAGAGGACAAGCGAGAGAGAGCAAGCAGTGGAAAGCAAGAGAGAAAACAACTAAAAACAGAATTCGGATAGACTGTGTCTATATCTATCCACACATGCATACATACACTATAACCAGGGGTAGGCAATCTTGGCTCTTTTATGACTCATGAACTTCAACTCCCAGAATTCCTGAGCCAGCATGGCTCAGCTTGGAAACCTCTCCCTTTCCGCTCAGCATGGCTGGCTCAGGAATTCTGGGAGTTGAAGTCCACGAGTCATAAAAGAGCCAAGGTTACCTACCCCTGCACTACACACACACACACACACACACACACACACACACACACACTCCATATTATTTCAAGGAACATGAAGAAGCATTGGCAAAACAACTCTTGACAAAGACAGTTTGAAAATGTCCTTTGGTAAGAAGAAACTATCCAAATGTGCAATTATCCTAATGAAAGAGAAGGTAAGGATGGTAGGGAGCAAAGATAATTGATCAATTACACTTGCCTAAGAAACTGACAGAAAAACTGCTTTGGTAAAAACTACTCAAGGAACGCAAAGGACTATGACATCATGGAAAGAACAACAGACTCCCTAAAGTAGAAAGAGGATGAAGCAGTAAAAAATTAGGAGTCTTTGAAATGGAAATGCGGGTCCATATTCCAAACAGAGAGTTTGTGCATCATTTTGTCCTGATGATTGCCAATGCCATGATACATACTGAATAGATTTAGTTGCTTTAGGAGCTGGGTGTCTTCCTCCTTACCCCATCAAAGAAGGGGACCAAAGTTAGTCTTGTGTGGCTTTCACGCTTTCAAGGTGCAATGAGAATGGAATTCAGACTGTCTTGTGGAATCTCTCTCTCTCTCTTTTTGAATCCTGAATTTTGGAAAAGAAACCAGAAGAACCTGCTTCTGCCTCCAAAACATAACCAGCTTCTGATGTATTTGAAGAAAGGAGGCAGGAATTTTGTAGTATTCAAAGTGCACATCTACTCAAAAAGAGGAACAATCTCCTCTGTGTATTTTGTAGTAATGAATCTCAGGTTGGGAGCTTATCCCTGAGCTGGAAAGGCTAAACAGGTTACAGAAATAGTAATTATTGCTCATAAGTAATTCTAGTGAGATCAAGCCTTTATAATGAAAAAAGTGCAAGATCTATTAGAAGAACAAATAGCTAAATTTAGAGTTTAAATCAGAACACATTCTTGCTTATGAAGTACGGACAATCTCTCAAAGCTGAACTAGACCGGTGTTATTATATCAAAGCCTGATAATCCCATATTAAAATATTAGTTTGGGACAAGCTATCTTATTAGTGTTGCCCATCCCCCACCCAAAATGCTACAGAACAGAGGCCCTGAAGAGTAAAGATTTAGGGTATTCATAGGTTGAGGTATAATATTAAAAAAAGTATTAAGTGAAATTCAAAATAAAACATAAACATCTTAGGAAAAAGTGCAAGAACTTTAATTTGTATTCCAACTGCAGATTAGGAGACTGTCCAGGCCAAGTTGAAACACATTTTGATGTAATTTTCCTGTGTCTGCATGCCAAGATAGTTAACTCTTTGTATTAATTTTTTTATTTTATTCACAACGTTAAAATACAAACTTCAGAAAAGAAAAGAAAATACAAAAACAAAGCAAAACTAAACAAGATATTTAAAAAGTGTATTAAAAACACATATAACATAGATTGTCCCCCTTAGTTGAATAGTGATAAATATATTTCAAGAATAATAGTTCCTTTCCCTCTTGAAACAGGCCCACAAATTATGAATTTCTATAAATCTGTTTACCCAACCAATTTGATCTTGCGTTTATCCAGGTTATAAAAAAGTTAGTTAACAGGTAAAACCAACAATAAAATTAAACTTCAAAGCCCCTCTCTTAACAACCTTTTATTGTATTTAACAAAGTCCACTACTATAAATCACCACAATCCTTTATCTCTAGTCTGTCCAGGATCAATTATCTTTGATTGATTCTTAATAATAAAACTTTTCCTTAAAATCCAACTGGGATCTTCCACAATTGCATCTCATTCCCCAAGATCATAAATCTCTGTTGTAAACATCTCTGCAGCATTTCTTGTTCAAAGAATTCTCCTACAAGTTGTAATACAGTGTCTCTTGACAATTGTTCTAGGACAGTGGTTCTCAACCTTTCTAATGCCGTGACCCCATAATACAGCTCCCCATTGAGGACCACTCGCTGAGTACGGCCGATCAGCCAGCTACGGATCCATCTGGTGGTGGTTCTGCCTACCCCACATTTTTCTATCTTGTCAAGTAGTAGGTTGTGATCTACTTTATCAAATGCCTTACTGAAGTCCAAGTAAATTATGTCCACAGCATTCCTCTGATCCACTAATTTTGTCACTTGGTCAAAGAATGCAATAAGATTTGTCTGGCATGATCTATTTTTGACAAACCCATGTTGGCTTTTAGTAATGACTTTGTTTGCCTCTAGGTGTTCGTTGATTCGTTGTTTGATTATCTTTTCCAGGATCTTCCCAGGTATTGAGGTCAGGCTGATAGGTCTGTAATTTCCTGGATCCATTTTTTTTCCTTTTTTGAGGATGGGAACTACATCAGCTCTTTTCCAGTCCTCTGGTAGTTCCCCTGTGTTCCAGGATCTTTGAAAAATATAGTTCAGTGGCTCCGATATCACATCTGCCAGTTCCTTGAGAACTCTGGGGTGTAATCCATCTGGTCCTGGCGATTTGAACTCATCTAGGCTGGACAGGTGCTCACTAACCATTTTCTTGCCTATCTTAACTTGTGTTTCTGTTTTGTTTTTTATGGCACTATTTTTGATAGGTTGGTCTGTTTTTTCCCTTTGTGTAAAGACAGATGCAAAAAATGAGTTAAATAGTTCTGCTTTCTCCCTGTTGCTTGTCACCTTCTTGCCACTTCCACCCACTAATGGACCAATCATTTCCACTTTTTTCTTGTTTTTTACATGTTGAAAGAAGCTTTTTTTGTTATTTTTGACTTTGGTCGCAAGCCTTAGTTCATTTTGAGCCTTGGCTTTCTTCACTTCATCTTTGCAGGCTCGGGCTATTTGCTGATATTCTGACTTAGTTATGTTCCCCTCTTTCCACTTTCTATACTTGTCCTTTTTATCTTTCAATTTGTCAGAGAGTTCTTTATGCAGCCATGCTGGTTTCTTTTGAGAGCTGTTGTTTTTCCTCTTTGTTGGTATTGTGCTAGACTGTGCTTTTATTATCTCATTTTTCAAAATTTCCCAAGCTTCTTGAGTTGTTTTCCCCTTGAGGATTCTCATCCATGGAATCCTTCCCAAGCCCTCTCTAAGTTTATTGAAATTAGCTCTCTTGAAGTCCAAGACTCTAGTTTGACTGTGTTCTATTGCTTGTGCTTCTATAATGTTGAATTCTAATATTGCATGATCACTTCCTCCCAGGGTTCCTATGGCTTCAACACCGTCTATCATTTCATCTCTGTTAGTGAGAATTAGATCCAAAATGGCTAATCCCCTAGTTCCCTTCTCTACTTTTTGGGAGACAAAGTTGTCTGCTAGGTTTGCCAGGAACCTGTTTGATCTTCCACTTGGTGCGGAGTTTGTCTCCCAGTTGATGTCAGGGTAGTTAAAGTCCCCCATTACTATTGTGATGTGCTTCCTACATACCTTAGTTAGCTGACTAGCAAAAAGTTCATCTATTTCCTCTGTTTGGTTGGGTGGTCTGTAGTATACACCTATGGCAATGTCATTTCCCCCCCCCTTTTATATTGACCCAAATGCATTCAAGACAGTTTTTATCATTGTTGTGCTCTATTTCTGTAGAGATGTAGTTATTTCTTATATAGAGAGCAACTCCACCTCCTCTTTTATTTGGTCTGTTTCTTTTAAATAATTTAAATCCCTCTAGCTGTGTGTTCCATGTGTGGGTTTCATCCCACCATGTTTCCGTAATGGCAACAATATCGTATCTGCCCTCATTAACCTGAATTTCTAGTTCACCCTGTTTGCTGTTCATACTCTGTGCATTGGTGTATAAACATTTGAGTCCTTTGTGGGTGGCCCTGTGTTTCCTTTCTACATAACCTGTGTGGTGCCTGAGTTCCCCTATTGTCTTACCACCTATTTGGTTAGTGCACTTTATGTGGCACTCGCTATTAGAGGCTTCATTTTGCTTGATAGCAAGGTTGGTATTCTTGTCCACACACACATCTATGCTACATGCACTGATAGCCCTATAGTTTTTAAATTGCCGGGGACAGGGTTGTTCCGTATCAATTAACTCCCTGTCCCCGCTGTTAGTTTAAATTTCCCTCCAGAAAATCTGTGAATTTATAGCCGAGTAACTCAGTCCCTTTTTTTGATGGATGCAAACCATCTCTTTTGTACATCTTTTGATTGGACCAGCTACTGACATCGTGACTAATATATCCAAAGCCTTCCCCTTTACACCACTCCTTTAGCCACATATTGAATTGTGCTATGCGCTGGCCTTTTCCGTTTTGCTCCTTATACACTGGTAAAACCTCTGAGAAAGTAAGCCTACAGCCTATTCTGCTAAGTTCCTTCCCCAAGCTCTGGAAATCATTCTGCACAGAGAGTACATCTTTTTGGGACAGATCATTAGTGCCAAGATGTACAATAGCCTCCACATCACAGTCCTTGCTGCCATTCTTGATTATTTTAGAAATACGCTTCTTGTCCCTACTGGCAGTAGCACCTGGAAGACACCTGACCTCTTTCAAAGCCTCTGTGTCCTTTCCTAAATTTACATCCCTTATAATTGAATCACCTACCAGAAGGTAGCTTCTCTTTTTGGGAGCCTTTCTATTCTTGCATGACTGATGTGCAATACCTGATTCACACTTCTCCCTGTCAAAATCTAGTTCTTCATCTCAGACCACAATCCCCTGCTTATTTGAGTTATCTTCACAAATACCTTTACCTGTCTCCTTAATGTCCCTATTAAGGTCAGCAAGGGCACTGTAACTGTTGTGCAGGGACACAGCGAAAGCTTTGTGTTTATGGTTCACAGCTCTCACCCTGCCAGATCCCACGGTGGTCCACACTGCCCTCCTCCTGCAGGATCTTTGTGGTAAAGGGTGCTGATAGCACGGAGGCTTACTAGAGTAGAGGGGCTGAACTGGACACCTAATTTCTGCCCGAAGAGCACGGATTACAGACCCTAGGTAAATGATCTGTCCTTGTAGGCTAGTGATTTGTTTACAGATAGGACAGTTTCCAAGTGGACAGGATCCACATGCATGAACCAAAAATAACCCAGAGAAGAAGAACTAATTATTAACCTGTGGTTAATTATAGTTCTCCAAATGGCATCTGTGAATTTATACAACCTGCCCCCCCCCCAGCTGTACTGCAAAGATAATTAGAGGTAGCTTGGAATATGGAGGTAGATGCAATTGGGGGACATGTTGAAAACTCTGCTCGCTTTATTCCGTATTCAGTGTAGTCAATGTATTTTATAGAGTGGACAACAAAGCTGGTATGCAAGACAGACCCCACATGTTCAGATTCACAAATAATCAACCTGATGATTGAGAGGTATTATCTTGTGAAAGACTGTATTGATTATCCAATGTCATTCAGCCTTTATGTAGAGATGTATCTTCTAATTCAGTTTATAGCCGCTACCCTTTTTCACATATTATTTTTTCATTATTTTTAAAATATTAGTTTTTATTCTTAATGATTTAATCTTAAACACAGCCCCTTGATCCATCAACCTCCTGGTTGACAAATGCTTGATGATTGGAGATGTGCTCTGTGTTCTGATTCGGATTTTATTGTAAAATTCTAGCCCTTTATGGATAAAATAAAACATAGTTATGCTGCAATATTATCTATTGCTACAGATCAAAAAAAAGGACAGAATTGTTGCCACCCAAAACAGAGGGGTGTTTGCTTAGGATAGCTGGAGGGGATAATTAATATAATGGTCCCTGAAAGCTATCTGTTGGGAGCGCCAGGTGAGTGCTCTACTGATTTAAAATGTTCATCCCTTCCCTTTTTTAAGATAAAATGATCACTGAAGTGTTGATAAGCATCCACAGCTCAATAGGACAGTCTAAAAACCCAGATCAGTGACCACTTATGCAATATTCCTCTCCCTAAAATTTCAAAAAAGAACTTGGTTCAGAAAAATAAACAAGTGTAACTATTTTTGATGGGTCATTAAAAACACAATAAATTTACACTGTAGGGGAAAAAAATGAAAAAGAAAGCACACAATATAATGCTGATTCTTCTGCAAGAGATCTGAGAAACTGCTGACTCTTCAGAAGAAACAAAAGCAAAACTCTGCTATTAAAACCTCAAAGTGGGACATTTCTTTATACCACAAGGTGATATCCACAGCAGGGCATCAACCTTCTGGCGAGCTTATGTATTTCTGCCTTGATACAACCCAAAAGAATATCCCTCTGGGCTTTTGAGGTTAATGTTTCTTTATTAGATTAATACATATTTTGCAAAGTAATGGCCCCATGAAAGGAGCTATGGAAATGTAATCAGCATATAGGGAAAGGACACATCCAAATAATATTTTGCATCAGTAGCAAAACCACACTTTAATTTTCCAAGCACGAGAAGTTACAATACTTGGTGGTATCTACCAGAAGGAATGTTTTCCTCAAGAAAAAGGCTGACAAATGACTTGCTTTTTATCTCTTTGGACCAGGGACAGACAACCGTGGCTCTTTTATGACTCGTGAACTTCAACTCCCAGAATTCCTGAGCCATGGCTGGCTCAGGAATTCTGGGAATTGAAGTCCACGAGTCATAAAAGAGCCAAGGTTGCCTACCCCTGGTTTGGACAATTAGCTTTCTCTTAAAAGGATAGTTAAAAGTAGGATTTCTCCATCTGGTACCTCTACAGATGTATTAGACTCCAGTGCTGGCTAGGAGTGACAGAAGAAGATCAACATCCTCAAAGAGTACAGATTTCAAAAGACTGTATTAAAGAATACAGATTAAATGATATTAAAGTTGCAGGGTAGATTATCTAGTTTGGGTGTTATCTTTTTAACTTCATTTTCCTTTTCAGGTAACTCTTTCTGCTTTGGGGGAGTTGAGACCTAAAGTTAATGATACATAAGGGAGCAGGAGAAAGTGAGATATTTTAAAAATGAATTTTAGGCAGAGATTTTTGTGGATGGAGGGAGGACAAATCCTTTCATGCCCACATATAAATGTACTGTGACGTGGGAACTGAATGTGAAAAGGTGAGGTGCTCACATCTGTCTTTCCCAAAGCATATGGCTAATATTAAAGCACAGGTGTGCAGAGTTTATACAAAATTTTAACATGTAACCTGACTGTAAGAGGTCAACTGAGTTCTAATTGATCTCTAGTCAGTTCAATTATTCACACTTTGCACAAACAAAAAAAAATTAAGGTGAACAGCAGTCGGGGGAAATATTTTCTTAGACTGGTTCAATTATTTTCATCATTGAACAACATGGAAAAGAACGGATGTTAATGTGCATAATAAACAGAGCTGTGTCTATTTTGCTAATCTGTAGTGAGATCCCCCCCCAAAAAAGTGTACATTGTGTAACATAATATGCTGGATTAAGTGTGACAACAAGTAGATTGTATCTGTTGGCTTGCAGATGTCTTGTGTTAAGGCTCCAGTGATCATGGAGGACCAGGTCTTAAAAATTGGCAGCTAGTACTCCATGTCAGCTACAAACAGAAGAATTTGTATTTTGATACTATCAGAGGAGAAAGGATTGGGGAACGCTTAATATGTCTTCAACTTTTGTCATGTGCCCCATTGCAGTATTTTCCATATTTCCTTAATTCCCATAAGGACAGATTATCAGAATTGTAACCCTTTATAATCCAGGGTCAGACAGGTTGAGAAAAAGTTGTTCTGCAGTATGTGGTTCCCTGCTGTGTATATAAGGATAAAAAGAAAAGAGACGGATCAAAAGAGGCTAGGCTAGAATATCGATTCACCTCAAAACTAAGTGTGGAATATCTAACACCATCTGATTATGCTGCTTTAGAAACTAATCTTCTTCTCTCAAAAATGGGCTGCGCTTCCATGTCTGAAATAATTTGGCGGATCGTTTCAGTTTTACGAGGGCCATACTTTTTTGGGGAAGACACAAGAATACATGCCAATATAGGAAGTGACAGTGCTGTTGGATTACAGGCACTGTGTGCTAAGAGTGGGGAAGACCCACGAACTTTTAAAAGTGCCTTTCAGAAGTTTAGGGATGAACAACACAATCCACAATAAGAACAGCAGCTAAAATATTTCCTCATTTTTCTTCTGCTGGCCTTTGGAGATTTCAAGAAACGTGACCGATCTTTAAATAAGGGGGATGCATAAATGAGAAGCTTGATTCTAGTTCCAACCCTGGTAACCAAGCTCAATGTTGCTTTTTCCATTGACAGATAACAAATACGCTCCTGCAGTCACTCTCAATGGTTTCATCTTTATCCTTGGAGGAGCTTATGCACGAGCAACCACCATCTACGATCCAGAGAAAGGCAATATTAAAGCAGGCCCCAACATGAATCACTCCAGGCAGTTTTGCAGGTGAGACAAAGAACCACAGGATGATTGAATTGCTACCGTGTCCCAATACATTTTTTTTCCCCTACTGGAGAAAGTGATGGTGTGGGAGGGAGCAACATAGCAGGAATGAAGTTGCATTCAGATTGCTTCTTGATTGTCCTTTGAAGCAGGGGTCTCCAACCTTGGCAACTTTAAGACTTGTGGACTTCAACTCTCAGAATGGCTGGCTGAAGAATTCTGGGAGTTGAAGTCCACAAGTCTTAAAGTTGCCAGGGTTGGGGACTTCTGCTTTGAAGGACCAAGGGTTCTCCAGACTACAACCAAGAAAACTGAGGCGATGTGTCCTCACCACAAGCTTTACCTTCGATAGCTACCACATCATGATCTATCTGAGTGGGGCCTGTCTTTAGCCATTCTCTCAGAGAATTGGACAGGTTGACTGGCCAAAATGGAGCATGTCTCAGTTTTGTCCTGACCTCAAATACAGTAAAATGTATGACCCTCATCTCATAAAGATTCTTGTAGGATGAATTTTCCCAAAAGCTGCTGAAGAGATGTTTAACATTAAAGGCACTGCACTGGGAATGTGCAACAGAGAAATGCTGTGGCTGTAGGTAAGCCGTCATTGAAAAATTCATGGCATATCTCTAACATTCCTGAATTTTGCCTTGATTAACCAGGGGAGAGATCTGTGGGAAGCAGACTGAAGGCAATGCAAAAGCCTCATCCCGCTTTTTAATTTAGTTGCTTTTCCATATTATATTTATATTTATAATATATTCATACATGCAAGCCAGTGCAATAAATGCACTGCATCAGGAATGTCCTACTCAATAGAATCAACAACCCGCTTTTTAATCAGTGTGTTTTGGTTACATGATTAACAATAGAAATAACTATTAAATTTGGGATAAGCAGAACAATTCTACCTGCACTTTAGAATTTCTGGTGTAGTTTGAATATTTGGGCCCAGGAAAGAAACGGCCATTTTAAAAGTATTTGGTTAAAAAAAAAAAAAGAAGAAGGATTGAAATTTAACTGATATTACAGTATTACAATATCATCTTGAATGTCGGAAAGAACAACATGATACCTAGATTTTGTCCATGCTTAAATGTATGACTTAAAGCCCTTTATCACAAGAGCAGCATTGTATTAAATGTGCAGAGGTTGGAATGTGGCCCAAGCATGGCTTTCACTATTTCCACTGTCTTTATCTTTCAGCTCCACCTATACACTCTTTGTCTATCTGGTTGAAATACGTCTTTGTGCCTAAGATGCAAACATGCATGTGTACACACCAGTTTAAAGTTCATCACTAATTGATTATTAAAACAGGTCCTAGTCCCAAGCTAATGGTGTTAATTTTTAGAATCTTGGTGTGGAATTGTAAATGAAAGCTAATGTGTACTGATCAATTATTAGAGAGGAAAAAATAGACATCACTGAAGTCAGATGCCAGTACAATATTTAACCTTCCATCTCCAATCTGGCATTCTCTATATGTAACTGGTCAAATGTGCTGCTATCATGGCCTCAGGCTGATCTCTCTGTCAGTTTTGAATGAAAAGGAACACAGGTTTGTTTGTTCGTTTCCCGCCTTTATTATTTATATAAATAACTCAAGGCAGCAAAAATACCTCATGCTCCTTCCTCCTATTTTCCCCACAACAGCTACTACGTGAGGTGGGTTGGGCTGAAAAGTTTGGCTTGCAGTAAAGCTGCAGTTCCCAGTTTGGATTGCATATAATAAAAAGTTAATTACGTTAATACTTGTATAGCTCGCAAATGGTGCAATATCATCAAATAGATGGGCTCATTAATTAACTACGGCTTGTGTAAACCACAATTTTTGTTTAATAGCTTGTTCTCTTTCAAATTCTTCCAAGAAGCTTCAGAGTTCCTCCTCAAATGTCCCAAGAAGGAATGGAGGAGAACAGAAAATTCAGCTGACACTCTCAGCCCAACTCATGTCACGGGGTGGTTATTGTGGGGGGGGGGGGGGAGGAAGAAGAAAGGGGCATTAGGTGTGTTTGCTGCCTTGAGTTATTTATAAAAAATAATAAAGGCAGGATATAAATAAATAAATAGGTGTTGTATTGGAATGAGACCTGGAAATAGGTGTAACATAGCCAGACATTCTGTGCTGTGAACTAAGAAAAATTTCAACGCTGTAGCAGAGTGGAGTGACTGGACAGGGATTTCAATAGACTAAGTCGCTGGCTCTTCTACTCATCAAAAGCAATGCAACAGCACTGAAAGTGGGAAAGGACTAGTCCAGGGGTAGGCAACCTTGGCTCTTTTATGACTCGTGGACTTCAACACCCAGAATTCCTGAGCCAGCCATGCTGGCTCAGGAATTCTGGGAGTTGAAGCCCACGAGTCATAAAAGAGCCAAGATTGCCTACCCCTGGACTAGGCAGAGGAGAGATTACCGACAGATATCATTTTTTCTCTCCTACCCACCTCCCTTCCCAGAGAGCACAGAGCATAGAGAAGAAGAGATTTCAAGAAAGTACTGTAAGCATCCCCTACAGTTTCCCAGCCCATCTGCTGGTGTCGTCACATTGCTCTCGATGTGCAGGAGACAGTAAGTGGGCATTCAAGCATTCCAAAGGGTGGGAGAGTGGTTAGGAGACAAACAAAAGCAGAAGGTGTGGAACCAAATAGTCGGGTATCTTCTCCAGAAGAAACGGACATTTTTCACGAGGCAACGGGATTTCCTTTTTTCTCTTTGAAGACATTTCGCTTCTTGTCCAAGAAGCTTCTTCAGATCTGACTGGTTGGTGGGGAATGGATGGATCTATATTCTTTTAGAGAGACGTGGATGCCACCTGGAGGCTTATCTGTGTCATCAGGGTCACCTGAGTAGTACAAATGGGTGTGGAGCCTTCTTGGAATTGTTGAAAAGACTGTTATATATTGGAGATAGATGATATCATATCCCCCCCCCCCCGTTAAGAGAATCCCTCCATTCCCCACCATCCAGTCAGAGCTGAAGAAGCTTCATGGATGAGAAGTGAAACGTCTTCGAAGAGAAAAAAGAAAGTCCAGTTGCCTCGTGACAAAGCGCCTTTGGGAAACCCATGACCTGGATGACTGAGAATCTCCATGGTTATGCAATTCTCCACTTGGTGACTACTTCATTAGCAACAGTTCAACTTTAGGTTGTTAAGTGAGGACTGCCTGCATAATAATTTTCCATAAGAGCTTAGCAGTACAGAGGATCCCAGTAGCCTATTCTTATTATGAAAAGGTTTGGCTTTTGGGAAAACACTCTTCCCAAGTCTTTGATTAGATGATTGGTCAATGGCTATATTTATTGGTAACTGAAAATCTCTTATGGGCTTTTTGTATAAAAATGAAAAAAATGAACGTAGTTTATGATTTCAATTATTAGACAGGATAGATTGTAGAAAGAAGAGAGTCACAATCTTACTTTAGAGAGATGTTAAAGTATAATTGTGTGCTGTGAAGAATATTGGAAGCTACTTCTTTGTAACTTATAAATCTTTATGACTCTCTTTTTTCTACTTTCTCTTCTTATTGCACTTTCAGCTTTTCCTGTCATTTTTCTTTTTTCTTTTTTTTTTTTTTTGTTTCCTCTATTCTAATCTAGTTTGTATTGGTTCTAATTATTGCTCTTAAATAAAATCCAGTATATACAGATTATATTTAGATTTTGGCTTTTAAAATGACATATTGTTGTTTCCATTTTCAATATTGGGACATGAAGAAAGGAAGTACCATATCTGTGCAACAGAAACATATTTTCTGATTTTGTACTGTTTCCCCTGTTTTTATTTAAAGAGTGCCCTCTCCTGGTTGTAAAAAAAAATGGTGTCCTGAAGCTAACATTACATTATATGCAGAAAATATTACAGGCCAAATCCCAGCCAAAGCCACTGTGTTCCCGCTGCTTCTGTGCTAATTACGGATTTTCATTGTTCCTCTGAGTTAACAAGAATGAAATTGAATGTAGGAGAACCCCACTGTGTCCGTGCAGTAGTTAATTATATTTTTTCTCTCAAGATTGTAAACCAGAAGCAAACAGTGTGGTACAACTGACATAACTTCCCTTGGTAATTCATTCCATTAATTATGTGAGGCTTTTTTAAAATGAGGGATGTTCTTTAGTGATATTAAAATTACTTGGATGTGAATAACTTTAATGCAGTCGTTCTTTCAGCAAGATCTCTTGACAGACTACACCTCTAACAATCTGAAGACTTGAGAGTTTATCCAAGCTAGGAGATAATTTTACATTTACATCCCTTTGAAAAGCCACAAAAGTAGAACGATTACTTAAGCCATTCTGCTGTTCAGAATAATTCTTCTTCTTCTTCTTCTTCTTTTTTTACATCCAAGATGGAGGAGACGAATCCTTCCTAAAAAAAATTTTACTTAGCAGTATTCAGGTTTTACCTGTTTTAACAAATACTTTATAAATTAAAACAAACTTTAATTTAAAATTAAATATTTTGATGCTTCTAAAATACCTATTTATAGATCTTCTTTTTAAAAAAAATAGTGAATTACTGAAAATTGGTGGAGCTGAACAGAGGGAAGCTTTATGCTACAGGTGAATCACACATTGAAGAGATTTAAACCTGAGACAAAGTTTAAGGCACTGATAGCCAAAAAGCTGGCTCATATTAAATTCCCAAGGATTGCAGTTGTAATAAGGATTGCTTTTTTCTTTCTTTCTTTTTTTCTTTTGATCCTTAACTCGCAATTTTCTCTTTTTCTGAACCAGGCTTCAAATCAGCTTCATTGTACAGGCATAATAATATTCCTTGCCCCTATCTTGCCTGTTGGTATGCCACTCTGATACCAAATCTGGACTGCAATTGTTCAGTCCTTTGTCACTTTTTGTGAAACACTGGACATCATATCCCTAAGACTATCTGTCACTAATTGCTTCTTTGAGTTCATGTTATGTCATCAGTGATAGCCTGAAGCCACACAGAGCTGTTTTACATTCCTTTCCCAGGTCTGAACTTGGTGGTCATACAAGGTCCTCAGCAGACAAATAAGAAGGTTTTGAAAGTCTATCCCACAACATGTAGTCGTCTACCTAGTAAGAAGCTGTACTCTTTTTTTGGAATTCCTTTGCCTTTTCTGTTGTCCACCTGGCATCAGCAAAGTTGTCTCAGGACTACCTCTTTAGAATCCAACTGGCACTGTGTATTGTAGAAGTCCGGAGCGCAAAATCTTGATCATTACCTTACTATCCCATGAAATAAGTGAAATTGCTCAGATTTTTAGTGGTTTCCTTTTCGGAGTGGGATACAAATTGATCTGTTCCAGGCCCATGGCCACAGCCGTGTTTTTTGTACCTGCTGACAAACCACATGTATTGCTTTAACTGCCTCATCTGGTACGATTTCAAATAATTCTGCTGTATTTCATCAACTCCTGCCGCTTTCTTCTAAGCAACATTTTTATGGCCCATTTAACTTCACTTTCCCAGAATGTTCAGTGAACCAGTCTGCAGAAATATCATCAGTCTTTTTTTTTTCCTGTGACTTTTAGGCAAATAAGATCTGTTGTCCACAATGGAAAGCTTTAGAAGAGCCAAGTTTCAGGCTGTACTGAGCAACACAAGGCTAGGGATTGGGTGTTTGCTTCCTTTCTTTTTTTAAAAAAAAAATCTTTTGTTCTTAGGCAGCAAAGCATGGTGACCACTCCATTATTACTAGGTTAGAGGTTTGAGGTACTTTTAGGGATTAAAAGATATGGCTCATTAGGGATGAAAAAGAGTCTTGAGTTGAATGGCACGAAGGAAGTGCTGGTACTTCTTGGCTGCTTCTTGCTCAGAAGCTTACCAACCTTCACCCTCATTCTACACCCGAGCTACAGATATGCGCACTATTGCAAACCTGAAAGCTGTCTTTATACAATTGTAATCTGGATCCTTTGGAGAACTGAGAGCAAATGCAGGTAATCCTTGATTTACAACCACAAAGGGAATCAGAAAGATCTGTTCCTAAGTGAGGTGATTGTGAGGTTCATCATGCCCAATTTTTACGACCTCTTTTTGCTGTGGTCATTAAGGGAATCACTCAGTTGTTAAGCCATCCTGGCTTCCCCCATTAACTTTGTTTGTTGGAAGCTGGCTAGGAAAGTTGCAAATAAGGATCATGTGCAGTGACGGGAGATGGCAACCCTAATAAATACATGCCAGTTGCGTGGGGTGTTGCAACAGTTGTAAGCATGACGACCTATTGTAAGTGACTTTTTTCCAGCCCCTTTGTAACTTAGAACAGTAAGTAAATAATTGGTGGTAAGCTGAGGACTACGTGTGAACAGAAAGAAAAACACTTTGTGATTTCAAGTATGTATGTATAGTGGGAAGGAAAGCATACTGCAAATAAAAATGATTTAACAATCCTACTTTTAAGTTGGATTTAATTTATTTCAGGCTTTTCTTCCCCCTTCAGTACTGAGTGATCAAATAATTCATTTCAATTGTCTCTGCTTTTCCTGTGCTTCTCAGCAAGCAGGAAATATATACACTCCTCCTCATTTTGAGCTTCTGAGTAAAGATTTGCCCATCTCTTCCACGCACCAGAAGTACTGTTTTATAAATAATAATAATATCCATAGGTGAGACCTATGTCCTTTTTTCTTCTTTGCCCCTAAAGATGTAATCAGAGAAAGGATAGGCTTGGTATTCCTGATCAATATACAACCAAAGCAACTTAAAATTGATTTTATACTATTTTAAAATAGTATAAAATTGATTTTATACTATTTTATTCCTTCTTTTCCAAAATGCTCAAATCACTCAACAGTTAACACCATTCAAAATTACACAATGACATCTCCAAACGGAGGTGGAATAGGAATGTAAAAGCACTATAACAAGAATTTAGCATTAAAGAAAACTGACAGAGTTCCGCCCACTTGAATTTCAGTTTAATTAGGGTTTCCATTGTTTTTAATGATCAGTTTAACAGGCTAGATCATGAGATTGTGTGCCATAATGGAAGCATTTGGCCACTGCTGCCTAGCAATGGGATTATGCTTGATCAAGATGATAAATAATATTAAGTAGATCAGATCGGAGCTAAAGACATCTGGATAATTGCTAGATGGCTGCTGAGAGTTAGGATCTTCTGTATCTGGTGGGCATCCAGGGTTTTGATGCCCAGGTGCCTGGTGGTATGGACCTGTGTTTCTCAATGTTACCAACTCTTAAGATACGCAGACTTCAACTCCCAAAATTCCCCAGTCAGTGTGTTGGCTGTGGAATATTGGGAACTGATGTCTACATAAATTGCCAAGGATAAGAAACAGTATGAACAGATTCTATTAAAGACCATTGTTATCTACCATGCTGAGATGAAATCTAGGGATGTGACTCAGCCAAAATCAGTGATTCTGAACTTCAAACAATTTCTGCTATTCACACAGTGAAGTCCTTAGACTCTCTCCATCCCACAAGGCAGGAAGTTGAGATAACTGTTATGTCCTGCTGGCTCAGCCATTGTTGCAAGTTATAAGATTCTGCCTTTTGTCGTTGGTACAGTGCAGCTACTGCAGTAAAAAATAAAAAAGCCAGCAAAACTGTTGTGTGGCCAGGCATTCCATAGCCTGCAAGCAGTCAGGATGATGATGATGATGATGATGATGATGATGATGATGATGATGATGATGATGATGATATCATATCCATTCAGTTGTGTCCAGCTCTTGGCGATTTTATGGGCCAGATTTCTCCATGTCTTCTGATCTTGTACTACTTTGACAAAGACCAAGTCGGTCCTCTCCAAATGGCCTTGGTGGTGCCTCCTCAGAATCTTGCAAGAAGCCAAGAGGGATTGCAGTCCTTTCTGTAGAATCTCCCAATTTGGCCTGGTCTTCTTTGTGAGGAGCTGGGTTGGATTTGGTGGGTGGCTTGATCAAGTGATGAATAAACAGTAGGAGGGTAAGGAAGAAGAACTTCAGTTATTGAACAGATTGGAGCATCAGGAAGAAGGAAAAGCAGCACCAAAGCTGATGAGAAATGCCAGGGAACCAGACAGGCTATAGCTGAGTAACAGAGCACTTGCCCTTACCAGAGTTTTGCTGAATCACATGTCTTTCCTTGCCAACCTTCATCAGAAGGATGAAAGTTAAACATTGACTTTGTGTCCCACTGAACAGAGTGATCAAGACAGATACTGAATGGCGTCCGAAGTAAACAATCATTATTGGTTTGCTGGATAGAATTTTTCCATTTGTTAATGCAAAATATTTTGCTGAAAGTATAAAACAGGAATGAGGAAGGTACCTTATGACTGTAGAACTGCATATGCACCAAATCATTTATCCTTTCTCTGTTTCTGTCTCCCTACTCCTACTTCCTACAATTTTCATAAGGTGCATTGCCAAAAATTGAACTGAACTGAAACGGATTCTATTATTTTGAGATACGATGCCTGAGATCACAGTGCAAATCCTAATAAGCACCAAAGCATTTTGTAAAACAAAACTTCCTAAATCTTTTTCCGAAGTGAAAGTAGGAAGCAATCCTGACCCTCCTCTTCCTCGTGCTATCCTGCAGCTTTTTCTTATCCCCCCCCCCACCTGCTCTAACCTTGCTCCCCCTTCAGATGCCTTAGCCGCCACAGGAATCAGAGGGTGATGTACCCTGGCACCCATGCCTGGCCTGTAGGAAGGAAGTGGGCTGTGCCACTGGAGGAGAAGGGCTGGCCCAGCCTAAATTTGCCAGTTGCTTAATGGGAAATTGTTGCTTTCTCCTCTTATTGGCAAGTGTGTTAGCACAGAAACCTCCCCCTTAGCACATCTGTTCATTACCACTAAATGCTATTGGATGGCATAGGCTGAGTAATAAACTTGTGGTTGGTTTTCCCAGTAGCGTTCATATGTTAAAAATTGCTAGGCTTGATACGCTGGTGTCTTCACAACAGAGCTGCTTTGGGATCTTCATTTGAGGTCACCCAGTATTAATCTTCAGTGGTATTTCTGATCCTAAAACAAAAACAGAGAGACAATTCAGGAATCTGAAGATGAAATAGCCTCTTACTATATAACCAGATTTCACTGGGATGTTATTTTTTATTGGCTTTTTTTTTTAAAAAAAAATATTTCCTAAATATCATAAAAGGGAAGTGTTTTTTGTTCTTTTTTAAATGACTATTTGGAGCCGTTCCAGCTAAATTAAGTGTGGCTCTGTTCCCGTTTTCAGTTACTAAAATTGGCAGCAAGAATTTGAAAGAACATGACGCATATGAACATGCTAATTTAGTCATTTAAATGTTCTTTTATAACCTCAAGGACTACTAGAGAGGATATTTCTTCCTTTCGCTGTGATATCTGGACAAGGATTAATGTTCACAACCCAGTCACACTGAGATTGTGAAATGCTTCGCCGTGACAAGCCCTGAAAACAAAGAATGGAGGGTAAACATGTTTGGATCACAAAAACTCTCAGCAACAACTCTGGAAGACATTGATATTGATGATTCAGCATCAGGCAAAATACCTCCAGATGTTAATGAGGAATTCTTCTTCTGCCATCAGAAATGCTCACATCTGGCCAGAAAACAGTCGCTTTCAGGGATCGATGATGGAAGAGCTTGAGAGAACGCCTTAAAAACTGAGTGCCCGAGCACAGCTGTCATGCAGTAATTTATTACCTGCCTAATGAAATTCTCATATATTTTGCTTCCTCTGCCATTGCCATTTGAGTTATCCATTGTTCAGGCCAGATGCTGAAAATTTCCTCATTGGGAAACCAGGTATACGGGTTGGACTGAGGTTCAAACAGCATTGGCACAAGAGCAAGCTTTTATACGGCTTGAGAGCCAAAAGAAATGTGGCTTTCAAATATGAAAGCGCCAAATATGCCAAACATTTCTCCAATAAAGGGGCATGGTAATACAATGTTTAGCTTAAGTGTAAATCAGGGGTCTCCAATCCCCGGTCCAGGGACCAGTACCAGGCTGTGGCATGCCAGCAATCGGTCCGCACAAACAAGGAAAGCCCCATCCACGGGATGCAGGCAGCACACAAAACCCCCTCCGGCCTGCAGAAAAAAACTCTTTCCACAGAACCGGTCCCTGGTGCCCAAAAGGTTGGGGACCTCTTAAACGCTTTTAAGCTGACAAATTCTTTTGATATCATTCTCATCATACATTCAGATGTATTATTCCGCATTGTAGTTAAAATGGTTCCTAAAACTGTGAATTAAAAAATAAAAAGAAAATCTATGCAAAAAAGAACCACTGTTTCATGCACGTTATATAATCAGCATGCACAACATACTCTTTAGGAAGAAAGGACAAAATGGTATTTCCTATTTACATTGCCAGCGGAATGTCAAAACCATAAGTACCAAGCTCTGTCCTCAAGATCTTAACTATTAAATAATAACATTCCTAAACCAAGATGCTTTCAGTTCTGCCTTCTGGTTTTGAATGCTGCTCTCGTGCATGCAAAATGCAAAAACACCTGGATCCCATTGCAGCACCTGAGCCCATTGTAGTAAAGAGGGGAGGTCTCAGACTTTATCATCTAGAAGCACACGACACAGAACATTTGCAATTTGCTGCCTTGAGTTACCAATGAAGTAATAAAAATGGGATAAAAATCAAATACAAATATATTTTTCCCCTCTGGTTGGGGTTGTTCCTCTTAATGACAGAAGTGAGGGTGAGGGAGGAACCGTGTCGGGTAATTACATGGAGTAGCTCTCTTTTCTTCTTCCTCCTGAGCCCCACCCCACTCCCAAATCAGGACTGAAATGTTGCTCCTGGTGTTTTGTTGACAGCTGTATGTCAGTAGAATGAGAAGGCATTTCCCATTATCCTCAGTTCCTCTGCTCACTGCATCTCCCTGTTGGTTGGCCTCTCCAAGCAGCCTGGGGACCTATGGGGAGTTAGGAGAGTAGCTCGACTTTCTGCCCCAGGAATCACCCATTAGATTCTCGTTGCATTCTGTACAGCCTCCAGGAAGTAGACCAAAGCTGCACAAGATGTCCCTTCATCCCTCCATACTGTCATTGAAAAAGAATGACTATCTTTGCATAGACCAGGGGTCTTCAAACTTGACCCTTTTCTGACTTGTGGACTTCAACTCCCAGAATTCTGGGAGTTGAAGTCCACAAGTCAGAAAAGGACCAAGTTTGAAGACCCCTGGCATAGATGGTAGAAAGCTGTCCTGAATTTTTTCTTTCTATTTGTGTATATGGGGACCTAAATGATCCCAGCAAGGGAAAGATTGGGCCAATTTCTATCCCCTTCATTGACATCTGAGGTAGCCTTTCCACCCACGGGAGAAATCTGAAAACTAATTAAGGTGGGCAAAGGCTGGATGTGCTGGTTATTATAGTCATTGGTTGGTGGCAGTTATGACTCTAATGCGGAAACTGTTCTTTCAAATAGCAGGATCAATTACTAAATAGAGCAAGGGCTTGGCGGGCTGTTACTAACTGCATTACTCTCCTCTCTTTTCTCTCTGCACAGCGCTGTGGTCCTCGATGGAAAAATTTACGCCACTGGTGGAATTGTCAGCAGTGAAGGCCCCGCCCTAGGAAATATGGAAGCTTATGACCCCAACACCAACACATGGACGCTGCTCCCCAACATGCCATGTCCAGTGTTCCGGCACGGCTGCATAGTCATTAAAAAATACATTCAGAGTGGTTGACGCCGTCAAAAACTTGGCGTTTGCCTGCTGAAAGCAAGCAGAACGAACAATCCTGCAGAAAGAGATCAGGAGATACGACAAAAGAACACCTTGTCTAAAGTTATGACTAATCTCTACACTGAATGTAGAAAATCATCCTCACTTTTTGATGAACAATAAGCAGAGACTGCATACTGTGGACAAGAACAGGATTTAACACACGTGTGCCACTAGATGTCACCGTGGTGTTTGCTACAGGCACAGGCTTTTGGTCTACCCAGGTGCAATAGCGTTGTTTCAAAGAGGGGAATGAAGTGAACAGTGTGCATTCTACTCGCTGAGAGCAAATTCAGTTGTTGAAGTTAACTGTGCGGGTTTGGCTTTGCTGCTACATATTAAGCATTGGGGGGGGGGGCTACATGAAATGAAGGGCAAAGTGTCCTTGTCACTTTGATGGCTACCTTTTTGTTTTTAAACCAATGTATCTTTTCAAACAAAAATCAAGAGCAACCTTTCCTCGCCAACTACACCGACCGAGGTCAGTCTTCCATCAAAGCCAATGTTTGTTACAGCTCCTGAGAGCAAAGCGTAGAATTGTGCCTGTCCGTCTCCTAGCATTCCACGTCCTTTGAATGAAAAAGTTTTTCTGAAACTGTACCCCAATGTGAAAGGTCTGGTCGCAGAAGGGCCTGCTTCGGCCCTTAACAGCTGGTTTTTTTTTTTTTTTCCTACTGTATGAACAAAAATTGCAGCTACCTATCTGTAAAACAAGAGACATCTAGGAGCTTTTTATTAAACTTGTATTTCTCTATTCAGCGGTTAGACCGAACATTTCTCCATTGGGTTTCCTATTTTGAGCCAGTGATTTGAGGCAAGGCCTCGGGTGGGGGTTGTGATTGTCACTGAGTGTTAATCCACTAGCCAGAACATATAGATCGCTGTTTATATTTTTGTCAAATGAATCTTTAAAAAAGTCCTATTTTTTCAAATTCTCTTCTGCCCCTTTCCTTTGCCAAATGTACGTAAGAGTCTTAAGAAAAAGTCCTCTCTGCTCAAGAGGCTTCAGTGGCTGCATCTGAGAGAAGAAATGGTTTTGCAGCTTCTCGCAAGGGTTTAACAATAATAATTTGAGAGTGCAGTCTGTTAAATCCTTCTTTAGCAAGACGGTGTGGGGAAAATGGTTCCTCTGTAGAGTTGTAAGTATATACACAAGCAGGGCTATATTTTTATATGCATATTAAAATATTGTACATTTCAGAGAAGCATTGTGATGTGAAAAAATTCTTTATAAAATTGTAAATGGAGCAGATCTGATGGCTGACAGCTGGGACAACAGGGTTGCAATCGTAACAACAAACATATATATTATGATAAATCCTGTGCAAGGGAGATTACGGTTGATTTTCTTTGCAGCAGCTGGGGAGGGAACAACGGTCACTGTTTGTTTGCTAAACTTCATCATGGGCCATTATTAAGACCATTTTTTTTCCAAGTGAAGTACAGTATGCCAGATACTGTAGGGTGAAAGGGAATTCTTGAGCTGTTTTTCTTTTTCCATAGCAGACATCAATGGCATCACGATTTTATCCATAAGGGGATGTGATCTGTTAAGTTACACAAACTGAATGAAAGGGGGGGGAAAGGCTACTGGTCATGAACAGCCTATTTTTTCAACTTTTCAGATGCTCCCGTGGTGACACTCCATCTTTCTTCCTTTCTTTTTTTAACATTTCCCTGTTCCAGGTAATTGGTCACCATGATAGGGACATTACGATGGCATCAAAACACTATTCGGGTGATAAATGGTTTCCAGCAGCATGTCTAGAGCAGGAGTAACATGGACTGTCACCTTTGCACCTGAGCACATCCACTTGGAAGCAACTTCCACTGTTTTCAGTCTGCCTCTTCCAAGTGGGCTTAGCATCATAGCCTTACTCTTGCCTTGTAGGAAGGTAAAGAACTGCAGCCAATGCCTACATGATTTTGATACCAAATACATTTTCTTTTTAAATTGGGACATTTTGGATAACTGTATTAGAGATGGCTGGCCAATCATACTAAAACTATTTTGGTAAACGTCAATTTTTAGAAAGCAGATATTATTACTATTAAATTTGTACCTTGCCATATCTCAAAATGATTGCTCATACAGGCAGCAAAATGACATCTCTCCCATAAAGGATAGCATTCCAACTTATTATGCAGTTGTAACTAATTCTGTAAAGGAACTAAGTCATGCAAAGCTTTTTTTTTCTATTTGTCAACCATAACGAAAGTGTAAATTTGAAAAATTGGCACAAAAATTCCTCACTGCCCGGGGCAGGCTGAGTTTTATGATTTTGGTGTCTTTCTACCTCCAAAGGAGTTGCTATAGCCTGTAAGCCTTGCTAAGCATTTAACATCTCCAAGTTTACCTTTTTTCTTTTTTCCTTCACACTGGAGCAAAACTGGCTATTTCTGTGCATACTAAAAACAGGGTTGTCTGTAATTATATTGTATATATGTTTACTGTTCAATTCTTGTTAAAATAAATCTATTTCTAGATCTAGATTGAGCATTAATTGGCTTTTTTTTAAGTAAGTGGCATTATGTTCTAAGTCAAGTTAGCTTCTAGCTGCGGAAGTCAAATGTTCGTGCTTTGTGGAGATTAATCCAAACAACTGATATTTCATCAAATACTTAAGGTATGTTTAACTATCAGTTATTTCTCTTTTCATGTCAAGATATTATATTTATTTGTGCAATCACTTTGAAACCACTTGTGACTTTTAGTAAAACACTTTAGTCTCAGAGAAGGCCCACACAAATGAGAGAACACCAAAAGTGAACCAAGAGCACTAGTAAGAAATAAAACATATTCAACTGGCCTTAGGTAGCTTTTAGTCAGCTTACTTTATCCAGCAATTGATTTCTTACAAAGATTAACTCTGTTTTATCCATTTTAACAGATGTTTGCACAACACCACTTGCTTTGAGATCTCAATCAGCAATCATTGAAACATCTTTAGTAGCTCAATCTGGACAAAGGAAATTAATTTTGTTACAACTCGGCTCTTGAACAAGCCACAAAAAAGTGACATGGATTGTGTTGGATAGGATCCTAAACAAGCCAATGTTACTTCATCTATTGGGTTTGCTTGGTCGTGCAAATTTCCCAGATATCCTTTATAAAACAAATGGGCAAACTACATCTTACTGAAGAATATGTATTGTCAAATTTCAGCAGCATTTTTTTTTCTTTTGCCTTAAAGCAGAGATGGGGAATGATGGCTCTTTTACGACTTGTGGACTTCAACTCCCAGAATTGGTGAGCCAGTATGATTAGCTCAAGAATTCTGGGAGTTGAAGTCCACAAGTTGTAAAAGGGCCATCATTCCCCATCTCTGATGTATATCTTGAAAACACTTTGGTGTCCATATTACTAGTTATTACTAGCTATTCATAAGAAACAGTCACAATGATGCCATTATTTAATTCATACAGCACACTGAACCTTAATCACACAAGGTAGGTTAATGCAACAACCTAGACTTGTGTTTATTAGCTGGTTTGTGGGACAGTATCTAATACACATTCATTGTGGCAAGATCTCACAATAAAAATGCTGCCCAACCAATACCAAGTTAGGAAAGTCTAGACGACCAATGATAGACTAAAGAGCTTTTTAAAAACGTAACAATGAAAAAAAAATAATAACAAAACTATAAAAGGGAGAAAAAAATAAAAGAGAAGAAACAAAAACATACGAGATACACATTTACAGACATACATATTTCAATAAATTGATGCCATAATTCATAGCAGACATCCATAGCTGCTCTATAATAATTCTATGAATGGTTTGGAGCCATAATATGTTTGTCTTTCTAGAGCTGAACTATAAGGATTTTGACTTTTGATTTTTTTTTTTAAAAAAAAAACAGCATCAAACCATCTGGACTTCACTAACTTCCTGAATCTTATACCAAGGTAAACAGGTCTTCAGCATTTTCCAAATGGCCTGCAGAGTTAAGGCTCATTTAGTTTTAGGTGTTCCAGAGGCCAATATTTAACTCTTCTGTGGGCATAAACTGGCCTGTGGTTTTGGAAGCAAGTTTATCTTGGTTTTCATGTTAAAACAGAAGACAGACGTATATAGAGAGGGAGAGGGAGAAGAAGGAGAAAGAGAAGGAGAGAATATATATCAATTCAATACATATCTGCTGGACTTTCTGGTTTAAGATAACTGTTTTCACAGATCTCCTGATGTGGACGAAGTATATACATTTATCGCTTAACTTTAAAATCAGGTTTAATGTCAAGGGATTGAAGAAAAAGGTGATGTGGTACAGGAAAATATCAGTCATAAAAGTTTATGCTTCATTCCTGTGATGCATAGCCAAGACTGTTAAATCTAGCTTCAAAACAATTCATATTTTACTTTTATGAAAGAACATATAGATTGTTACTTTTATGATGCTTAGCATATCTTCCAGTTCTATAATGTGCTTTTATTATTATTTAATGTGTGTGTGTGTGTGTGTGTGTGTGTGTGTTCTAAAAAGTAAAATAAAGAGAATAATCAGTTTATGAGAATATCAGCAATACCTGAAGATTTGGAATTCAGCTCTTTGCAAGCCAATTGCAGAGAAAAGTTATGCATTTTTAATTCTAGTGACCTAACAGGCTTGCATCCAAAGATAGGTATACTGATCCATTAAAATCAATAGGATTTAAGTTAATGAGAGCCAAATCAAACCTCACTGATTTCAAGGAAAAGAAATGGCAAAATTAGACACTGATATTCTGGAAATTAGGAAACTTTTAAAAAACTTGGATGAATCCCTTCAAATCCAAATAGTACCAAGTCTCAATCTTGTGGACACATAAATTGCAATAAAAAATAGAGTACCAAAAGGTATCAAGGTCTATATTCGGGCATCTCTCCACACACCGACACTGTGATCTCAATTTAAGACAAAAACACACTAATGTGTGATCCAAGTCTATGCTCCAATTATAGACAAAGAGGAAATGGGCCAGTTCTATGATGATTTGCAACACTTGTTGACTTAACACCAAAAAAGATGTCACGCTAATTATAGGAGACTGGGATGTGGAAATGAGAAATAAAATAGCATCTGGAATAATGTTGGCCTTGGTGCATGACATGAACTAGAAAACAGATCAACAATTTGTAGCTCAGCAACTTTATATGCCACTTGTAGCTTTTGTATCAATTGTGAGGTTAGTGTCCATGTTTTGCTGGACATATGTTAAAACAAGTAGCACACACTGATCAAAGACTTTTCAGGCATAGAGAGGTTTTTTAAAATTACGCTTAATTTGCCGAATGCCCGCCAACCACATTTAACATGCCGTTCAATTTCCTTTATATCACCTTCCATTGAGATTCGTTTGCTGAGATATATATATATATATATATATACTGCTCAAAAAAATAAAGGGAACACAAAAAGAAGACATCCTATAAGTTTGTGTTCCCTTTATTTTTTGAGCAGTATATAATGATCTACTTTGTCTAGTTCTTCTCCCAGTATAAATTTTTTTCTTTGGTGAATTTATTGAACATGACTTGGCTCTTTTTCACATTTATTTTTAAGACAAATGATTTCCCCTGCTTTGTGCAGCACTTGTACATGTCTTTGTAATTCTTCTGGCTATTGTGAGAAGAGAACAACAACATATGCAAATCTTAAGTGATTTAAATAGTCACCATTGATTTTTATTCCATCTTTTGCCCAGTCTAGTTTTCAAAATGCTTCTTCAAGACAGGCTGAGAAAAGATAAGGTTTATTGTGTCATCTTGTCATTCACCTCATTCTATGTTGATTCCACTTTAAGATCATTAAGGCAAATTGTCAGCATTGTTTTTTCATACATTGATTACAGTAAGTTTATATAAGCAGTGTCTACGACTTGGTTGATCAATGCATTAATTATTACCTGCTGAAATACCAAGTCAAATACCTTTTCATAGTCAATGAAAGCCATGCACAGAGGCAGATGTACTCATTGTGCCTTTCAATGACGTTCTGAACAACCTAAATGTGATCCATTGTGCTGTAACCACTTCTGAATCCTGCCTGCTCCTTTGGCTATGCATTATTTAATGTTTATCATGTTAAACTGAAGTGTTTCTTTTTCTTTTCTTATGGTCTTGCAAAGTTCAACCTAATCCAGTTTATTAGTGAAACTTCCAATATTCTTCATTGTCCATCATTTTTTATTAAATCAATAGTTTCATTAGAGATTTTTGACTGGTGGGATCTAAGAAGAGCGTTTTCTGCCATGGCCCCCCACTCCCTGGATCATCTTGCCTCCAGAGGTGAGGTTGGCCCACACTCTCCCAGCCTTCCAATGAGCATGAAGACCTGGCTCTGCCAATTCATGTGGGGATCAAAGAGCAGCGTGCCATTTTGGGAGGGCCTGGTGTGAGCCTGAGAGAAAGTCCCTCCTCCTCATTCAGTTTTCATTCTGTTTCAATTCTTATCTTTTATTGCACGGAAGTGTCCTTTCTCAAAAAATATGGAAATCGTACTCATTGCAATGTATTTTTGGCTGACCCTGAAATGCCTGAGATAGCTTCTTTGTTGGGTCTTCTGGCATTAATGTTGTTCCTCATAAGAGAAAGTGCTTAACACCAGTTAAGGTCAGGCATTCCCAATGACACAAAAGTGAAGAATAAATGAACATATTAGCCATATCCCTCTTAAATTAGATCCTGGGAGAGAGAGGGAGGGAGGGAGGGAGGGAGGGAGGGAGAGAGAATTTAAATAAATCAGGGTTAAATTAGATTTTATAAAGGTGGCGTTGGTTTGTCTTCTTATGTAGGGTTCATGCGTCTGTAGTACCTGCTATAAATCATTTCATGCCTGTAAGTGCCCTCCTTTGCAGGGCAATGAATAAAAATAAATTCAGCATTAGGTTACCTTTCCTGCTCTTTCAAAGATAGCTGTTTAAATATATTTCTTCATTAAATGTAATATAATATATTTTATTTTAAAATGTATTTTACTTCATGATCAATATATGGAGATGAAATGTTTTGTACAAGAAAACAAGTACAGAAAATAAAGCTATAAAAACTGTGTTCTGCATTAGGTTGACATTCATTATAATACAGGTAGTCCTTGATTTATGACTGTAGCCAATTCCAAAGTTGCAGCGTTGTGACATTTGTTAAGCGGGTCACGTGCCCCTGCATTTTTGTTCACCTGTTGAGTCCTTCCCAAGGACCTGGGATGGGCAGATGTTAATGTTTGATGGTTTTAGCATAGGCTGTTGTGAGTAAAGTCGCCTTTTGCAATTAACCAATGGTAATTTTGTCATTGCCAATGCTTTTCCAAGTGGTGTTCCAGTTGGTTTGGGATTTCATCCAAGCTGTCTATTGCTATTGGTATACTTTGCTTTTTTTTGTCACAATTGTTCTATTTCTATTTGCTGGTTTTCATATTGTGTTATCTTCTCCAGTCTTTCTCTTCTCTTCTACTTTCTCCAGGTATTGCCACATCCACTATCCAGATTGTTTTTTATTTCTTACTGACAATTGACTTTTTATATGGCAGGTACCTGTCTGTTTGAGTTCTAAAGTCCCAGAACATTTTAGCTGCTTCATTTTCTATGCCTTTATTTCATGGTCCCACCGGTTCTCGCTTGCAGACAAATGGTTTTTCTTTGCAGATCTTGCTATGCACCATGGTGGCTACTACATCATGCCATTGTTTGTAGTCAGTTTGCAGCAGCTAATCAGGTGGTCTACTTGCAGCAGCTAATCAGGTGGTCCACCGTTTCTTCAGCTTCTTTACAAAGGCAGCACTTGTTATCTGTTCCCATCTCCTCAATTCTGACCTTGTATGCATTTCTTCTTCAGGCTTGATCTTGTGCAGCTAGAATTAGCCCCTCTGTCTCTTTCTTCAACTTTCCTGCTCTTAGCCATTGCCAACTCTTTTTATTATCAGCTTTGCCTATTTTTTTTAATGCGCTGACTATGTAATACTTTGTCTTCATTTCTGTTCTTTATTTGGTCTTTTTTGTAGGCCGGTTTGGTCTTTCCAGTACCCAGTAGGTCTTCCTGGTATAGGTGTTCCTGGCATCATCTTCAGTCCCCTTCAAATATTCTTACAATGCCCTTTTTTTTTCTTCAACCATCTGATATACTTATGACATTCCATGCCTATCCATTTTCCTTGGTATGTAGAGTCTGTCAGCATCACTGTGAGGATAAAGGGCATGATTCATTGTCATTATTTTTCTGGTCTTCCTATCCGTGGCCTTTAGTTCTGCTTGAGTCCAGTCCGCTATTCCCCCTGTGCATTTAATGCCTGCTGTTAATTGCCTTGATGGTACTTTGTCCAATGATTTTGGACTTTAAGATCTTTACTCTCTTGATATGTTCATTTCTAACCTTTTTCTCCAATGTGCTTGATGTTGTCAGTCTGAAGAATGTCCAGGCACTTGTAGTGATTGTCTTCATCTACATTCTTGATGTTGTTTCCACAGGACATCTTGAGTCCTTCAGTTTCACTGTTTTTCCTCATTTGCTGGTGACAGTGGCACATTTGTTCAGCCCAAACTCCAATGCAAATCTTGGCTCAACAGACAGTGTTGAGCAGCAATTCTATTTCAGATGGTGTTTTTCCATACTGCTTCAAATCGTCCATGTAAAGGAGGTGGAATAGTCCGGCAGATGTTTTAGATGTTTGATAGCCATAGCCTGAGTTATTCAGTATTGTTGACATAGAAATTAGTGCAATGACAAAGAGTAGTGGTGATAGTGAGTCGCCTTGAAAGAGTCCTCTCTTCATTTTAACCTCTCCCAATCTATCACCACTGACCTGCAGCTGGGTCTTCCCACTGTGTCATTGATCTTTGACAAAGCTTTTGCTGTTTCTATTTACCCATCGTATCTCTGGGTACTTGATTATCCAATCAGGTTACATTGAGTCAAATGCCTTCTTGTACTCAATCCACACTACGTTCAAGTTGGTCTTGCTTTTCTTGCAGTTTCCACAAATTATCTTGTCAATCAGGAGTCGGAGTTTTGCTCCTTTCCCGTAGGGCAAATTTCTTTCTGCTCAGGTGGAAAGATATTGTTTTTTTTATAAGCCAAGCTCAGCTACGACACCAGTTAGCAATTTGAAAGTTGTTGCTAAGCAGGTTTATTATTTATTTATTTATTTATTTATTTGCTTGCATTTGTGCAGGACTAGCGCCGGCTGGTTTCTTGCTATCGCACAAAGCGCTGATGGCTTCCCACCACAGTGTCACCTATTTATCTACTTGCATTTTTCATTCTTTTAAACTGCTAGGTTGGCAGAAGCTGAGGTGAGTGACGGGAGCTCATTCCGTCATGCAGTGCTAGGACCTGAACCGCTGGAGTAGAGAGAGCTGACCTTTTCTGTGTCTTCCTTGTCAAGTGTTCCCAGAAATATTTAAATTTAAATTGCAGAGCCTGTCTGCAGTGTGGAATTTGAACTTCATGTCTGCTGATCTTCTTGGCTACGGCTGTGGTTTGCTGCTTTATTATTTCCAAAGCTTCCTTAATCTTCCTTATTTCTAGGTGATATTTTTTGACCTAGTATCATTTGGTCTTGTTCTTCTTTTCTTTCATCTGTTCTACTCTGCTTGCATCTGATCCTAGCTTGCTGATTTTCCAGCCCAGTCTTCCATTTGGTTGTTTTTCCTGTTTGTTATTTTATAGCCCAGATATTCAATCATAACTGCAATTGCGCTGCACATTTGTTGCTTTGTTTCTTGCAGTGAGCTGGTGCTTATATTTGCTATTACAGTATTGGCAGTATGTTTAATGCTTGTGCTAGCTGTTTCTTTGGAACAAGCTTCAATGCAGGCCACCTTATGCTGTGTTTTTATGCTGTTCTAGATGCTCAATGATTCTTTGTTTCGAACTCTCCTACTTCTTTCGTTACCGAGCTTTATTGTTTCTGAGGCAAAAAATAAGCTCCTGGTTTCCAAACATAAACAGTTCAATAGCTGTGCTGCCTTTTACTGCCAACTTCCCCTGGTTTACCCTTGCAATTTGAGTTATTTTGGGCAAGGCTGCTAGCCCTGGTTACTCAGCCAACAGCCATGAGTCCTGCAGTCTGTTTTCCACCAAATCTCCAGGAACTCCAAAACCTAACACGGTTCCTGTAACCTGGGCAATGAACAAGCTGGTATGCTTTTCTTTTAATTACATCTCACCATATTTTTTATGACAAAGACATTGTTCGTCTGGTGACGAGGAGGAGGATGGATGGACATTTGGGTAGATGGAAGGTATTAACTTGGCTGGCAAGGCCGTTGGCCAAAGCACGCTTGATGTCTTTCCCCTGGGCCCTCTTGAGGTTTTCTTTCTTAACATCCCAGGTACTCAGGGCAGAAACTTGCAGGGCACAATCATCCTGCATGACATTCAAATTTCTGGAAGCATTTTCCTGACTTTGACCCCCAGATAAGAAGGGGATGCCAAAGGCAATTTCTTCAGGAGTGTATTTGGTGGTGAAGGAGAATTTACATAATACAGATAGTCATCATGTTAAGACCTCAGCTGGGATCAAATTGGGACCAATTGCCAGTGTCTTTGTTAAGGAAGAGGTGTAAAAAGTGATGTATGTCACTTGACTGCATCTCTGAGCCACAGCTGGTCCTGGTTGTTCCTGGTTAAAAAGGGAGAAGAGGGAGTCCCAAAAAGAGGGACAGGTGTCTTTGAATTCACTAAAACAGATTAAAAACAAGTAGGTTAGAATGGAAATCATGTTAGTGCAACCTTGTATTTGAAGATTGTATTTGAAGAAAAAAACAGATCTTATTTTGAAACAGAGATTAGAATTTCAATAAAAAAATAACTAACACATTAAATTACACATCAAACAGCATTTTTGTCTAATCCAAACTAGCCAGTTGAAAGAGACAATAATTTATCTAATGAATAACTTCTCAGCAAAAATTAGCAGGTAGAATATTAGCAAATTTTTAAATTACATTTGCCTTTGGAACAATGCAACCCAGCACATCAAGAAAAGCCATCTAAGCTCTATTTCTAATGGCATAAGAGAGGGCATTCTGTATAAAATCTCCTATTTCATGGCTGAATGTTATAGCCTAACCTGAATGTGAAAATTTCAGGACAATTCATGGAAACATTCAAACAAAAAAATTCTTCTTTTTTTTTTTGCATGACTCCTACCGTATTTGCCCGAAAATATTGACCATATTCAGAATGAAACAGAAACATATCAGATCACTTACTCCATCTCTACTACAATCTGCGGTTGGGAACCCACATGTTCTTGACCGCGATAGAGTCACCTGTTTGACCCCAAGCTACTGTAAAAGAATAAAAATTGTGTTGCAAATTTGATTTGATTTTTACTACCAAATGTTGTATGATAACTTTTCTATGAAAAAAAACATGTAATGTCTTAAAAATGGTATCATTTACCTTCTTGACGCATTCAGATATTTCTTTCTATTTGCTTCTTGCAGAGGCTGAAAATTGTTAAAGAAATATTTTAGAATGGGGTAGAGAGTCATCAATTGAAATATGTCTATTTCTCTCCCAGAAGCAGAAGGACAAAGCTCACCGACAATCTTCTCTCCGAATAAGGGATAGACAGTAGCTGGGAGCAGATGGCATCGATTGCCCGGTCCCGCGCTCTCATGAGGTCTCTTCTCCTCTCCCTCTCTCTTGAGACCTCCTGTTAAAAGAAATTGAGCAAGTACAGTTAGTACATTATAAAATCTGGCTTACAGAGGTTGTTCTAATTTCTTACTATCATGTAATATGCTTACAGCAGTGAGTCAGCTGATTGCCTTCTGCTCCTTTTCCAATTTTTTCTTCAATATTGCAACCTCCAACTCCTTTCTGTCAGCCTCTCCTGGCAAAAAAATAACAAAAAATTAGAACTCATACAGCCAAGATGAATAAATCGCTTTTATTTTTAAAATGAAAACAATTAAAATGTTGTTAAGTTAAAATAATACTCACTTTCTGGATCGAGATTTATTAAGTGCTTCAGTTCCTCATTCTGCTTCAGAAGCTGGGCCAGTTCGCTGGCTAAGCTCTTGTTCACTTCTTCCAACTAAGATGCGGAAATTAAAGGAAGCATGCATCAGTCATCGAATATAGATACGCAGACAAAAAGAGGGGGCTTAAATCAGGATTGTAAGGGAAATGAATGACTTACAGCTCTTATGGTGGCATCTTTTTCTGCCAGCTCCTTCTCCTGTGAGGATGTCACCTCTTCTATTTGCTTCTGTTCTGTATTTTTATGGAAAAACACTTGTGTTGTTAAACAATATTCCCAAAAGACATTACGTATTAACCCACCAACAACACTAACATTTAAGACTGGTCATTAAATAGGAAGGGTCAGGTGTGGTGCAGAGGGAGGGTTGCCTTTGTATCCCCACTTCTGCCACAGGTTCTCACACAAACAAAAGAGTTGGTTACTCACTTTGTTCTCTTTGGTGGTCTCTGTATTTCTGCAGACAGACCTGCCAAAAGAAGACATTTTGAGCACCTGAAGACAAACCAACTGGAGGAGGCGAATTTAATAAGTATTATAAATCATAGTGTGGATACAATCACAGTAGCACATATCAATGCTTGGCCAATGTCGTGCTTCAGATTGTTTTCTTTTTTGAAAAAAATAGAAAAGAAAAAATGAATTTATGAGAAATTATACTTCCAAGGCTTTTTCTTCAGATGGTCTTTTGCTATTGGAGTCAAAGAAAGTCAACTCAGTCTGGAAAGAAGGGATCCTAGACTCAGAAGGCCAACTGGGTTTTTTTTAAAAAAATGCACATATGGTAGAACTTCCCACTTATGAAAAAGGATTCATAGGAACAAAAGTTCCACTGGATCCCGTATGCTAATTTTATTTAGAGAGTTGGAGTGAATCAAATTAGCTAGTTCATCTTCATGCCCCTCTAACCATAGCATGAAGACCCTCACTAACCATTGTTAAGTAACAACCCTCATGGCATCACCTGAATTTCACCTCTAGCCAGCTACAGGGACAGCTAAAGCTGCCCTTTAGTTGCTCTGCAGTTAAAGTGATGTTTTAATGGCCCTCTTCTTCCAATATAAACCTGGCTGTACAAACAATTGACAGTGCTGATGACAACATGGTCAGAAGCTAGGATCTTCCCATCTCTAGTTTAGTGTAGGGTGACTCTGGGCCTCGTGATTACTAGTTGTATGGATTTTAGGCAGCTGTTTGTAAATTGTGAAGAGT
Source organism: Crotalus tigris (assembly GCF_016545835.1). Taxonomy (NCBI): domain Eukaryota; kingdom Metazoa; phylum Chordata; class Lepidosauria; order Squamata; family Viperidae; genus Crotalus; species Crotalus tigris. The sequence goes on along the minus strand of NW_024096756.1, from coordinate 1,296,301 downwards.
TGCTATGGAGTCATCAGTATAAAAATACTATTAAATCAGTCAGCCCGTGCCAGCTTTTCTCCATCTTTCCTCCGACACAGTTCTGGGCTGATAATCAGAGAAGACATTGCTACATGTACTGTTCAGGTTCCACTGTTGTGTATAGTGAGGGAGCAGTCAGTGATATAAGCAAGTGGGTTGATTGTCACGGGAACAGATATTTGGGGAAGGGGACCACATCCATGCATTGCAGCAGTTGTCTCCATCTGTCACAGCCAAGCACAGTAGGGAGGGGTGGAGGGCTCTCTCCCCTCCCTCGTTACACCTGGTGAATTGAAATAGGGATCAATGTCACTCTGAACCTTTCCCAGTGCTAAAAAGGGACAAGGGACAGGGTTAGGGTTAGGGTTAACCAGGACTAATGGCCAATGCAGTTTAGCATGCAGGAGACTAGAACACACACTATTTATTTGTTTATTTATCATATTTAAGAATTACCCATCTCCCTCAGTCTAGGTACTATACAAATGCAATATTAAAAACATGAGCATCTTATATAAAATTTAAAAGAGGCAAGTGATGTTAAAAATTAATTAGAAGGAGGGATTTTATTATGATGATTATTATTTATGCTACATGTCATGCTACCTCTTTGAATCTTGAACTCATCCTAGAGTTACGCAGATGACAAGTAAATAAATAAATAAACAAAAAAGAGGACCTTACCTCAAACAGGAGTTTCCCTGCATAGTATAAGAATGTCTCCATCCTTAATGCCCTAAACTAAACTAATCCTAAACTAAATAAATAAATATATTAAATATAATAAATAGATAAATAAATAAATAAATTGATAAATAGGTAAATAGATAAATTGATAAATAGGTAAATAAATGGATAAATAAATAAATAAATAAACAGATAAATAAATATAAATAAACAAATGTGATATTAAATAAGATAAATAATGCCTTGATGCCCTAAACTAAACTAATCCTAAACTAAATAAATATAATAGATAAATAAATAGATAAATAGATATATAAATAGGTAAATAGATAGATATAGATAAATAAATAAATAGATAAATATGCAAATAGATAAATAAACAGATAAATATGCAAATAGATAAATAAATAGATAAATAGGTAAATAATAAATATAAATAAGCAAATGTGATAAATAAACAAAGATAAATAAGCAAGAAAATAAATACCGAAAAAGAAACAAAAGCTAAGCTATTAAAACGCTGTGAAATGAAAGCAAAACCTGACTAAGCCACCACTACTCAAAACCCACAAGAGCTTTCATTCAGCCCACCAGAAGTTTTATTTACTTCTCCTTTGTGAGCTCATCACCTGTCAGCACCATTATGAAGTATGACTCCACAAAGGAAAAGCAAAGCAAACTGATGGGCTGAATGGATGCTACTCAGAGATTTCCTTTTTGCAATATTTCAATATTTTTCAATATTGGGAAAAATGTAATTACAAAATCCCGTTGATGCGTTTGGTGGAATCAGAGGCTGAAGTAAGAAGAAAAATACCTTAGAAAAATTTGTGCCACTGAAGAAAGCAGGGAGATCGTTGGAGAAATATGCACAATTTAAACTGAAAAAGTGGCGCAGAGGTGAGAGAGCAGAATTGGAGATATTCTTGCTCTTACAAAAAGCAACTTTCCCTTTCTCCAACCCCCCTTTTCTCTAGCTATTGTTACTTTTGTACTTTAATCCTACTTTGGACATTATTAACTCATATCTCTTTGGATCATATTAATTGTTATTATTACTAGTGAAACAATCGCTTTTCCATTCATACAGAGTCAGTAATTGAAATCTGAGAATAAAGAATATTTTCCCCAAACTTCTGCCATTAGAGCTTGACATAGCAGCAGCTTTCCTCTCTCTCACCCACTTCCAGACCAATTCAGGGCTACAAAAAATGATATGACAATGTTGACTATAACAACAGCAGTTAAGTTCGCAGCATATTGTCAACAATAATATCAGTGGGACTTCTTGGTTTTTGTTTGGTTTTTTACTTCTTAAAAATCATCTCCCAGAATTCTCTGGTTTTCAGAGTACAAGGTTCTCTTCTCCTCAGCTTTGGGGATGCAAAGCCTAAGAGGGATAGTAGCTAATTGTTTCCAGGTCCTCAATTGCAGGGCTTTTCAACCTTTTTACCAATTGTACCATTTTTAGGATATGGCAATATTTGAGTACCACCTAGCAAGGTGTCAAAAACTTGATGACCAAAAAGAAAACAAACCCTGTTTAAAGTTGCAATTGCACTGAAATGACTTATGACCATTTTTCACACTTATGACCATTGCAGCATGCCCAGGGTCATGTGATTTATATTTGGATGCTTGGCAATTGATTCATATTTATAATGGTCAGTGTTCCAGGGTCATGTGATCCCCTTCTGCAAACTTTTGACAAGCAAAGTCAATGGCAGAGCTGCTGGTGGCCAAGTGCTAAGGCAGGACTTTCCTCCCTCCCTTCCTGCCTCCCTTTTTCTCATTCCCATCTCCTTCTGAAGGAAGAATTTGAACCCCCTCCCCCATATTTTCCCTCTTCCATATATTGATCAAACAAGGAAAGGCCTCCAGAGACAGAAAAGCCAAGCTGCTGAGTGAACTAGCTTAAAAAGGCACATTCCCCTTTAAGAATTAGCTACTGGCTAGAAAGGAAAGTAAGGAGCAAAAGAAAAAAAAATGTAAGTACTGGCCGCCGGCTAAGGCAACCTCCCCAAATGGCTCCATTCATAAGTAAAGGAATGCTACAGGCAAAATCCATTCAGGAGAAAAATACTTCAAAATCCCTTGTAGCAAAACTTACAGCTAACAACAGCAGAGCAATAGAAGCTAACAGAAACATCAGCCATCAGCCAAATAGAAATTGCCAAACACTCCTTAAGAACACAAAGCCCTCATTGCACAAATCTCAGAACTTCAAAGTCACAAAAGCACATAAGAATCCTTCCACTCTCCATCTCCTTCCCTCCTCCGTGACTCACCTCCAGCGATTGCTGCCTTTTTTCATTCCTCTTGGAAGGCGACCCCTCCCCCCTGCATTTCTTGCCTGTTTGCTGCCAGCACAGGTGGCTGCCACAGCAGTTGTAGATCGGCTCATGGCCAGCCTGCTTGATCTCCTCTCCCCCCACCCTCCCCCTCCCCCTTCAGTGCAGCTGACTCTGCCTCCTCCCAAGGCTGCTGCTCTTTTTCTCTCTCCCTCTCCTGCCCAAACTGCCTCCTTTTATAGGCTCTCCTGTCTCCGCCCCCCTCCTCCTTTCTCATGGGGGAGGGTGAGCCAGAAGTGAGCCTGGGGCCTTTGCAGCTCCAGAGGACTCTCTCTCTCCTTGCCTGTGCTGGCTCTTTCGCTCTCCCACTACACTTGGCTAGGCAGCGCTACGTACCACCTGCCACCCCTTAATGTACCACAAGTGGTACACGTACCACCAGTTGAAAAGCCCTGCTCTATTGTTTTGAGAGGAAAAGAGCTTCCTGTGTGCTCTTTTACCTTTAACAGGGTTATTTTAGGTCTGCATTAAAAGGTATTGCCCATTGACTTAAGAAGAGCCTCTATACAATACAATGGGAAGAGTGGATTGGCTGTGCTATTCTATCTTGCTTTGTGGTTCAAGTCAATAAAAAGGGGCGGAGGACAAAGAAGTAAGCCCAGAATAGCCCATATATGTTAGGAATGTTTGCTTTCCATTTCTCTTTTCATGCCATTCTTTTCTGATCTCATTCTGGCCTCAGCGGTTTACCTACCCTTCACCTAAACTCGGATGTGGCCCTTTGGTCATGGCTGGTGCTACCTTGTGGTACCGGCCGTCTCGGGGGGGGGTGTTGCAGTATGTGCGGAACAGTGGGACCGTGGCAGATATGGAATTCGGCACTTTGAAATATGATGTCATTGTCATCAGTGGGGGCTCAAATTGAACCAACAGACTATTCCCTCCTCTGCTTAAAATGGACATTCATAAATATATCAAATATATATATGAGAGGCGCGGAACTACTACCCTCTTTATGACCTGTGGACTTCAACTTGCATGGCTGGCTCAGGAATTCTGGGAGTTGAAGTCCACAAGTCATAAAAGGGCCATACTTCCCCGCCCCTGCTTTAAAGAAATTATTGGTATCACCCAGGGAGCCATCATTGCAACATGGAATGATTGAGCAAGAGATTTAATAGTAAAAGTTAAATAATGATCTAAGTGATTTTGATCCCTGCTTGGAATGAACTTTGTTCAGGCACATTGAACTTGCTTTCCGCTCTCTCTTCTTTGAGTGAAACCATTGGGCCAAATCTTTTCACAGCCACCATTAGTGGCAAATAAGGTTACTCTAAGCCAATTTACAAGGTGAAGAGGTATTAGAGTTGACATTCTTCTTGTGAAAGAAAAGGAAAATTGTGCTTGTTAGCAGCCAACAAAGCAAGAATTCCCACTTTCTTGGTTGCTAGCAGCTACAAAAGGGCCATTCAATCTAGAAAGCAATATAGGATTTGCCATAAAAAACCCTATTTCCCTATTTTCTTAACGAAAAATAAAGAACTACCACTGCTTTGGGGCAAGGTGAATGCCCTAGATTATTGATTCAGCTCTCTGCTACCAGAAAAATAAGCTTAGATTATTGCATTTGCATAGCTAAATAATCTACTTTAAGACTCTCCTCAACTGAACTCCATAAACTCTCCTAAAGGGGCTACCTCTACTTGCAAGCAACTAATTCAGCATATGTTAACTTCCAATGTTAAATTCACCAGAGTGCCATGGCTCAGAACACTCCCTGAAGGGAAGAGGCAGCAGAACCATAGAGCAGACAGCCAGATTTAACAGAACAGGGCTGCCTGCACACTAAGGCACTCTGCTTTCTATTGCTTTAAGTAAGGTGCTCTTTGAAGAGCGTGCAGAAGCTACACCTGGCACAGAAGTTCTTAGGGCCCCTAGAGTAACCCATGTTACACCACTGGTTCATGAGCTGCACTGGGTGCCAGTCTGCTTCCAGGTGCAATTCAAGGTGTTTGTCATCTCCTTTAAAGCTCTACATGGCATGAATAGTCTACTTGAGGAACTGTTTCATTCTGCTGGGACTGGTCTGTCCCATCCATGCTGGCAGAGGGGGCATTCTGCAGATCCTGTCAGTCAAGGAATTTTAGCTGGCGGGATCCAGAAGAACTTTCTTTGCCATGGCTCCTGCTCACTGGAACATCCTATCCCGAGATGAGATTGGCTCCTACCTTGTTGATGTTTTGAAAGAGCCTCAAGCCGTGGCTTTGCCACATGGCTTGGGGACCCAATGGGGGAGTTCCATACCAAAGGCGGTGACTAATTAAAATTCAACTCCACCTGCCCCCCTCCTATGTGTCTGGCTTCCTTCTTTGCCATCTCGTCTCCTTGGTTTTTATCTTTTAATGTTTTTATTTGCTATATTTTTATAATGAATGATGTTAATGTTTTTCAATGTTTTTATGTTGTAAGGCACCCAGAGTTGTTAGATACAAGATGGGCTACAAATACATTTTATGATTGATTGAATGAATGAATGAATGAAATCTCTGAGTGACATTTTTTCCTAAGGAGAAAAATCAGAACATAAAACCAGAGCAACTTTAATTACACAAACTAAAGGCTGCTCAGGAGATATGTACCTCAATAGTATCGACTTTTTCCCAAGCTAGTTTGGGGAGGAATAGGAAAGAACCATACATCTAAATCCACCTTTGTGAACCACAGACCCTAAAACTGGATCTATGGCTCCCCACTGAGAAGAGGGTTTTCTTTTGCCTGAATACATGCCAACCTAAGTGAATCTACCAGTCAATGTACACCTAAAATTAAAACACAACCATTATCAAAATGATCAAGAGACTCAGGAGTTTTACTTGTCCTCTTTATTCAAGTATTTCACAGCAGTTATATTACAAATTACAGTAATATGTTCAAAATATCCAGAATTTTAAAAAATTAAATAATTTACTTAACTAATGCAAATAAAGTCAAGATGCAAAAAAGCATAACACAATTCTCTGAATACAACTTATAGAATCCAAGATTTATTATAGCTGATGAATTTTATTTTATCAAAAGACAGACACACATGAATAACCCAAAAGACACCCCCCACTGCTTAAGTAAATCAATGTACAATACAGAAATAAGCAGGTACAAGCTCCAATTCAAGCTTAATGCTGAATTTATATAAAAAGGGAGAGACTGAGTAGCTGCACATACCCAAATATGACCTCCAACTTAACAAAAACTAAAAGAAACAAACGTAAAGAAAACATGGAATGTAAATTGTTAGCAAAACGAAAACAAAACAAAACCAATCACCCAGTTATCCTATAATAAATATATTGGCATAGGAGAAAACTCAAATAATAAGACTGAAAACACAAAACATAAATTAATCCCAGGCTGAAATTCAAGCTTGCAAACACAATTAATTCCACAGCCATGGTTATCTTAGAGCAGTTTCATCATTATCCGCACAGAAATCTAGCCTCCGCTTGGCCTAGGATGTGGCCTTGCATTGGAGTTCATTGGTGATTCGTAACAAGATACAAGAATTGAATTTATTGCCAATTCTCTGTGGCAAAACAAGAACAAAAATACAAAGAGAGGCGACCTGACAACATGAATAGAATAACAGGTTTAACTCTACAATTGCTAAGCTATTAATAAAGAAAAGCAATACATGGTTAGTCTGTTTTTGGAGCCAGAGGGATGGATATATAATTTTATTCATGTTGCCTACTAACACATTTATAGAAGCTAATTCTTCTGAAAAATCTATAACAATTAGAGGCAGTTCCTCACTTTTTTTTTTATCAACATTCAAAACTACAAATATTTTTTTCCCTCAACTGATAAACTGGAAGCATTTTCAATGCCAGACTTGAATTTAAGATACTCTTTTGAAAATTATTTGACAACTATTTTAAACTTGTACAAATTTAACAATCTGTTAAAAATGTAGGCAGTTTGTCATCTCACAAATGCTGCTGCTACTTGAACTAAAGAATAGTTGAACTACAATATCTTAAAAAATGCTGCAAGAACCTGAGACTTGCAAAAAATTGTTTTACCAGAAACTTGCTACAAAAAATCTGCTACATTTTATTTCTGAAAGTTTTATAACAATCCTCATCATAATACAAAATGCTAATGGACTGACAGCGAAATAGCCTAAGCTGATATAATGGCAATAAATATTAACAGAAAAATGAGAAAGTCTCCCCCAATCAAGTTTCTAAAATGAAGTACTAATTTAAAACATTTCAATTTTAATCGCACTTTCCCACCTAAAAATACAGCATTTCTACAGAAGTCACGTTCAGAATAGTATCCCTCAATGCCTCTCAGGAACCCAAGAACCACCGAGTGAGCGAAGTTGGCCCGGGGAGGCTCAGCTAGAAGGACCAGGCTCAGATGTCAACTTGCAAAGAAAAAAAAAAATGGGAAGGAACTACTGGTTTAGCCAATAGCCAGAGCCTGATTCTCAGCTGCGGCTGGCACACGGGGCGATAAGTACCTTAAGCTTCAGCATGTAAACGGCAGCAGGGCAGATTACAACTTCCCGTAAACACTGTTGGTAACTGAAATACAAAAAAAGCTGAGGTAGCTGAGCATCTCTGCAGTAGTCCAAGATTGGGTGATTTCACTTTTGCTTCTCGGATACAAAACACAATGGATTGCATATTTTGTTTTTTTTTGGGGGGGGGGGCTGTACTCCCTTTACCTACAGCTTATGTTATAAAGGGATATTAGTTTATAGATGACACTAAGACCAAGAGAAGCCATGGGACCGTGTTGACTATCTTTACGTGTTGATCTGAAACAAAGCTGGGTGAAGCAGATTGTTGGCTGCCTGGAATGTCCTCTTCCTTTAATTCTTAAAACAGGAAAAGTGTCTGAAAACATTCAGCTATCACTGAGCTCTAGAGAATGGCAATATTTCAAGGGCTAATTCAGCGGTCCAAGAACTAGCTAGGGAAAGGCTACTTAGTCATTTCCTCTTTAATACTGTCCCAAAATGAATTGTGGTGAATCAGTTTGGTCTAATTCATATGAAGATGAAGGACTGCAGGACCTACTTGCCTTTCCTGTCTATGGCCACCCAGCAAATCTTTGTTTTCACACTAATGGAAGTTTAGAAAGAAACCTGTTTTTAAGGACTTTGAACAAATAAAATGGAGAAACATCAACAACAACAAAAAAAACCAACAACCCCACACTACAGCCACCTTAAATATCCACAGTGAGACTTTTTTTTTCAAGAGTATAAAGTTGTTTTAGGAATGAATACATCATTTTGAGATAATATGAGATTAAACTTATTTTCATAATTTGGATTTCTGGAGAGCAACAGAGAAATGTTAAAACATAATACTGGCTGCCATTTGACAGTGCAGGAACCTGAAACTGTTCTTTGGGAACACAGGCTTTTTAAAAATAACTAACTCTGTCATTGGCTACAATCCCAACTTTTTAATAACTTCCTCCTCCTCCTCCTTTTTCTCCACCATCACCACTGACTAAAAAGGCACATTGAAGGCAGCTCTAAAGAGCCTCATCTTCATATTATTGTACACCAAAGTCAATTCCTTTGTACCACAATTCTTCACTGCCAGCTTTAAAAACAGGCTTCTGTCCATTACCTCAGAGAATTAAAAAAAAGAAAAGCAAAAATATTTTTTTTTTAGAAATTGCCCACTTAAATAATCAGATCTGCTCTATCCAGTTTGTGGGTGTTTTGTCAGCCTGCTCCGTTTTGCCTGAAACTTCTCATAAGATAACACATGTAGACAGCAGAAATGAAAGCAGTTTCTGTAGCACCAAATATCTCTGTTTTGTGGCATTATATTCTTTATTTATATCAAGATACAAATATTTTGAAGTTCTGTTTGGTTCTTGTAGGCTGGCTGGTTTCAGTTACCTGAGACGATAGCACCAAATTCATAACAGAACATGAGACCAAGAGCGAGCGTGTTAAGACCAAGGCTCTGCATATACTTGGTGCAAGTGGAAAGCGAATGGCTCAGAAGACTGCTCTCCTGTGAGCAGCCAATGAAAAGACAAACCCCACACACCTCAGAGAGATGTGTTCACAGGAATGTTTCAAACATATCAACTGTTCTTTCCATTTCCTAGAAGGAAAAACAAGATTATTTGATTATTCACCACCACTCAGAATAATATTAAACAACAACATTTCTCAACGGAAGTCTCAAGAGACTTCAGTCTCTTTAGGGTTCTAAGAACTTACATGCTCTTCATAGTAGTGCCAAAAGCTAAGGGACAATTTGCACTATAATTTGCATAAACTTTACTTAGACCAGAGCAGCCAACATTACTAAAAACGACAGCTTGTCTGGCTTTGTCTAGTGCTCCTTGAATGATGAATTAAACAGGAAAATAAGAGACAATCTTTACATTTTCCTCTTAGAATACTGAGATAAACTTCCACAAAATCACTTCAAAGACACATGTTTAACCTTGAGAAATCATAGCCGTACCATTCCACCTTAGGAAAAGTAGACAGTTATCAATCAATCATGGATCCATCTTACAATAATCACAATGGAATTAAAAGCTAAGTTAATTTTGCTATAGTACAGCATTTCAAAAATCAATACCATTATAACATTTTAAACTACCAAATTAAAAATTGACAGCCACTGATTGCTAAAATCTTATCCTTCTCTTCCAAATAGAGCTCAAAGTTTTTAAACAACACTTAATACAATATAAGCAATTTCTAGACAAAGTTGAACAGAATTAGGTGTGATACTGGAAGAAGTGCCTCTGCCCTGTATCAGTGGGGATGGAAAGATTTCCCCTTCTTGTGATTGTGGTGCTTGATAGGCCAGCGGTTCTCAACCTATGGGTCGCGACCCCATTTGGGGTCGAACGACCATTTTACGGGGGTTGCCAAACAACGCGATCCGCCATTTTTCCCCCTCAGGGGGCGCCGCCGCGCATGCGCGCTGCGCGTCCGTGTGACGGGGGTCGCCGTCACACAAAGGTTGAGAACCGCTGTGATAGGCAAACAATTAAACATATTGTTCAGGATTGCCCACAATATGCATTCCCTAGGAGATCTACATGAAGCAACGCCAGAAGCAATCGCCTGGATAGCTGAATTGGACATCTAGTTATGAGGCCACTGCCATACTCCCTTAGAAGTTTTGTATATAATTATTTGGACAATATGTATATGTTTACTTCTTTTCTGTCATGTTCTCCTCTTATGCTAAATAAATATAAATAATACTGAATATGAAACAAAACAAGTCAAAGCGTTTTTTTAAACCAAGCGAAACAGTCTAAACACTTTAAAAATAACATTTGTTTTCCTGCTAGCAGAAATCTCCCTGAGATACCACTATAGCTGGGCTTGCCTTGACTTAGAGATCAGATGAATCACTTACAGTACATTCTACGAACAGGTTGCAAACTTACTTGTACAAGTTGTGATTTGTCATAATCTTTACGATGTCGATAGATGCACTGATTAAGTAGAGAGTATAGCCTCTCCAGCTGGTCAACTGTCAAGTTGTCACTTTTCTTGACCAATAAATCGAGTAAATTCTATGAAGAGAAGTTGGAGGAAAGCTTAAGATTAAATTTGGAGGCAGTGTAACACTTGGCTTAATAACTGTTTTATGTGATATAGGATATTTATAATCTAAATTACTAGAAAATTTGTATTGACTGCCAACTATGTGCAGGATTGAACAATGAGGCTTTAAAGATTTGTTTATAGCTAAGATATGGTAAGAAGAGATTTTTGTTGTTGCATTTTTAGAGAAATTGATAAACTATGTTATCAAAATTGAAGTTATGTTTGCAAAGGAGTTTCTGGAAGGAGATGAAGAGAAGATGGTAAAAATAATTTGTGGGACATTATTTGATGGGATTAAATTACAATATGGTAATTGTCTCTGGTAACTCTTAATGGAATCTTTAAAATTTGTTTATAGATATAAGACTTGGGAAGGAAAAAATTTTTTCTGTATTTTTACAAATGGTAAGTTATTGTGTAAGTAAATGAAAGGAATATGAAATTTACTTACTAGATTCAAGTTAAAATATTTATTATTTCTGGTAGTTCTTAATGGATTTTTGCCAAATGGAAAAATTGATTACTTATTGATTGCTAATATGGAATGAAGAAACTGTTAGAAATGTTAGAGAAGATAAGTTACTGAAATTGTTTGTATGTCTATTGATGAAGAAGGAAGTCATTTCTTTTTATACTTCTTCCTTTTTTTTCTTTTATATATTTTTTCTTCTTTTCCCCGCTTTTTCTCTCTGCACCTTTCTTTTTTGTATTTTTCTTTGCTTGCATTATTTATCTTTCTATTTTTAAACTCCAATTTTCAATTAAAATTATTATTTCAAAATTCTATATATTAAGAGATTCTCCATTTTTTTAGATGAGCAATAATACTAAATTATAGTAATTTGATCCAGCTTGACCTTATGAAATACATTTAATGTATAGTGAAACAGAAGGGAACACATTTTTAATTTTGTAATAGATACTTGGGAAAAAGGGAAGAGAAGGAACAAAATGTTGGTATTAAGATTTAAGACTCTATATCCAGTTAACCTTACCATTAGCCTGACACGATCAACAACAACAGGAGGTACAGGGTCTAACTGTTCTTCTGGAACTTGTGTCAAAGCAATTTTACGAAGTTTCTTATTTTTCAATGTACCTGCAATAAATATAGATAAGATTACAATAATTCTAAGAAGTTATCCAACTGCATTCCAAGCAATGGAGTTAAATTTATTAAATGGAAATGTCTAGACTTAAATAGTTCTCACTAACTTGTTTTATAGAAAGAGGAAGCAATGACAACATGGCTTACACTTATCCCCTTTTCTGGTTCTATTCAAAAAAAGGGGATAAGTGTAAGCCAGCGAAAGCAACCGGTGTATGCTAGCAGAAAGAAAGTGACTGAGCCCAGGAAAAATAAAATAGTAACCTTGGAAGATACCAATACAGCAAGAGATGTGTGTCTTGAAGAACAAACCAAGTAGAGAAAATGGAAGGACCGATGACTAGATTGAGAAGCCGGGCGCAGAACCGTCTGGCAATATAAAAAGGACTCCCAGTAATCTTGTATTGTGCTCTGATGATGTCGGCAGTGTTGGCTGACAAAAACTTAGCTTTGGCTTTTGTATTAAACAGTTTTTGTTTTAATATTATCCTGGTGCTCTGACTATTTTATTTCTATTATATGGATTTACCCAGGATTCGCAAGCAAAATATTTTGCATTTTTTTCGGGCTTCTGCGCAAAACACTTCTTCCAACCCAAATCATTTCTGAAATCATATTCTGCATTTGCCTCAATTATGAAATGAGGAAAAGAACAAAAAGTAATATATTTTTCATGTACCGTCTTTATCTGATTCGGTTTCTTTAGTTTCCATATCTGTGCTTGGTGATTTCTTTTCGTTATTGCTGCACTGTGAAATCTCACTACCAGACTGTTGTAGTATATGTTCTCCTTCTGGACTATAATTTGAAGCCTCTGATTTTTTTGAGGAGTGGTCATCAGTTGTCACCACTTCTTTGGGCGTAGCCATGTCTGCAATGAGATTGACCTTCAACGGTTCACATTTGTCATACTGACATGGTGGAAGAGGTGTCCCTTCAGAGGCCTCACCATTTAAATGATCCCTCTGGGAACTCAATTCATCCTTAGAGCCCTCTTCTACATTTATCATAACCTTGTTATTTACTACCAGGGATTCATTGGAGCTCTCTTCTGTAGACGGAATGCTATTTTCTTTCCTGACTGTCCCATTATCAAGCCTCTGTTCTCCGTGTATATCCATGACATCACATGATGACTCATCGTTTGTTAGAGAAAGATCTCCTGTTTCCTCTCCGTTCTCCTCAGTGCAGTCGATGCTTCCTTCAAGCTCCCCATTTTCCAGGAGTTTGTTATCGTCCCCTTGAGTTTCATCATCTGCAAATTTAGCATCATCTTCATCTTTTTTCAAATTGTTCACTTTCCTCTTTTTAATAATACCTTTCCCCCACTGTGAACGTCGTCTTGATTTCCTTCTCAATCGAACTATATCATGAAAAGACAAAGTATTATTTAATCGACTTCAGTATTAGATATTTAAATATTTACATGACATATAGTGCTTTTTAAGCTATGAGTAAGCTATTAATAAAGTCAGGAATATTTGTAATATTAAAATACCACCTAGCATGGTGATATTAAGGTACCTTTGATTCTAAAAATGTTAACAAAAAAAAACCCTGTACATGCATTAGTCCAAGCAAAATATTGCTGCAATCCTCTGAATTGAAATATTTTATTTTGCTGCCCCAAATGGAATGATCATTACTGCAGGACGGACTAACAAAGATGGAGGCAGTTTTTCTATTTTAAAAAAAATAAAATTGTAATAATTATGTGTTGAAAACCAATCTATTAAGCAGAAATCAAAGAATATTACTAAAAATGTAATAGTGTAATTAAAAATGGATTAACTCTTGTCAAAGTTCAGTACCTTCACAGCCATGTTCTCTATTTTAAAGAAACTGCAGACTTTTATAAATTTAACAGAAAAATAATGTCTTGTATGTAGCAAAACAGGATAAGTTTTCAACCTCTGATACTTTACATAGCATTATCCCGTCTGTATGATTCTATTTAAAATTCCATCTTGAGATGTGGGTGGAGAAGTAATTTGAAACTTAAAAGAGCTTTTCTTCAGAGAAAAAGAAACCATTAACAGAGATCAAATAACCAAACCAATTTCTAATTTATAAAGTAAGATTCAAAGATATTACAGAATTTGAGAGTTTAAATTAGAATGAATCTCCTACAAGTATAATTGTGACTACTATCACATGGAAGTCCAATTAGAAAACTCTCTAAAACCAATGATCTTCATCCTACCTCTTCAGAATTTCAAGAAATTCCCATTCTGAGATATGAGAAGCTGAACTCAAACCTTTCTATATGTAAATTATATATTCTTCAATAAGCCAGAACAACTCATTAAAATCAGTACTAGCAATTTAAGCAATGCAACAAAAGAGAAGACATGAAGTGCATTCTGTTGGGCCAGCTCAGAAAGACAAAATCATTTTGTATCTTGAGAATATTGGTTGTCATCTGCAAAGGAAGAACTACATTTCTGATGTGAAACTGGGCTAGCAATATTAAGAAAAAAAAGAAAAAGCACCTATTTCTAATATTTAGGGACCACAGTTTTAGAACTTTGTCCTTCCAAGTGGGCCAGGCTGTACATGACTGAAATATCTGAAAGTCTAACGAGCTATTGGACACCGTTTACAGAGGATATTTCTGAAAATAGAATATTTTCTTTGGGCAAGATAATTCTCAAGCCTTAAGGCAAAATAGCTGCCCTTGACGTTTCACCAATTTTCCATGCTCGAGTCATAATTCATCATCAGATACAAGCTAGAATTCAGCAAGTGAACTAAATAATTAAATAGCAACATCAAAAATGAAAAGTAATGTGCTTTTGACACCATCTACTGGCAATATTATGCAACAATGTAGGTTTTATAACTAAGTAAAATTTATATTTAATATAGTTGTATTTGAAATATGTTTTAGTTCCCAAAATACACAATGTGTATTTTACCCAGTGATGGATGAAAATACCAATATTTTTCTCAAGTCTAAGCAAAAGAATATGTCTGTGTCTGTTAACAGAGAGAGAGAGAGAGAGAGAGAGAGAGAGGGAGAGAGAGAGAGAGAGAGAGAGAGAGAAAGAGAGAGCTATTCTATCCATAAGCTCCAATAATGGGGAAAAAAACATCATCTATTCCCCACGATAACATTCTAATGCGCCTTGGGGTTTTTATGAGGCCAATCTTTCACACACCCCAGTTTTCCTAGTTTTCTAGAAACTGAGCCAGACTTTTTAAAAAACTGTTAATGACAGACAGGAGACAAATACATGATATCAAACTTGCATGAACAGGTAAAGTATAGCAATTTAGTTTCCTATGGTATCAAAAGGAACTCGGATGTCTAAAGCTAACAATGTTCAAAAGCTTTTCCATTCACACTTGATAGAACAAACATCTGAGAGGATGCATTCAAGCTCTTGGTTTCTCTGCAATGTGCTGATTCATTTCTTGATCTTATTATAATGTTTACATATGGTGCTACTGGTAAGGAAGGTCGCAAATTGTAATCTCATGAGCCCGGAACTCTACAACCGTCATAAATACATACCAGTAAATAATATTTTAAAAATCTAGCATACAAAGCTGGTCCATGGAAAACCCTCTCAATTAAAAGTTCTTTCATTTCTTTTAATATATTCATATGGTTGAAAATTGATCTCTTCCATTTACATGAGACTATATATTCAATTAAGGTTTTAAAGGGCTAATAAAACTTATTGCCAAAACAATCTAAGAAGAGGTAGAGACAGAAATAGTAGTGAAAAAGAAAGAGGAGGGAGAAAGAGCCAAGAATTTGTAGCCTGGGGGAAGAGGAAAAAGGGAATGAAAGGAGATGGTTTTGGCGGGAAAAGGGAGAGAGCAAGGGGAGAGAGAGAGGCAATAGGGAGACATTACTCTCTTTAGAGGGGATAGGCCGGAGGGAAAAGAGAGAGAAGGAAAACAGGGTCTATGGGTTGATCTGGCCTCGACCCCAGCGAGTGAAGGGGGAAGGAAAAGGAGATTTTGGTAGGAAAATGGAGAGCAAGAGGTAGAGAGCGAAGGCAAAAGGGAGAGGTGAGTCTCTTTGGGAGGACAGGCCTGAGAGAAAAGGGAAAGAAAGGAAACAGGGTCTACTGGCTCACTTGGCCTCCACCCCACTGAGTGAAGGGGGGGAAGCGTTGCTTGAGGATAGGTTGAGGAAAAGGTAGAGAAAGAAGCCTCCTTTCTCTAGGAAGGGAAAAGGCAGATTGAGAAAGGAAGGCAGGCAGGGAATTAACAAAGGAGCAGAGGCAGTGGAGGGAGAGACCACAGAGAGAGAGAGGAAGAAGGGCCGACCGGCCATCTAACCCCACCCCCACATGACCGGCCTGCTGGGAGGAGACTGCACAAGGGATCGGCTGGAATGACAAGACAGCGGAGTCCCACTGACCCAGGCAAGTGGAGGTGCCTGAGCGAGGGATCAGAATGGACTGGCAGCTACAACAATGGGCTGTAGCAAGGGAAGGCACCTGGATGGTTGGAAAAGAGGGCCAGGGGAACCCAGACTCCAGCGACTTTCAGGAATAGCGCTACAAGTCTTTCACATTACATGCTCAGACAGTCTTCTGGTCACACAAAATAATCTGAAATACTCACATGCACATTTGTTCACAGAATTGTGCCAAACTGTCATTGCATTTTTTTGCCGGTTCAGGAATGCCTCTTCAGTTCTAATTTCTGTTTTTTGCACAGTGGAACCATGAGCATTTGTTTGCTCTGTTACAACTGATAAGCCTGTGCACAGAAGGTAAACACAGAAGGTAAACACATTTCAATAATCCAAGCAGCATTAACCAGCCAACTTTTGGAAATCTGCTGGAATACTATATTAAAACCACACAAGTTAATTGTGTTTACCTTAACACACAGATTTACACAAAATATTTACATCAAGAAAGTTTACTTTTCTCCAACAAATACAAGCATCAGATATATAGCTTCAAACCTATCTAAAAACTGTTTTAAAGAACACACATTTGGCTTATACACACAGTTTAATATCCAAAGGATGGTGGGCGGTTATTTATTTATTTATTATGCTCATTTCACACAATAAGTCTAGGCAGCACACATAAGAATAATCAATATACACACATATAACCATTAAAACCAGCAATTTAAATTAAAAGAAAAAAAGAAAAGAAAAGCAACTAAAAAAATCATGGCAGCAAAACATACAGAGTGTATTGCATTAATTGTCCTATAGCCACCTAGCAGGCTCCATCCTATCAGGGATCCCCAAACTAGCTGACAAAAACAATCTTTAAGGGCCTTCTGGAGGCGAGAAGGCTTGAGGGCACAGGGTGGAGGGTACAAGACAAAAGCTGTGCTCCTAGGTCCTGCCCAACAACACTCCATGGCTGATGTGGCTGAAAACATACCTCTCCTCATCCTATAATTGTGCTATAATGCGTTCTACAATGTCAAGGATAAAATATTAACCCCATATTGGACACGAGGATTAAACTGAGAATGGGATGATTTGTACAAGATAATCCAATCATTTCAGAATAAATATTTATTTCTAGCTATATGATTTATAGCTTAATTTCTGTGCTGTAATTCTAAAGTTCTATAAGTTAAGTTCTATGAAAGGTGTTATTACTGGCTTACAGAGAAAAGTGGACAGAACTATGCTACTTGTTAAGGCACCATTAAGGTTCAAATGCTATTTCACTATGACAATAAATTATGCTCAAAGTTATTTAGCTTCTTCAGGAAGTGACTTAATTACGCTTTAATCCTTGGAAATCAATAGGACAAGTTAGTCATGACTGATTTAAATTCCTCTGATTTAAAAACATTCAATTCAATGTTTTTCTTACACATTATTATTTAATGTTTTACCAAAGGATGTACACAAGTACTTTTTTGTGGATTATTGGTCAATAAAAGACCATTACAGCTCCAGCAAAGGACAGTATACATTTATTTTAATTAGGACTCCTGTAGCATCAATGGGTTGCAGAGTGTTTTATAGCTCTTTTCTCACAATCACCCCCATCTCAGGAGGATTGCTACTACAAGTTTAGGGAATGTCAATCAAGAGTGATGATGAGAAACTTGTTCAGTTTACCGATAAGGATTATGGAGCAAAAATCTAAAACCAAGCCCTCAGGACAGGAAGAGAAAGACTTCTAGAAGACTTCCTGTGGCCGCCATAGCAAGCCACATTTATGAGAAGAATTGCAATGGGGTGCTGGACCCAGGCTGGCAAAATCTCCCTGGAGGAAGGAGAGAGGTCCCTCCAGATAGCAGATCCTTGTGAGTAGACCAGAGGAAGTGCCATTTTGCAGTTGGCTTATAAGATTCAGGGCCGAGAATTGGGATTCCATCAAACTCACACTTGTAATGCAATCTTTTATTGGACGTTAATGTTGATTACGCCTTATTCCTTAATCACTTTTTGGATTTTTTTTAAATTGTGCTGGAAAGATTAAGACCCTTCAGGTCAGCAAGGTTTTACTATATTCATCAGGTAAATGTCCTTCTTGTTAGAACTTCTTGTTAGAAGAAAATGATGTAAGTTTGATTTTAAAAGTTCTGGAAATCCATTTGGAACCCCCTTAATCCTTTGTTAATATATATATATATTAACAAAGGATTAAGGGGGTTCCAAATGGATTTGGAATTGGGAAAAGTGCTTTGGGTCTTTCTATAAAAAAGGAACTGAGACGTTTGGACCTTAGAGGGAGCTAGAGAATCAAGAAAAGAATGGAGCATAAATTTTTAAATACTGGTCTGCCAACATCTTGATAAAACAAACAGAGCATGTTGTAATGAAGTGACAGAACAGGAAGTTGTAATGGGTTATTTTGAAATTATTAGGGAGAGGGACTTAAATATAAGCAATGAGAAGGGTACAGAGAAAGGTATGGACGTACGAACGGTACTGTTGATTACTTATTTCATAAAGGAGATATACTGAATAATCACTGAATCAGGAAAACGACATGGATAACTTTTTCTTACTGGATATACAAAAGAGCTCTGTTAAGGTGTTGAAGAATTTTATTAGAAGTAACAAACAAAAGCTTTACTTATTGCATATACAAAAGAAATTTAAGTTCTAAAAATAGCTTAAAAAGATTAATAGAAAACTAGACTGTTTCTGAAGGGGCTAAAAATTTAATGCTTGGTTAACAGTGGGGCATGAAGATGGCAACGATCAGCTAGGGAGTCAAGGGCTGCAGAGTGCAGGGGGCCAAAAAGCCATAGATGGGGAGGAAGATAGACAGGTAGGGGGATTTGAAGTGTTCCGGGAATCTTAAGTGTGGGCAGGCTGCCAATACCTGAATTCTGATCACATTAACAGCTGGGGTGGTACAACAACTGTAATGTCAGAGATCGGTCATAAATCCCTTCAATCAGAACTGCTGTAACTCTGAACAGTTGCTGAAAAATTGTCATAAGTCAAGGACTACCTGCATTTTCTTCACTTCACATACATAGGCATTGCTAGAAGCAGGATTTTCTCATACATATAATCCTAAAAATGTTCTGATAATTTCAGAGCAATAATATATGAATGATTATAAAGTTTTTAAAATGCTACCAGTGTTCTTTTTAAAATTAATAAAATGATCTCTGTTCTCCTGCAAAAATAATAGATATTACATTGCCTGTATCATAGAAAACAGCTAGAATGTTTACAAATATATTATTTGTAATTAATAATTAAATGTGGCAAACTATTAATAACTTGGTATAATTACACATTTGATGATGATGATAATGATGATAATTATAATTATAATAATAGAGTTGGAAAGGATCTTGGAGATCTTCTAGTCCAATCCCCTGCTCAGGTAGGAACCTTACACCATTTCAGACAAATGGCTGTCCAGTCTCTTCTTAAAAACTTTCAGTGTTGGAGCATTCACAACTTCTGAGACAAGTTGTTCCACTGATTAATTGTTCTAACTGTCAGAAAATTTCTCCTTAGTTCTTCTCTCCTTGATTAATTTCCATCAGTTGTCTCTTGTCTGCCTTCAGGTGCTTTGAAGAATAGCTTGATTCCCTCTTCTTTTTGGCAATCCCTGAGATATTGGAACACTGCTATCATGTCACCCCTAGTTCTTCTCTTCATTAAACTAGACATATCCAATTCCAGCAACTGTTCTTTATATGTTTTAGCTTCCAGTCATCTTTGTTGCTCTTCTCTGTACTATTTCTGTGATTTGAACCCATCACTAGGACCAGATGGATTACACCCCAAGATTCTGAAGGAACTGGCAGATGTGATCTCAGAATCATTGAACTATATCTTTCAAAGATCCTGGAGCACTGGGGAACTATCAGAGGACTGGAAAAAGCTGATGTAGTTCCCATCTTCAAAAAGGAGGGAAAAATGGATCCAAGAAACTACAGACCTATCAGCCTGACCTCAATACCTGGGAAGATTCTGGAAAAGATAATTAAGCAACAAATCAGTGAAGAGGCAAAGTCATTACCAAAAGCCAACATGGGTTTGTGAAAAACAGATCATGCCAGACAAATCTTATTGCATTCTTTGATCAGGTGAAAAAATTAGTGGACCAGAGGAATGCTGTGGATATAATTTACTTGTACTACAGTAAGGCATTTGATAAAGTAGACCATAACCTACTACTTGGTAAGATAGAAAAATGTGGGTTAGTCAGCATCACTATCAAATGGATTCGTAGCTGGCTGACTGGCCGTACTCAGCATGTGGTCCTCGATGGAACTGCATCTACATGGAGGGAAATGTGTAGTGGGGTGCCCCAGAGCTATGTTCTGGGCCCAGTGCTCTTCAATATCTTCAATGATTTGGACGAGGGGATAGATGGGGAATTCATCAAATTTGCAGACGACACCAAGCTGGCAGGAATAGCCAACACTCCAGAAGACAGGCTTAGGATACAGAAGGATCTTGACAGACTTGAACACTGAGCACTATCTAACAAATAGGAGTCAATATCTACAAGCAGAAGAGGAACAGAAATGTATTCTTCTGTCCCATGCTTCTTGCAGTGACCCCATATGGCAGGGGTCTGTGCTGAAGAGAATGGAGCATACAGCTCCATGAACTGAGATTGTGTGGTTAAAAAAAAATAAGAAGCACTTTTGTAAGTGATTCCTTCAGAGAACATCTTCCATGCAATTATCCATTACAGTATATTCTGTTTTCACTTTGAATGTTTGGCTTTTCCTTGGAGAGGTGTCTGAGGACACGGGGGAAGATGTAACAAAAATATATTCCACCCACCATATTCTGCTGAAGGATCTTGGATATTACCCTATAGCAGTGGTTCTCAACCTGTGGGTCGGGACCCCATTTGGGGTCGAACGACCATTTCACGGGGGTCGCCAAACAACGCAGTCCACCATTTTTTTCCCCTTTTCCTTAGCTGTGCTACTCCCTTTTATTCTGTTGGCTTTTGAAAGCCAATAGAATAGACTCTCTTGAATAGAGTCTAATTCTATTGGCTTTCAAAAGCCAATAGGAATTGTCCAGGCTGTCTCTGCCCTGCTGAGCCCGCCAAAAGTCCCATTCTGCAAACGGTGCTGCACCAGTTGAGTAGTCCTCGACTTACGACCGATTCAGTAGTCCTCGACTTACGACCGGTTGGGGGTCGCGGCATTAAAAAGATTGAGAACCACTGCCCTATAGTATGTTAAATGGCCAAAAGTTAAAATGTTGTTCAGTTGATAAAACAAACATGGTGTATGTTCAATAATAAATGAGACTGATCTCACCAGTCTCCTTTTCTCTATAATCCCTCAATGGCCATTGCTAGCTCATTTTAAAATTCTTTGAGGCTCTTCTTGCAGCCTAACTTGTGTAACAATTATTATGCCATTTGCCTGTAGCTGCTACCTGCTGTGAACCAAAGGAACAAAACTAAAGCAAGCTTCGGATTATTTTATGTTTGTCTCTCTGATTAGTGAAGGCAGCAAGGGCAGAGAACACACTATACTTCAAAAAGGAATAGTCACTGGAAAGGTCTGCGGAGTGGAGGGCAGTAGCCAGCTGACCTGATCAGATAAATATATTCATAGCTATCAAAGATTAGGACTACAGAAAAAGCTAAAACTTACCATAGTTTCAAATTTATTCTAATATATTATCAGTTAAACAGATATAATTATAACTGGTATTGCAAAAGCCATTTAGGAAGAAGCTAAAAAAAATCTATTCTTAAACTGGATCTATAAATGCATCTGTGGAACAAAAATATAAAACTGCAATTTTATGTTATATTTCCTGAGACAATTTTTTTCTGCATGTTGGAGTTATATATTCAACTAACAAGTTGGTTTATGTATTCTAAAACCATTATTTAAGGTAGTATCTGAAATAAGCATGATTATTCATTTGCTTAGTCTTCCAGCAGAGACTTGAACAAACCTCATCAAGTTTAACTACAAATAATTAGTACTACAAATATTCTGATGACTTTGGCTCACTAAAAATCCAAGTATCCTTTTTCAAAGGAAGGAACCAGTGAGAAGGATGAATAATACACATTGTTGTACATATAAACTTTTCTTATAATGGGTATTGGTGAATATTTCACTAACATCTGAGAACTGGGGATCATACAAACAGTATTAAATTTACAAACTGGACTTAAGGGATCCACTCTCCAAATCAAAATAATGTAAATTAAAAAACAATTCCGTTCAAAAATTCTTTCTTCTGACAATAGGCTCATTAGAGACCATCTATTAAGAATTCAATGACATTTATAAAATAAAAACAGAATTACAATACCTCTTTTTTTTCTCACTTCCTTAATTTCTTCACACATTTTATTGAATTCTGGATCCAGCTCAGCAGCAATGATAGCATGTGCAGTATCCTTCAGAGTACAGGCTCTGTGTCTAATAATTTTATCTACAAAATGAGTATAATACAACTTTATAGTATCATAATGCACCACAAAGACATTTTCTGTTGATTTTTATTTTTTCTAATAATTTTTGCCCTGGAGAGAGGTATATAGAAAAAATGATACATTTACATCAAACTGGAATTAATAGTGATTAAAGAAATCATATTTCCAGCATGAGTCAAATAGCAAACATAATGTAAATAGAAAGACAACTTAAGTTTTCCCCCACACATACATAACTTAAAGAGTGATACCATTTCAAAGACAGAAGAAAACAGAAAATGAGCAAGATGCCTCACTTGGCTGCAAAACTGAAGCTGAAAATGAGGGATCCCTCTGAAGATTAGCCTAACAATCAGTTGCTGCTTGCAACTAATGGTTGGCCTGGTGAACTTAACCTCATTACTACTTGTCTATCATTTCATGCCTTCCCCTCCCCTCATGTCTATTCTGGTCTTCTCTCATTCTTTCTCTTTCTTCCCCTTCCCCCAGAATCTACACACACCCCCTTCCACTCACCCCATTGCTAGCCTTTCTTTCTTCTATTTATCTATTTCTGCGGAAAGGATACTGGGAGTGTATTTGTTGGTAATGTGTTTCTATGTGCAAGACAAAATGTAAAAAAAAAAAAAAGACCAAATGGCATTTGCAGATAGGAATCAATCAATTTTTAAAAATAGGTAACTTATTTTATAGGCAATTAACTTTAAACAATACTTATTTATGCAATTATTTTTTTTCTCTTCCCCTTAAAGCTATTAAAACACCAGAATTCTTCCAACAGGGCAGGAACTTTTATACACTCTCATTTTTTGAAGGCCTTTACACAATATATAAATACAAATGTAATTATAACAGGCTGACAGGAAACAACTGGAGAAAATAACAAAACACAAAGACAGAAATAGAAATAGAATGATTGTGGCAAAAGAAACAAAGATAGTTCAATAATAATAATAGATGCCTTGGCTATAATCCCAAATATCTCAAGCACCACTGGAACACACACCATCCACATTGACAAAAATCACCATCACTCAATTGCAAAAGGCAGCTTTATTTAGAACAGCTTCCATCCTTTAACGCTATCAAAAACATCTGCCTATTTCAGGTCCTAGAAGAACTCAATATATCTGAATAAAAATGCCAAATACAATCCAAACACCTGACTATGCAATCAATCATAAATAACAACACAGTATACTTTAGTAAATAATCCTAAAATACATACTTCTGGCAAAACTAACTTTCAAACAATTTATATTACGAGGAAGTCACACAGATATTTAAACTGCAATTGCTTTACAGTTAAATATTCTTTCATATTTAAGCAAATGATGAAAAAATATTTTCTTACCTCCAGGATCTTTGTCAGGATTATATTCCAAAGCATTGCTGCAGATGAGATCTATGTCTGTTAGAAAATCCTTTGTACTTAAATAGTTGTGCTTATCAATTTTACTTATTATTGTAGAAAGATCCATTGGCTCTTTGATCACTTCAAGATAATCTGAAACCTATAATAAAAATGTAAGAGTGACACAATTTATCATAACTCTTATATTCAACAGCTTATTTACATTTTCAGAATATTTAATTCAAAACACATGAATCATCAAAGCTACAACTAGCATTGCTATAATCAAAACAATATACTGCTGTGTTCACTCTGAAATTCATTTACTCTTGACTTTTCAGCACAATTTAAACATCTGCTTGTACCAAAGTCATCTTGTTTTGTATAAAACAAGCAATTTTAAACAAATTTTCATTTTAAATATGGCATATGAATAAAAGACTTCAAACAAATATTAAGAAGCCCATTCACATATATTTCTATGGTATTTAGAAGACCTGGCAAATAGTTGAAAACAGAATCACAAGAGTTGAATAGTCTAAAATAGACATTACATATTATCAGGCAAAGCTATGCTATAAAATCAGGGAGGTAAGTGGAATTTCACCCATATTACTGGCCATCCACATTACTATATACTCTGATTTGGGGGCACGTCAACATTTGTAAATCGCTGTACAAACAGCCAGTATTGTTGCTCAGTTACACCTAATCAGTACAAACATTCCTAAAATATAATTCTTGCTTAGAGGTAAAGTGTCCAAAGTATTAATCCAATACATAACTTAAATAACTTTAAACATTTTAATGAAGAAAAAGAAAGAAAAGGAAAGGATATAATTTCTCATATTTTAAAAGCTGTAAAAATCAATTGTTACAGGGCTATGCAGATTCTATATTTGAGGCCACGTAGGTATCACAAAAAGAAATATTCATAATTAAAAATTATAATGTGCAGAAGTATTAAAAGGATGTAGAATCTAATGCACACAAAATACCAAGCTATAGCACAAACAAAACAAGAAATCTGACTTTGGAAAATGCCTTCTTGATCTAATCCATTTATTCCATCCTCTCCAAAGAAAATTATATACTAACAAATCTGGGCCAAATCTTATCCATTGTTTTGAAAAGAATAAAAATTAAATATCTTGTCTAATGGAAGACAAATTTTCAATAGTTAATCTTAAAATGTCTGATGTTCATTTTAAAGAATCTTGTAATCATCAAAAAAGCACCAATTCTTGCATGTGACAATAATATGCTAGGAATGGATTTTAATGTAAAGTTTATTATGTTAAACTCTTTAAAATTTTTCTCTTAATATAATATTCAAAAGAAAAAGATTCCCTAAACTGGGTCAGGCCCAATACACACAGCAGTATACAACCCTTTAATGATTCATTCCTGTTATGATTTATGACTATTCCACACTGTTATCAACTCCTTTATGATTACTAATAAAATTTAATTTAACCCTTTAAACACCCAATGTTCTTTAAAATGCTACCATTTCTTTTTATGACATTAGGCTCAGGTTTTGAAGCCATTAAAGCAAGAAGGCTCAGTGCACTGCATGAATAAAATTCTGTCTTCACCCATTGGAGAGAGGGACAGAATGACCCAGCAATCACAGTTCCAAACATCAAGACTCCTTGATTCCTTCTAAATGAGTCTCAAAAAGCAGATGGGTTCAAAATTTTTAACCCAAGGCACTCTAGAATGAGTCATTCTAACTTCACCCACCAAACTAAAAATATATGTATTTTTAAGTAGAGAGCTGCAAAATATAGCAATGGAATTCTGGAATACTTTTTAAGTATTATTTTTAATTTTTTTTAAAAAATAATTCTAACAAACTCAACACCAATTCTTTTCAACCTGCAAGTCTGCTTTTTAATATAATTTTTTTCTTTTTACAATACTGCTTCTTGCTCATCCTAATTTCAGCACTGATATTCTCCCAATTGCAACTACCTTATTTGAAAATTATGCTTCAAATAAATTAGTTAACTTTTTATACAGGAGGCCTCATAAGAGCACTTGGATGACTTTAAGAAATGCTTGATGAAAAATGGCTCTGTGTAGATATAAGAAATATATAAAAGGAAAAGCATCTAGCTGTTAATATGACGGTATTATTTGATTTGATTTCAGCCAGAACTTTCAACATGGAAACTTACCCTGAATCTATGGCAATGACTTAGAAGACATCAAGCAATATTTTAAAACACAGTGTTCTGAGCAAATGAATTTAACTCATTGATACCTGTGTTCACAGACTAAGGATTAGGCCTCAAATTCAAGTGTGCAGTGGATATAGAAAAAAAAAACATACCTCTGTTAAAATGCCAGGTTTCTGAGATGTAAAAAAAAAAAGAAAAATCAGACCAGTATAGCAATAGCACTTAGATTTATATCCCACCCCATAGTGCTTTACAGCAGCACTCACCAACCTTTATGGCTTGGCAGCTTGGCGGTGGGGGAGATGGGAACTGTTCCACACAAGCAGTGGGCCAGTGCGCACACACCAATCCGCTGCTTGCACAAATCGAGCTGTCCGTGTGCCCCAGCCCACTGCTTGCGTAAGTCAAGCTGCGCATGTTCGTGTTGGCCTGTCGCTCATACAAGCCTGGTAGTGAACCATGGTCCGGGGTTGGGGACCCCTGCTTTACAGCACTCTCTGAGCAGTTTACAATGTCAGCATATTGCTGCCAACAATATGGGTCCTCATTTTACCAACCTTGGAAAGATGGAAGGCTGAGTTAACATTGAGCCGATGAGAATCGAACTCCAGACTCTGGACTAAGTTAGCCTGCAATATTGTATTCCAAGCACTGCGTCACTAGGGCTATTTTTTCTATCTTGAATGTAACATAAGCTGTACAATTCAATTGAAAAACAAACTCAAATCTTTTAAGTGGAAAAATAATAAAAATGTACAATAACATGGTTGCGTAAGTATGCACACCCTTAAAACTAAAGCACTTTTTGATTTTATGAGAGCATTCAATCTTTTGGGGTAGGAGCCTATCAGCATGGCATATCTTGCCTCGGGAATTTTTGTCCATTCTTCCTTGCAAAAGTGCTCCAAATATGTCAGATTGACAGGGCATCTCCTGTGCACAGCCCTCTTCAGGTCAACCCACAGATTTTCAACTAGATTCAGGTCCTGGCCCCCACTGGGCCATTCCAAAATGTTGATCTTCTTTTGGTGAAGCCATTCTTTTGTTGATTTGGAAGAATGCTTAGGGTTGTGGTTTGGCTGAAAGGTGAAATTCCTCTTTATCTTCAGTATTTTAGCAGAGGCCTGAAGATTTTGGGCCAAAATTGACTGATATTTGGAACTGTCCATCATTCCCTCCATCTTGACAAAAGGCCCAGTTCCAGCAGAAGAAAAGCAGCCCCAAGCATAATGCTGCCGCCACCATGCTTCACTGTGAATATGATATACTTTTGATGATGTGCAGTATTGCTTTTGCACCAAACATACTTTTTGCAATGATGGAAAAAGTTTGACTTTGGTTTCATCACACCATAACACAATTTCCCACATTTTTGAAAGATTTGATGTATGTTTTGTAAAGGTAGCCAGGCTTGGATGTTTTTCTTTGTAAAACCCTACTCCATAGACCAGACATATGAAGAATACAGGAGATTGTTGTCACATGTAATACACAACCAGTACTTACCAGAAATTCTTGCAGCCCCTTTGACCAGTTTTCATCAATTTTAGAGGGACATTGAGGTGCTGATAATATCACTGTTGTGCCATATTTTTCCCATTTGTTAATGACTGCCTTCACTGTGTTCCATGGTACATCCAATGCCTGAATTTTCTTTTATATCCTTCTCCTGACATACCTTCCAATAATGAAATCCTTTAATGTTTTGTAAGCTCTTTGCAGACCATGGGTTTTGTTGTAAAAGGCAACTGAGTAAATGTCAGAAAAGTCCTACTAGAACAGTTGAGCTTTATATGGGCTTGAACAGAGTCACTTTAATTGATGTCGGGGGGGGGGGGGGAATAACTAATATTTACCATCAGTTTGAATGCCATTGGTTAATTCTGAACACAGCCACATCCCTACATATAAGAGGGTATGCTTATGCAGTCACATTATTCTAGTTTTGTATTATTATTTTCCCCACTAAAAGATTTTAGTTTATTTTTCAATTGAATTATACAACTTATAGATTATATTAAAGGTGGAAAAAAAGCTGAATTGATTTATCTTGGTCTGTTTTTTTTTTAACATCTCAAAAACCTGGCTTTTTAATGGGGTATATAGACTTTTTATATCTACTTTAGGCTCTAAGGTGTATCAACTTCTGCTATTTTCCGAAATTAAGATCCAGCCCAGTAATATATTTGCAAAGTGCAGTTTCTTTAGATCAGCCTTTAGATCAGACATGTCAAACTCACAACATCACATGACATAGCGTGGCATATCGGAGCTTTTTCCCCATTGCCGGCAATCGGGTGGGCATGATTTCCTCAGGCCAGCAGTTTGACACCCCTGCTTTAGATCAACTAACACCCTCACATGTTGGATTATTCTCATGCTGATAGAAATATTAAATTATAATTGAACACATCTGAAAATGTTAGGATAAGAAAAGCTGGTTTAAATCATATAAGAGCACATAAATGATACTCCTTAGATGCCATTAGGGCAGTGGTTCTCAACCTGTGGGTCGGGACTCCATTTGGGGGTCAAACGACCATTTCACGGGGGTCGCCAAACAACGCACTCCGCCATTTTTTTCCCCTTTTCCTTAGCTGTGCTACTCCCTTTTATTCTATTGGCTTTTGAAAGCCAATAGAATAGACTCTCTTGAATAGAGTCTAATTCTATTGGCTTTCAAAAGCCAATAGGAATTGTCCAGGCTGTCTCTGCCCTGCTGAGCCCGCCAAAAGTCCCATTCTGCAAACGGTGCTGCACCAGTTGAATAGTCCTCGACTTATGACCGGTTGAGTAGTCCTCGACTTACGACCGGTTGGGGGGTCACGGCATTAAAAAGATTGAGAACCACTGCATTAGGGGATCTGGGTTGCGAAATTCCCTTTCAGTTTTGTATCACTTTGCTGCCATCCAGTGGTGATCTGGATTTTTGCAGCCTTGATCTTGCAGCTCTATCTGTGAATAATCAAAGCCCATACATGCTAGCATACTGGAAATTACATTTTTTCCTAAGCACATCACAATTTTTATTTCTTGAATTATTTGTGCAAAATTGAGCTCTGAAGTTGACCAAAATGAGTAGATGTCACAAGTATTAATCTAAAAAGTGACACCCTATCTATAAGAAATGACAATATAACAGCTTTGCCTCGTAACAATTTTTTTTTCTTTTTCTGTGCAAAGTCCAGGAAATTTTAAAGTGGCTTAAACTTGACTAGGCAATTCCAATCCTTTTGTTAATTTGTTATACAATAATTATAGAAATAAGATCAAATAGTGCAGTTAGAGACCTTAATTTTTCAATTCTCTCTTCAGCTAGAAAAAAGTAAGAGGAGAGATTAATGTCCAATTTGCAGAATTTTCTGGATTAGGCAATTCACTAATTTTTTTCTGACACTTCCAATAACTCAATATTGTTTTTTCAGGCATCTATTTCTGTGACCAATTAAAATTATTGCCACATTATGGAAGATATAGCCTGAACTAGGCAGTGTTAGCCAGATGTTTACAGCAAGATAGCTGTGGCTTTAAAAGTTAATATTATGCCACCATCCCTGAAAATGCGCAAAACAGGTTAGATGTAGATATTGTCTATGAAAATAAGTAAGAGGTAATTTTTGGATTAATTGCTAGTAGGTCAACTTCATTGTTTGCACATTACTGAAACAAGACCTCTTCAATATCCACCGGTTTGCTGAAGATGTTAAAGCGCTTGTCTGTAGCCAGCCTCTTGGTAACATCTCTGAGAAACAACCGCAGCTCTCTCAGTGTGTTTTCTTCCTGGTCTTCCATTCTCTGCTTTTCTGCTTCTGATAGTTGGCGGGTAGGAGGTGGCAATGCAAGAGGAAGCACCTCCATATCGGAAACAGCTAAAACAAAACTGGAAGTCAGGCAAAGTAGGGTTTTTGATTTATAACTCCACATGCTGAACCCCAAACTATTATGCTCCTCAACTCAGTTTTGTACATCATGGAAGAACCACTTAACTGTAGAACTTTACAGTAAGCAATTGTACCCATCCTTCTTTCAATCAAGCAGGTGTTGACACCAAACATGATGGCAGGCATTTCAAGCGCCAACATGGCTATTTATATTAATAAATACCAGGAAAATTGTGCAGAGTATAGACCACAGAGATTCTGTGCTCCTCCACATAGTCTACAAGTTTCCAGCATTCCTTCATCACTGCCATTCTGATAGGATTCAGAAATTCAAGAATTCAGAAATTCAAGAATTGGAGGACCAGAGTTTCCCCGGGCTGTTGTACAAGATTTATGCAGTAGACACATTTGTGACACTTAATTCCAAAAGGAGTTGGGACCAGGCTTAAGAGCCATATGGTATGAGATTAGAAATCCCCCTCAATTACTATTTTCAAAGGGAATAGGAGGCACACTAATTTTTCAGGCCAATGCTTGCATTTAGTTTTTTAAGTGGTCTGTCAGATAGCCCCATAGGGAAAAAAAATGCCAAAGGCTACTATCCAACTGTCTATATACTACCGTGTTTTCCCAAAAATAAGACCTACCCTGAAAATAAGCCCTAGTTTTGAGGTGAGGCGACACCTGCCTCGCCTCGTCGGTCCACTTCTTCTGCGGCTGCTCACTGGAGTGCCACATGCGTCAATCTGAAGCTCGGTTCTCAGCTTCAGAGGCATTTCCTGAAGGCCCCTTATGGCAAAATGGAGGCCAGGGGCGATGCGCGCGAGTGGGTGCCAAAGAAGTGAGCCGGTTGGGCGAGGCTATCAGTGCCGCCGCTGTGAGATAAGACCATGAAAAAGACATCCCCCGAAAATAAGACCTAGTGCCTCTTTTGGGGACAAAAAAAAAAAGACCGGGTCTTATTTTCAGGGAAACATGGTACTAAAACTGTTGTGTCTACAGTCTTTAACTGGGCAAAATGGTACATCGTATTTCAACGAAAGTACCTCAAGTGGGCTAACTTAAAGAATGCTAGGATCTATTACTCCCAAAGGAATAAAATTTGGAGAAGTTGTGGCTGCTTCGGTGCTACTGGGTTGCTGCTGCTTCAGTGCCAGCACCATGCTGCTACAGTCATGTGATCCTCATTTTCAATATTCCCTGACAGCTTCCTGGTCCCTCGTATATTCCCTCTCTCTCTCCCCCACCCAGCAGCAACAACTTACTTGCATTTTGGGAAGCGAAGGGAAGAAGAGGAAGGGAGAGATTCAAACACTCACTACCAGCTTTCCATAAGGAAATTCAACAATCACCCGACAAGTCACAGATTGTCTGGTTTGATTTCTAATTATCCTCACCAATGAATTCCCCCCCCCCTTCAGAGCTATTACATAAAGTGTTCATGCAGGTCATATTTTTACTGAACTACAAAAAGAAAATTCTTCTGGTTAGTCATTGCCAGTTCAAGTTTTATCACAATATAATTCAGTAAGAATTTTGCCTGAGCAGACAGCACTCCACCCTCATTTATAGTGACTTATATTAGCTATTTCATTCCACACCTGCATTTACACAGCCTGGAAATATTATTCTGGAATTGTTAACAGTTCAATTTGGCATGACCTGCAATCTTTGCCACTTAATTTTTTATGCTCAAGTCTGCAATGTGTATTAGCTGCTAATTGTGAACAGATCTGGGACTTGAACTTTGTCATTCTGCCCTGTCCTCTGATTCCACCTTAAAGCTAAAACAGAAGAGTTAGCAAATTATATTTGAATATAAATCCCATGTAGTATAATGGTCTATTGGTGTTATTTTTAATGTTTAAATATACAAACAATATGATTTTCATATGGAAAAGGCATACATTCCAGATTTTCTAAATCATTAATTTACCTGTGTGTTTTCTCCTTGGAGGAGGCATTGATGCCTGATTGAGAACCAGTTCTTGGAAAAATTTGTGCCTGTCTTCTTTGCTTGGTCTCTGAATATAAAAAACCTCTTCATACTGAATTTTAAAGATACACTTCACCTACAGGAAAATAGCAGCAATTAGAAATATTGAAAATATATTCTGGCTATTTCATAACCAATGGTTAATGGTTCAGCAATGAGGAAGAATACCATTCCATACGTAGAGAATTGAAATATTCTGCCAATTCATAATCTATGATGTCAGGAATATTTCAAATCCCTGTAAATATATCTGTTGCCCTCTATGAATGATGGGACTACAATTCTCAGTGGCCCACATCAGTTATTCCAGTGGTCCAAAGAATGAAAATTGTAACCCAACACTACTGCTTAAATGTTATGAAAGGATTTTTCCATGGTGTCTATAAAGTAATATCTGGTCTCAATTTTCTCAAAATAAGCTGACTTAAACATCTGTTGCCTAGAACACTGAGTCCCACAAAAACTGAAAAACAGAGCAGATGGCTGGAACCATGTGCCATTTGAATATGGCTACAATAGGTGAATAATGAAGAGGCTGGTATCTATGGCCATGTATTTACTCTCTGCTTATGAATTTGCTATGGACATAATAGAAAGACTGATACATTTTACTCCTTGTGGTCCACACTATACTTAAAAGCTGTTCTTTCGTTATCTATGATTGCAAGTTTTATAACTTCTTTTTGTTTGACTTTTCTTTCTATTTGTAAATCTTGTAAAACATATAACATTTTTAAAAAAAACATTAAAAAGACAATCTCTTCCCTCCCTGCCCTTTCTCTACTACTTTATAAACAGTCAAAATGACCACTCAAACTTTTCTACTGTATATGGTATAGCAGAATTAGATAGATCATCTTGGCAAGTAATAATTTATTATTAACTAGTTATACTAAGTTCAGTGGCAATAATTATGGCTAAAACAAGGTAATACAGAAGAAAATCAACAGTTTGCAAAAGTTTCCCAATTAATGCAAAGCCAGTTATTTCAGCAGTAACTACACAAAAGCTTGAGCATTTAGATCAGATATTTTTTTCCATTTTAGATCATTTGTAAATATAATTACCATCTAGATAGTTTGGTGTAGTGGTTAAGGTACCAGGCTAGAAACTGGGAGACTAAGAGTTGTAGTTCCACTTTGGACACAAACTCAATTGGGTGACCTTGGGCCAGTCACTCTCTCTTAGACCTAAGAAGGAGGCAATGGCAAACCACTTCTGAAATATCACCAGTAAAACTGTAGTCTCAGAGGCACCGCCCCCCCAAAAAGACAAAATTGTCAGCCTCTTATAATACTTTTTTTTTAAAAAAAAATCTGTCTAATAATTCATATTATCAAATTGCAACTTCCATTTTTAACATCTAACAAAAGAATTGTTAAATTCCCTCAGATAAAAAAAAGATGCTTATATAATGCAGTGGAGTGGAGGTTTCCCTCCCGTATACAAAAACTGACAAATTTTACACATCAACAAATGTAAAATGGTTCTCTATTACTTAAGTGGTGCTTGTTTATTTCCCAAGAAATCACCCCATGCTCACCTCTTCAGGCAATTCACTATACATGGTTTCAGAGGTAGAAAGTAGAAATATTGGTGAGAATGATGGTATGTCTTGCAGCAAAGTTAGAAAAGTTGCTCTCACAGTTTCACTGACCGCTTCCCACCAATCACCAATGTGAGGCATGTAAACAATACTTGGTAGCGTTCTTCTTGCTTCACGAAATATCTAGTTGAGAATATTAATATTAACAAACCTTAACATTAACTAAATATTTAACCAATACTTACGACTGTGCACAGAAATAGCGTTATGGAACATTTCAAACAGATGTTTTAGTAGAATATCCCTAAGTGTTTACATGTGTATATGAACATTTGTCATATAAAATGTATTTATAGTTTCAAATTCTCCTGGTACAGTAAAACCTTGATTTTATAGGCTCCCATTCAGCAAACTTTGATTTTACTTGCAAACAGGAAAAAGAATAATCTAGACTATTTATGTAAATTACCTAGAGTATGTACCGTACATTGAAATAAATTACATAAAATTTGCAAATTCAGTTTTATAAAATATTTCACTTTAGTAGAATTCCTCCCCCAACTGTTCCATTAAATTGTTAAATAAATGCTATACAATACAACCTCAATCTTTCACTATAAACAATGGCTTTATCTCTGAATATTAAATATAACATGTACTGCACATATAAAAATTATTATTTAAAATTAATTTTGAAATATAATAGCTTATTGAAAAATGATTTTTCTATATACAAATAGGATCTATCAAATCCTAAAATTTTAACTTACAGACTTAATGAAGAATAAACTATTTCTCTCTTCCATACTGTCCCCTTGCTCCTCCATTATAAAAAAGGACACAATATATTCTATTTGCCTGAAAGTTTCACCTCCTCACAAGGCAAATGGTACATAGTGGATCTTCACAGTGGTGGCCCCATCCTTTGGAAGACTCTTATCTCAGAGGTATGGCTCCAACAAATTAAGTTAAATTCTACTCTGTTTAAATGTGCTTTTCATATTTCATTTCTGGAGCTTTCGTGTCTCTTATAATTGGGGTAAGATATGAAATAAAATGAAGTACTATGAACTACAATACAATAAAAGTGAAAGAAATCTTCATTGCTGCAACACCTGACTTGTGCATAAACTAAAGTCAAGAAGAGAGGAAAAACTATTCTAAAATATGAAAACACCTCTGAACTGATTTTCTATGCTGCTCTCAAACACAATTTGGTGGTGAATAAATCTGGTTTCTGAAATGGTTGCTACAACCACTGTTATCTTGCTCAGTGGCATAGCTTAAGCATATTTGCTTAATTCAAGCTTCACTAAGGACAGCAAATAGTTCATTCTTAAGGATTAATCTTAATCTAATTTAAACAGATTCCTTTCTTCCACTTGTTTTTCCATATATAACCTGCATGCCTTCTCTGACTGTGTGCTTAATCTGTATCATCCAAAAACAATGTAAGCATAAAAAGCTATCTGAATGCCAAATCAGAGTAAAAATAACCAGAAAGTAAGTTCTTTATTAGATTATGCCCATCTCTTTCGGTATCATCCAAAGTCTTCCATGCACAATTTTGATACTTAAAACCAGTGCTTTTTTTGTAAAAAAAAAAAAAAAAAAAAAAAAAAAGTTCCGGAACTCACACACGTCATACAACCTGCCTTGCCTACCCTACAAGGTTCCATCCAAAAAAGGTGCCGGAACTCCGTTCTGGGTATTCTATGACAAAAAAAGCCCTGCTTAAAACAGCCAACAATATAGTCACAGTTTAAAAGTTAGGCTTATCCTGTAAAACAGCGGTCCCCAAACTTTCTGGCACCATGGACTGGTTTTGTGGAAGACCATTTTTCCACAGACTGGAGGGGGAGGTTTCATGTGCAACCTATATCTTGCACTCACTTGCCCGGTGAGTGCTGCTCACCAGGCAAGTGTAAAGAACTTTTACACTGTTGTAAATAACTTTTCTTGGTACCTTTCTTAGCTGGTCTGATGATATCTCCTATTCTTATTAAAACTCCCTTTTTTATAACTCTTCCTGATATCATGTGGAGTTCACAGCAGACATTTTTTATTTGCGCCCTTGGAGAGAAACTTTTTTTTTATATTGAAAATTTTTAT
Organism: Crotalus tigris; assembly: GCF_016545835.1. Lineage (NCBI taxonomy): Eukaryota > Metazoa > Chordata > Lepidosauria > Squamata > Viperidae > Crotalus > Crotalus tigris. The sequence continues at coordinate 1,260,651 of NW_024096756.1, read as the reverse complement.
TTTTTAGAACATACAATCATTTATAAAAATACAATAAAATTTTAAAATAGAGAACCCCCCCTTACCCTCCCTCCCACCCCCACCCCCCCTCCCTTCACTTCCCAGAGCAGAATACAGGGTTAAGAAAAAAAAAAAGAAAAAGAAAATTATAATAATTAAAAAAAAGAAAAAAAAAGAGAAAGAAAAAAAAATATCATAATTAACCTTTAACTCCATAACTTATAAAACAATTCTCTATAATATTTGATATTCATTCATAAAATAAATAAAACTTTTTAATTCCATATTTTTTCTGAATATAATCTATCCACCTTCCCCATACAGTAATATATCTTTCTTGTGTATGATCCTTTAAATAAGCAGAAATTTTTGCCATTTCTGCAAAACTAGATACTTTAAATATCCATTCTTCTAAAGTAGGCAAAGAATCTTTCTTCCAATATAGACCTACTAGTAACCTTGCTGCAGTTAATAAATTCAACATCAAAGTAGTTTCTTTTTCATTTAAGTCAACAAAAATACCAAGTAAAAATAGTTGAGGAGTAAACTTTATCTTCTTTCTAAAAATCTTTTGAATGTTCCACCAAATCATAATCCAAAAAGCCTTTACTTTTTTACAATTCCACCAAATATGAAAGTATGTCGCATCATTATTGCCACATCTCCAACATTTGGGCTGTATGTTGGAATACATACAAGATAATTTTTTAGGATCTAAATGCCATCTATAAAACATTTTATAAAAATTTTCTCTCAAATTTTGAGCTTGTGTAAATTTAACATTTCTTATCCAAATTATCTCCCATAAATCCAATGAGATCGGCTCCTGTATATTCTGAGCCCATTTAATCATACAATCTTTAACCAATTCTGTTTCCGAATCTAACTCTAATAAAACATTATATATTCTTTTTATATGAGCCGGACCTTGGTTTTTAATCTGAATAACCAATTGTCTATCTTCTAGTGTTATTCCCTCTTTCTTGTCTACAGTCCATCTATCCATTATTTGTAAATATTGAAACCATGACTGTAGAATATTTTGCTGCCTTAATACATCTAGGGATTTCAAATGCCAATTCGAACCAGAACAAATTAACAATTCTTTATATGAAATTTTATCAAAATTTGTCCCCTTAGAGGTTCCCTCAATTGCATGTCTGGGAATCCCCCAGATAGGTATTTTATAATTTAATCTATAATAATACTTCTTCCAAACACGAAGTAAGGCATTCCTCAAAATATGTGATTTAAAAGTCCGATCAACTTTCTTATTAAAAATTAAATATGCATGCCAACCATATATTAAATCCCAACCTTCCAAAAAAAGAATATCCATATTTGTTAAATTAAGCCAATCACTTAACCAAGTTAGGGCGGCTGCATCATAATATAATTTCAAATTGGGTGCCTTAAGTCCCCCTCTTTCTCGAGCATCCTGTAATATCTTAAATTTAACCCTTGGTTTCTTCCCGGCCCATATAAAATTATTGATACCCTTTTGCCATTCCTCCAAATTTGCCTCTTTTTTAAGAATAGGTATCATCTGAAACAAAAAAAGAAACTTTGGTAGAACATTCATTTTTACAGCTGAAATTCTCCCCAACAATGACAATTGCAATTTTTTCCAATCTATTAAATCCTTTTGGACTTTTGCCCATAGTGGTTCATAATTGTTCTTGTACAATTTTCCATTTGAAGCAGTTAGATATACTCCCAAGTATTTAACCTTTTTTACCATCTGAAAACCTGTGGCTTTAATCAAACTTTCCCTTTCTTTAACTGACATATTCTTAGATAATATCTTAGTCTTATAATTATTAACTTTAAAACCAGAAACATTCCCATACTGTGTTATAAGTTCTAATAAACCATCAATCGCCTGATTCGGCTGTTCCAAAATTAAAACCAAATCATCCGCAAATGCCCGCAATTTATACTCATTCTTCCTTATCTTTACACCCTTAACTAACTTCGATTCCCGAATCTGAATCAATAAAATTTCCAATGTTAAAACAAATAACAATGGGGATAATGGACATCCTTGTCTTGTCCCTTTTTGAATATTGAAATTCTCAGTCAATCCCCCATTTACAACAATTTGTGCAGATTGCTGCTGATATATAGCTTTAAGTGCATGTAAAAAATTATCCCCAAAATTCATTTTCTCTACCAAAGAAAATAAAAATTGCCAGTCCAATTGATCAAAAGCTTTTTCAGCGTCCAAAAAGATAAAAGCCACAGGAATCTGATTATTCTTATCCAAGTACTCAATTAAGTTAATAATTTGTCTAACATTATGTTTCATATATCTCCCTGTTATAAATCCTGCTTGATCACTATGAATCAAGTCTTTCATAACCTGCATTAATCTATTTGCCAAAATTTTTGTAAAGATCTTATAATCAACATTCAATAATGAAATTGGCCTATAATTCTTAGGCTCTGTAAGATCCTGATCTTCCTTCGGAATCAGTGATATAAAAGCTCTTTTCCAAGAAGGAGGAACTTGCATACCCAACAAAATACTATTAAAGAGTTCCTTTAGTGGCTCTATCATTTCTTCAGATAAAATCTTATAATACCTAGAAGTCAGTCCATCTGTTCCAGGAGACTTTCCAACCTTTAACTGCTTAATAGCTAAGCCAATTTCCTCCACAGTAATTAAACTATTCATCCCATTTTGTTGTTCCTCTGAAAGTCTAGGAAAATGTACTGATTGTAAATATTTATCTAATCCAAACCCCTTATATTATCACTTGAATATAATTTTGTGTAAAAGTCCAAAAAGCTTTTTTTAATCAAATCTTGCTGAAAAACCTCAGTACCTTTATATTTTACTTTCTCTATAATTCTAGCTTTCTGTTTCTTTCGTAACTGATAAGCCAACCACCTCCCAGGCTTATTCGCATTGCAAAAAGTATTATGTCTCATATACGACAGATTGGTAGCCACCTGATCTGCCATCAACATGTTAAATTGTTCCTTAAGCATCTTTATAGATACCTTTAAATTATTATCAGTAGGGTTAAGAACCAACTCTTGTTCTTTTGATTTGATCTCTTCTTCTATTTCTCTACGTCTTTGTGACCCTTTTTCCCTAAAAACTTTATTCAATTGAATCAAAATTCCCCTCATATATGCTTTACTAGCGTCCCACACCATAGACATCGATGTTCCCTTATTCATATTTATAGTAAAAAAGTCCTTTAAATGTTCTTTACACTTTTGTACGAACTCCTCCCGATTAAATAAGTTCTCATTCAATCTCCAGGATCTTCTATTCCCGTCTTCCGAATATAACTCCATCCACACCGGACTATGATCTGACAATGTTCTAGGAAAAATTTTCACCTTCCTCACTCTAGGGAGGAAGTCACTAGTAATCAAAAAAAAATCAATCCTTGAAAATGACTGGTGTCTATCAGAATAAAAGGTAAAGTCTCTATCACTTGTATTCCTTTCTCGCCAAATATCAATAAGCTCCAATTCTTCCTTCAAATCAAAGAAAGTCATAGGTAATTTAGTTTGAATAAAAGTTTTAGAGGAACTTCTTTTGTCTATAGTTGGGTCTAAAACCCCATTCCAGTCACCCATCAAAATTACCGATTTATAATCCAACTGAGATATCTTGCCATGCAGCAACTTATAAAATTGTTTCTGTTGTTGATTGGGAGCATATAGTCCAACAATAAGAACCTTTCGGCCTTGTAATAATAATTCCACAAAAAGATATCTTCCTTCAGAATCAGCCTCAATTAGTTTAGCTGAAAAAGTTTTCTTCACATAAATTACCACTCCCCCTTTTTTCCCAGGGGCTGGAGCAGTAAAATGTGTGCCCAGACGGGAATTCATCAAAAATTTAGAATCCTTTAAAGTTATATGAGTCTCCTGCAAACATATCAAATCATTATTATGTTGTTTCAAATAATGGAAAATCTTTCTTCGTTTCTGGGGCACGTTTAAGCCATTAACATTCCAGGTCAGGAACCTGACCATCTCCACCGGCCTGGAGCCTCTGGAGCATGGCCTGCAGATCTGCTGTCGAAGATCTTTTTGGTCTTGCCCCTCCCACAGGCTCTGTAACAACCAAACTTTCACCACTCTTCTGCAACTGCTCTTTTTCTTTACGTTTATGGGCAGCTCGTGTCATCCTTTGCTCTTTTATGTCAGAATTCGGTGCAGCTTGTTCCATAACCATCATTGATGAGGCTCCTGCCATAAGAGACTCTTCCGTCATCCTTATTTGTGGAGGTGGTGACAATCTTGCTTTTAAGATAGACTGATAAAAATCTCTTGCTTTGGAAACAGTAGTTAATCTGTGACGTATCCCTTCATAATTTACTATTATTCCTCTTGGAATCTCCCATCTGAACTGAATTTGACGATGTTTCAACTCATCAGACAAGAAAGTAAAATCTTTTCTGGCTCTTAAAATTTTTGGAGGTATCTCTTTTAAAATTATCACGTCTTGATCAGCAATTTGAAACTTTTGTTTGTAAAAAGCCTGTATAATTTCATTACGGATAGATCTTCTAGAAAAATAAATAACCACATCTCTTGGTAGATTTCTCTGTCTAGCAACCCGTGAATTAACTCTAAAAAATTTTTCTATCTCATTCTCAATTATTTCAGGCCGCCAACCAATATTAGGAGCAATATCTTTCACAATAAGCATCTTTAAGTCTTCCTGAGGGTTCTCCCTCAGGCCTCTGATACGCAATGCGTGTTCCATCTCCCTATATTGTGAAATGATTTGTTCATCCTGTGTAATTTCTATCTTGTTCTCTACCTCCTGCATTCTAAATTCCATCCTTGATGCATTTTCAGTAATCTTTTCCATCTGGTCATCAATCCTTTCTATGTGCAGGGCTAGGCCCTGAAAGGCCAGAAGGATATGGTCTCTTACTTGTTTATTCTTTTTCTCCAATAATTCTTCTGTATTAGCCCTCTCTGCAATTATAAGATCTTTTACCTCCTCCTTAATATCCAAGGCATGCTGTTTTAAAGCATCTTGTAAATCATTAAGAGAAATTGCAGGAGGAGGAGGAGAAGGTGGAGGTGATTTTGGTTTCTGAGATGCAGGCTGAGGCATTGGAGAAGAAATAGGAACCTTAGGGGCGGGAGGCAGACGTTTTGAAGCCATTTTCTTAAGTTCCAAGAAGAAAGATTCTTATTGAAAAAAAAAAGGGCACAGTTCTTTTAAGTGTTCTTAAAAAAAAGAGAAAAAAAAATAGAGAAAAAAAGAGGAAAGAATAAAAGCCAAATTCTTACTTCTGTATTTAAAGAGTTAATCTGTATCCAGGTTTTACTCTGTAATGCAAATCAGGCAAGAAAGACGATCGCCATTTTAGTTTTCACTTTCCCTTTCTTCTAAAGGGAAAGTGAACAAAAGAAAAGGAAGAGGAAACTTGCTGAAGTTAAAGGCACCATCAAACTTAAGCACAGTCTCTCCTGGTCTGCTCCGTCTGCTTTCAAATACTCACAAGCAGCTGGAAAAAAAAGCAGATGTGGAAGCGGCAACTTGCTTCATCCCAAAAACTTCGGAATGAAGTCTCCCTGGAACGCGGAGTTGCTCAGGCTCCGAGGGAGCTCTACCCTCCGATCCCCAAAATAACAGGAATCCAGGGGAGCTCTTACCTCTACCTGAGAGCTCTCCTCCTCCCTTTTTCCCAGGGAGGAGATTCAAGCCGCGGGACAGCTGATTGTCAAAGTCCCGCGGCTTTTACACGCACCAGGAACGGGCGGCTTTGTAAAACGCCGCCATTCGTCATCGCTGGAACCACCGGAAGTCGCCCTTGGAGAGAAACTTCTGCCACTACCTAGCACGGAACTCTCAACCTTCCAAGTGGGAGGCGAGCGTCTTCCCCTTTAGGCCACTATGCTGCTCTTATATCCCTTATTCTCTTTACATGTCCCGATTCATTCAAGAGTCATAATAAACCAAGAGTAAAATACTTGCACTCAGTGGACATCTACTTATATAAATAAATAAAAAGACAAGGATAGCAAATCCCCTTCCTTACTAGCACTGATGATGTTACCTAGTTTGGATAATGAAACATCTGCAAGAAAACAAGCTGAGAGAGCATCAAGGACCCTTTATTTCAATTTTGAGCTGCAAATATTCTCCTTTATCAGTTCAAAGATAGCAATATATACAACTTTTCTTTTCCCCACTAGAAAGTTCTGGAAACCTCCCTGGAACATCCTTACAGATAACATCAGGGACTACAGAAGGAAAAGAAGCTAGCAAAAGCTATGTCCAACTTTTTCCCCCAGCAGAAATATTTATTCCTCAAATAAAAATTAGCTCCAAAAAAATCTTGTATATAATTTCAGTGTCATGTTATCTCCCTTCAATTTACCAGCCAGAAATACAGGGAAGATAGACTTAGAGATTTATTTATCTGAGGAAATAAACTTTATGAATACATCAGAAAAATCTCTCCCTGGTAGTTAGGAAATATTTCTGTTTGAAATTTCTCCCATGCAGGCCACATAAGAGCATGGACAGCCTTTGCCAAGGATATCAAATAAAATCCGCCTTTTAAAAAAACTTTGTTTTATATAAGGAATCTATCACAGAAGGATCCTTAAGTATTTCTAGCAACACTATACATCAAAGAAACATTGGGATATTCAGCATTTATAATTTAATGAAGGTCTCCATACACAATGAAAATTCAATAGGTGCTACATTAATCAAAAGCGATATAGATGCAAACTAACCTGTGCACATGATTCTTCAGGCGTTTTGGCACTGACCGAATAAAGTGCTGGCAGATCTAATCTGTGTACAGCAATTTTTTCAAGAGAATGTAATAAAGCTGGAGCAAGGTGTGAAGTCTGACCTGAATCCCTTTCTCCGGAAAGTAGTAATCTTGGCCTGTAAGATGTGGGCTGGTGATAAGCTGACCTGCAACAAAAATAATATTTTGATCAGATCGACAAAGCACTTATTATAACTTCTATATTTCTACTATATTAGCAGCATGTGAATAGCCTGTAATATTTCATCGTAGTATATTTTCAACATTGTCTAACCATTATCAATACTTTGATAGAGTCAAAATACTGTGTTTACAATTTACAAAGAGATTAATGTGAATTGTGTTGTATAAGCAATAAGCAAAATGACTAATTTCACATAAAAGACTTGTTCCAACTGTATTATACCCTCCCTGTCGCAGGCCAGTACAACAATCACAATAACCACTGCTTAAGAATAACCCTGAATTATTTTATACTATTTTACTTTATACTTTATTCTGTTTTAAACTGGAAATTCATTTAAGCAATGACAAACTGTAATGATTATAATGAACAAAAACAGATTCAGTTTTAACACATATACAGAACAATTTAAATATCCTATATGTTTTCTGCTGTAAAACTTTAAATATGAAGTTTATTTGAACAGTCTTTTTGCTTATATTATAGGGATGTGTTAAATATTAAAAGAGTTTTACAACACTCAACCCAACACAAAATATTACACCTTTTTGAATAATTAAAGCAACCATGCCTCTTGCAAAACTCTTCTGGGTGTTCTGGAAGATGCTGTTATGCCCACTTCAATTTGCTTTTTTCCTAGTAAAATTTACAATCATGTTGTTCCTCTAGAAAAATTACCCTAAAAGATTTCCTTGAAACACTACAAACTTTTTATAGAATCAAAAGTCGAATTAAACTTTATTACAGATGAAGACCAGCATATTTACTTGAAACATGATATCAAAGACTTTAAGTACTACTATTTTTTTAAACAATTACCAAGTTTCACTATCCTTATAAATCTTCCTATATTTTATTGGTTTTATTATATGATTGCAATAAAACTATTGTGAGTAAAAATATATATAGCAAAATAAGAAAATGCAGCCCTTGACCTTCATGGAACATTCTAGAGCAGGGGTGTTAAACTGCCAGCCCGTGTCATGTGTCATGGCAAAACCACGCCCACCCCATTGCCTGCAATGGAAAAAAGGTTGTGATAAGTCACGACACGTCATGTAACATTGCGAGTTTGACATCCCTGTTCTAGAGTGTTGGAGTGCCTTCCTACCATCTAAATTGCTTTCATTGATTCCCAAAAACCTGCAGCACTGTTTTGTTTGTTGTTTGTATTCTGAAAAGAAGCTTGGACCAGAGCCATGATCCATCTAAGGCAGTGGGTCACCACAACATGGGGAACTATATTAGGGGGTCGCGGCATTAGAAAGGTTGAGAACCACTGATCTAAGGATAGAAAAAAGTAGGGTTTTTTCCCACTGGATGGGAAGAAGATAATTGTTTCCATCTATTCTCAAGAAAACCTGTGCAGAATTTTTTTCTCAATCAGAAAATTAGATAGCTCAACAAATCTCAGTGCCACAATGCTTCCTATTGATGGGGGGGGGAGTTTTTTAGAATGTTATATAAAAAGCAAAATTACCAGTTAAGTGTAGGAAGTAAACATTTCTATCTGCTTTGGTTTATGTTTCCCCTAGTTTCTGGAATCAACAACCTCACAAATCCCTTCACTGGCCAGAAATCAGATAAGCTTCTTATTGTGTCTACAGAGAGCTGTCCAATAGTCCCTTTTAAAAAGATATGTTTCTTGCTGGAGAGGGACAACCCACAAGATCATCTGGAGGTTTGCTGTGAGAAATGTTCTAGGCATCTGGCAAATAGTCACTTGATTTTGCTTGAATTGATTTAATATTGGATTCTGACTGGACAAAACCTCTCAAGATGATAATAGCAAGATCGTCTGTGGTTCCCTAGGCCTAGTTTGAGTGTATAACTAATGAGTCAGATCAGATTTTCAGGTCTACTAATAGAGCCACCTGTTTCCAGATAGTCCTCATTTCATCACCAGTGACTTAATAATGTTCAAAGTTACAACCAAAAGTATTTACAACCCAGTTCCAGAGTTCCATCACAGGAGGAGGCATGTGTGTACACACACACACACACACACACACACACACACACACAGAGAGAGAGAGAGAGAGAGAGAGAGAGAGAGAGAGAGAGAGAGAGAGAGAGAGAATGAATGAGAATTGCATGATCGCAGTTTGAGCCCTTGGCAAAGGTCTTGCCTTTATAGCTGGCTGCAGCATTCCATGGGACATGACACAATTTACTATGTTATTTGCCCTTCATGAGGCTGCTGGATTAGGCAGTGGTGGGATTCAACTATGCGAACAATCGTTTCTCTGTGTGGATGCTGATTTCAGAAGTCCATTCTGGGCCTGGGCAACAAAAAATTAGCTACCAGTTCTGCCAAAGTGGTATGAACTGGCTGAATCCCACCACTGGGATTAGTCATCCGACAGCTTGGTGTCATGTATTATCAGCACATCAATGATTGGTGATATTCAGTTGTATATTTGGATACTCAGCAGATTAAATTACTGTATTTTTCCATGCATAAGATGCTATTTTTTCCTGCAAACACCCTGTTCAAAAATCAGGTGCGTCTTATACAAGTGCAGCGTCTTATACACGAAAAAAATGATGGTAACTTCCGCAGTCCAGGGAATGCCTGTGCGGGTTCTTTACATGGTATCATGCCGTCTGGTGCAGGTGTCAAGCCCCTGTAGGCTTGCCACTAACGGGAGGGGGCAAGATCGTCAGATGGTGGTGTCCGGAGGCAGCAAAGGGGCCAGCAGCATGGATGGCAGCGACAGCCCTTTCCCTCCCTCATACCTGTATGCTGGCCGGGGACCCTGTGGAACGCAGCTGCAAGGCCGTCCTGCTTGATAACAGCAACCGGCTGAACTTCCGGATTTGCCAGCTCAGCTGTTCAGCGCTCTGCCAAACAGCTGATCGGCACAGAGAAACGGCAGGGAGTTTAAAACCTGCCTTCGCTTCCCTTGCTGTCATGCCGGTGTTCACACCGGTTTGTTTATCAGGGTCAGAAGGCTGCTGCTGTGAACTGACTATGCATGCTCATTGTGCCGGATGCGGGTTAGGTGGGTAGGGGATGGGGCCCACCAGGAGGCATCTATTTAGAGCTTTGTTTGCTGTAAGCTTGGAACTCACACACTCTTATACAAGGGTGTGTCCTATACACGGGAAAATATGGTAAGCTAAAAAGTTCTAGTGTATAGGTCTGCATGGGAGGAATGGGCTTAGGCTCAACTCTGACAAGACTGAGTGGCTGTGGATGTCTGGACCACGAGTCTGGATATATTCCATTTTTAGACCTGAACAAAAGTGTACATTTTTGGGGGGGACTGGTACACAATTTGGTGAGTCTTCTCGAATTCACAGTTGCTATTCAAGGGTTAGATGGCAACAATGGCCAGGAAAATCTTTCTGCAAATTCATCTAGTGTATCAATTATCCTATGTCAGAAGCAGAAGGCACAATCTTTCACATTTGCAACATTTGTAACAATGTACTCTACATGGGACTGTCCTGGAAGACCATTCAGAATCTGTAGCTGGTCCAGAAGGCAGCAGCACAGGCCATTAAAGGCATGTCCATATAACACCTTTGTTTTGTGAATAACAATAGTTATAAGCAGGCTTTTGGGTGCAACTCAGGGTGCTAATTATTATCTATAAAACAGTACATAATATAGGGCCTGGGGGACTGTCTGTTTTCCATAACTCTTGTCCATCCTAAATTATCTGGCACAGTTGGCATGGTAAGGGTCCCATCAATTAAACTGTATCATCTGATGCAGCCCTTAAAACTTGGCTATTCCCTCAGGCCTTGGGCTGGAAAGGATGATAGACCTCTTGTGAAATGATTAGCATATAGGAATTCATGTTATTTTTCTCTAAACATTTGTTTTTTTATTGTTTGTACAGTACTTTGTACACTACCCACAGTCATTATGGAGTTGTGCAGCCTATACCGTGTTCCCCCCAAAATAAGACCAGGTCTTATATTAATTTTTGCTCCAAAAGACGCATTAGGATATATTTTCTGGTTAGGGCTTATTTGGGGGGAAATACAGTACTAAATGCATCTATCTGGCTGATGATGTTAATTGGGGCTTATTTTTGGGGTGGGGCTTATATTATGAGCAACCTGAAAAATCATGCTAGGGCTTATTTTCCGGTTGGGTCTTGTTTTTGGGGAAACACGGTATATTAAAATAAACAAAATATGATGCAAGGCATAGTTTACTTAATTTCACTTAAATATTTACCACAGCAATGGGATCTGTAAAAAAATATTTAACTTCAAATTGTGAGTCTGTATTACCACCACACATAAATTCTTCCTATTATAAATGCACTGGATTACTATATTTAAAAATATACTTTCCCACAAGTCATTAAATATCTATCAAGAACCATTGTTTATACTGTTTGGTTCTTAAGAGGCTAATGTCAAGATCTGATATATGAAAAAATGGTTAGACATCTCAATTTTTATATTAAAATAATGTTGTACATAATGTGCTAGTATGTTTACTTGGCACTGAAAGAGATGTGTTGGTTTAATTTTTGATGAATACAGTACCAGAATTATTAACTTACATTGTATAATGAAGGTAAGGTTTATGTACAGCAGGCGGTAATTGTTTCTTTGGTGATCCCGGCTGGCAATTAGTTTCAAATATTGATGAAACATTTTCATCTTCACTATCATCCAAAATTAAATTTGGTGCATCTGTTTAATTAAAATAAAGATCTGATTAATATATAATATTGATCCCCTTGGAAGTATTAAAAGAACAATAATTTTCCAACACAGATTAAAATACACAATCCTTTCACAGAGAAAAAATTAAAAAGTCAAGCCCAACATATTCAAATATTTAATCAGCTTAAAATTCTTTCAATCCTGTTACAGAATTGATATTCTCAGTTATCAACACAGTTCTTTAGGAGTTATCATTCTGCTTAGAGACAATGATGAAAAGTAAAGGAAATAAAATAATTTTGTATTAGCTAAAAACCTCCTAACAGTCTTCATCAAAAAATTACCAGAATACAAGTTCCAATTAGTCTCAACACTTTCTGACCTTGAGGACAAAATAACAAACAAAATCCAAACCCATGTGTTTTAAAGGTCATTCACGCAATTTCTGCATTCTTATACAATGAGAAAGCTAAGGCACCTTTTGGGTTTCTGAAAATGTCAAATTGCCAAGCCCAGTCTAAACATTGCTAAACAAAATAAACTTGGAGTAAATCTGTACTTTAAAGAGAGCAAGAAGAAACATAGAACAAACTATGTTGGAATATTCATTTTTTTAAAAAGCAAACTAAATTTTTCCCCCTAATATTTAGCGCTTCTCTCAAGTTCATACAAGGAGTTGTTTTATTTCAATGCCTTATCTGTCATTGTTTAGAATAATTAAGAACAGATAACACATATTTTTGTCCACTTTGTTTGGCTAAAGACAGTCTGTGATTTATTGATCCAAAAAAGAATTATAACTTTGCATTTGCAAGACTTCCCCCTGCATTACATTAAGGTAGAGCTTCACTCTGAATGATACTCTCCTCGCAATATTTTCCAATAAAAGTTAAGAGTCGCACTTATACAGAAGTGATACTCATTGCCCATTATCTCACTTTATTCATCTCACTGTTGAGAACCGATCACAGCAATCTCTGAAAACCAATAATAGTCATCAGTCAAATCAAGAAATATGTAACTGATTAAATTACTGTACAGGCAACTTATGACTAGTCACTTAGCAACTGTTCAAATGGGCCTCATGGGACTATGTTCAACATGCATTTGAAGTTATGATGGCTGCTCTCTCGCCACAATCACACAATTGCATTTTGAGTGCTTGGAAATCAGTCCACAGTTATGGCCATTTGTAAGGTGACCAACCGTCCTCCTTTAGGGAAGACTGTCCTCCTTTTGTAAGTTCTGTCCTCCCTCGAAAAGTGTCCTTCTACATGTCCTCCTTTTCGATATTTGAAGACTAATCTGCAAGGCTTTTTTTTTTCTCATCAAACGCTCAGAATGGCGCTCAGGCACCTTTTTTTTCGATTTTTTTTTCCAACTTTTGCATGAGCTGTGCTACTCCCACTATTGGCTTTCGAAAGCCAATAGGAATTGTTGCTAAGCGCGCCAAAACACTGGTTGTCTGTATTATTGTTGCAATGAATAAAATGGTTCTTTTATTTACGATATTTTTTTCTTCAATTTATTTGTGTCCTCCTTTTCATTGCAAAAAAGTTGGTCACCTTACCATTTGCAGTGTCCTACGGTCATGTATTGCAATTTAAGTTTTTTTGCTAGAAACGTGCATTTACTTCTGGCAAAAAAGGCCCAATGCAGATAATGGATTTGCTCAATGACCATGGTGATCCACTTAACGACTGTTGCAAGGCAAGTTATAAAATTGGGCGCAATCACATTGTGATCCACTTAATAGCCAGCATGACTTCCAGACTCAATTATGGTCATAAGCTGGGGACTATATGTATTTGCTGTATTTATTTATTGGGTTTATGCCCTGCTGCAGTCAATCACCTCTTGGTGGCTTATAATAAAATGACAATTTAAACATCTAAATTCTCACATATATGAGAATAAGAGAAAGAAATATGGTACAATAAATTAAGTCAGCAAACTCATGAAAATGCTTTCTGGAATAATTTACTTTCTAATCGTTTCCAAAAGGCTAGAAGGGAGAGAATATGGTTTGACAGATTGCTTGAGATTGTGTTCTCCTTCTCTTCTTGGCCCTCCCCCATTGTTAGGATGACTAGCTGCCAATCAAACTACAGTTGCCAATCAAACTGCAGCACTGGGCAGGAGGACAGGCAAGATGGCTGCCAGGAAGTTCTGCTATTACAGGCCTCATTAGGAAGAAGCTGGATAATCTGAGCCCAAATCCAGGAGTCAAAGTAAAAAGGCAAACTAAAAGATGAGAAGAGGCTACAAAAAGGAGGCAGCAGCTGAGAAAACGGGGGGGGGGGGAGGCAGAAAGAGCTGGCATGAGGTAAAAGGTCTTCAGATTTTTTCCTTTAGATGGAATAAAGACTCAGAATAAGAGGAGCAAAGGCAAGAAGGCCAGTCAGAAATAAGTAAGCAAAGATTAAAAAAAAGTAAAGACTTTGACAGAACAGAAATAGCAAACAGAAACTAAAATAAGAGACAGAGTGAACTCTATAGAAAGAAATGTCTAGGTGTCTAAGAGTTGTCTTGGACAATTCTGCAGAGCTATACTGGGAATAAAACAATAGAAATATGGAAGTCCATCACGAACAAATATATAACGGATACAGAATAGAAAGATATGAAAATATAGTGAAATTTGACTTTGAAGAAAATAGTATAGGTAAACAGTTTAGAAATACTAGTTCAAATAGAAAATAATTTTATTATTAAGATTCATTTCTGCACTAGTCAAAGGCATTGATTTACAGTGTTCCTTTTTTATTTGTAAGCTTTCCTTTTGTAAAATAAAAATTTCTTTCCATCCATTGAAGAAAAATACAGAAACCCAATCAATGTCTAGTGTTTTGTGTTTACTGAGTCTGGGTCAATTTGATTATTAGTGATTCAAAAAAACAAAACAAAAACCTTTTGGGCACCAGGAACCGATTCCATGGAGAGAGGTTTTTCTGCGGACTGGAGAGCGTGTGGTTTTGTGTGCTGCCTGCATCCTATGGATAGGCCTTTGCTTGTTTGTGTGGACTGGTTGCTGGCGTGCCGTGGCCCAGTACCAGTCCACAGACTGGGGGTTGGGACCCCTGTGCTACAACAGAGAAGCAGCGCCACCTAGCTGGAATTTCAAGGACCAGTTGTAACCACCACTTGTTCAACATCATTGTAACTTCAAACATTTTCTGACTGAGTGGTCATTAACTGTGGATTACCTGTACTTTCTTTTTTCTCAAAGCTCAAGGCAAGTTTCTGAATGTTTTGCTTCATAATGGTTTCTGAATGTTTTCCCCAAAGTCATCCCCTTGGCTCCCTAAATTCAGAGAGCAAAAAACTCTCTGAATTATTATTTCAGATATGCCCATTTTTTTCTGCCATCAGCTTATTTTTATTTTATACTTTATTGCCATTCACTTCTACCACCCTATCATTTAAAAAAATCAATCTTAGGCTTCTACAGGAACTAAGAGACTGCCACAAAATGGATTAAAAACACAGAAATACCTTCTCTTTTGTCACCCTGACTGAATTCAGCATGAGGAAATACTTTATGTAAAACAGCCAGAATTTCGTTGAAGGTTCTTTCCAACACTGGCCTTATGATGGGAGACAAAGCATGCCCTGATGATGTTACAGCACGTTGAGAAGCAGGCACGATATTCTGCATTGCATGATAGAAGTCTTGTGCACTGAGAACTATTGAAGAAACATCAAGCTGCAATTTTTGACTACTCGCATAGATCTGAGGATAGCGCCGTCGCAGGGCAATCAAGGCAGCTTCAGTACAAAGTGCTTTTATGTCAGCGCCACAGTATCCTAAGGCATGAAAATAAAACATACAGTGGTTCTTTTAAATAGTATCGATATTTTGTGCATGTCAAGCACATCCACAAAGCTGAATGTGAACAGCAATATTCTACTGGATTCATACTGCACTGAGCAGTGTGTATAATCTAGATGATCTAAGAAAATAAATATTTAAATCTTCTTTTAAACAAAGAATACACATGTAAGAAACCTGTGAGAGAAAATCTAGGAACCTATAAAAAAAGGAGAAATATACACATACAAATTAATGTTAATGTTAATCTATACATACATGAGTGGAATTGTACCCAACTAGCTAGCTAATAAAGCAGTAACTATGACAAAATGGATTCTCTTCCTATACCAAAATGTCTTTTGGGAAATGAGAACCAAAATAGATCAGGCAGGAAAGAATTTGAAAATTTTGTCACTTCACATACCCTTGCGCATATTATAGATAGGTGTGTGTGTGTGTGTGTGTGTGTGTGTGTGTGTGAGAGAGAGAGAGAGAGAGAGAGAGAGAGAGAGAGATTAATTTCAAGGAAGTATTTGGCAATGACACCTCCCCTGATTTAATTAAAAAAAAGAACCTTTGCTTTGGGTTCATGGGGAAGAATTTCTATTTTCTACATTGAAAGCTCAGTAACTAAACAAGGTGGTGAGTTCTGTCCCTCTGCTTCCATGGTAACTATTTAATGACCATCCTCTCCAAAGATCAAGGAGCAACTTCACTGCTAAAGTGCAAGTTTCATAGATCATTCTCTACAGTTACTGTTATCCTGCAAACCTTCACAAAAACTCAAAATGTTTAGATTGCTATATAATTTGGGCTGGAGTACCGTGCAAGATTATTTTCTATTTTCTAAGAAGGTTTGAACAAAATTAAGTGCTTTGTAAACCTAACTCAATTTTATTTCCACTGGCTGAGAGCCAGAAACCGGGATTTTTTTGAGCAATGTTTCAGTGTAAACAGAAAAAAATCCCCATTTCAAAATCCATGTTCTTTCATAGTATTTGCTATCAATAAATGCCACACAAAATCTAATTTCTGTGCCTTATTAGCCTCAAGTCTAGCTCTTGATAGAATTTTTAATTAGTTTATGGCTCATTTTCTCAATTTAATTATCAGGAGATCCAATCTAAAATTGAGTCCTATTCACTTTCCTTTTGGAACAAACTGCATTCCAATTTGTTTCCTTCTTTTAGGGCAACTCTGCAAGAAATTATACTGCCCAACAAAGTAACTGAAAGCTTTCAAAAAAAAAAAAATCCTTGTGTAATGAAATATGCAACACTTAAAATTTATGTAACTTGGCTGCAATCATTGTATGTCTCAGTGCAGTATTTTACCATTCCTCTTCACTGACAAATTGTTATCTTACAGAATGTAAATACTTTTTAGTACTAGGTGCTAGTAAAAATTACCTACATAATAAAGCTCCACTTTGGAATATTTTATACAAATAAAAGGTGGCTATTGTCAGCCACTGTCATGTCACTTGCTTATCTAACCATCCATTGGCAATATTCTGTGTCTGGTGTAGTGTTTCTGGAAGGTGCTAAAATAGGATGTTTCTGGATGACTAAGCCCTCTAATTAAAATTCAAATGATGCAATGTTCAAACTCAGGGCTGGAACTATAGATTACTAGGCAAAATATGCTAGTTTACCAGGAAAAACAATAAAGTTATTTACCTGACTCTATAGTGGAAAGCAGAAATAGAAACACTTCCCCCTCCAGAATGTTGAATTATCATTCTCATGGTTCTTTGTCATTGGTTAGCTAGTGGAGTTTGATAATTAAATTCAAAACTCCTGTGAGTGAGTGTCTGTCTGTCTGTCTGTCTCTCTCTCTCTCTTTGTAGGCTATCCACTCAGAATGATTCTGGATGACATACAGAAGCATGAAATCAGTACAACAATCAAAACCATAAAAAGGAAAAGGCAACCAAACAGTCAAAGAAAAGAAGGTCAAGACTGTTTGGAACTCTGAGAGGAAGCTGTTTCACTGGGCAGCTGTCATGACAGAGAAAGCATGCCTCCTACATATCTTCAGATTACATCACTTAATAAATGGAAACTGAAGCATGCGGACAGTCAGTTCTTACAAAATGGGCAGATACAGGCAACAACCAACATCTTGAATTGCATTTGGAAAACTACTGATAACCAGATCAAGTAACAGTGTTACATAGGCATAGCATATCATGGCCTAACTCCTTGGGCCACCATGTTGTAGACTAGCTGAAGTTTCCAGATAGTCTTCAAGAGCATCCCTCTGTACACTGCACTTCCGTAATCTGGTCAAGAAATAACTAAGACATGAGAACATGCGAATAAGCACAAAAGCGCGAACACGCGCATACATACACACCATACATAAACCCGATCTAGATGTGAGTGCAATTGTAACACAAGGACTTATCAAAGGTTTCTGGGCTGCAGCTGCCATCTATTTCTCAGGTAGGAGCTGTGAGGTGTTTATTGAACCAATATATAAATGGTTAAAAATAAAACTTAAGCCTGCTCATAGCATAGTTGATTTTAAAGTACAAATAAGGCCAGCATACTGTGATATTCTTTGATTTACTCTTTCTATCTTTTAACAATCAGAAAGAAGAAACTTCAGGATAAAGTTCTCAATAGTCTGATAATAGATTATGGGAGAATTGCTTTCCTGCAATGTGCCTAAACAATATTACACCTAATAGTTTTGTATTTTATATATATATATATATATATATTGACAATATTCATATTTTAAGTTTTAATATTTTATATTTTTATTCTGTGTTTAATTTTATTTTTCCATCTGTGTACACTGCTCAACAGTAAAATATCTTGTATGTTTTTTTCTGCATTAAACATAGCATATAAAGGAAATTAATAATGCATTTATGCAATGCGGAAATTCATAATATTTTAAAAAATATGGAATAATAAATAGAAAAGAATTTCACATGTAAAAAGATATGTAACGTTAAAGAGTTTTAAATGAAGTATGATTTCAGGAAAGAACTGGCATGCAAGAGATTGATATGAGAGCTATAGCATGTTTTGTATTTACCAAATAGTATTTTGGAAGATGATCTTCTATAAAGTTCTGTAAAGTTATTTCACTTCAATATTTAAAAAGAATACAGCTATTCACTTGAAAAAAATTGTGTGAAGTAAAATAGTGCAGAAATGGAAGCTGAAGCTAATATAGCTTGATGCACTTAGATCAAAATAAAAAACTATAATTATCCATCAGGTTAGTCTTAAAATGGGAGTAAAATAAGGATTATCCAAGCTTTATGAGAGGACTACAAGCATCCTACATAGCACTGAATCAGTTAGCAAGTCCTCACAAGCAGCTGCCTTAGAATATACACATAAAATATAGAGAAGAGATACTAATATGAAATAACTTAATATAACTTCAGGTTCATCTGATGACCTTTGCTATGAAAGAACTTACCATCGAGCTGAAATTCAAGAGAGGTTTTTGAATTTTAATACCTCTGATGAGGTAGCCTCTCAAAAATTAAATATTTTAATCACTGTACAGAATATGTAACAGCAAGCAATGAGTTAAAAAGATGATGTAGTTAAAGATTGACGGAAATAAGAGCCACATGGAAAGTTATAAATTCCCAAGTAAATAAAGTTCAGTTGTCAAAAATCTTCTATAATTCAACCTTGTGCCCTATTTAATACATTATTTTCATTCATAATATATATTTATATTGGAAGGAAGAGTGCAATAAGAAAATCAGGTTATCCAAAGACTGAAAGCTTAGATCACATAAACTAAGATATATCACATTAAGATATGGAATTAATATAAAGAAATATAAAGAAGTTGTAGATGAGGAGGCTCCATGGTACCAAAGCAGATCATCCAGATTCAGTCAGTTTTGTTCCATACAGTATGCCCTTGTGAACTCTAAAGCGTCCTCCTTCCGTTATGTATTCAAGATGGACAATGATTAATATTTATAAGTTACTTATATGTAAGGGTGTAGGTCTATACATATGTTATACATAGTATGTTTAAATGCGTGTTATGTATGTGTACACTTTGAGAGCAAGCAACTAAATTTCATTTTTAATGTGTGCTATTGTGCCCACAGCAAAAAATGACAGTAAAGCTTATCTATCTATCTATCTATCTATCTATCTATCTATCTATCTATCTATCTATCTATCTATCTATCTATCTATCTATCTATCTATCTGTTCTTGGAAAGTGGAATAAATAAAGTAAATAATAAAAACAATGAGATTTGTTACCAGATGGAAACAGAAGGGGAAGAAAAGTCTTGAATTTTACTTCATGTCACAAACCATACATTACAGAAGCAATTGCAATCTGGAACAACTAAAATGCCTGAAGAATGAACACCTTCATTTTTAAGAGCAGATGTTAATATTGCCTTAACTGGTTTATTATAAAAAAGTATATGGGATATCAGCACATATTAAATATATCTGATAGATAACATAAAATAACCACAGACTGGAAGAAAATTTTGACTGAGGAGTCCTTATGAATATGCAAGTAAATGTTTATAAATTACTTAAATATAATTTGATGCAATCAGGGAGTTCTGTTAGTATGTAAAGTACTTGTGCGAGTTAAAAATTCTCAAAGTTTCAAGAGCTGGAAATATGTGGCTTTTATTTTATGATTTTACATCGTATCATCCTGACCTTATCAACTACTTCTATATCAATATTTTTTTTCTTCCCATCTCAAATTGTCTAGAAACTTAGAAAACGCTACATTTCCATTTAAACCTGCATTTCAAACTGCAGGAAAATTTCTGTAGAGCTTCAAACTCTGGTTTCATAAGACCTGAATGGCATAAGACACAGATAGATCACCAACTACGTTGATAATGCTTCTGGGTCTGTTTTTCAAAAGATGACCCAATGAAGTATGCTTCTATTGTTTTTATGCATTTTCTAGCCATTTTGCATTATATAGGTATTTCATGCAGGTCTGTATCCAGGTTTTCTTAAAACCCCACACAATTCCCATTAACATTTTAGTTTTCCTTTCAATAGAATTTAGCCTTAAGAAGCCACTCGGTAATAACTAGGAATTGTGTACAGATTCCAAGATCAAAATAAAACATTAAAATGTTTATATTAAGAACAAATCATTAGTGAAATCTATGATTATTAAGCATGTTACTTCTGCAAAATGCAGCCTTTTCTTCTTTATGACCCAAATTTTTCTTAGTGGCAATATGAAAAGCAAGCAAACTTTTCCGTCTAGAATTCCCCACAAGGGCTGAATAATAGAAAGTGTTTATCAATGACATCAAATAAAATACTAAGTAAACATGTGAGTTTAAAAGATGCACATAAATTTTTAAAATGCCGAACAGACTATGTATTACAAGCTTTTAAAACAAAAAATGACTCATCTTTGTAAATGATGAAAAAATGTTATTCTTTTATTAGACTTGCACAATATTTGTGAGATTTAAAAATAAAAAGATTCCTCTATCTTCAAAGGAAAATGGGATTTTTTTCTATTTTAGACTTAACAGATTTTCCTTCAAATCTAAGCAATCACCCACGTTATATGGCATATTTTTATAAGATCTGTAAGAGAGGTCTTCACATTCATAAAATATCACTTTTCAAACTGAAATATTGGTCAACGAAGGACTCAAATTGTATTTTCTATCTGCTAAATGATTGTTGTAGAGTCACTAAAAGAATCTATATGAAATGGATTTGGCACATGCTTTCTTACACCAGACAAAGCTCAATTTGTCATTTGTTGGATAATTGCTTTCTTCTCACCAGAAGATGTTGGGGTCTTTGCAGATCAAAAGTGGAAGAATGCTGCTTCGGAGATAGATGTTCCTGTGGATGAAGAGGATAATTCGGATGTACAGTATCTGTCTGAATGGATGGCGCTCAGTTTAAAATGTTATTGTTCTGTTGGAGAGTTGAATGATCTGATGCCGCTGTTTTTCAAAATTGAAGACTAACACAAGATTGACAGAAGGTGAGCATTGTTTTGAAGAGACTGTGTTTTTTAGTGATGTATTTGCAATACTAAAGTATGTCTCTTAGCAATCTTATTCTGATGCTCCGTCTTTAGTAAGAAACAACTGCAACAGTTGCTAATATAGTAAGATTTTTATTTTGTTCAGCAAATCTGCTTTGCAGTATTTCATGTCTGGTGTCCCATAATATGTTTTAGGTATGTATAGTGCCCAACTCAAGAGACAGAAAATCCTTTCCTGTGCCAGTCATTCACTTAAGCTAATTATACTTTAGAATTTGGAGGATTATTAAGGTAGATGTTTTTAGTTGCAAACCGTATCATAAAAAATATTGTAGGAAAGCAAGCATTTATCCCAATTTTATTTGTTGAATAATCACAGCTGATATTAATTCTTCCTTATAAAACTTTATCCTATTAGTTTTGGAATTGTTTTGCATAGTCCTATGAAAGAACATGGATCATGCCCATATTTTTCAAAATATATTAAGATTTGAGGTAATGACAGGAAACTTTGGCAAGTGGCATGAAAATAAATACTTACATTTTCTAACATGAAATAACATGAACCTTCAAATATAAAATGGAAAAATTGATCACAATTAGAAATTTAATCAGAAAGCTTCGAACATTCTTGAATGTTCTTTCAGGAATGAAAACATAGGAAGCAAAATAATAAGATGGTACCACTCACCAACACATTTTTCAGCTAGTTCTCCTAAAAAATGATTGGACAATTTTGGATTCCAGTCCCTGGTATGAATTTGTAAAATGTGCTTTCTTGCCTAATAGAGAAATAAAGATATTTTTAAAACTTCATCACAAAATTATATCAAATACATCAGTCATACAAATAGTTCATCAACTTCTCTTTAATATATTTTCTCCAAAATCATTTAGTATAGAAAAGTTACTGAACTAAAGAAGTATCATAATAAAGGACTGCTATTGGAATGTTTAGGGTAGAAATATCGATAACAAAACTGATCCTAATAAATTTTTGTTCTAAAAGCAGCTAAAGAAGTAAGCATTACTCTCTTTTAATTATTTACTACTCTTTATAAATATTATAAATATAGCATAGTCTAATAAATATAACTATAATGATTCAAAGGAAGATTTCAATAAACATATGCTAATATAAAAATTGATGTTGTGAGCTATGCAGCAATGCTTCGGTTGGTAAACAGTATGCTCATAATCAAAAAGCTTCTAGCATGGTTGTTTTGAATAAGTTTCAAGCTCATATCAGAATGAAGTGCATTATATCTGGTTTCAGACAAAAGCTAACAATTCCACTGGGAATACTGAAGGGTCTAATATCTTGGATTGGGGTAGATATGATTTAACTTCAGCAATTTTCCACATATAATAAGCATTATCTGAGAGCATGAAGTTCTCATCATTTCAAAAATTAGCTTGGAATATGAAAGCACAAGAAACTATAAGACACATAAAGATAGCCTTTTATATGCCTACCTTTTGATCAGGCAAACTAAAAAGAAATTCCCTGTCAAAGCGACCTGGTCTCCTGAGTGCTGGATCTATAGAATCAAGTCTGTTTGTAGCACCAATGACAACTATTTCACCTCTGTTGTCCAATCCATCCATGAGTGCAAGTAATGTAGACACAATAGAGCTAAAACATATCACAACATAATTTTGCTTAGGGCAAAGTATTAATAGATACATGCAGCATTTCAAATTTAACTTTAAACAAACAAGTGACAAGTACATATTGCCAAAACAGAGGGTAAAGATAAAGATTTCCCGTTCAGTTGTGTCCATCTGGAGGGGGTGACACTTATCTCCGTTTCTTAGCTGAGGGAGCCAGCATTGTCCAAAGACACTTCCATGGTCATGTAACCAGTAGGATTATATGCTGAGGAGCACAGAATGCTGTTACCTTCCCACTGAAGTGCTACCTATTTATCTACTTGCATTTGCATGCTTTCAAACTGCTAGGTGTCCAGGAGCTGGGGCAAATAATGAGAGCTCATCCATTGCATGGCACTCGGATCTCAAACCTTGGCTGTCAGCATTCCAGCTGACAAGCTCAGCATCACACCACCTTTTGCCAAAACATAATTAATCCTGAATTCTACTTGTTTAGACGTTCATGAATATTGATTCTAGTTTGTGGCCCACTTTTCTATTTCCAGGGCACTTAAGTTATTCTGTGTGTGTGTGTGTGTGTGTGTGTGTGTGTGTGTGTGTGTGTGTGTGTGTGTGAGAATTAAAACCATTTTTTAAAAAAAAAAAAAATCTTAAATACTTAAAATCATTAATCAACTTGAAAATCCTGACTAAAATGAACATGGAAACTGGGAGCTAAACACAACTCTTAAGGAAGCGTATTTTTTAATCTGGGTGTGATGCAAGAGAGGGATCTTGTCTATGGGCAGATAAATGGAATTCTGAAATCAGGGTACATTTTTAGGAGGTCTCCTATTTTCAATATTATAGTATTTGGGCACACTAAGATAGGTGGCTGTTATTTGAGGATTTAAAGGTTAAAATTTGTATTTTGAATTAAACCTGAAAAACAGTCTGCAAATAGATTCTGAACATGATTTTCATGCACTTAGTGTCATATCGTAGCTACCAAATGTTGCATTAATTATGTAAGACAAGAAAATCTTTCACCATCAGATACCATGCTCACCCTCAAATGCCAACTCCATTCTAACAAAATGTAAAAGCTAGAATAAGCTCTAGTGCATGGTGAAGAGTTTAAGATACTAGCTGAGAGTCATAGTTGCTTTCCTGATCTATTCAATAACCTTAGTCTGAATGTTAATGTCAGACTTATAGAACAGTAAGTCTCAGACAGAGGTAAGAAAGAAAAGTTTCCCTTTCCCTTAATTGTTTCTCTCAATATTTTCATTTAGAATTAACCTGGATAACATAAATGTTTTAATTGTGATGTTATTAAAAAGCTAGAAGACCATCTAATTATCATGAAGGGGTTTTTTTTTTGTTAGATAATAATCTGAAAGGAGAGGCTATTCATGAAATAGTCTCTCAATCTATCTC
Organism: Crotalus tigris; assembly: GCF_016545835.1. Taxonomy (NCBI): domain Eukaryota; kingdom Metazoa; phylum Chordata; class Lepidosauria; order Squamata; family Viperidae; genus Crotalus; species Crotalus tigris. The sequence continues at coordinate 1,236,215 of NW_024096756.1, read as the reverse complement.
TAAGCAGGTAATTAATTCAATGTTTATTCTCATCCATGTCCTTTCTGTCTCACACTCAGTAAAGTAGTCCTATTTTCACTGCACAAATGAAAATGACTCCTTTTTGTATGCCAGGAACCCACTAAGTTATATTCAACATCTAAGAAAGGTCAAATGTTACAATCACTGGATCAATGGAATAAGGAAGGCAAAAGGTACTGAGTTAGGCTGAGTGGTGCAAACATTTGACAAACTAGCTATTTAATTGTCCCAAGGATACTTTTCAAAATGGCAACTGGACTTTCTTGGTTTTTTTCCTTGAAAACATTTCACTTCTCATCCAAGGAACTTCTTCGGTTCTGACTGCATGGTGGGAAATGGAAGAAAATTTCCACTATTTATGCATCCAGTACTACATACGCTAGAAGTAACATGCTAGTCTCACCTGTGAATTTGGTCTTGTCTACTGGAGCGGACAGGGGCCAAGCCATCTATTTCATCAAAAAAGATTATGGATGGCCTCATCAGGTATGCCTGGAGTAAGCAAAAAACAAAATAAAATAGATATGAAAATAATTTTTATACTTTTAAAAGCTGCAACAAAAATATCTTTAATTTCTGTATTGAATTGGAAACACTAAGGTTTTAGAGTTGACTCATAATTATAAAGCCAAGAAAAGCATTAATTCTGCCCTGTCTACATACTGCAGATTACCTTCCACAGCTAATAGGTAGACTTCATGATGCAAGAACTTGGTAGCCTCCACATGAGTAGTGATAGGGTGGATTAGGATTGGGGGAAGGTAATATGCTTATCCCTGCAGCCCCATGTCAAATGTGAAAATAAACTTTAAAAGCTCTGAAAAAAAAAAGAAATTGGACTTTCTCTGTAGCTTATTGAAAAATATTTCTGCATTTGAAAGCAGTTGATCTTTTGAGTTTTCTGAAAATTTTCTTTGAACTAAGCTCAATTCCCAATAACTCCTACTGATGACCTAAAATTTACGGACCTTTCTTGGTAACATTACAGAAGTGGTTTGCCTTTTCCTACTTCCAGTATATATTTTAACAGACTATCCTACAGCTGCAATCTTTCATGATGATCTTTCATAGATGTACTAATCAGGTCCATCCCTAATCGGCTCCACAAGATTAGCTATTGGTGGCTAGGGTGTAATCTACGCAAATACCATCTCATCTAATGCCAGTTACACAGATACAAGATATTTCTTCATGTCTTGTTATGATTCATGGTTACCCCCAGCAACTGTTTCTACTCTTTGCTGTTATTTCACATTTAATGACATTTTCTTTTTCCTACAATGACTCCAGCAAATATTAATAGAGGAACGCACCATGATCCAAGGCAGTTAACTCAGTCTGGCAATATGACAACAGGGACTGGAAACAAAATCAGTTTTCATCCAGCTATTCTGAATGGGAAATGCTTTTGCTCATTATGGCATTACCTTTGCAAACACAGGGGGGATCTATTAGCAATTAGCAAAAATGTTCAAATGAATCTCCCGCTTCAGCTGAAGGATGGAATACATAATTGTGTACTAACTTGATCAAAGAGGAGTCGAAGCTGCCGTTCAGATTCACCAACCCATTTGCTGAGACAGTCTGCTCCCTTCCTCATAAAAAAGGCAACCTTTCTGTCTCCATGAGTGCATTCATTGGCCAGAGCTCTAGCCACCAAGGTTTTACCTGTTCCAGGAGGACCATAAAACAAACAGCCCCTGAAGACAAATGGACAGACACAAATCACTATTTCTTTTTCTTTATAAGCAGCCCAGTATTTGCTACCCATATAAGGGACACAAGAGCTCAGTGATCTTGTGAAATGAAAGTTATTGCTAATTAAAAACAATGAAGGGGGAAAGGAGAAAATATTTACAAGGAGTGGTTATTATTTTTAATCTATGTTATTTTTTTCTATTTTAACAAAAATGTCATTCACTTTTTTCTAATATGCTGAGCCAATTTATTGTTGCATATAAGCATCATAAATTAACATGAACATCAGAGATAGGGCATACATGTGACATCTCTGATGTCGGGTGTCAAGTGGGCAGCTATATAAATCAAATATTCTGAACCAATGCAAATGAATAAAGTTATAACACTAGTTTTGTTGTAACTAAATAGCAATCTCCCAAACTTCCTGCTCTCATGCAACCATTAGTTCTGGTAAACTGGGTAAGGAGGAATGAAAAGAGTGATGAGCCTTGGGACAAAAATTAGTCTTTGTTAGGAAAATCCTATGCTTAGCTGTCTCATACAGCACATATACAGCATCAAACTTTTACAGTGAGGAATTTTGCCAACTTTTAGTTTCTCTGGAGGCTCTCCATGACTATTTCCATCTTTATTGGCATCTATTCATCTTTAAAAATTCAATAGCTCCTTTCATAAGTCACAGAACCCACAATGCTATTCTGCTTCTGTGTTACATTTAAAAATCAAGCTGCTTTTTTCACGGTCTTGTGAAACATACCAAGGAATCAAATCTAAATTCTGCATTCCTAAGTTACATGGATGTGAACTTAAATCAGAGAGGCCTTGCACATACCTGAGGACCTGACATACCTCAGAAGCCTTTTAAAAATTCCATAGTTTCCCAACCATTATTGAAATCAAAAGTTTAATTTTAGAAGATAATTCTGAATAAACAAACTTAGTTGCATTTTTCTTCGTTTAGGATGGATCAATATTGATTTATTTCATATTTTACAATATTACTGAACTAATTTTTCACAGAAGTGGAGAATAGTTTTCGTCTGACAGCTCTATCTTCCTTAGCTTTCTCCCACTTCTAGATTGGCAACTTTAAATTGTTAAAGATGTAAAATACCTTTTCTGCAAGAATTTTTTTTTAAGCAAGGTATTTCATCAAATGTCACACTAACGTATTTGACTTGGCCTATTACCTTCTTCTCTCAGCAAACTTCAATTTCAGCAACTTTCTCTATACCTTTTTTCCAGAGATTTGGAGGCATATTGGGGCATGAAGCAGAGAATCTGATCTAGAAATGGCTTTTTTTCTGCTTAAGGCAGACACTGACTCCAACTACAGACAGCAAAACCAGGAGGGTCCCCTCCCCCTTCAAATAATTTCTACTATGTTGTACCTTTTAATCTGACAAAAAATAGGATGTTAAAATAAAGAAATATGGGAAATAATGGCCCATGTGGTTTATTTTAATTAGATTACAATAATTCAGATCCAGCTTTTAGCTACTGTTTAAAATAACCCTAAATCCAACAAAGTTTCTATATTCTGGTAAATTAATTCAAGTGTAAATATGAACAAAGCCTACCTTGGTGGCTGAATTTTGAATTTTTCAAATATTTCAGGATACAGAAGAGGAAATATAACCATTTCCTTAAGTGCATGAATATGATTGCTCAACCCACCTATACTATCAAAACGGACCTAAAAGGAAGATAAAAAGCAATAAAAGAAATTAGTGTTTGGAAATATAGCTTATCATTTGCCCAGTTTACGTGGAAAAGCCATCAAACATATTTCAAACTTTCAGTAACAAAAATATTATCCACAATGGTTTACTTTTAATCTGGTGTAAACAAAGTAGCCATAAACATTTAATTCTTTAAGACTGAATTTTACAAAGCCGCTTAAAGATTTTCCTTTTAGCACAGATAGTCAATTCTAAACAAAGAAAAGAAGCACACCGATTTGTCAAGAGTCATTGGATCCACGTCAGCCAAGCTTGCTCCAACTTTCACCCGTTCACGCAGGACTCCACTAGCCAAATCTTCTGCTCTGAAATTCATCGGCAGACATCTATGACATATTAAAAAAAACAACCACCATGAATTTCATGCTGTATAAAGATGCATGCCTAGAATGGAACTGTGACTTTTCAGGTACAGTATTTCATCTTGTCCCACAAATACAAGGGGAACTTTAGTCATTAGAGAGAGAAAAATACGATTTTCATAAAGAAATAATGGACAAATAACCCCACTGCCACCCCCAAAAGTAAGAAAATTCAAATAATACATTCAAATAAATTGGACTGCATCTAAAATTACGTTCAGTGGAATTCTGCTAACAGTAGAGGAAGGAAGGAAGCAGGATGGGCCCAGTCTATAGCTCATGTGAAGTCCCTGGTTGCCCTTGTTCAGACTTCTTATTCTTCATATTCTTCTTCATTAAGACTTTAGGCACTTGTAGCAATCCCAAAGGGGAAAAAAACCCAGAAGGTAAAAATTTTAGTCCACACATTCTGATAATCAATGGCTATGCCCCATGTAACCTTCAGAAGAGTACAAAGACAATATTTAGCCCCCAGCCTAAAAATGTTGCCATTCTTTTCTTTGCGACCTCATATGCCCTGAAAAGTTGTCATATGGGTGCACAATTCTATAGAATAACATTGGAGGCATTCTACTCTGTTCTGGCATAAAAGGTACTAATTAGGACCAAAGAAGAACAATAATCAAGAAAAAACAATGCCTCATTCCTTTACCTCCAATAGAAATGCAAATTTATGTTCACAGATGGGCAAGTCTGAAGAAAGCCCATGATATCAAAACATGTTTTACATGTATAACTTCTATGAGTAGAAGAGAATATTTGTAGCTGAGGGTTGAATTGTGGGGTCCTTGGTGCTCTCTCTGAGCTTGGTTGTTTTCTTGCAAACATTTTATTAACAAGCTAGATAACATTATCAATGAGCACTGATGGTGTTTCCTATCCTAGTTTGGTAATGAAACATGTGCAAGAAAACAACCAAGCTCAGAGAGCACCAAGGACCCCACATGTATGACTGTGCCTCGTAACAGCACCCTTAATTAGAATACAACAATTTCCACATGGCTGGCAAATTTCATCAGGCCAAGCACATGGAACCAATCCATTTTTTTCCCATAGCTGAATAATGATAAAGAAATTGTTACCGGTTTCTCGCTCTTGCCATGCTTTTAGATTTTCTTCTTTCAAATCGTTCTTCATCTGAAGAGGTTGTATCACTACTATGAATGGCGTGTTTCTTTCTCCTGCGGAAGCAATAAAACATTTCACTGAAGACCAGCGTGCCCTGAATTGTGCTTAGCAAATGCTAACAAATTAAAACAGATAATTTAAAGGTTGCAATGTCTTTTGTTTAATGTTTCTCTTATTTTCATCATTTGATCTGGTTCAAATGCCAAAATACACTGAAATGTCAGAGAAGCAACAAGACAAAGCAATCCTTAGTCTTCCCTATACACACAAACTCTGTTGTTCCAATGTAAAGGAGAAATTGTGGTTTGATTTTGACTACAAAAGAGGATCAACATTTCAAGTTCTTTAAGACAGATTAAGCCACAATTTCTAAGTTGAACTATAATGGGAAAAGTGAACCCTGAAAACAACGCAGAGGAAAGACAATAGGTCATTCTCTATTAGGGATAGAACAAGAATCATCCCATTCATTCCTCACCAAACTTTAATTTAAAAAAAACTTAATTTATTGGCCCATCGTTACCATGAAGACTGTTTTCAAAAAAGCTAAAAACAATTTTATGCATTTATATTTTATACCCAAAATGTAAGAAACTGACAAAAAAAATGGCATAACTATTCAAAGATTGTTCATAAAACATTACTTCAGCAAAATTTCTGTCAGGAATGGCTTCCAGCATCTCAAACTATGACAATGGTTTAGATGGGTAATTTGAAAAGTATTTCTCTGCATTGTGTTATGCTTCCTTTCTTTTATTTTATAGCTGTAAACCACCTTAATATATATCAGTTGCTGCTAACAGAGGAGAGATGCATTGGCTTAGCTTTTGTATTTTTTACCCAGTCTATTCTTCAAGAAATTATTCCTGAAAGTCCAACATGATAACATAATGGCAATAGAAAATATCCTAGTATATTATTTACCTGATATGGCTTCTTCTTGCAGGAGATCTATGAATGTCAAATAATGTGTTTTCCCTTTTCTTTTGGTGTGCTGGAACTAGATAAGATAATCAAGTTGACATGTGAACATTTTTACAGAACTATATAAAAATCTAGTTCCTTGCTGTAAGACATCTTAATACTTTTCATAAATCAGAAATGTTTGCAAATAAGGTATATTTCTTCGTCCTCTCTTCTCCAAATTTGTTTCCTTAAATTCTGTGTTTATGTACTCCTAGTCATAGTTGTATTTTAATGAGTCATATTGAATTCTCGTTTTAGAACACCTTTGACTAAGCATTGCAGCATAATGAAGGCAAAAGCTTTAATAGAGCAAACTCTATATTGCTGACTTACAAAAGAATTCTCATTGAAATATAGTCATGTGCAATTATGTGTCTTTCACTATGGCGTAGTACAGTGTCTTGATTTAACATTACCAACACAAACAGAAAGGTAAAAAGCCAGGTTTATTAAATACTTCCCAACTCTCCCATCCAACATAATCAAGAAAAGTAATATAAACCAAAAAGTAGATTAATTTAAGAGTTTGCATGTAATAATAAGCTATAATATTAAACAAATGATGTACTATTAAACAAATTACCAAAATAATCACAGAGGTTAATTTATCTGAAATAATTTCAGGCAAGCACAAAATAGTAAAGCAGAAATTTGTTAAATCAAAATTATTCTGATTTATTCTTTATGAAAAACATAGGGAAATGGGTAAGCATTATGCCTTGCATGGATTTATACTAAACACTTTGCATGCAATCCCAAAAGTATGTTCTGAGTGAGTTGTCCAGTGAGTGGACAGAGATCTTAGAGGCATTTCTAATTTTATCAAGTGAACAAGTAGGGACTGTGGCAGAATTATTCATTTATTTATTATATTTACATTCTGGCACAATCAAACAGCTCTTGGTGGTCCTGTAAACATAACCACAAACAGGACTGTATCTACTTTTTTCAATAAGTAAATCAAAGAAAAGAAAATACAAGATACGTAAGATGCTACCTTAAGTACCTGTTCAAAACAGTAACAGCCCAAACTATCAACTGTTATAGAAATTTCCCTTTATACTCTATGTTCAACTGCAAAAAAGGAAAAAAAAATAAAACTTAGAGAAGAGGTAGAATATTATTTATTTCTTTTCCTACACATCAAGTAGCAGATAATAATTCTTCCTTCAGCCATTTTATCCTATTTAATCCTAACATTAAATAAATTAAATTTAGAGGAACGATCGTTGGTTTAACTTTATAATTATGAAGTTGATCCGTGATCCAGCTAGTTCTAATCGAATAATCTAACAAAGGTAAGATATTGCTGAATCAAGTTATTTCAGTTACATAAATAATTTTTAAAAATCTTACCTATAGGAGGCGCTTGGTATCTTTCTACTGTTTTTCTTTGTCTGAGATTATATGGACGATCATTTTCTTCACCCTCTGCCTCCTCTGCTTCAATATCCCCGTCTTCTTCTTGAGATTCTGGGAAAATCCCATTAAATATTTATAAAAGTGAACTAAGGTGATTTGCATAATATCTATTAAAGGGCACTGATTTGGATAGTTTGCAATATTCCAGAATAAACTTTATTGAAAGTAATATATTGGCAATTTAAACATTTATTTCCATATTATAAGGCGATCTATGAGACTTTGAACACATGAAAAAGCTATTACAATTTCAAAATCTGAATTATAAAATGACAAGAAAGGCCAAACAACAAAGATGTTTTCAGTCAGAATCCTGCACAATTCATTCCAAAGCACCATAAAATGAATGTCTGATGGGGAAAAAAAAACACTGATTAGAATTTATCAAGCCATGAAGGGATTACCAAGGCTTGAATTCATAACTGAAGAAGATCTGCCTGTTGGTATCCAACATCTAAGTTTGATTAATAACAGTTTTTCCAGACTATTAAGAACTCAAATAATTTTTCACTTTTATTTATCAAAGTAGCTGTCAAATTACTATCACCATTACCTTCTTCTTCCCCTTCTGTGGAAACCTCGTGGTGGTTCTGGATTCCATAGCTATTTCTCCTTAATGATTTCCTCCTCCTTTTCACTCTTGAGTACATATCCATGTTTTCCTGAAATAAAAACCTCAAGAATGATTTAAATTGCTAGCAGCTAAATATACATATAGCTTCCAAACTATATAGCTAACCAAATTCTGATAGTCATAACAAGTATTTTAATGAGAGAACCTGCATGTATGCAAGAGAGAGATGCTAAAATCATAGGCTAAACAAATGTAAGTATCTTTATTTGACATTCTGATCAGAGAACTGAGTGCTCTGTTTTATCTTAGGAACTATAAAAGAATGCATGGGAGGATTCACAAAATAATTCAGTTATTGTATCTATTTGGTACATGGAAATATTTGATTTTGTAAGAAGAGAGCATCTGTTCTTGAGTAAGTGCCCACATCTGGAGATAAGAGAGACACAATCAGCACTGTAGAACTCACAGCAGCAAGGCACTCTGACTAGCTGGTTACAATTCTCTGGCCTTGCCACCATGTGGCAATGTCAGGCACAGGTTGTTGCTGCCCCAAGAGCTGGAATCTACAGATATGAGCCAGAGACTCAAAAATTCTACCACTCAGAGCTACAGCTTCCCAGCAGCCAATAAGGTAGCTGGGAAGGGCGGGGCTGTTGCAAGCTGGCCAGCTCATAGAAGGGAAAGCCTTGTTGCCTCATCAGCTAGCTTCCATTTAGCCACTCATCCACCACAGCATTTTAGTGGTTGTGCAAGTCTCCAAAGTTGCAACAGATAAGACAGAGATGTTTTTCCTGTTCCTGCAACTTGATTTTGGATATCAGTTGTTACTATTTAAAGGAACCTAGGGAGTCAGAAGTCCTGAATCCTAACCAGTAAAATATGTATATGTAGATGGACTGTTGCGCATTAATCATACCATCTTACAGATGGCTGACTACCATATAATCCACCAGAACCCATGTAACGTATTATGAGTTACTGTTGTATTGTTTATGAGATAATACTACGTTGACACCTGTTTTCTCCCTAGCCAGCTGCATCGCTTTCTATTTCCCTTCTGTTCCTCTTATAAGGATTGAAAACTGTATATAGAATATTCAAAATCCATTTGATCCACTTTTATTAACAAGTGCTTTCAATGCTAGGCTATAACATACTCAAGATTTAAATGAAATGTAAGCAAAAAAAGATGAGATGAGAATTAAACTTACAAATTCAGTATCTGTCCACATACGCAACCGTTCCACTTCACCTGATCGCCTATTCCGTCTGATGTTAATATTGTCCATTTCCTGAAGAACAGCTTCAGCAGTACTAACATAGAAAAATGGTAGTAATTTATTGACTTATATATTCTGCCTTTTAATTTTTATAGATAACTCAACACATGCAATACTCTCTCCTCCCCTTTTTCCCCACAACAATAACTCTATGAGATGACTTGGGCTGAGAGAGATAGTGACTGGCCCAAAGTCAAATATGTGACAACTGCCTTGTGATATTTTAAGTAAATACAATAAGCTGGATCATAATTAAATATGTTTAAAATTAAATAAGGGTCCCTTATGATCCTTGGAAGATTTTGGTCCAGTAAATTAAGTCTGCTAGTAGAAAACATAAAAAAGTGATTTTTGCGTTATGACATTCCTACATCCTTTTAGAAGGAATCCTAAGTGCCAGAGCAGGTTTTTATGAATACAAGGGGCTGCATTTAAGGAAATGAACATTATCCTCTTCCAGTGTGAGCAGATTCAGTATTTTATCCCTGATTTATCGATATAGTTCAGAGGCAATATCAGATTGTATGCAAATTAGAAAAATAAGAGTCCAAAGTTTATTCCCACATTCTCTATAATTCCTGAACACACTCAGCTCTTAAAATTCTGGTTCACACCATTTATTGCAGGGATAGGGGGTTTTCCTTTCTTGCTGGGAACCTCATTTTTTTTAAATGTAAAATTTTGCCCCTAAGATGCTATGACCGTAAAGTGGATAGGCTGAAATGTCTGATCCATTTCTTTTCTATTTCCTAGGATACAGGTTACATAAAATAAATACAATAAATTTCTCAGAGATTAAAATTGGCTAGCTGAGCAAATTAAATGTTTACTCTACATATTTATCAGATCATATACTTAACAAAAGGTCTATAATCATTCCCCTTGAAAAAGAAATAGGAGATTGTAAAGTAGTATCTTAAGATTTCAAAGGGGACTTTAAAATTAACATTACTCCTTTCCTTCAACACACATCATCCACAAATATATAGAAACACATATTTTACAGGTTTTATTTTATAAACTTTATATTGCAGCTAGCTAGTAATTTGGGGAACAGCAGCCCCAATACACTTTAAGGGTGCCAATGTGAGGATGGCAATAGCAATAGCACTTATATACTGATTCACAGTGCTTTACAGCCCTCTCTAAGCTGTTTACAGAATCAGCCTTGCAATATCTCCAAGATCACAATTCAGGCACTTGCCAACTGACTCGCAATTATGTCATAGTTCTGACAAGCAAAGTCAATGGGGAGCCAGAGGAGGTTGCAATGGGCAGTCAGGTGAACCTGGGATGCTGCAACCAAACAATGACAAACGGGAGTGTTAGAACTGCCATCATAAGTCAATGTGGGCATGAGTCTTTGTGTCTTACAACTGTATCACTTATCAGTGGAGTTTCCATTCCCAAGGGAAGATACCTGTATGAAATAACTTGTAAAGATTTCTTTGCTTATTAATGTTATAAACAATGTACAATCTTTTCCTAAGACAGGTCAAACTTGCGACGTCATGTGACGTCGCGCGACGTATCGGAACTTTTTCCCCATTGACGGCAATGGGGTGGGCATGGTTTCCTTGTGATGCGTCTGGCTCGCGGGCCTGCAGTTTGACACCCCTGTCCTAAGACCTTCAGCAATTATGCTAAAATTATAAAATGAATAAGCTAAAGCATAGTTTTGAAATTTGATTATATAATTTACAGCAAGCAGTTCCTACTAAGAGAAGTAAAAATTCAAAAACTGTTTAATATGTATTAATTAATATATATTTGCTATTGTATGGTGCAGATACAAAATATTGATATAGGTAGTCCTTGTTTAGTGACAACAATTGAGACTGGAAACTCAACTGCTAAATGGAAAATCATGACAGCAAGTGTGTTTCTGATTTTATTTCAGCTTTCCTTTTTCCCCACCTTTTGTAATGCTTAGGTCAGCACTAGAATAATTAGCAATAAGGGAATTAATGCTTCCCCAGTGCTAATGTATTCTTTTTTATATGTATCCACATTATGTGCCTGCTTATTCTCTTGTAATCCCTTCCTCTGCAATCTGTCCATTCTAGAGATAGGAGGAAAAACAACAGGTCAGACACAGGATAATACATACTAGCTGGTTATAATGGCAAACATGTAACTAAGAGAGAGAGAGATGCTGTGAAGATCATAAATAAATGAAGATCATAAATCAAGTCACAAAGTAATTTTTTCAGAACCCCTGTAACTTTGAACAGTCAATGCACAAGGCAATCAGTAAGCAAGATCTACTAGTGTGCTCATCGATAAATCCTAGGCCATATAACAGAATATATCTTTCTTGCCAGCATGAGATAAAAATAAAGTATTTGGAAGCTGAATATTTAAATTAGGGGACCTCTGGTTAAATATATAAATAAAATGCTTCCCATAGACTGAAATATAACACAAACATAATTTTAACAATACCGTGAACTTATACACTATTATTATTGTATTATTGCATATAGTATTCCAACATACCTGTTTACCAATTGGTCAAACAGTAAACTCTGATTCAGACTTTCAAATCTGTTTTTTCTAGATCGACAACTTTTTCTAATTTCTCTGCCTCCATTTATACAGGCATGGTCACCGTCTCCCTTTTTTTCTCCTCGAAGAGAACAGCTTTTGAGAGCTGCAAATTTCAAGTTATAATATTAACACTGAGAAATATTAAGTATTTAGAATGTCTATAACAAAGTGCATGGACTGTTGCAAATGTGTACCAGTTGGGTTTATACTGTTGCTGTCGTTTTAATGGCATTTACATGAGCTACCCAGACTCTTATGATTAGAAAGGAAAAAAGTGTGTAAAATATTTACACTCACAGACATACATAGTCATGCTATTTTATCCAAAAAAAAATTCAATTTTAATGATAAATATATATTACTCTGCAGTCTTCATGCCAAATTTGCTTTGAGGGATTTGGGGTGCAGCCCAACTAGAATCAGACAGCACGGAGCCAGGAACAAGAAAATGGAAATAAATGAGGCCAATTTAACACACAGGTACTTAGTCATGGAACAATGAATGTAGCTTTTTTTTTTGCACTGAAAAAAGTAATATTGCATATTGAAAAGTTTGGGATGCAGAAAGAAAATTAAAAATATAAAAGTGTTAAGCATCAGAATAAGCAATTTAACTATGCAGTACTTACATAAGCTACGACCATTTGGTAGAGTAGCACCAGATTGAGAAGTTAACCTAAGAAAAATTTAATTTGGAAAATTAGCTGGTTGCATTAAAATTACAATTCACATAATATTTATAATATTTCTATTCCCAAATGTTACATATTGAATATAAATTATGTTATCATTTCAACTCTACACATGATATGAATATTTATTACCCATCTGTGTGTTTTAAAACAGTTAAGTAATTTTTATGCAGCTTCTACAAATGAGGGGATGGAGCAAAAGTAATAATTCACGGAAAGCAGGAAAGTGAATTTTTTTCATTACAGAGGACCACACAGGAGACTACTTTCAAATGATAGAAAAGGCTAAGAAAAAAAATGTAATTTATTTTACATTTATTTATTTATTTATTTATTTATTAGACTTATATACCGCTTTAAGTGCAAGCACTCTCTAAGCGGTGTACACCAGTAAGCAATGTATATATATATTTACATTGCCCCCAACAATCTGGGTCCTCATTTTACCTACCCCGGAAGGATGGAAGGCTGAGTCAACCTTGAGCCGGTGAGATTTGAACCGCTGGCCTGCTGAACACAGTCAGCTAAAGTGGCCTGCAGTACTGCACTCTAACTGCTGCGCCACCTCGCCACTTTTGAGTTGAATTAAATTATTCAGTCAATTTAATGATAACTTTTAGAATATCTCTAGAAAAGCGGTTCTCAACCTATGGGTTGCGACCCCATTTGGGGTCGATCGACCACTTTTCGGGGGTCGCCAAAGGCGGCGATCCGCCATTTTGTCCCCTCCGGGGGCGGCGCCGCGCATGCGCGCCGTGCATGGGGCGGCGCCACGCCTCCGGGGGGCGTCGTGCATGGGCGCCGCGCATGGGGCGGCGCCACACATGCACACCGCGCATGCGCATACCGTTTGTGTGGCGGGGGTTGCCGTCACACAAACATTGAGAAACGCTGCTCTAGAACAGTGGTTCTCAACCTTTTTAATGCCGCGACCCCCAACCGGTCGTAAGTCGAGGACTACTCAACTGGTGCAGCACCATTTGCAGAATGGGACTTTTGGCGGGCTCAGCAGGGCAGAGACAGCCTGGACAATTCTATTGGCTTTTGAAAGCCAATAGAATTAGACTCTATTCAAGAGAGTCTATTCTATTGGCTTTCAAAAGCCAATAGAATAAAAGGGAGTAGCACAGCTAAGGAAAAGGAGAAAAAAAATGGCGGACCGCGTTGTTTGGCGACCCCCGTGAAATGGTCGTTCGACCCCAAATGGGGTCCCGACCCACAGGTTGAGAACCACTGCTCTAGAACCATATCTGCTTCCAGAAGCCTTGCACAGCTTGGAGGACTCAAGTTATCCACTTCTGGTTTAAAGTTATCAATGAGAAAGCCCAATATCAGTTTTTAAATTTGATATTCACTTAATGAAGTTTAGCATTCCTACTTTTTTTACCCTTCTAGAAAGCATTCAAGCTAGTAAGGTTTAGGCTAGTCAGTTCATTCCTTTGAAATAATGACTTATGTTGATCTACCATCTCAAGCTACTCAATACAACATTTATAATTTATATGCTAATGTGATAAATGCTTTCAAATGCAAATATTTGAAAAGAAAATATCTATTATAAAAGAAAACTTTAATTAGTTTACGTTAATCAGTTTATATGTTCCAGTGCTATAATGCAGAGTATATATTTTTTCTTTGAAAAGAAAGCAGAATACTTTCAAGCTGAAATAGGGTCCTACCTCATAGTCACAATACAAAATTGAAAGTAATATGTTTCTCAGCATTATCAAAAGCAGCTAAATTTATTTTCCTTAGTCTGAAAGGTAATTTAGAGAAAGTTATATAAAATGATAGAGATCAAAAAAATTCAGAGTTCCAAACTGCAATTTGAATATGTCCAGATATATGAAACAATTCTTATTTTAGAATTTTGTCTTAAGCCTGTGCAAACCTATTGTGAATTTATCTACCACCCAACCTAATAACCTACTTTAATGGTTCTAAGACAAAAAAATAAGGGAGTAAAGAGATTTATTTTGATTTTGTACTGTTTTCTGTTGTAGAACATTCAACATCTTTCAAATTGTCTTCCATTCAAAGATGGAATACAAGAAATATTTGAATGGAACATTTTAAACTGGATTGATTTATTCCAACCTAGGACATTTTTTTTCCCTTTGGGTCATTCCATGTCAAGTGGTCTGATTTCAGAAAAGTGCCCTGCTCGACCATCACGGATTTTGATGAAATTTTGTGTGAACATGCACACATGTCCCCAATGAACATTGGTCAAGTGTTACATTTGCTGATGCAATACTTGCGGAGATATAGTCATTTGTTTGACCCGCAGCCTTCTACAGTATGACTCTGAGATTCCAGCAACTTTGAGACATAATATCTCTGGCAATATTTTGTTGAGAGAAACAAAACTTGGCCATCTTGTTCAACTTTTTGTGCTCTATTAAACAAAATAATAAACACATTCTCATGAGCGATCTCCATCTAGATAATTTGGAGCAAAGTTGGCCAAAAATATTGCAGCTCAAAAAAAAGTTTAAAGTTTGGCTTTTTATATCTCTGGAAGGAAATGTATGATAAATGTGAAACTTTGCGTGTAATAACTTAGCAACACAAAGTTTTCAAATATAAAATTTCATTCTCCTACTGCTTTCCAATAGTTTACAAATTGAGTGTAAAGTTGACGTTTTTTGTAAAAACACCCAAATAGAATATTTTCAGTCTACTTTTACAAAAAAAGACCTTCTGGAAACTCTGTTAAATCATTCTCATTAGAAAGAGCATGTTTCAAACCCCCTAAAAAAGTAGGGTTGGTTTTTCATCGCTGACGTATAAAGCCCTAAAAATAGACACAAAGTTGAGGACATTGCTATGGCAATGTCACATGTATTCTATTATTTTTTTTGTCTTGTTTGTTTTATATAGACATCATTACTACTATTATATTGCGTTGGTCCATGGTGACATTGTCACTACCAGTTCAGGCACTTGAACCAGCAACTCCATCACCATAGGGGGCACGTCCAATAGCCGTGCAACACCAGCCACAGGTGGGTTTCTTGGTTCAGGATCCCAAGCCTGTAGTTTGGTTTCTTCCTCGAGGTTCCTAAACCTTGTGTGGCTGCAACCCATTTGACAAACAAAATCACATAGCTAAACATGGGCTGTTGAAAGTTGATCTAGTCATGTCCAATGATTTAACAAAAGTGGCAAAAACAAATGTGAAGCCGGGTCAAAAGATTTGTTCCAAGTGTAAAGCCAAATATGTTTCCATGGTCCAAAGCATGGCAAATTCTTCGTCATTGGATAATTACAATATGGACATTTCAGACACTGTTAATCAAAGTTTGACCGATTTAGGGACTTCCCCATTAAAAATTCGTAAGTTGAGCAGTAGGGATAAAACTGGCTATGTGAAATGAAAAATTGAACGTGTGCAGAAAGTGGTAGCACACAAAATAACGTTAGCCACTGGAGTAGCAGCTGAAGATATTGGGCAAACTAGTGAGTCTGCTGCTAAGGAATGCCAGTCATGCCGGGATTACGCTGATCTAATCGAAGACACGAAAACGAAAATAAAAATATCTGCTAGATCGACGAAAGTTCAATTATTGACTCTGGCCCCAAAGAGTTGGTCAATACCGATGACAGCAAAAACATTTGGCATTTCAGAACATATGGTTCAAACAGTGAGAAAAATAAAAGAGAGGAGCATTTGTGCACTACCAAAGTTGGCAAACTGCTGCCAAAGAAAATTGCTGACAGAGTTTGAGATTTCTACGAGGAGGAAGAATTTAAGCAGGATGTGCCCCGGCAAAAAGGATTGTGTTTCTGTTCAGCTTGATGGCATCAAGGTTCACAAACAAAAGCAATTGGTACTATGCAATCTGAAAGAACTGTATGTGGCATATCGAAACAAATATGGTACTGAAATTGATTTCTCCAAATTCTGTGAACTCACTTATGTCGTCAGGTCAACAGTATCAATTCCCAAAAGCGACGCTAAAGAACGTGGCACGTAAATTCAATAATAAATACGCGATTGTTGGAATTTGGCAATTCATACGAACAGTACGGAGTTTAGCTTGGGAACCATATAAGATACCCACTTTAGGCTTGGGAACCTAGGATAAGCTGCCCAATTGTTGTCTTGGGAACCGGACAGATACCCACACAAGGCTTTGGAACCTCGAGGAAGAAACCAAACTACAGGCTTGGGATCCTGAACCAAGAAACCCACCCCTGGCTGGTGTTGCACGGCTATTGGACGTGCCCCCTATGGTGATGGAGTTGCTGGTTCAAGTGCCTGAACTGGTAGTGACAATGTCACCATGGACCAACGCAATATAATAGTAGTAATGATGTCTATATAAAACAAACAAGACAAAAAAAATAATAGAATACATGTGACATTGCCATAGCAATGTCCTCAACTTTGTGTCTATTTTTAGGGCTTTATACGTCAGCGATGAAAAACCAACCCTACTTTTTTAGGGGGGTTGAAACATGCTCTTTCTAATGAGAATGATTTAACAGAGTTTCCAGAAGGTCTTTTTTTGTAAAAGTAGACTGAAAATATTCTATTTGAGTGTTTTTACAAAAAACGTCAACTTTACACTCAATTTGTAAACTATTGGAAAGCAGTAGGAGAATGAAATTTTATATTTGAAAACCTTGTGCTGCTAAGTTATTACACGCAAAGTTTCACATTTATCATACCTTTCCTTCTAGACATATAAAAAGCCAAACTTTAAACTTTTTTTGAGCTGCAATATTTTTGGCCAACTTTGCTCCAAATTATCTAGATGGAGATCGCTCATGAGAATGTGTTTATTATTTTGTTTAATAGAGCACAAAAAGTTGAACAAGATGGCCAAGTTTTGTTTCTCTCAACAAAATATTGCCGGAGATATTATGTCTCAAAGTTGCTGGAATCTCAGAGTCATACTGTAGAAGGCTGCGGGTCAAACAAATGACTATATCTCCGCAAGTATTGCATCAGCAAATGTAACACTTGACCAATGTTCATTGGGGACATGTGTGCATGTTCACACAAAATTTCATCAAAATCCGTGATGGTCGAGCAGGGACCCCCAGACCACTTGAAATGGAATGACCCTTTAGCCACTACTACAAAATGCAACATTATCACAGAAAGAATTTGTAACTTAAAAACTTGGAAAAATTTTCTTTCCATAACAGCCAAGGAGTTAAACTGAAAAGAGGATATAGATATATACACCGGTGTGCTCTGCTGGCTTCATTGCTACCACTTGGCTGTACTACTAGCTGCCTAACAGCTGATTGACACAATACTGGGTATAACAACTCAGCTCTGCTGTCTACTGGCTTGCAAAATTCTAGAAAATTTAACAATAGGCTCTCATGAGCAATACAAGCCAGCTCTAATACACCACTGGATGTATATGTATATCCCGTCACCAATGCCATAATAAATCCAGTCAGACTGAAGAAATGTTTTTGTTTTTTTTTATTATATTTTATTGATTTATTGATTTATTGATTTTTTTACGATAACAATCCCTAGTGCTTAGCAAACAGTGTGTTGTCTGGATTCACATATTTAAAAACAATCAATAATAATTAATTTCTATAATTAATCAATATGTTAGTCAATGATATATTTCCTTGATCTTCTGTTCTTCCAGTAGTATTCTCCTTTTGTCTGCATTAAACAAATATAATTCTTAATATTTTCAATACATACAAGTATAAATAAGTATAAATAAACATTTTTCTAGTATTTGTACAATAATACCAACATATATCTTTTCTAATCAGCTTATATTTCAGCTGTATTTATAAAAGTCATCTTATTAAGTCATTATGTCCTGTTTTCAAGATTCTTATTTAAGCTTAATTTCCCCACTATATTCTTTTTTTTTATTAAAAGTTTTACAAATTACAATATAAACCCACCCATCCCCTCCCCCCTCCCCCACTTCCCAGAGCTGATTACAGGGTAACAAATAAACAAACATAGTCTAGCTAACATAAACCAACTAAACTATCAATCAAAACCATAATACACTTTAACTCCTTCTCAAAACAAATATTAACAAATTAAGACAAAAATAATAATACCATTAATACTATTAATAATTATCTAAAATCTATTCAAAAGTAAGATAATACTTTTCAGTTTCATACTTCTTCTGAATATAATCAATCCATCTTCTCCAAACCATAGTATATCTTTCTTGTGAATGATCCTTCAAATAGGCGGAGATTTTCGCCATTTCTGCTAAATTAGACACTTTAAATATCCATTCTTCCAAAGTAAGCAATAAGTTTTTCTTCCAATATTGCCCCACCAATAATCTTGCAGCAGTTATGAAGTTCAACATCAAATTAGTTTCTTTAACATCCAAATCTACAATAATACCCAACAAAAATAATTGCGGAGTAAACTTTATCTTTTTCTTAAAAATCTTTTGAATATTCCACCAAATCTTAATCCAAAAAGCTTTAATATCTTTACAAGTCCACCAAATATGAAAATAAGTTGCATCTAAATTTCCACATCTCCAACATTTGGGCTGTAATTTCGGATACATGCGGGACAACTTTTGGGGATCCAAATGCCATCTATAAAACATTTTATAAAAATTTTCTCTTAAATTTTGTGCTTGAGTAAATTTTACATTTCTAACCCAAATTGTCTCCCATGTATCCAGTAAAATCGGATCTTGGATATTTTGTGCCCATTTAATCATACAATCTTTAACTAACTCCGTTTCAGAGTCCAATTCTATTAAAGCATTATAAATTCTTTTTATATGAAATCGACTTTGATCTTTAATCTGTTTTACCAAATTCACATCCTCTAAAATAATACCAACCTTTTTATCTATATTCCACCTCAATAACAATTGATTATAATAAAACCAAGAATATACAATATTTTCTTGCTTCAACTCAAAGGCTTTAATTGCCAATGCTGCCCAACCAATCCCACTATATTCAAACTACTCTTATCAGTCATAATTTTCTTAAAATTACCTTTAAATATCCAAACTTTTCATTCACAAACACCATCCCAATATTTTTACATTTCATGTATTGTAAAAAGTATTATACTACTTATATATCTTATCCCTCTTATTATAGGGCCCCTTTATATCTAAACTATCTATTCTTTTAACCAAGTGTTTGATCATATAATACTCCATCTGGTAAGTCTAATCAAGTCTCTGAAATCTGATTCTAGCCTTCTTCTGCGAGGTCACTTTCCAATTCAGTATTCAATTCAATTCAATTCTACTGAATTAGAAATATTTGTTTTTGATGCAAAGCTATGAAACATGTCTGTAAATATATTCAGGTGAATGCACTTATAACCCTGCCATGATTAGGAAATTCTCATTCACAAGTTCACACATGCATAATTTTTACATTAAACCCAGCATCTAAGGATAAACAGGGATATCAGCACCAAAGTTTTCATGCTTGTCTGTACACGTAGTCCTCAATTTATGACTGTAATTGAGCCTGGCAATTATGGCCATGGGCTGTGTCCATCATAAAGCAGATCATTATAAGATAACCAATTTGACAATTTTTTTTGCAATGGTCATTAAGCGAATGCAGCAGTTGTAAGGGGAAAGAAACAGTTATAAGGTGAATATAAAGATCGTTAAGCAAACACTGTGATTGTTAAGTCAACCCATTGTTTGCTATGGGGTGTTTTATCCCAGAAACTAGAAGTAAATGTTGGCTTCCGGAAAGCAGTTGTACTTGCAAATACATGATATGGAGTGCTGTAAGCGGCTGTAAATGTGGGCCAGCTGCCAAGTGTGCAAAAAGTGACCATGTGACCGTTGTGTGTGCATGTGTATGTGTGTGCACATGATGTCAGAACTTAAAAAATGGGTGATAAGTAACTTTTCGGGGGTCTGTCATAACTTCGATCGTTAAGCAACTGATCATAATTTGAGAACTTCCTGTATCTCTTCCCAGTGTATCCTCCATGCCAATTCTACAAATGAATGCTAGTTTTAAACTGATGTTGCCATTATAAGTATTGCTGCAATCAAAACAGCAGAGAAAGAGAAGTGAATGTATCATCTTTAAGTATTCTTACCACAGAAATCAGGAAACACACACATACACACAAAATGTGCCTGTTCAAACAAATTTTGAAGAATACAGGATTTAGAGCTCACCACAGAAATAAGAGTTCTTAATTTTTCCTTTCCAGAGACTAAGTATTAGTTGTATATTTAAATGTATAATAGTAGAATTCTAAAAAAGGAGGGGGAATTAGATTTTCTTATGTTTCTCTCTTGGTGTATGTGTGTGTGTGTGTGTGTGTGTGTGTGTGTGTGTGTGTGTGTGTGTGTATGCAGGTCTTGGTGTATATATGTGTATGTATGTATGTATGTGTGTGTGTATATATATATTTGTGTGTGTGTGTGTGTATACATACATACATATATACATACATACATCACTACCACCATCATTATTCCAAACTGATTCTCTCAGCAGTAGGATAATAAGTAGGATAACAAAATAGAAGGATATTTAGATATTGGCTCTAAGTAGCATAAACATTATGGAAAATTATTTATCAAGATTAATAGTATTTAGCAATTGCATTTTTTAAAAAATCTATGAACCTTTCATTTCTGATTTCACACAATTCATGCTTAAATGTTCATAAATAATGGAAATTTCATTAGGCATGATGGTCATCTTGAAGTGGACATTGTCCCATTTCAGATTTTAAAGTGGGGAATCAGAAATATTAGCATTTATTCATGCAATTCCAGATACTTAATATAATAATTTTAACAACTATCTATCAACTCTAAACTTTGTTTTATCTTTGTTTAAAGTAACATTTGTCCTCTTTCCTGCAGAACAAGTAACACATGCTAAAAAGAATCATAAATAATGTTTGGTCAATTCAACTCAAAAGCCTAATTGTGTGTGTCACATTGGTTAAACTATGTAATTGCTAGGGAGCAATCTCACAGATCAAATTTGGAATTAACAGCAGAAAAAGCTATTAATTTGTAACAGAAACAAACCTGGCTTTCTGTTGCTGAAGAAAACATGGAACTAGTTAAACTTATTAACATAATATTATATACATGGAACAGACAAAACTGTACTCTAATCACAAGGAATTCCAGATGTCTTAATGTAAGCAACAGATGGAGTTGCTCTTTTTCTTTCCCATAAAGTTTGTCATCTAAAATAAAGGTTTGGGGGGAGGGGAGAAGGGAGAAAACAGGAACAAGCTGTAAAAAGCCTAAAATCAGTTACTAATGATGAATTACACATGATGAGAAAGATGGGATGGGAGTGAGAACAAAAATAGCATCCCAAATTTAGCTTTTCCTTTCTCTGCAGCATACAATTGATTTTAGTACATAGGCTGGAACAGAACCTGATATAAGGAGGCTATTTTAAGGAGCAGAAACCTTTCTTTAAAGGGAGTAAAGATTTTGCATTAATCAATAATTTAAGCTGTTTAAGAAAATGATCAAAACTATACATGTGTAAGTCCATGCATGTGTGCACACCCACCCACAGGTTTTTAAAAACTTGAATATGCTTACCGGGACTGACCAGTTGAGACACTCCATTCCTCTCGCTGTCCAGTACTGCGAGATTTTGATTTGTCTTTGCATACAGAATCAGCATGTTTCAAGGTACGTTTGGCTGGAGGAGATATGTGACTATCACTCAAACTACCATCGCTACCATCATCTCTCTAGAGAGGAAAAAAAAAGCAAACAGTTATTAGTCTCATTCATGACATTGTTCAAGATAAATATTCTCCAATTCAGGGGGGGGGGATTTGATTCTTATTCAGATAATAGCAATCATCCTCAGCTGAAAACTGTAAATCTAATTCTAGAAAGAAAGTATGAGAGAAACTGAGGAATATGCTATATCTTTTTCTGGGGATTAAATCAGATTTGAGCTTATTTGTTTGTTTTGTATTTATATCCCACAACGATCAAATGCATCCTTTAATGATTTACAAGATATATAGGAAATTACTGAAACATCAACAATAGCTAATTTTAAAATAGCTAATATCAATAAAACATAATGGACTGATAGTGTATACCATCATGTTGAATCAATATAGGCATTAATGGCTAATTCTGTATTAACTACAACATTTTCTTCATGCAATCAGGGAGGGAGGAAGCCAATCTGATTTCCACTGAAAGCTGTTCCAAATGCCAACATTTATATTAACAACACATATTTTTATTATTATTACTTCAATTTATACTTTATTACTTCAGCCCTAGGGCAATCAAAGCCACCCATGTACCCCAAAAATGAAAATGAAAACCAATTTAAACAAGTAGCTCAAATGAACAATTAAAATGACTTGAAGCATGAATTAAAGAATGATATAAAGAATATAAATATTCAGAATGATCACACTAAGCCAATAGAATTTAAAGTACTGCAAATGATTTTAGGGCATGTTTCCTACATGGAGCTTTATGGTGTTAGCTCACTATATATTTGACTTTTAATACAATATTGCAACCCCTTTATGGATTACTGCCTTGTCGTGGCGAAGGGGCTTGCGTAACTCAATGAAGCTATAAGCTATGCCGTGCAGGGCCACCCAAGACGGACAGGTTATAGCAGAGAGTTCTGACAAAATGTGATCCACTGGAGAAGGAAATGGCAAACCACTCCAGTATCTTTGCCATGAAAACCCCATGGACAGTACTAAAAGGAAAAAAGATATGACGCTGGAAGATGAGCCCCTCAGATCGGAAGGTGTCCAATATGCTACTGGGGAAGAGCAGAGGGCTAGTACTAGTAGCGCCAGAAAGAATGAAGCGACTGGGCCAAAGCCGAAAGGACGCTCAGCTGTGGATATATCTGGTGGTGAAAGGAAAGTCCGATGCTGTAAAGATTTTTTCTCCATAGGAACCTGGAATGTAAGATCCATGAATCAAGGCAAGCTAGACGTAGTCAAAAAAGAGATGACAAGACTGAACATCGACATCTTAGGAATCAGCGAACTAAAATGGACAGGAATGGGTGAATTTAACTCAGATGACCATCAGGTATACTACTGTGGGCAAGAATCCCTCAGAAGAAATGGAGTAGCCTTCATAGTCAATAAAAGAATAGGAAAAGCAATACTGGGATACAATCCCCAAAATGACAGAATGATCTCAATTCGAATCCAAGGCAAACCATTCAATATCACAGTAGTCCAAATCTATGCCCCAACCACTGGTGCTGAAGAGGATGAAATTGACCGGTTCTATGAAGCCCTACAGCACCTTATAGAATTAACACCAAAAAATGATGTCCTTATCATCATGGGGGACTGGAATGCTAAGGTAGGAAGCCAAAAGATAACCGGAATAACAGGCAAGTTTGGCCTTGGAGAACAAAATGAAGCAGGGCACAGGCTAATAGAATTTTGTCAAGAGAATACGATGGTCATAACAAACACTCTTTTCCAACAACCCAAGAGACGCTCTACACATGGACATCACCAGACAGTCAACATAGAAATCAGATTGACTATGTACTCTGCAGCCAAAGATGGAGAAGCTCTATACAGTCAGTAAAAACAAGACCAGGAGCTGACTGTGGCTCAGATCATGAGCTTCTCGTTGCAAAATTTAGGCTTAAATTGAAAAAAGTAGGGAAAAGCACTAGGCCACTCAGGTATGAACTAAATCATATTCCTGATGAATATACAGTAGAGGTGACAAATAGATTTAAGGAATTAGATCTGATAGACAGAGTGCCTGAAAAACTATGGATGGAAGTTCGCAACATTGTACAAGAGGTAGCAACTAAAACCATCCCAAAGAAAAAGAAATGCAAGAAAGCAAAATGGCTGTCTGAGGAAGCTTTGCAAATAGCTGAGGAAAGAAGGGAAGCGAAAGGCAAAGGAGAAAGAGAAAGATACACCCAATTGAATGCAGAATTCCAGAGAGTAGCTAGAAGAGATAAGAATGCCTTCTTAAATGAACAGTGCAAAGAAATAGAAGAAAACAACAGAATAGGGAGGACCAGAGATCTCTTCAAGAAAATTGGAGATATGAAGGGAACGTTTCATGCAAAGATGGGCATGATAAAGGACCAAAATGGCAGAGACCTAACAGAGGCAGAAGAGATTAAGAAGAGATGGCAAAACTACACAGAAGAACTATACAAGAATGAGCTTAACATCCCAGATAACCACAATGAGATGGTCACTGACCTCGAACCAGACATCCTAGAATGTGAAGTGAAATGGGCCTTAGAAAATCTGAGCAACAACAAAGCTAGTGGAGGTGACAGTATTCCAGCTGAGCTATTCAAAATCTTAAAAGACGATGCAGTAAAAGTGCTACACTCAATTTGCCAGCAAATTTGGAAAACTCAACAGTGGCCACAGGATTGGAAAAGGTCAGTTTACATTCCAATTCCAAAGAAAGGCAATGCCAAAGAATGTTCAAACTATCGCACCATTGCACTCATTTCACATGCTAGTAAAGTTATGCTTAAAATCCTACAAGCTAGACTCCAGCAGTATGTGGATCGAGAACTACCAGAAGTACAGGCAGGATTTCGAAGAGGCAGAGGAACTAGAGATCAAATTGCCAACATACGCTGGATCATGGAGAAAGCTAGGGAGTTCCAGAAAAACATCTACTTCTGCTTCATTGACTATGCAAAAGCCTTTGATTGTGTGGATCACAACAAATTGTGGCAAGTTCTTAAAGAGATGGGAGTACCAGACCATCTCATTTGTCTCTTGAGAAACCTATATGCGGGTCAAGAAGCAACAGTGAGAACTGAACACGGAACCACTGATTGGTTCAAAATTGGAAAAGGAGTCCGGCAAGGCTGTATACTGTCGCCCTGCCTATTTAACTTATATGCAGAGCACATCATGAGAAAGGCAGGGCTAGATGAATCAAAAGTTGGAATTAAGATTGCCGGGAGAAATATCAACAACCTAAGATATGCAGATGATACCACTCTAATGGCAGAAAGTGAAGAGGAACTAAAGAGCCTCTTGATGCGGGTGAAGAAGGAGAGTGCAAAAGTTGGCTTGAAACTCAACATTAAGAAAACCAAAATCATGGCATCCGGCCCTCTCAATTCCTGGCAAATAGATGGGGAAGAAATGGAGGTAGTGACAGATTTTATTTTTCTGGGCTCCAAGATCACCTCAGATGGGGACTGCAGCCAAGAAATTAAAAGACGCTTGCTCCTGGGGAGGAAAGCTATGGCAAATCTAGACAGCATACTAAAAAGCAGAGACATCACCCTGCCAACAAAAGTGCGTATAGTCCAGGCCATGGTTTTCCCAGTTGCAATGTATGGCTGTGAAAGTTGGACCATAAGAAAGGCTGAGCGCAAAAGAATTGAGGCCTTTGAACTATGGTGCTGGAGAAGACTCCTGCGAGTCCCTTGGACTGCAAGGCGTTCAAACCGGTCAGTCCTAGAAGAGATCAACCCCGACTGCTCTTTAGAAGGCCAGATCCTGAAGTTGAAACTCAAGTACTTTGGCCACCTAATGAGAAGGAAGGACTCACTGGAGAAGGCCTAATGCTGGGAAAGATTGAGGGCAATAGAAGAAGGGGACGACAGAGAATGAGATGGCTGGATGGAGTCACTGAAGCAGTAGGTGTGAATTTAAATGGACTCCAGAAGATGGTAGAGGACAGGAAGACCTGGAGGAATGTTGTCCATGGGGTCGCGATGGGTCGGACACGACTTCGTAATTAATAACAATATAACAATATTGCAAAAGCTAACACACTAAATCCTAAAACATACATACCGGTACTTTACACTCTTTCTAAGTCCCATACTTATGTACAGAGAAGGAGCTCCCCTCAAAAACATCAGATACCCAATTGAGGGTTTGGCAGGTGATAAACGAATGCTCCAGGAGGATTGCTTTCTTATTTCCCTCAATAAGAATGCATAGGACAACTATGAACAGTTTGGCTGGTGGAGGTCTCGCCCCCTTGGGAAAGAATAACACCAAAGAAACTGTTCCAGGCAAACACAAGCAGAAAGTCAGGGGTTCTTGCCCTGTCTTGTTCAGAAATGTTTCTGTAACAAGAAACTATGGCTCCCCATAAATAATTACAGGTAGTCCTCAACTTACAACCATTCATTAAAAAACTGACTTTCAACTGGTCCTCGCATTTATGACCATTACATCATCACTATGATGGCATGATCAAAATTTACAACCTTCCCAGCTGGCTTCTAACAAAATCAAAGAGGAGGTACTGGATTTGTTTAATGACCACATAATTCACATAACAAATGCAGTGATTTGCTTAAAAGCATGACAAAAAAGGGTGTAAAATCGGCCGTGACTCACTTAACCAATCTGCTAAGCAAATTGGGAAATTTTGTTCCCAATTGTGGTTAAAAATCAAGGACTAACTGTATATCAGGGAGCAAGGCTTTTCTCCACTATGCTCCATACCCTTGATGTCACCAGCTCACAAAACAAGCAGGGGAGCTGATCAACACCATTTCTCCACTCCATTTACAGACACACAGTCACAGGGCCTCTGAAGTACACAGAATGATATTTCTGAATGTAACACAGGAAATAAAATTGTGTGTGACAGTACAAACATACATAAAATAAATTCCTGCATTTTTTTTTTCAACAATTATGCAGGATGTTTGTACCATTCCATACAAACCTAGTTACTACATTCAGAAACTTCAGATATATTCCATACAGTAAAAAACAGAGTTCTGAAAGAAAAATAACTATATACTTAAAATATTAAATACTCAATGACCAAGCCACACCTTACTTTGTACACAAAGGTGTGTCTATACTATTACGGTAATAACATACAAAATGATGGGATTCAACCTTGTAAGCAATCTGAGTAATTCTATGTGGAAACTGAAGCTACACAACTGGTTTGAAACCTGTTTCAGTGGTGTGGGAGAGCTTAACTAGATAAAGCAGACAAGGCAAAAACATTACATTATCACTGCCTGAAGACACTAAGCAAGCAATTTTCAATGTAGTGTAATTAACACCAATAACAGTGAGATACAAAGAACATTAAAAAAAAATCCCACTTTCAATAACTTCAAGAATATTTCTTTATTTCCAGTGACTATTTCAAGACTCCTTAGTAGACACTTATCATTCAACTTCTAAAGGCTCCACAAAATAAATTGGGAGAGACTGGGTGTAAAATTGTAAAATTCACTTTAAATTAGAACTGAAAGGTTTGAACTTGTTTGGGTGAGGTTTTCTGACAAGACTCACAGTCTATAAGGCAATGACAGAAAACTTTGGATATGTAAAATAAGGACAAGCAAGTATAGGTTTAATTTTTTATGAATAAGAAAAAACTGAAGATGTAGACTTTTCATATTCACCGCAATCCACTCCTGAAAACATTACAGAGAGAACTATACAACCCTAGTGAATGTTATAGAGCTATGTTGGGAAAGGCAAATGGAAATTTTCACAAAAATCTACTTAACAAACAGAGTATTTCTGCACACGACTATAACCATTTCCATTCTTATTGTAACACATTTTGAAGGCACATGAGAAATGATTGAAGAGGAAGAACATACATTTCTCTAGCAAGGTTTACTAGTAAACCACTGCTTTACACCATTCAAAATTACTAAGCCTCAGAAAAGGGCGTTTTACGATTCATAAAGCACTTCTAGCCATCATAAAACGTTACACTGTTCCCCCCCAGGATCACATGACTGCATTTTGGGCACTTGGTCACTAATCTGCATTCACAACTGGCTGCCAAGTGCCCTACCATGAGGCTCATTTGAAATCTTCTCTTGGTTTTCCACAAAATCATTGGGGAAGTTGTAGGGAAAGTTGCAGGTGGAGGGGATGGAGGGGAACTGATCCACAAAGGATTTCCCCTTTGTGCACAGAGGGGAGGGGAAATCTTTTGGCAGGCTGCAGGAATGGAGCAGAAATTCTGAAGATTTTACACATGCCCTTGTTGAAAGAAAAATTTCCATTAGGCTTCAATCCAAGCTGGGAATAAACAAAATGGAGGCTGTTTGAAAAAAAAGGTTCTTTACTGAGTTGCCAGAAATTTCAGTGACATAGCATGTTTCTGGGGTGGCTGACCACATGGAACTGGGAGTGGTGGGATTTTTATATCTTCTTGGGCTTTTGTGTTTTTCCTATGGCATGAACCGTGATCTTTTGGTATTCTAATGGTGATGGGTTAATCCTATTATATCCGAAATGTCATGTCCTGCTTCCCTGGGGATGGGGCTGATGGCTAGGTCATGTGTTGAATTTTTGGATGAGGGGTTGCTGGTTCTAATTCTATCACTCTGCTATTGTTAGCTATCAGTTTTGCTGCAAGGGATTTCAAAATATTTTGTCTTGAATGGGCTTCTGCCCGGTAGTATTTGCTCATGAATGGGGCGTCAGTCTTTCTGAATGGGATTATCAAATCTGCATTTCTACAGAGTTGGCCTGTTTAGTTTCTATTTGGGGCTATTAAGAAAACCTAGGTCTGCTTTTCTGCCTTTAAGATCCTTTGGGGAAATATAATATTCTGCCTTTTTAATATTCCCCAAAATATTTCCTTTTCTGGGGGGGGGTGACTTCCCACACACTTTATAAAGAAAAGCAAGCATCTTCCAAAGCAAATTAAGTTAGCAGTACCCTCTATGACTAATAATGTATAAAAATAATTAAGCTGAAGGATAGGTTACTTCTTGATAGCAAAGAAAATTTGCTATCAAAGAAAATTACATATTTACATAAATTATTTGCTTTTTTTCTTTCAGTTT
The DNA here is from genome assembly GCF_016545835.1 of Crotalus tigris. Taxonomy (NCBI): domain Eukaryota; kingdom Metazoa; phylum Chordata; class Lepidosauria; order Squamata; family Viperidae; genus Crotalus; species Crotalus tigris. The sequence goes on along the minus strand of NW_024096756.1, from coordinate 1,207,013 downwards.
TTCTAATATAATTCAAATAGAGTATTATCCAGCTGAAACAACAAAGTACTTCTCCAACTAATAGATGTTCTTCTTCTTTACTTCTTTTACCATTTTAGGTGTCGAGAGACCACTTCGGATGTCAAGGAAAATAGATGTTACTATTGTAATTAAAACTAATAATAAATGGAAAAGTATAGTTTCTTACAGGTCTTTTTCTCTAATACTAATAAAGCAAAATAAAAAAAAATATTCTTAAAAGTCCAAACAATCATGTTTTCCAAACATATTAATTAGATGTGTTAATTAGCTTATAAACAATGTGTATTTCAATAGCCGAACTGCATACAATTTTAGAGAAATATTTTGAGAAGGGGAAAAAAGTCAATGTTTATTTTTAATGAAAAAACATTGGCCATAAATCGGTAGCAAAACTATACTGCCTGTTTTTATTCTCCAATGACATTACTATCTGAGAATAAAATGAATATATGATAGCAATATTCCAGTATTTGAGGGGCTGCCACAAAGAAGAGGGGGTCACGTTATTCACCAAAGCATCAGAGGGCAGGCAAGAAACAATGGTTGGAAACTGATCAAAGAGGGAAGTAACCTGGAATTCAGGAGAAACTTCCTGACAGTGAGGACAATTAACCAGTGGAACAGCTTGCCTCCAGAAATTGTGGGTGCTCCATCACTGGAGGTTTTTAAGAAGAGACTGGACAATCACTTGTCTGAGATGGTATAGGTTCTCCTGCTTGAGCAGGGGGCTGGACTAGAAGGCTTCCAAGGTCCCTTCCAGTTCTATTCTATTCTATCTGGCATTTAAAATATAAAACACTAGAAGGAAAAGAATACTGATAAGTATTTTGGAGTCATCTATACATTTTCATGCCAGAAATATAAAACCTTGGACAATATCCAACAAAATGGATTATTTGCCACCACAGTGTATTTTTCACCCTCCATCCAAAAGCTTGCATGATTCTCAAATTTACTTCAGAAAATTTATAAATCTTCTAAAGCAACTTTGGCAGGAGAAAATATGTCTGTCAGAGGAACACTGTCTCCTCACCCAAATCTTTGCACAGTGAAATGATATCATTAGGTTTATCCCTGATTTGGACTGAATTAGCTACATCAACCTCCTCCAATTTAACACCAACCGGTTATTTCACAATTACCATCTGTCTTGATGCTCAGTTCTGAATATTACTTTTTAACAAGTTATATCTGTGTTACGTATCTGAAATATTTCCAGAACAGGATAGGGTGGCCATACTGATGGCCTTTGGCAGGGCCAGGTTGGGGATAGTGGCACATCCATCCTTGTGCTCCTTGATTACTCAACAGCTTCTGAAACCATCAATCACAGTACAGATAGTCTTTGTTTAACAACCACAACTGGAACCAGCAATTTGGGCATAAAGCAAAGCAATCATTAAGTGAAAACCCATCATTTTCCAGCTTTCCTTTGCTTTACAGACCTGTGAAGACCTTAACAGACCTTTTTCATCATTGATGTAACTGTTGCTAAATGAAACAACCAGTAAAACAAAACTTAGCATCCTGGTATAGGAATTGGAGGTGCCAAGGCACAGAATTAGATTATTTGAGGGACCATTTTTGTCCCATGGTTTCTGCTTGTACGGTAAAAGCTGTCAAAGATGGCATATTCCAAGTTCCCTTGATTTAAACAATGCCATCTATCAGTATCCAAGAAGCATATCTTCTGTATCCCAGTGCTTGATCTTTGGAACAAGATACCTTCAGAGATCCATGTGACTCTCATCTTAATGGCATTCCAGAAGGCCTTGAAAACCAGGCTGTTTCCCAGGGTAGGACAGGGTAGGGTAAATGAGGCTCCCCTTTTTAGATGAGTTTTTGTATATGCATAATCCTTGATTTAAGACCAATCCAAAAAAGGGGACTTACGACTCTATCCAAGTTCCAGGGTTTGGGCTCCTTCCGAAGTCATATGACCAAACTTGGGGTGCTCAGAAACTTGGCTGCATTTATGGCCATTTGCAGTGTCCCAGTCACATGAACTTGTTTTACAACAGTATTTGTAAAACCTGGCCTTTCTGGTTTTCAGCACTTGGTTTGCTTAATAAATGCTTCAACCACTTTACAACTGACCCCCCCCCCCCAAAAAAAAGTCTTAAAATCAGGTTGGTTACATGGCTGACTTGTTTTATGACAGGTACAATATACAACTATAATGGGCAGGCTCCATTACAGTTGTATGCCAAGGATTACTTGCATGTAGCGCATTAGTGGGACGGATGTTTACCTTGCTTATTTAACATCGTGTTTTTAAATTTTGTTGTTGTTGATTAATATTGTGAGCAGATTAGAACTGTTTTGGAGTCAAGTAAAACTTAAAACTAAAAAAATAATAAATAATTTTACGTTATCATTATTATTATTAGAACATGTGGTTTCTTTTAAAAGCATATACTCAAAATTTTAGCTATGCGAGTGCTTTTAACTACAATTTTTATTCAGATGCTCTTTTACCAAATTTACGAAAGTCCAGTTTACAATGAGTTTAAATGAGATACAACTGAGAAAATATGGAACAATATTTTCATTAACTGAATACAGAATACAAATTTTATCAAGATATCGCACAAAGTATAGTTAAATCTGCAGCATACCTAAACAGAATCACTATGAAACAAATTACATCAAAACAGTATTCATTCTACACAACCCTACATTAATATAGAAGACAGTGTGAAGCAGATATTCCCAAATAATGGATTCTTAACCATAAAGCCTTCTGCCCTAAACATACTTTAATTAGAGACACAGTTAGAAAATTGTAGAGTCCCACCCTGCAGCCACCTGTCCTCCTCTTTTCCTTTGCAAAGAATGCCTAAAAACTCACTTTTGGTTCCAAAGCATTTTTCAAGAAAAGATAGTGGATAATTGTAGAACAGGTAAGTGAGGGAAGGAGAGTAACCTGCAGAGACTGGAAATACAATAATCTATTGAAGACAACAGGGAGTCTAAAGCTAGCAGGATGAGGGGAGGGAAGGCAAGGAGGAAGAAGAGGAGGAGCACATATATAAACCAAATGCTTACAATGTTATTAGATTATTCGTTGAACAGATGCAGTTAATTTTCAAAATCCCTGAACTTCCTAAGCCTTCCAAGAGATGCCTGGAAATAAATCTATAACCTCATTTAAAATCTACACTGGAAAGTGCTTTCATGTTTTTAAACCAAGATTTTCTGGAAGTCTTGCAAGGAACATGCATAAGTAATTGACTGCACGTACAATTTTTTTCAATGGTACTAAGAATCTCTAATTGTCCAGGAAGCAATAATTTACAAAGCATCATATTTATTACGATGACAACTTTTATGTTTACATCATAGATGACAAACAATATACTTTCTTACTTATAAACAGAATGACTATTTGAGCCAAAGAAAGTTACTGTGAGAATGCTTCAAATTTTATCTGGCATTTTACAGCATGGGTACGTATCTTTTTTAGGTTGAAAGATGCATAATTCTTATTTTTTTTCTTCTTTTATTCAATCATGTCCAATTCTTGCCTTAGGGATAAAGCCAGATGGGTGACCTTGAGCCAGTCACTTTCTAGCAGCCCTACAGAGGAGACAATGGCAAACCACTTCCAAAAAACCTTGCCGAGAATCAGACATGACTCAACAGAAGAAAAAAAATGGAATGAGACTAAAGAATATTTGCTCATATTTAGACTGAATGGGCAGAGCCAGTTAAGGTGAGAGAAACATGTTTTTTCTTGGTTACAGGGAGGAGCTCAATCCTGATTTCAGACTAAATGAACAGGATGTTTGGAACTATTAAATTGGTCACCTGTTTGTTCCTACCCTGGTTCCACCAGCCTTTAAGTAGTCATGCACTTTTTCTTCAAGAACTGACACTGAACTCAATCATCCTGGATAATATTGATCCAGTTTTCAATCTTCATCTTTTGTGGAAGGTCACTGAATAGTGGTAAACCTGCAGCTATAGAGGATCTTGGTTTTAACAGATTATCTAGATCCTTTCCAAGTCTGTGTCCATTGACTGTTGATGATCTGTGGCAGAGCTGAGGTAAGAGTAGTACAACCATAATGGGCTTCTTAAATCTCTCAGTGCTCTAATTCTCGGCCCATGGTAGGCTTCTGAAGCAGCTGAAAGAAGTGAGAGTTGGAGCACAATAATATCATAGTTCTCCTCTGTGGCCAATTTGTGAGATCAATGTTCTCACCCCCACCCCCACCCCGCTGTTTAACATCTATATAAGAGCACGAGGAAAGATCTGAGATCAGGTATTATCACTACACTGATGATACTGATTATACAAGTCAATTCCTAGACTATTAAGCAATGCTATGTCATATCTTGAGGAGATAGGGAGGTACATACTCAATTTCAACTCTGAGAACATAGAAGTGCTGTAGGAGAACTCCAGTCCTGGAGACTTTCTATCTTTAATACTGAAGAAATTACACTGCCATAACCAGGACAGGTGTTCAGTCTAGGAATCTTCCTGGACTCTCTGCTCATGCTCAAGGAGCAAATGACTACATAGGAAGGCTATATAGCCCTCATCTTGTCAGAACACAGACAAGAGATCTACAAATACCCAGTCCTTCCCCATCTCCAGCCTTGAATTAATGCGGGGAGGCACACAGTAATGTGGAAATATCTTATGAAGTTGCTGAATTTTTATATAATTCTGTTTCTTTTAATTTTATAAAGCTGTCCAGAGTCATTTAGGAGCTGAGTGGTCTAAAAATTTCACAATTAAGAATCAATTGATCAATTAGTATGCAATGCGACCACCTCATTACTTTTTAAGCTCCAAATGCTTACTTGTATGGTACAATATCAGAATATTCATGGCTGCATTATGAAATATCACATGCAATGTAATATGTACTTCTTAAAGTTTAGAAATAATTGTAATATTTTCAGTGCATAACAGCTTTTAGCCAAATGTATCAGACAAGTGACAGTTACTTTGGTGTATCATTTTTTCAAAACCATTGCCAAGGTAACCTTAAGATTTTCCAAGAAATCAACAATAAAAACAATAAAAACACTCTTGCCTATGTCTGTGTGGAAGGTACAGACTCACTGGCCCTTCATTATAACACACAAGAGACTAGAAAGCTTTTAAATTCTCTCAATGCTCTGCAAGATTGAAATAGTATATGAATTCAGTATGTGAATAATACTGAACTATACAATTCACACTGTTAACATACATGTGGAAAAAAAATAAAGCCGCTATTTTTAAAAGTCCATGAAGTAATCACTTATGTTTTTCATCAAGGTAAAGAAATGAGACGTGCATCCAAAAATGTAAAACTTTCAATTAACACGTATAAAATAGTCTGAAACATTAGGTTATCACATTCACTTGTAAGTCAAGTCAAAAACAGACTGAAAAGCATACAGGTAATTCTCAATTTACAACAGTTTATTTAGTGACCGTTGAAAGTTACCACAGCATTGAAAAAAATGACTTATGATTGTTTTTTACACTCACATCATTTGCAGCATCCCTGTGGTCACGTGATCAAAATTCAGATACTTGTCAACTGACTCATATTGCACTGTCCCAGGGTCATGTAGATCATTTTTTGTGACCTTCTGACAAGCAAATCCAAGAAGCCAGATTCACTTAACCATGTTACTAACTTAACTGTGGCAAGGAAGGTCATAAAATGGGGCAAAACCCACTTAACAAATATCTCACTTAGCAACATACATTTTGGCTCATTGTTGTCATAAGTCAATACTGATATCTAAAAAAGGTTCCAAAGATAACAGTTTGGGAAAATAACGCTCTTAAAAATTACTTCAAGTTAGTGCAGTTTTAAGTCACTTGTGTTTTTCTTTTAAATGGCACTTCCACTTTCAACCAGAGAGGGAGCTTTGCTCCAAGCCCAGCTTGCTGCCTAATACAACAAACACAGAAACGTGTGGGGGGGGGAGGAGAGAGAGAGAGAGAGAACACCCCACACATACTCTTTAGCTCTGCCTTGTCAATTGTTCAAAGCCAGACAATCCCCTCTTTTGCGCAAGCCTTTCCCCTCCGCCACCGCTCTTCGCCCTCGCCCATGCCAGACTTTGCGTCTCCTCCCCACTTGCCAAACGACTGCCAAGCTTCTTTCTCCCAGCTCTCTGTCACTCTACCTCAAATGACCTCCCTCGCAATCCCAGCCCGCCTCCCTCTGTCTCCCTCAGCTCAGCGCTGCGCGGCTTGCCACTCACGTCTTCCTCTTGCAACATCCCCAGCCGCCGCGAAACGACGCTCCTCCACCCCAACCCTGCCAGCCCGCTCCGAGGCGTTCTTCCCCAAATCAGACCCCCTCCCCCGTTTCTCCCCCCCCAACCTCCCCGTGGGGCTTCGCAAGCCCCTCATCCGCAGCGGGAGCGCTCTTCCCCCACTCCGCACACGCCAGAGTTCAAGCAGGGGCCCCTCTCCCGAGCCAGCCGCTGACACTCCAACCTTGACGGCCGCACGGAGACAATGAGACGCCGCTCCGCTCCCCTTCAGGCGGCGACCCCCCCACCCCCACCCCCAAGCAGCCCGTCAAATGACTCGAGCCGCCGGACCTTCTTCCTCCAAAAGGTCCCGCCGTCCCATCCTCTCTCTCTCTCCCCCGTGTTCCTCCTCGTCGCCCCCTCCCTGGCTTACCCGGACCGAGTCCTCATCTTGCCCGGCAGCTGCCGCCGCCGCAGCCGCCGCGGCTGCCGCTGCTTTGGCACTAGTCCTGGACAAGCGGGTCCTGGATGAGATGAAATGGCTGCCGGGCCCCGGGACCGTCGCCGCCGCCGCTTTCCCGGAGAGACGCTGAGATTGGGAGCTCTTTCGGGTGTTCACCATGGCCTCACTGCAGCCACCCCGGGAAGGGCGGCGCTGCCGCTGACTCCACCGCCTCTGCTGTGGGGAGCGACGCCGCTGCTGAGCCAGAAAGAACAAGGGCCCGAAGGCGCGGAGCGCTCCTCCTCCTCTTCAGCTCAGTCACCCACCACTAACTGGCCGCCATTACTCATTCTCTCGTCCCTTTCTCTCCTCGGTCACGGCGAAGCCTCCCGCTTCCACTGCGAGGCGCTGCTTCGCCGCCGCCTCTCATAGGGCCGCCTCTTCTTCCACCTCCTCCCTACACCTGGCAACATAGAGGCGGAAAATGATGAGAGCGTGACATATAGCCTGAATTTCCGGCGAAGATTGAAAGCCGTCATAGGCCGGGAATGTCTATGAGCCCTGGTGGTGCCTCTCTAGATTCTGTCATCTCTATGGTGGAGGTTCTCTGCTGTAGTTTTACATCGGCCGCTAAAGGGGGAAACCAGCCAAGTTTTAAGCCGGAGGTGCCTGTAGGGAACACTCTGATGTTTACTATGCGTGATGCAATACTTGTGGCGCTCTGTAATGGCGTGCTCTATGGTTGTTTTAAATGGGGCGGGATTAAAGAAGGTGAGGAAGGTGGGAGGATTTTGCTTCCTTAGGAATGAGCTTCTTGGGACTGAACGGAATTCCTGAAATTGGGTTTGAAAAACGGTAACTAACTGTGATTCAATATTTGCTTTTCTCGGAATGGAGAAAGTGGAGAATCCGATTTAAAAGGATTTCTTCTTAGAAAAGGATGTTTTAATCCGTAAGTAATGGAAATCTGTTAACACGTTTCACTCCATTGATTCTTCCATCCATAGGAAGGATTGTCACCTGGAGAGCACCGAAGTTTATATCTCGATGTTAGTGCTTCTTGCTAATTAACCTGAAGTAATGTTGCGCTCCCCGAAATTTACTCACAAAATTCTGCCTATAAAACTCCAGTCGAATATATTTTGTTTACTAACTTAAAAAAAATAGCTTATACAAAATAAGGATTTGCATAGCAAATTTTGCACCAGTATGTTATCGCCTTTCATTTACTTTCCAATCATAGTTAATAAAATTAATTTGGTTCCTAAATTAAGAATGAAGCTGTGTGGGAGTTTATCTGGCATTAAGTCATAGTAAAATTTATTTTATTAAATTTTATTTAAAATTTAACCACTCTGGCATAAGGGAACAAGAGGATAGGTTCTCAGGTTCCCTTTCAGCTAGTTTCTTGAATCTTAAAATTATGTGAAACTTGTTTCTGCTTGTTCATACAATATGCTAAACCAGGGGTCTGCAACCTTGACAACTTTAAGACTTGTGGACTTCAGTTCAGCATACTGGCTGAGGAATTGTAGGAGCTGAAGTCCACAAAGTTGTCAAGGTTGCAGACCCCTGTGCTAAGCCAAGATATGGTGTGCTTGTTTCTGATTTAGCATATTGTATTAATCCATCTGATTGTGGTTTATTAAAAAACCATACATTGCTTAATGCTTTGGGTGAATATAGCCAAATAAGGCAACATAATTTTTAGTCAGCCTGCTAGGAGAAACTGCTTTAAGTTGTTTGAGGCATGTATCCTGAGAATTTTGGGTTTGTTCACAGGACTTTTGAATGGCCTAGTTCCCTTCATTTTAGGAGGATTAGCTGATTATTCTCAACAGCAGTCTTTGAATAACAAATAATTGATTGTTGGGGGAAGGCTTACCTTACCTTCCCCATTTTCATCACACTATCCAGTATGGGCAAAGAACTTATTTGGAGAGCAGGCTGAGAAAAGGGGAAGAATGGAGCTATTATTTTCCCAGACTTCTAATGACTGAGTGATGTACATTCCAACTTCCATAAAATGGGTAGAAAACAGTACAATAAAGAAAAGAAATCAATATTACATAACCTATATTACACCAATATAAATAATATAATATAAACAAATCAAAAGACTTTTCACTATACAGTATAATGTAGCAAGATTATAGCATTCCAGCCCCCAAGTCTTGATGGAATAATTATATTTTAATAGGAGGGAAGGGGCCATCCAGTTATCTGGAGGAATTATGTTGAGAAGCTTCACTTCTATGGTCTTTAGATATGGTATTCCCTTAACAAATGGACTTGAAAACAGCCAATTTACCAGATCTGGTTGGAGGGGAAATTACTATTGGGAATATATAATCCCATATATATATTCATGTGCTGAATCATGAAGATAATACCTTGAATTGCATCCATAAGCCAACTGGAAAATCTGAAGCTACCACATTCTGGACCTGTAGTTTCTAAATTACCTTTATTGACAGCCCCACATAGAACACATTTCAGCAGTTTGGATGACCTTCCCATTCCAGGAACAGTTGTAAATGACAGACCTGATGGAGATACACTCTTTCTAATCACATCTACCACATGCTCACTGAGCAAAAGCTGTAAATCTAGGAGAATCCCAAGGTTACAAGCCAATTCCACCTAGGACCATGAACCCATCTTGTCAGAGCGTGCACAGTCTTATTGTGTGAGATAACCCAGGAGTAAACACAGTAAACAATGGTCTATAGTAAATGGTGGCTTATTTTACACTATCTACAATATCATACACCAGGAACAATATACATACACATACTAATACAGTAGGATCCAACAAACCACAGTAACAGCAGGAAACAGAAGAGAAAGAACACATCAGCAGAGCCTTCCCTTTATACAAAGATTCTTAAAGAGACACAGACCCTGCTGAGTCAATATCTTACATTACATAAGCTGGTTAGCTGTTAAATCAATACCTTGACACATCTTGAATGTCTAGAATGGGATGGTGTCTGAAACCAAAACCACTCCATCTTCTTTAGATTATATCTGAGCCTTTCTTCCCCAACCCAACTCTAATAGCCATTAGACCTCTGGTGAGGCCCTCAATATCAACAACTATTTGCCAAGATTTATTATTAAGTATCATCAGCTGTGTCAGACAGCAGCCTCACTCAGTGGCTTCAACTGGGAATAAAATGAGAGTGGTGAAAGCAGGGGTGTCAAACTCGCTGTGTCATGTGACATGTCGCAATGTATCGTGAATTTTTCCCCCTTGCCGAAGCTGGGGTGGGCATGGCTTCTGTGTGACGCATCCGGCCGATGGGCCGGCAGTTTGGCACCCCTGGGTTACAGCATTTGGTTTCTACAGCATTATACAGCTGAAGAACATTGGGTCTGATCTCTACCACTGATTGGAACCACCTGTTTAGAAAGGGGCAGAATTAGTGAACAACAGCGCCACCCACTTCCAACTTTTAGAGGCTGTCCAAAACAATGCAATACATATATAAGTAGCCTTTGACTTATGATCACAATTGAGTCCAAAATTTATGTTGCTAAGCAAGACAGTTAAGTGAGGCTTATCCCCATTTTATGACCTTTCTTGCCACAGTTGTTAAGCAAATCACTGTAATTGTTAATAACAAGTTAGTAATTGTTAAATGAATCTGGCTTCCCCAGTGGCTTGGCTTGTCAGGTCACAAAAAGGTGATCCAATGAATCCAGAATACTGCAACCTTCATAAATACATGCTAGTTGCCAAGGGGGCAGAATTTTGATCACGTTACCACAGTTGTAAGTGAAAAACAGTCATAAGTCAGTGCTGCTGTAACTTCAAACGGTCACGAATGGTTGTAAATTGAGGACTACCTATATGCATCGCTCTGTGTGTATTCGCAGAGAATCTGTTTCCTGCAGGGCATGCTGCAGGTGCAAAGTTGGCCCTGGAAGAATCCTAGAAATCTGTAGCTGCAATAAACCCTTTGGTGCCTCTGCCAGAATCTCTTAAAACTTCCTCCTCATCATAAAAATATGTAGATATACATATTTTTGAACATCAGTCACATCCAATAAATTTATGCTGAATCAAACCAAAAGAGGTAAACATTGCCAGTTCTGTTTTTATAGTTGAAATATTTGTTCCAAGAATAATGTGGCAAATAGGTGAAGATTCCAGATTATAAAGGATTGGAGGACCTAATCCAGCTCCTTTGTAAAGAAGCAGCAGCATTTCTTTCTTTTGCTGTGAACTTTTATTTTCCCTAACTGGTTTTTTTCTAAGTTGTTTGCCCCCCTCCCTTTGAATGTGGGCTCTATTATTTATTTATACATGCTTTCCCTGGCCACTGCAGTCTTCCAAAGGCAATTTGTAATGCAGTGGTGTATCAGCATTTTGCAATATGAAAAGCTCGTAAGTTATCTTCAAAAAAATACATTTCTATTTTTCTATTCAGAAAGACTTCAACAATAAACAAGTGAAACCGAGTTTATCATATGCTGTATGTTATTGCATAAAATTGAAAAATATTGTATGAGAGAAAATAACATACTTAAGAAAATGCTCAGTTGATGCTTTCCCTATGCAGAAAGTCCTTGGCTGTGTTTTTTGAGAACTGATATAGACACTACTACATTTAGTGTGCAGAATATAATCCTTGAAAGGACTTCTGGCGGCAATTCCTTCCCTCATTGTTCTTCAGGTATATATGAATCAACCATCTCACTTGCTCCCCTGAAAACAATGGTACTACACACAAACTTTCTAAGGGTTGCAGAATTACCAACTGAAATGTAATATCCAAATAAAATTGTAGGCAAAATATATATTTTTATGGATTACTTTTAAAGTTGTCGCTTTGTTTTCTTAAGGTTTTATATTTTGTTTTATATTTTAAATGGTTATCTAGTGATTTTGGGTTATTGGAAAACCCTTGACTTATTGTACCCCAAGGCATTCTATTTTCACTAACTCCTAATCATTGTGTTCCTTTGAACTTTTTTGCACAGTATTTTGAGTCTTCTCAGTGTCAATTTTGGGAAGTCAGGAAGCTTTAGTAAGGATTACTCTTATTTTCATATGGGGAGATGGTATTTTTCACTATTAGATACAATATTTTATTGCTTTGGGAAGAGAGGAGTATATACTGTAAATCATTTTGAACATTAAATTACTAAAAAAATCTAAATTCATAGAAATTTCAGTGACACCATCTATTTAATGTTGTCTTTCTCTTGCAGAGAGATAGGATTTCGGTCATTGTTTATTTTCTCTCCCTCTCCGTCATTCTCTTTTTTTGAACTTCATTCACATGAAATTCTATAACGTATGTTCTGTAAAAACTAGTCATATGTATTGAAAAAACACCCAGAGGGATTGGAATCCCTATAAAAGCATTATGAACATATGGGGAAGGGAGATATCATTTTCTAAGCCGCCTTGGAACTCTTAGCCATTGGTCAATATTTGTCCTGCTTGCATCCAGTTTGCATTTTGTTTCAAAACAGATGCATCTTTAAATTTCAAGTTGGAAAATTACGTGTTATGTCAGATTTTCATTATTTTTTGTAACTACAGTGTAAATCTTTGATCCTTTGTTAGAATCCTTTTGTTAGAAAATATTCAATCATTTGTGGTACTAATTCTGCAAAGTTGCTATTTGACCAGCATAGGGGACTGAAACAGATCTGGGGAAAGGATTTTGTAAATGAAAATTAATGAACCAAACTTTTTGCTTATTGATATTTCCCTTCATAATCCTTGCAAAAGTGCTGAATACCTTTTAATAGGGAGACTAATTATTCTGAAAAAATTGAGACTTCCTCCACATATCTCAAGGGATATCCTCGTTTCCCTACCCAGTTAATCAAGGATGATGTAACTGAGTCCTGGGTGAAAAGAAACAACAGAAGGTCTAGCTAAGTTATGGAATATAACAAAGTTATCGGCTAGAAAAATAAATCTTGGAGAGTGTGGAGCTGCAGATCAACAGACGTGTGATGCTAGGTTTATGTTTATTATTTATGTTTGTAAATAAGCTCAAACGTTACAAACTTCCAATGACCATGTGTTATCTTCAAGATTTTTCACCTTTAAAGAAAGTAATGTAATATGTTTCTCTGTGGCTAATGGATATATTGATTTCATGAAATTGTGAATTTGGGATCACAAAATGGATGCATTAAAACAAGATCATGGCAGGTATCGCTGAATTACAATTGCCAGTATTCCTCACCATTGCCTAGGAGTTGTAATTTAAGCAATTTATAGAGTTACAGTTTCCCAAGTCCCTTAGAGAGATACAGATGTATAATCTGTTACAAATGGAAATGAAGTCAGAGTTATGGATTTTTTTCTCTACATCTGCACAGGGTCCCTTATATGCTGAATAACCAATTTGTAAAAAGAAAAAATACAACATATTGATCAAATACTGCATATTGACAACAACAACAACAAAAAATCCCACAAGCAACTTCCCATCATTGCAGATATTTGCATTAGAGAAAAAATAAATTATGTTTTTTATTCTTAAATAGATATTTGATAATATGGCATGGTTCTGCGTTAATTTATCAGATCTGCAATTGTATGAAAAAGTATTCTTCCTTCTTTTGGAATTGTTAAGTTTTTATATATTTTGATACTTATTTATTAAAGCATTGTTGGGTCCTAATGATATAAAATTTGAGTCTGAATGAACAAGTAACATCAAATGTTGGTGATTGTTTTATTTATTTCATAACAAAATAATCTAGCTCACTGTAGACCAATGTGAAAAACAATTGCCCCTTAGTTTCAGTGATTGCGTCATGTTTAGCTGCAAGAATTGCATGCACGCACTTCCTGGAATTGGTGATCATATATCATCTATGGGGATTTAATCCCATTTCTCTAACAATCAAGTAATATTTGAGGTTTTCTTAGCATAAACTGCTCATTTTGAGTCCTGCCAAAGTGTTAATGGACATTCTAAAACATTGACTTTGTTCTTCATTATTTACTCTGTTGTAAACTTGCTTTTATGTCTGGGGTCACTGTCTTGAATCTACTTGCACTTCATATGATAGAAGACAAGTATTCTCCTGTAAAATTCTCTGATACAAACAGTGTTCATGTTCCATACTTTTCTCATCTGTTTAACATTCCTCCTCCTGACAGTCTTTGGCAACTTTCAAATGCTTTCTGACAAACTTGAGACAAGTGTCAGTGTTTTTCTTAGTGATTTCCATTTTGTTCTTCTTTGAACCCCATTTTTCATCAACTACTTTTCTGAAGAAAAGGTCATGAGGTTTTAGCCAAGGTGTGAGAGGCTTGCAGAATTTTGGATTAGGGTTCTCTATAACTTCTTGGAATGTTATACTTTGCATTTATTTATTTATTTATTTTCGCCACCCATCTCAGTCTGCAAAGCAACCCTGGCCAGTTTACAATTAAAATCATAAATATAAAAATATCAAAAAATATTAAGTACAAAAATAAGAGTAAAGTCAGAATTGGTATGGTGATGGCATCTTCCTTGTTAGTCCACCAGCAACCTCCAACAAAGTGGTCTTATAACAATTTTGAAAAGAAAATGGCATATGTTCATTGGGAATATTAAAATAAATATAACTTTGCCAGTTTTTAACCCTTCATTGTCACAGATTTCAGAATACAAACATTAGATTATTTGTGTATGTAAAAATTAGAGATGAAGAATCTATTATCATGCAGAAACCTGAATTTTCATTAACTCTTACTAGTTTGTCCAATGCATGCCTTATAGAAATCATGGTCCAAAACACTTGGAGTGACTCAAACCAGAACAAAGTATACAAAACTTGTGCCTTAAAGATTGCAAGCAGTCCATCACTTTTTTCTGATCCCCAAATGAGATGAGTCAAAATTTGAGGCATGTTTGGGGAAACCTTGGAGGATTTAAAGAATAATGTCAGTGCATTAACATTTGCAGATGCTTGCAACACTCATTTTACCCTTTAAAACTTTTGAAAATTCTTGCCCTCCAACTTTTGTAATGTGGTTCACTAAATACCACACAAACAATGAGGCAGTCCTGAGTCAGCCAGCAGTTATTCATCCCTAATTCTTGCTTAAGGCACATTCATCCTATAAGTGGCAGACGTTCAAACATGTTAAGTTAAACAATTTAAAATTCATATTTTGATTTCTTGTTTATATGGATTGTTATGATAACCAGTCAAGAGAAGATATTGTTACATAGAAAACACAATGCCATCCTCAAAGGTAAGATGTAGTTGAGAATAATACACCATCCTAAGCATGCACCACAGAGAACCATGCTTCTTTAAAAAATGGATGGCATGTCCAGTTGTTTCCAAAACAGCACTGAGCAGATGGAATCACTGGATACACCCAAAAGAGGCAAGCAGATAGTATTCCTGTAACTAAATGAATCAGAACTAAATATGTTTTTCCTTATATCATTTCTAAAATAGGTCAGCCCATTTCAGTGCATTTTTCCTACAGTTCATAAAAATCTTGATTAATAGCCTCATTGATAAGCTTTTTTAAAAAATGACCTAAAACTTAAATTTAAGCAAGCCTACTAGAAATAGAAAAACCAGCCATGTTATGTCAAGCTGTATATTAATTTTCTGCAATGGTTGCAAGTGTTAAAAATGATCATACATCACTTTTTTAAGTGCTGTTATAACTTTGAACGGTCACTAAACAAACTGTTGTAAGTCAAAGACTATCTGTATAAGGTTTATTCCCTGTTCGTCCTCTCCTGTTGTCTTAGGAAAGAGCTCCACTGTTCAAAAAAGGCAGGATCATCCCCTATAACAGGCGATCAAACCGGTCAGTCCTAGAAGAGATCAACCCTGACTGCTCTTTAGAAGGCCAGATCCTGAAGTTGAAACTCAAGTACTTTGGCCACCTAATGAGGAAGGAAGGATTCACTGGAGAAGAGCCTAATGTTGGGAAAGATTGAGGGCAATAGAAGAAGGGGACGACAGAGAATGAGATGGCTGGATGGAGTCACTGAAGCAGTAGGTGTGAATTTAAATGGACTCCAGAAGATGGTAGAGGACAGGAAGACCTGGAGGAACATTGTCCATGGGGTCGCAACGGGTCGGACACGACTTCGCAATTAACAACAACAATACAGTATGCCCTGCCTATCTATGCCTCATCCTGGCTTTCAGACTGGAGCCTTTATCAGCCCTTTTACTCAGTCACAGTCCTTTACCAATAATGAGTATTCACAGGTTAAAATCATAATGTGGTCAGATTTTGACATGGCATAATCCATGAACCCGACCAACTGATTTATTAAAGAAACCATAGTTAAACAAACCACCACTTAGTTTGAAATGTGAACTATTCCTTTTGCAGAGGGGATAGTGCCAACCTGAAATAGTAAAGTCGCCACCCAACCAACCCGTCAACAATGCTAACGCCTAAAACATGCGCTTTACTCAATTTGTACAAAGGTCGGTGGTTTCTTCTTCATTCTTGCAAGCTCCATGGGCAAGCGACTGCGATGCTGCACGTTTAACGTTTGAGCCGTTTTAAGATAAGATAATCTTTATTGTCACTTTTTTTTTCTGCGAACACACCGGCGCACATTAAACATGATTTTTAAATATATATATATATATATATATATCTATATCTTGAGCCCTTGTACCGTCTGAACCCTTTTCTCAGAAGACAACGCCGCCGTGCTCCACGGAGCTTCCTCCCAGCCTATTGGTATTTAGAATAGCAGACAGACGATTTCCAACAGCTGAGCTGCTCCTGTCACATCTCTGCAAGCGCGACCAAACTCAGCCACCGGAGCATTCAACTTGCGCTGCTGCTGCCGCTGCCAAGGACAATACAGTAGGAATAACCCGAAGCCGCTAACAACTTCCAGCCCGCTCCTCCCTCTGGTTCAATAAGAGCCAGCAAGGTCCTCCCCTCTATGGGCGGAAAAAGAGCCCGACGCGCTGGTCGCCGGGGCTTTACGCAATCGATTCGAAATAGCTCAAGAGTGGCGGCCGCCGGCTTCTCCCCTTTGGAGAGGGGAAGTAGGTGAGTACCGTAAGAGGGAGCGACGCACCGGCCTTAGAAAAGCAGCCACGGTCTTCCGCAGCTTGGGGCGGAATTCGCGGGACTAGAGCCGTTATGGCAAGAAAGCCCAGGAGCGCGAAAGTTAGTACCAGTAGCAGAAGGAGGGGCAGCTCTCTCGATACCTGGACCGGCCGCGGGAGTTCACGGGTTTGATCAAGTTGCGTGAAAGTGGGAAGAGCTTTCTTTTCCACCTTGGGAAGGCCGGGAGTGGGTGCTTTCGCGGGTGCAGGATAAGCAGCGGTTTATTTCGGAGATGGGTGGGGAAGGGAAGTCGGGCGTTTGGGCGCCCAGCTGGTGGTAACTTAAGCGGTTTCTACGAGAAGAAGGCGCCCGAGTGGTGCTGACGTTTTTACTAGCGCCTCCCCAAAACGCTGTAATTTTTTTGTGGTCGACCCAAGTTCTTTAAAAGGGTGCTGATTCTGCAAAAATGTAGCTTGGCTCCAGATCGTGCTAAACCACAATGTTGTACCGGCCAAAGCCACACAATGTTGTTTGTGTGGCTTTGGCCGCTATCCAACTGTGGTTTATTGGATGACATACGCGTAAATGAAAGGTAGTGCAGCGCAGTATAAGAACAACCTCCTCGCCCCGTTTCTTTGACATGTATTGATTCACTTTATCATCCATTCAGAAGCATCACTTAGAAGCAACCTCTGGAGAGTTCGTAACTGTATAGGTGTTTTTAGAACAAGCGCCAAGTTCTTTCTGATTTCCGTTCTTCAGAAACAAAGCCAAAGTAGCCTTCCTGAGAAAAAAGAAAATCCATATTGAGAAATATCTTTAGTATGCAGATTACAAAATTATTGTAGACTTTTGATGTGAATTCTGTATCATACTACAGGAAAATGATGGCCAGGATAATTTATGATTGGGTGGGTCTGCAAACCCAAGAAGCTGGATTTCTTCAGTAAACCATGGTTGAGTTAATTGTGTGTTGTTGGCAATGAAAGATTAGGAAACTAAGATGGTAACATTTGGGAAAGAATAATAGTGTGACACAGGGGTAAGGAAGATCCTTGACAAATGCTTAATTGTTTTAGGTATGCCTGGAATTAAAGCATTAAGATTCAGATAAGATTAAAAAACAATAGCTTACATTACAGGCACTGGTCCCTTCATTTTTGTTTTATCAAATGTTACACTCAGTATATTTGGATTGTTAAGGTATAGAAGGACTGCTTATTTTGTTTGTGCTGTGTTATAAATAGATTAATACCATCAGTGTCCTGCTCTTTATCTCCCTCTACAGTTTTATACTATGTGAACCTTAGCTGGTTTTGTACCAAAAACATTGTACATTTGTTCCTTGTTAATTGGGTGCAGTTCATCCTTTTTCTTTTGTGCAGTAGTGTCTTCTCTCTTTCTTGATAATCAGAAAAATGCATTACTGTTATTAGAAAAACAGGGCTTTGGACCATTTCTTTGATTGTCATGATGTCCTGTACTGGAAAACTGTATGAGGATCTGGTCAAACTCCTGGACTTCTCAGCAGCTTCTGATTCTAACCAGATTAGAAGGGCAGAGTATAAATCAGTATCTTAAAAGTAGTTCCATGCACTGCATAGAATTAAGCTAATGTATGTGATTAGTTTTGGCTAATTTATAACATATCTAGACGGTTTAGCTTACCATGTTTATTGATTAAACAAATCATGACTTAGTATGACCTAAGCCACATCACTGAGTTGCACAGGAGTCCTTAGCTATGATTTAACAATGATTTATTGAATACATATAATTGGATGGGTTCATAAAGTATGTTCAGTTATAACCATTATTTACAAAATAGATGGTTTAATTTACATATTTGGTGCCAGTTTAATTTGTTTCTATGTAATGTGCAATTATTCTCACTTCTGCCTATATGGTTGGCAATGCACATGTAAATATAGGAAAGTCCCATTGAAAGCTTTAGGAAAAAGGTAGGATAAAGATGTTATAATATGTTAGAATTACTGAAACTTCACTACTGCTATATTGCATTGGATTATTAAACTTTTTTTTGTCCCCAACTGTTAAAAAAGCATTTTCTTCACTTTTATCTATCTGCTTATACAGTCGCATAATATAATTATATGAAGAAATATTTGCTCCTTTCAGATTTTTGTCTGTTCTGCCAAAATTACTCAGAGACCATCATGCTAGTTTAAACCTTCCCTTTAATATATTTTTATGAACTGGAATTTTAGCTGCATTGAAGGTACACTTTGGAGTGCCAGTAGCTTCTCAATGCTGTTGGGGCAATTTGACTTTTATTGACAATTTAAACTAGGGAAGGGAAATCTGGTCCTTTGTATAGTTAGCAACTACCAGAGGCCTAATTGTCTGCCATTTTACTCCAGAACAAATACAGGTAGTCCTCGATTTACAACCACAATTGAGAACAAAATTTCTGTTGCTAAGTGAAACATTTGAGAAATTAAGTGAATTTTGCCCCAGTTTTTTGCCACAATTAAGTGAATCACTGCAATTGTTAAGTTAGTGACACAGTTAAGTCAGTCTGGCTTCCCCATTGACTTTGCTTGTAGGAATGTCGCAAAAGATTATCACATGACCCCGGGACATTGCATAAATATGAGTCAGTTGCCAAGTATCTGATCACGTATCCATGGGGGTGCTACAACGGTTGTGTGAAAAATGGTCATAACTCAGTGCTGTTTTTTCCAGTGCTGTTGTAACTTCAAATGGTCACTAAACAAACATTGTAGGTTGAGGACTTCTGTACATTGTGAATTGGGAAGAAACTGGCTCACTTCCTGTCTTGGATTACTTAGGCATGTAAATAATTAATTGGTTTAAATTTGGGAATTAGAAAACCTGTTCTCTTTCATGATGGTAATATTTTGTTTTAACATTAGGTGGAAGAAAATGCAAGAACTTGACAAGATTGAAACCTTGAATCCAGAATGGTAGGTAGATTTTACTAGTTTGATTCTTGCTTATTAATAAACCTAATAAAATCTCAGGCATATGTTTTAGCTAGTTTTCTGTGTAAAGTATGTGGCTAGTATTAGTATTACCCTGTTGTTTAGAATGGACTTAAAGTTTGAAGTAGATGCTTCAGTCTTCTGAAGCTTTGCTACTAAGTCAGTTGTTTTGGAGAGCCCACCAGTGTTAACTGTTATCAGTTTTGGAGAAGATGCTTTTAGGGAAGGATTACTCTTTAGCCTAATAAGGAAGTGAAGATATCCAAAATCAATAGCAATGCTCATTGGAAGAAGATACTTGTCATCCCACACATCCAAAATTGTAATATAACATACCACATGGTGGGATGACTATTATGAATAAATACAGAAGAAGAATTAACTCCACAGAAGTCAAAAGGAGTTGCCCAGATAAATTCTTGTAAACATGTGAGGATAATACAGACCGAAATCCCTCTTTTATTGGGCAGTCCAAATCAAATAGTTACACTCCAAAGGATTTGTGATAGAGGTGTGAAAAGCCTTTGATTTCAAAACAGCTGTTTCACTTTCAAATAGTATTCTTCCAGCCTTGGTGACAGTCTTCCAGAATTACTCCAGAAGTATTCTGGGCTTGAAAAGATCCTGTTTTGCCATATCAGTTCTAAATGGAGCCATTTCCAGCTTGGAACACTTCTGCAGAGTTGAAACGATTCATTTAAAACTTAAGACATTTCAAATTCAAAACACTTTAGTCTGTGAACTTGATGCCATGCTAATGCCTGCATTCAGCCCACATCTTACCTTTTTCCACCTAGCACATAGTGTTAGCTTATCATGAGTACTCCCAAGCAGCAGAGTTCTGTGCTGTGTCAATACCTGAAAAAAATATCTGAAGTGTCCATGCATGTTTAAAATACAGATGGAAAGGAGTGGAGGGTAGAACTCTCTGTATTTGTTTTATGTGCACAGAAGAGATAAAGTGTATAGAGGTATTGGTGTCTCACTGTGTCAGAAGCAATCAAGTTTTCTGTAGATACAATTAATATCTGCTTAACAACCACATTTGGGATCAGTAAGTCTTGTCACTGAGACATCATGTGATCGCAATGGACTTAAACCATCACTTTCCATTTAGTCATTAAATGAGTCACAAGTGAGTCATCATTTGACCACAACTCATGATTTTATTGCCAGCTTTATTGGCTATACCTGTCAGAAGCCGTCTGTGAAGCTTGCAAATGGCAATCACATGACATACAGTAGTCATAAGTGGAAGACCAGTTGTGCAATTACTTTTACATTAAGCAAGGATTAACTGCCTAAATCTAGAAAGAGATAAGATTTTGAAATAGGTAAGAATTGAAATATTTGAGGATTAGTAAACAGTGATTGTATTGATGGCATAAGAATTCCAACCAAAAGTATAATTTCTTATTATGCTCTAACACTGCTTTTAAAATTTAGATTAAGAAGATAATATTCTTATTATTCTTTGTTAGGCTTTTGTGTGTTAAAAAAGACTTGCATAGCGTTCTCCAATTTAGTGTCCTGTAAATTTCTGGGGCTTCAACGCTCACAATCTCATAATGGCTGACTGTGTAAGTTGACCTCTGGTAGACTATTTGATCTGAATGGGAATGTAATCAGAATGAGAAAGCTTTCCTCAGTTATTACTTATTAGTTAAGGTTTCTGTTTCTTTTATTTATTGTTCAGCTGACTTTTAAATGTTTTTTCAGAGCAGTAGATTTCCTTTTCAATGCCTTCTACAGTCCTCAATGAATTGGTTGCTGCAGCTGCAACTTAGGCAAGTGATATAATTTGCATTGGAGTAATTATTAATTCTTCTCCTTCATAATAAATTATTGAGTTATACTTGCCATTAAAGAATGGAGCTGCTCTTGGCTGCAGATTTGGGTGGAGAAGGTTTCATTTTTTAAAAACAACTCTGCATTTAAGAAAAGACAGATTGTGTTTCCATCCTCTTGATAACTGTAACTATATTTTCTAGGAGAAGGAAATATTTTCTTAGTATTTAGCATGATTACACATATGCTAGCAAGCAAACTTAAAAAGATTATTTGCTTTTTCTTTTGCTTCATTCTGTCACACTGCTTTAATAAATTAAAGGATTTTTTTATATATGGCATGAGTACAACTTCAATCTTTTTTCAGTCAAGATAATTGCTTCATTATATGGTGCTGTAGTGAGATAATGAAAACTGTGGTAGCTAGGCTGACAGCTTGAATGATTATGAGACAACCCTACATCATATAGCAGGGAGACCAAAGTCTGCCATATGCAGTGTCTTGGAGAAAAATTAAAAATTAACTGAAATGACAGATCTTCTCAACATCCTTAGAAACATCACTATGGTAAATAAGGAGTTCCAGCAATTATACTATTATGTCCTATTATGTAACACGGAGACAGAGATCTTATGTTAACTGAGCAAGGCTTCCAGAAGCCACAGTCTATAAGCCCCAAATAAGCATGCAGGAAACTTTCAGTAGAAATGTCCAACTGATACAGCCAGCATCCACTGCAGTTATTAGAGTAGAAAACACAAAGCATTCACTATATTAACTGGCAACAGCAGCCAGAGCTGTGGTTCAAGTATCAGAGAAGAAGGAGTGGGGTTGCTCAACAGATGGCACTAAACATAGCATGGGCCACAAAGCACTTTACTGGAGCTGAGGGACTTTGGGGGTTCCATGCTGCCCAGCCTTTGTCATTCCTTTCTTGGGAAAGGGCTGAGTGACTGGTGGTGGCTGACTCCAGTACTGTGAATCCACAGACATCTTTTAGATAAATGTTTGAATTCTCTTAACAGCTTTGTTTTAGAGGCACCACACACAACATGGAGCATGGTGAAGGTATTTCATTCCAGATGTATCTACAGTGGCAAAGAACATTTTTTAACCCAATAGAAATATTTGTAGTCCTGCAGTACTATAATCCACATGCTTTCTGAGCTTAATTTAAGTTCTATTAATATATAAAGAGATTCTGGTCTAACAAATGACACACTAAACTAGACGAGGGGGAACAGTTGTTGTGTGTCAGGTAAAAGATTCTGTTTGTCTTAGAGAAGGAGATTTTTATCTTCTCCTTTTTGTATATAAATTAAAGAAGTGAGCATATCTATTATTCCTGCCTCCTATTTTCCTCACAACAACCGGGTGGGGTGGGGTGGGGTGGGGTGGGGTGGGCAGAGAGAAAGTGACTAGCTTTTATGATTTAGATTAGCCTTTTCCAACACAATGCCCTCATGATTACTAGAACTGAATTTGAAATTGAGAAATTACTCCTTGGATTGATCTGGAATGTCTTATTTAACTAAGTTCTGTTAAAGATATAGTGCACATAGATATATTCTTGAAATGTTTTAACAGTTCTGTAAAAAGCAAATTTACCAAAACCTATAGGCCATGTTTAATTCAAACAAAATTGTTTTAGGTGAGTTTTCCATCTTACTTTGCAGGATTTGCCAACCCAAAACTGAGGGCCAAATTCAGAATGGTACAGAGCAGAATAATTGTGATGATTGTGTTGATAACCTTTTTAAAAAAGCTCAGAAAGTTGGGGCTGTATGCTCAGAGCATGCCAAGGTAAGTCTAAAGTAAATAGATGTGGGGTTGCAAGACATGGTAGTTATTTAAAAATTGTAACAGTTTTTATTTAGGCAGCATTTTCTCCTGAAATCTACTAACAAAGTCAGCTCCCCCCAAAAAAGAAAGCAAAATGAAGTAGGAAAAAGAAGATAAGTGGGGGGGGGATAGTTAAGCAGAGATATGCACAACAGAGTTTATGCCAGGTAACAGGCTAAAACATACCACAATTTGGATTTATGTGCTATTTGGATTCTGACTTGGGTCAGATTAGGATTAAATAGCTGGTGTTCAATATATTTGTGAAGAAGTGCATCTACGGATGACAATTGGAGGAATTCTCTTACTATTTTCCTACCAAAGAGGAAAGTAGCAAGAATTAATGCAAAAACTACAAGGGAATTCATTTGATAAACGTCCCCGGAAAAGGTATTTGGTAGAATTCTGGTTGTTACTTTGTGTTTTTATTTATTTATTTATTTATTTATGAGACTTATATACCGCTTTAAGTGTAAGCACTCTCTAAGCGGTGTACACCAGTAAGCAATGTATATATATTTTACATTGCCCCCAACAATCTGGGTCCTCATTTTACCTACCTCGGAAGGATGGAAGGCTGAGTCAACCTTGAGCCGGTGAGATTTGAACCGCTGACCTGCTGAACACAGTCAGCTAAAGTGGCCTGCAGTACTGCACTCTAACTGCTGCACCACCTCGGCTCTTATGTTGCTCAGTGAGCAACATTTGGGAAGCACAGTGAAGCCAGAGAGTGTGCAGACTAGATTAATGTTCTTGATGTCATTAAGCTTCATTGAGCATGAATGTGAAACTGAAAGTTACTGTTTGTGTGTGTTGAGTTAGGAAAGTGTGTGATGAAATGAATACTATAGGCTTGAATTAGGACAGGGGTAGGCAACTTTGGCTCTTTTATGACTAGTGGACTTCATCTCCCAGAATTCATACAAGAGTCATAAAAGAGCCAAGGTTGCCTACCCCTGCTCTAGGATTTCAGCAGGGAGGTTTTTCAGACCCTGAGCAGAGAGATATTGGTATGTGGCTTGTGCTAAGTCTCCCCCCCCCTCCCCAGGCACCTTGCATTCCTTACTTGGGATTCTGTTTGCTTAACAGTCTGCAAGTTCACTTAGCAACTGCATCCATTAGTGCTGAGACTTTAGTTGTTGAGCAAAGCAGTCATGTGACATCTGACTTAATCAGCACTTTGCTCAATGACTGAGATTCTGATCCCTATTGTCATTAAGGGACAACTACATGTAAACAAATGCTGGTAGAAAAATAGTGGGTAGTGTATCATTTGTTGCAAGGAATTCATGCTTGTTTGAAGAAGAGAAAATGTATAAAAGATTACAGGTAGTCCTCAACTTACAACCATTTATTTAGTGACCATTCAAAGTTACAATGGAACTGAGAAAAAGTAACTTACATTTCTCACACTTACGACCATTGTGGCATCCCCATGGTCTCATGATCAAGATTCAGATGCTTGGCAACTGACTCATATTTATGATGGCCCCAGCATCATGTGATGACCTTTTGCGACAAGCAAAGTCAGTGGGTAAGCCAGATTCAGTTAACAACCATATTACTAACCCAACTGCAGTAATTCACTTAACAGCTTTGGCAAGAAAGGTCATAAAATGGGGCAAAACTCACTTAATAACCATCTTGCTTTACAATGGAAATTTTAGGCTCAGTTGTGGTTGTAAGTCGAGGTTTATCTATGCTTCTACCCACTACATTATTTGGCGAGACACTTCGAGACTTGTCAAGAATGAGACATGTCAAGAGGAACTTAAGAGTAAGTTGAATGCAGCAGAGCTAGGTTATTTCCGAAACATCGGTGGTAATACAGGAGAATGACTCAAGAACAAATAAGTGAGGAATGTAGGTACATTAAATACAAAAGTGTTGGTACCTGAAAAAATAAATACACGAAGAAAGAGTGAATGGGTTAAGGAGAAGCAGAGGCCATAAGTCACACTTGGATGAATTTGATAGGCTAGGAGCCCAGACTTGCCTTATTGGTGAGAGGGGCAACATATAAATTTAATAAATAAATAAACAGAAGGCAGTGAGTGAAGTAAAGCGTGTGATAGAAGGAAGGAAAGTTTACAAGCATCAAAAAGCATAGTGGAAAATGTTGATGTATACAGGCTTTTTTTTAATTGAAATTTTTATAAAGTTTTTACAATAAAATCCCTCCCCACCACCCTCCCTGCACCACCACCCCTTAACCCTCCCCCCCCTTCCCAGAGCTATATACAGAGCTAAAAACAGCAGAAGAAAAAACATAAAAATTAAATAAAGATGTATACAGGCTTTTGGACTGTTCTTTGTCTGGATGTATTGCTCGTATGTTTATATTACTATACCTTTATACATTTATTCTTGCATACATGGTGTAGCTCAACTCTTGATATAACTATAATTTGTGTTTTCATTTTATAGGCTGATACAGTTATTACATTATGGAAAAATGGGTTTACAGTAAATGAGGGTGAACTCCGAAGTTACACAGATGTTGCAAACCGGTGCTTCTTGGATTCCATTAAAAAGGGGCAAGTTGGCTTTGTATTAATTGAGTTTGCACATTACACTCTATAGTGACTACCCAGTTTGGGCAACATGGTGGATGCACTGTCTACTCAAAATGTGCATCAATCCAAATTATTTTTTTTAAAGGGTACCCCTTTTTTGAGATATGTGAAAGACAAACTAATACAATGGCATTCTATGTTTATTTGTAATATAGTTGCTGAATAGGTGGGCTGTTTCAATGGCCATAATATGATACGTTGACGTTTAAATTCAAACCTGGTCTTGTGGTATATGGAGATGCTTCATTATTGTACAGTATATGGGAAAAAATGGGGAGAAAAAGCTGAAACCAAAACGTTGGACTGTGACATACAGGTAGTCCTCGACTTATGACCACAATTGAGCCTGAAATTTCCACTGCTAAACAAAATAGTTATTGAGTTTTGCCCCTTTTTACAAACTTTTTTGCTACAGTTATTAAGTGAATCACTGCAGTTGTTAAATTAGTAACCCAGTTGTTAAGTGAATCTGGCTTCCCCATTAACTTTGCTTGTCTAAAGGTCGCAAAAGGTGATCACATGATCCTGGGACGCTGCAACTGTCATAAATATAGGGCCAGTCGCCAAGCATCTAAATTTTGATCACATGACCGCAAGGGTGCTGCAGTGGTTTTTAACTGTGAAAAACAATCATTTTTTTCAGTACCATTGTAACTTCAAACAGCCACTAAACAAATGGTTTAAGTCGCAGACTACCTGTATTGGTTTCAAGTAATCAAAACAATAGTCTCTGTGTTCCAAATACAAAAATAGACATGCTCTGTATTTCTCTTAGGGAGCTGCCTCTTGAGTTACAGAAGATCTGTGACAAAGAAGAGGTGGATGTGAAGATGGATGATAAGAAGGATAAGTTATATACGTCGCCGAAGGCAGTATTTCATCCTTTCTCTGGACCAGGATATCGGTTAGGAAGGTGAGGCAGCTTCATTCTTTTAGTAATTGAAACTGGCTTGTGAAATGAATGAAGGTGATTGTTTTCTTTCATTCTTCCTCTGCTTCAATCCTATGCCTGTTTACTCTTGAGTAAATCCCGTAATGTGAATAAGATGGCGCCTGCATTTCCAGATTTTGAAGAAGACTTCTATAAGTAGTTCTCGTCTTACAACCACAATGGGAACCAGAATTTCTGTTATCAGGCTTGTTGTGTTAACTGTTGCCACAATACCTGATTTCACAACTTTTGCCATGGTTGTTAAGTGAATCACTGCAGTTATTAAGCGAATCACAGGGTCATTAAGCAAATCCAGCTTCTCCCATTGATTTTGCTAGTGGGAAGGTGGCTGAGAGGGTCACAAATGGTGGGTCACTTGACCCTCAGATGCTAAAATTATTGTAAATGTATCCCGGTTGCCAAGATTCTGAATTTTGATCACGTGACCAGGAGGATACTAAGATGGTCATAAGTGCAAGGACCAGTCTTAGGTAACTTTTCAGTGCCATTGGAAGTTTGAACAGTCACTAAACGAATAGTTGTAGTCAAGGACTACCTATAAAGAACATTTGCCTCAAATTTGGAACTGAAAATACTGCTGCCTTTCTACTGAATATCCTATCTTAGTACAAAATAACCAGTTTAATAATATTGACAAATGAAAGAGATGCAGGAATATCAACAAGAATCATAACAATAGTCCACTTATCCCTCTCATTAAGTTACCTCCAGATAAATTCCCTTCAAATTGTACATTATAACTGCTCACATGATATCTTAGCATCCTTCCTTAATATTAATTGTCTTTACCTTATTGATAATCTTATTTACCTTTCCCTAACCCAAGGCTGGCTTCTTAGACATCATGTTGGAGAAAACTGACATAATTTGATGTCCTCACCATTATGTTTCAGGATATATTGAATTTTATTCATATTGAGTCATTGTAGAGATCTCTGCTGGGTTTTTAAAAATTTTGCCATGTATCCCTTTGTAAATATAGCATACTGTTGTAAGAAGGAAAATAATGGGCCTAAACTCTCCATTCATTGAATGTATAAGAAATAAGTTAGAGCCTGCAAGCGTGTTGCTCTTTGAGAGTAAAGTTATAGTTCAGCAGAATGGAAATTACATGTTCAAAAATCTTCAACAGGTGTATCAGACTTATAAGAATCTTACAATTCAATGTAATAAAATAAGGTATGTTGCCATATTACTACTTCCATGCATTTGAATTTCATATTTTATTTTAAAGATACATATCCTACCTTTCAGTTAAAAAAAAAACACAATGAAAAACCAAATCTTAAGATAAGAAGGGGTAAAAATAATGAACAAATACAATTCTAAGAGAGATTATTCCACTTTAAAAAAAAGTAGAAGCGCACAAAGGTTCCACAGGTTGTTCACTGATATGCACATTATACTGAGATTTTAGTTGTCTAAACATGCTTTACTAAATAAAACACAATTGGATGGGTTCACAATAACAGTTAATTCCCAAACCAACCAGATGTTGGCTCAGGCTCAACCTTTCTCAGCCCTCTCTTTTGAGTTTCTTTTTCAGCCTTAAATATACTTTTTTGCTTTCCAGTCAATATGTTGCTGCCTCTCTGATAATGAAGTCTCAGCCCTATTACATTTGCTTAATTTCAAGTATTCTGTAAAGATACCTTTGTTATTCATTTTTATGTGTTGGTAATATTTAACTACGTAGCTCATAGAGGAGAAATTATCTAGAAAGAAGTGGCATTATAATCTCATACGATTAAAACTTTATTTTCCAGTGCTACACCTAGAATAATCTCCAAAGTAAAAAAAAAAGTTGAAGAAACTGAAGAGAGAAAACCAACAGTAGTGCTAATTAATTCAGAACCTATCACTAGAATCCAGATTTGGTTAGCAGATGGAGCAAGGATAGTACAAAACTTCAATATTTCTCATAGGTAAGAATAGATCACATTAACAGAATTCATTTTTTACAATATACTGTGCAGTTTACAGGATATTTGCTTCCTTTCAAGACAAATTACAGCCCACCAAGCTATTCCTAAGAATATTTACTTAGAAATGAAATCCTACTGCAACCATTAGGGCAGACTTCCAAGAAAGTATTAGATTACAGCCAAAGTGCCTTTAAAACATTGATTTGTTTTGAATACTGAGCCATGAAATATGTTAGCTTTTCAACATTAGCCATGGACAAAACCTAGATAAATATTTTAAAGTATATGTGAAAATGATAGTGTAAATTTAAAAAAAAATCCAAAAAAGAAAACACACTGTTAAGCAAAGTGGTACAGCCATTATGACATAAATGAGCTTCAGTGCATGCTGCATTCATTTTCCATTCACTTCACATTGAATCAAAGCATCAAAACTTCGGGGAAATCTTATGTCAGAATAGATTGTCTTGGCAAGATTTTTATGTTAGGTTTAATTTGCTTAGCCCTAATTTGTTGAATAAGCCACAGCTGCAATCCAAATTACTGTAAGGTAAAGCTGTTTTGATTTGTGTCCAGTTAATGAAGTTGTATTTCTGTTTTTTCATGCTTGAGTCAGATTTGATCCAGTGTTGCAAAATATTGTATTTTTAAACTGTGTTTCTCTATGTTACTTCAATGGGAATTATTTCTGAGTAGACATCTATTGGATTTCTCTATCAATTCACTAAATATCGAGACATATAAATGTTATATTTCTCATTTTTCCTTCTCTTTATATCTTACATTATGCAGGAAAGGTGATTTTTAATTAATATGGATTGTGTGACATATAGAAATACATGGCATTAGTGGAGTTGCATTATTCCAGACTGATGATTTTTCTCTAAGATATTAGTGCATTGTTTCCCGATTACAGCAATTTTGACGCATGTTGACTTCAGTTCCTAGAACTGTTATCAATGGATATGCTGGCTGTAGAATTCTGGAAGTAGAAGTCCACATACCTCAAAATTACTATGATTGGGAAACCAGTGAATAAACCGACTCTCTGACTATAAAGAACAATCCACACTTGGTTTTTCCAAACCTGCTGTCCTCCATATACAGGACACTAAAGGTCCTGCATAGAACAATAAACTGATATAGAACAACAGGCTGGGAGAGGCTATCCTCCTCCCTTTAGTATCTACAGAAAAACTGTAGATTTGGGTCAGAGGATTAACAACTTATTTGGATATGCAATGTGATAATGCTTATAACCATTCTGAGATTAGAGCACTTCTTTTCATGATATCACATACAGTCAGGAAAACCTGAACAAATTTATTCTTACATCACTATGATTTTTTTATACTTAATACACCATAAAAGCCATGGTGGCACAGTGCTTAGAATGCGGTATTGCATGCTAACTCTGCCCACAGCCAGGAGTTTGATCCTGACCAGCTCCAGGTTGACTCCACCTTGTGAGGTCGGTAAAATGAGGACCAAGATCAGACATGTCAAACTTACGACGTCACATGACATCGCACGATGTATCAGAGCTTTTTCCCCATTGCCGGCAATGGGGTAGGCAGTTTTGTCGTGACGCGTCAGGCCTGTGGGCTGGCAATTTGACACCCCTGACCCAAATTGTTGGGGGGCAATATGCTGACTCTGTAAACCGCTTAGAGAGTGCTTTAAAGACTATGAAGCGGTATATTAGTCTAAGTCATCGGTTCTCAACCTATGGGTCACGACCCCATTTGGGGTCGATCGACCATTTCACGGGGGTCGCCAAGCAAGGCTGTCCACCATTTTTTTTCCCTTTTCCGGCGGGTGCCTTACCTCCCTTGGTCTGGGCCAGCTGGTGGCCCAGCCGGTGGTCAGCCTGCTCCGTGTCTGCCGCTTGCCAGCTACGCCTCAGCCGGCGCAGGGGGCAGCACCACACATACGCGGCGCTCCCGGGCAGGGAAAGTCCTCGACTTACGACCGGTTGGGTAGTCCTCGACTTACGACCGGTTTAGTCCTCAACATTTGACCGGTTTAGTCCTCGACTTACGACCAGTTGGGGGTCGCAGCATTAAAAAGGTTGAGAACCACTGGTTTAAGTGCTATTGCTGTGAAAGAAGTTAGTTTGGGAAGAACAAGGCTGCACAGCTTAAAATGCGTAATGACAAAAGTAGTTCAAAGTGCTAGTTATAGGAGAACTTAACGTACGCCTATATGGTGTTTGTGAAGGTCCTGATTTGCTCAAAACCTGTTTCTTCTAATTGCCATGACTCCGTGACATTGTTCTTTCAAAAAAATGACTTCAAATATCAGACTTTAATTTTTGTTCTTTTCCTTTTTAGAATAAGCCACATCAGAGACTTCATAATTGATTACCAGAGACATCAAGGAAGGAGACCTTTCACCCTGACTACATCACTTCCTTTTCAAGAGTTGTTGAATGAATCTCTCACACTAGAGGAAGCCAACTTAAAAAATGCTGTTGTTGTGCAAAGACTTAAAAATAATATTGAGCCTTTCCGGAGTTTCTCTTCCTAGCATTTTCTGCCTAAAAGAAAGAACAGTTGCAGGAAAGGTCTTGGAAAAGTGGAAGACAATATCCACACAATAGGTCCCCAGTTGTGACTCTTTTAATGTAGAACATCCAACTGTTAGTTGAGCGATTTTAGCTGAATCACTTCCACTTATGAGTAACAGTAATTTCTGTGTTTTATGTGATATCTACAGTGCTGCTTTGAAAGAGCATGCAATATATGCTGCACTAAAGCTACCCCAAAGTTTTTTGTTTGTTTGTTTTAAATAGCCTGTTAGAAAGTAGTAGAGCCAGCCCTCCTGAACTGGGTATTCTGTCACCAGTAAAGGAACATTTTAGGGAAAATCTTGAACACTTCTGTAAGTTTGAAGTTGAAAAAAATTTGAAAGCACAATTTGACTTCATTCTTGTTTATTTTATGTTATAGTTTGATATATTTTATTCTATCAATGCTACTGTTTGATAGTGACACAAATTAATATATAAATTTTATATATACAGAAAAACACCACAGGTAAACAGTCTTTAAGCATAATGACTGTTTCTTTTGAAAAATTTGTCTCCCAAGTTATGTTTTAGGATATCAGAGGAGCAAATGACTAAAGCAGCATCATGTCACAAGCTCTTTCATATGTATGTATACACACACATACGAAAGGATCAGAGCTTATGATGTGATTTTGGTTTTACTATTTTAATAAGTGTGTATGCTAGGGACATCTGACTGTACATGTGGACATAATTCCGCATGTATTAACTCCACTTTAATTATATGGGCATACCTCTGGATAGACCTAAATTTCAATTGCATTTTATGCCATTAAAAAGAAATACAATATCTGTAGTCCCAAATTATTTATTTAGAACTAAGCTCTACTGCTTTACTTCTGAGGAATGTTTCGACTGTTAGTTTTGAGACTGAAGCAATAAATAAGGATTCTGCCTACTATATCAGAAACAAAGTTCAGCTTTAACAGGCAAGCCTTCTGCCTCTTGGCTTTCTAAATAAAAGCAAACTTTGAGAAGATATTTCAAGCAACCATTAAGAAATGAAGCTGATTTAAGTGCAGTATTAGGGCTGCATGTCTGAATTGATTCAGAGGCAGATGGTTTAGCATATAAAATGCTGAGTTTTCATCATTTAAAATGTGTTGGTAAATGACCAGATCTGGACTAGGAAGCTAAGCAAGATCAGCCTTGGTTACAACCTGAATGGGAAGCTGCTAGGGAATCCCAGAGGTGTAGGGTAGGCTGTGAATTTAAGAAACAAAATCCCCTAAGGAAGAGGCAAACCTGTTCTGTACTGTAGCCAAAAATCTGCAAAGACACTTCTATGAAATTACCAGCTCAAATTGTCAAAAAGGTATTTCTGGTGATTTTAGAGTTTTTAATCATGTTGGTGTGATGAGGTGAGGTTATCAAGTGGAACTATATTATTGAGTCCTACCTGCAAGATTGTTCTAATTATTAATTTATTACACCTAACATTTTTAAAATGCTGGATGTAGAAGAAACAGTAATAGTCCCTTGAAAAATTCTAATCTGGTCTGATATCCAAAGGAAAGGGGGATAAGGAAATTGGGCAGAATCCTAATTCTTCATGGCTGTTGATCAGGAGAAATGGCCTGGAAGAAGAGGCAAGTCAGAGAACGCACCTTGCCTTCTGTGCATAACTCAACGATCTATATTCCAAAATGTCTTGCTCTTGGACACCCAGCAAGGTCACTTTCAGAAACAATAAGAACAGCACCGGGATTTGAACCTGGGTCCTGCCATGCTAGCAGGAAGTAAGAGCTGAATAATTAAGTCTGCCCCTGCTATCATCTTCATTTTTTTATTAAAGAGTATAAGCCAGTTTTGCAGCTGGGACATTTTTTCTTTGACGATCCATCTCAGAAATAAGGCCTCCTTTCTCCCACCTGTGCTGCAACAAAGGCATCAAACAAATTATAATGCCTATTGCACTTCTTTTAATACTTCAGAAAAGGGATTTTACCATCAGGATATATTACTTGGCCTTATTTGTGGATTCCATTGTTTGTTGGGCAAAAGTATTATTATTTTTTGACATGGCTGGATATGCAACCAATTTAAATTTTTCTCCCTTATTGTGGTAGGCCTCTTATAAACTTTGACTTGTAACTTATAAGAATGATGTGTGAACCTAGCTGGTTATGGCTAACATAACATTATTGAACAAGTCCTAGCCTAGCAAAGTATACATCCAGTATTTTTGTGTCTCTAGACAACTATGTTTTATGTTACCCAAATCTTGTGGGGGTTGCGTTTTTTAATCTTTTTCCTACACTTTTTATTTTAGTGTAAGTTATGATGGCCTGCTAATGGTTGATAATGGTGCAGTGGGCCTTGTTGGATACCAAGGGGTTTCTTACATCCAAGGCTAAATGTCAGAGACCCTGATGGATTCAAACTAAGTATAATGCTTGGGTTTTTTTGAATTGAACCAATTAATAACCCAAAGTAAAGCAAAATAAGGCTTTGTGTGGTATATGATCTGGGTCTTTATCATCTGCAAATTACCTCTAGCTAGTGACCAAGAGGAGGACCTAAGAGCCAAAGCTGACTAATATCATCCTTAGACCAAAAAGAGTTTGAAGCATTCTTTTATATATTTTTATATATGGATTTGTGTGCCTATTTTTTTAACTGGTTAAATGTTTTACCACAGAACTAGTTGATAATAAATGTTATGATCCTCTAAGTTCATTTTTTTTTTTTGCAAAAAGCAATATGGAATATACTTCCACAATTTGAAATGGTACATAATTTCATTTCTGTTAGTATCTTCTTTTGTGTAAGAATTGATTTTACTGATGCAGACCAATGGGGATTTTTTTATTTGTAAATTCCTGCAATGAAATAAACCTAAACATTCTTTAAAAGCATTAAAACTTTGCAAAGTTCACAGACTTCCCTACTTCTGTGTGAAATAGATTGTCTTTGTAAACGGACTGTTACACATGCAGATAACCACTTAAAAATGAAATATGCTTGAAATCTCAACAGCAATATGCTAACTTGTATATCAGCATACATAAAAACATGCATTCATACAATTCAGTATGTGTAGGTCCCTGTGTCTCAGGAAACTGAAAGGTCATCTCTTTTGATGTGTTATACCTTCTATACATTGTTTAAAAACTGAAGGCATAAAACTCTAACAGCACAGAATAATGTGGACTATAAAATTAATCAGTATAGGATGCTGATGTCTTCTATTTCTGGTTCTGTATAATGTTTCTCAAAATAACTGATCTTTACATCTTGTTTTATTTTATCTACACACTGTTCATCAATATACACATGTAGAAATGAATCTGTTGACTGGAATGCAATGTATCTATGTATTAATTTCAACCAGGACCTCTCATCAAAAACATCCACTTTATTTAAATTAAAAACCATGTATGAGATACAACTTCATAGTATGCTACTACATTGCTTTTTGGGGTTTTAGAATAATCAAATCTGAACGTATTCAGTAAAAAAGATTTTCCCTGCTTTTTCAAGTTATCCTCTTTAAATTAAAATGAAGAATGCATTGAAAAGCAACCTTAATGAGAAAAAAGCAACTCAAATTTCCTTAAGTAATCTATGAATAATGCTGTTTAGAAAATGATCTACATAATGTTTCACTGAGATTAGACAATTATCAGTCATAGCCATAGCAGCATCCAGATCTTGCAATTTTTGGGAGGCGTCAATGTTAACCAAGCTGAAAAACCCGACAGTCTCTGCGTTTAATCCCAATTGAGACTCGGGCGTCAAGGGGCAAAGAATAAAAATCTGTTTCAGCTTCGGTATATTTCCACCAACACAAACGGACTGCCACCATTGATAAATGTGGAATTCAGATTTGCTAACCTTACCCCAAAGCCTAATAATACTATGAAGTAATCATACTTAGTTGGAAATTAGATATCCGTACAGGTTAAACTGAGAATTGTTCCTATTTAAAAATATAATATTTTCAAAGTTCCGTTTTACACTTATTTTCCGTACAAAACCGAATTGGGAAGCTGAAGCATGAATGTAAAACAGGCTATTTGTATTCGTAGTGGAATTTTTTGTAGTTCGAAGTTGACATTTGAAGAGAAATATTAAAGTTTTTAAAAAATATATTTTGGGTTATTTCCGCGATAATACAACTTCACATTTGCAAGTTCTTAAAATGTGAAGTACAGTATTTACCCGATGGAAATATGGAATGTAATTTTGAACTAGTCACTTCCCCTTCAAAGTTTCTACGTTTGCCGCGTTGCGATATATTCTTAGAAAATCTCGTCTTTCCAATATCAGGTATTGTTCTATGCAGGACCTGGAGGACAGCAGGTTTGGAAAAAGTGAGTAATTTAGACTGGGGGGGGGGGAACACCTCGGTAGTCTTAATTTCTGGAGAATACCTATATACAAAATGCCTGAGATGCAGTGTATTTAGTTTACATTTGTAACGCAACACAGTACCATAACACATACAGACGGCCACCAAGTCTTTCCTGTAAGCGCGAGAAAAGCACGTTTGAAGCGATTAAGGTACTATTTGCACTGTAATTTCTAAGTCCCGCTTTAGGCACGAAAGCCGGCTGGGTGACTTTGGGCCAGTCCCTCTCTCTCAGCCTAACCAACCTCGCAAGGTTGTTGTTGGGGGAAAATAGGAGGAAGGTGTGTTGGATAAGTTCGTCGCCTTGAGTTATTTATAAAGGGGGGGGAAGAAAAAAACTTTTGTATTTATACCATGTATTTAGTCCATGTATTCAGTGAAGGCGAGGGTTACATGTCACGCAGCCACTACTGCAAATGGTGTACTGTACTTCGCCGTGAACCCAGCCCCCATAGCTTGCATTCCAATCGTTGCATCTTCCTGCAAATCAGTCCCAAAATGAAATGCAATCAACTGCGCGTCTGCACACCTAGACCGCGATTCAGAAATGGCCTCGCACGACGGCAGGTTTGCAAACCCGCCAACCGGATTCCCGGTTGCGCGAACCCACTCCGCATGTCCCGGGATGGAGTGAAATAAAACAGTATCAGACGGGCAGTCTGCGCTTAATGGGAGAAGGGGACGTTTTGGTGCTTCGTTGCAACCCATGCTTTCGCTCGGGGCTCTGAGCTTAAACTGGAAGCAAATGGCTCCTAAGCGGGTTGCAGGCTGTGTATCCCGCCCAGAAGACGCGCGTCCGACACGAGTTTCCTTCTCCGCGGTACAGGAACGTTCCATATCCTACCGAACGGGTCGGGAAGGCTCTGGGCAAACTGCGGGCAAAGCGGCGCGCTTTTCAGTGCTCTCCAGACAAGGCTCCCTCCTGCGATCGGTCCCGCCCCGGATTATCAAGTGCCGAAAAGCTGGCGGCAGAAAGGTGGAGGGGCTACTCTCTGAGCTGGGATGGCAGGTATTGGAGCAAAAGATCCGCCGCGGGGGCAACAAGGCAGGCTGTCTCCGAGCCCAGCATTGCAGACGACCGGTCAGTCCAGCGTCTTTCAAGAGCCAGAGCCTGAGCCGGGGGGGTCGGTCGAAGGGGTGAGTCTCGCGTTCCTCTGATTTACGCCGCCCAGCTTCTCAAGGCATGTTCCCGCGCCTTTTCTTGCTGGGAGGGACGGGAGAAGGAACAGGTGTAAGTTCCGAAGTCCAGGAATCCTCAGAGTCCAAGTGGCTTCCTAATGTACATCTCTTGGCAACTGTATTAGATTCATCATTGCCTTCCTCCATAATGCTTTTTTTTTTTTTTTTTTACTTCTTGATCTGGCCCGTAGTTCCTGGTGGTTTCCCATTCATGGACTAAATCTTGCTTAGCCTTTTGGGGAGTACAGTAGATATTAGCTGGGCATCTGATAATAGGAGATAAGATATGCGGAAAGAAAAGAGGTTGGTGGAATGATGGAATTCTTCAAGTACAGTATCAAAACACTGTTACATAAGGGAGGCAAAAGCTTTATCTTGGTTCTCCCAACAGTGCAGAACTAAACTGAAGTAGCTTCAGCTGTAAAAGGGTAAATTTTAGATAAACTTTAAAATTAATAAAGGAGGTGATAATGGAAGTAGTTCCCAGTGATGCCCTTCCTTGACCAGAGGTTTTGCTGGCCCATCTATTGATGAAATATGTCTTCTGAAGAGCAGTGCATTAGCCCCCCTCCATTTTGGTGGCATCATTTCCAAGGGGGCTAAACCATAAAGCTTACAGTGTCTACAGTCGCCCTACATTATTAAACCAAGGTGAAACAAGCATATTATGGCTTGATACAATAGATGACTCTAGGTATTATCCTTCAGAAGAGTGCATGATGATGGTGGGGTTATTCCAGCTGAATAATACAGACTAGGAGTGATGTCTTTTGGGGAAGTAAAAGAAGTAGGAACTTTCAGTCTCTGGGTTTTTTCTCTCTCTCCATGATGGCAATGCATATTAGGATGAAGTTCATCCTAGAAATGATATAAAAACAAGTGTATCTTAAAACTTCAGAACTATAAAAGGAGAAAATCATTGTCCTTTTCAGGAATTCAAGAAATATGCATTAAGTTAAACCAGGTCCTTGTATCAGTAAAGATAATCATGTAAAAAGTTTGCTTTTGACTAAGCATAGTCATTGTGATGTGTTCCATCAATTATGGTTATATAAGCACGAACCAGGTCACAGTCTATGATCCAGGAACAAGCCAGTTTGAATGCTGAGAATTTCAGTGAATTATGTGGAAGGTAGTGTTATTTAGATCTCAGCAAGAGGGTGACAAAGAAAATTATACTGTACTGTACTGGAATTTAAAATTTTCTTCTAAAACTGTTTTCAATAAGCTCTATTAGAATTACTAACTCCCCATTTCATATAGGCAAACTATAGATTATATATTTAAAACTCATTTGCAGCTTTTTTTTTTTTTTAGAAAGTTGCCTTTGTATTGTGAGTTCATGAAATACTTTCTTAAAGATGAATGCTCAAAGAAAATGCCTACAGGCATTAGTGATAAGGCTGGTCTAGAATTTTATCTGACAGCTCCATATTCTGTTGTTCCTTCCAGCCCTGACTGGACCAGTCTGATAATAATGAAGGAGTAGCTGCATTAGCAATTTCAAATTCATGAATTGTTTTTCATTTTATATATTAAATGGAGTTTGTTATTTGTTGTTCAGCTATAAAATTCAAATATACACACATACAAACACATATTTAGGCTAATGTAGTTTTACTTTAAAGCATCTTTCGTTATTCGCCACCTCTCTGTTAGCCCACTGTGCTCTTTTCAATATTCCCCATAATGGGGATTTATTCTGATACAAATTTGTTCCTTATAGGTTTGAGTGAGGGATGCCTTTTCATATTATAACTCCTTTGAAACCTCTGGCTGACTTGTAGCAGGATTCTCACATTCCACAAAAATCAAAAGTGGTTGATTTGGATTTATCATTTTGTGGACTCAAATATGAATATGATGAAAAGTGGTGTGAATATGAAAAGCATGGTGAAAAAAAACCTTGATTTAATGCAAACTAGAGTAATGACTGGCTCATGCTGAAGTTATCCCATCAAATGATGGTGGTTTGGATTAATGCAACATATGAAGCCACAGCTCACAATGCTGGCCATCCCTTCATGCAGCCCAGTGGCCAAGCCACAGCCCACAGGCTGGGGACCCTTGCTTTGTAAGTAGTTCTCGACTTATGAACACAATTTCTGTTAAGTGGATTTTGCTTCATTTTCTTGCAGTTTTCATAGCAGTTATTAAGTTAGTAGCAGTTAAGGGAATCTGGTTTCCCCATTGACTTTATCAGAAAGTCACAAAAGGCGACCTTATGACCCTGGGACACTGCAACCATCACAAATATGAGTCGGTTGCCAAGCATCTGAATTTTGATCACGTGACCATGGGGATGCTGCAATGGTCATAAGTGCGAAAACAGGCATAAGTCACTTTTTTCACTGCCATTGTAATTTTGAACGGTCACTTAATAAATTGTAGCAAGTCGAGGACTACTTGTATGGCCAATTCCTTTTCAGTTTTCAATTTATTAAGTTTGCATCCTACATTTTAATTAAAAATAATATTCTACACTACACTATTTTTCTTCAGATTGTCTTTTTAGGTATTATTTTATGGCCCATAGCATTTTCTTTTCTACAGTTGCATCACTGTTCCAGCTGCCTATCCCAGTCAGCAAGGCAATGCAGTACAATCAGGTTTCTTTTCCTAGAGCAGAACAACATATGTTGTGTCTGAGCAGGAGCCATTGCATGTGGCCATACCTGAACTTCTCTCAGTGCACTGCATAAAATGAAAACTTCAAGAACAGTTTTGAAAGCGGGCATAGGGGAACATGTTTCAGGCAGTATAGCTTAGCGTTCCTGTCTTTGGTTAAGTACATAAGGTACAGCCTCTCAAAAATGAAATGAAAAAGAAGAGGATGGAAATTTTTTTTTCTGCAGGATCCAATCTGGGTTGGTCACTGGAACCAGACCACCTCCGCCTAAACTGGACCCTAATTCCAACATTATTCCTACACACATATGTTTTTTCTGGATCTATAACAGCAATATCAGGATAATCTAGCACATTGAAAATAATATTCAGAGCAACTTTACTTTTATAACTGTTTTGTTTATTTCTCTGTAAGTTCTTTACATAAATAGCACTCCATTGAAAATTAAAATTACTTAATACCCATTTAAATAAGTACAAGAGATTTTATTGTGGGGAGGGCCAAGTGGATGTCCATATCAACAGAAAATATTAAATTCTTGAAATATATTATTGATAAGATCCATTCCAGAATTCTTGATCAAGCAAAATACACACACATACAGAGAGGGGGGGGGAGGGAGGGAGAGAGAGAGAGAGCAATGAAAAATATACAACATTAATGGCCAGTTTTCAAGATATTCAGGTCTCTTCATCAATCTAAAAGTTAAGCAAGGTACAGCCAAAGTGAAGAAGAGAAGTGAGGAATGATTTGACAATAGTCAAAGTCTTTGTATTGCCAGATTTGTGCATTAATAGAAGGAGGCATCACTTTTATATTGAATCCTATCCTGAACTTTCAAGAAATCCTTTGGTCTTTTCTCATCTTTTCAGCTTGCTCATGAAGACAAACTCTCTGTGTGCAGCAAACTATGCTATGGCATTGGAGGGGCTCCAAATCAGGTTGCAAGCAGTGCCACCTCATTCTTTCTGCAAATCTACCTCTTGGATATTGCTCAGGTAAGCAGTTTCGGAAACCTAAACGTCTTCAGATTCCAAAAATTATATGATCACCCAACTCACTCTCAGTGACTCCCGGTGGCTTAAAAAGATACTGCCGTCATTGGTCAGGTCTTGTGTGATAACTTAACATTAAATTCAGTTTAATCAGGTTTTCTCTTGATTCCACACTCTGATAAGAAAAACCACGGAAAGCAATTAAGATATTAATGATTTAGTTTATATTATTTTACCCCCCCCCAAATTCCAGAATTTGTTTTCCCCTGCTTCCCATAAGGAGGTGATTATTATAAAGGTGAGTTTTTGATTCATAGAACCTATTTTATTTATTTATGTCCCACCTTTCTTATTTTATAAATAAATCAAGGTGACAAACATAGCTAATGCTCCCTTTTCCTCCGGTTTTCTGCACAACAACCCTGTGAGGTAACTTGGGCTGAGAGAGAAAACTGGCCCAAAGTCGCCCAGCCAGTTTTCATGCCTAAGGTGGGACTAGAACTTACCATCTCTGGTTTCTAGGCCAGCACCTATACAGAGGTCCCCAACCTTTTGGGCACCAGGGACAGATTCTGTGGAGAAAGGTTTTTCCATGGACCAGAGAGTGTGTGGTTTTGTGTGCTACTGTATTCCACAGATGGGGCTTTGCTTGTCTGTGCGGATCGGTTGCTGGCATGCCGCAGACCGATACCAGTCCATGGACCGGGGGTTGAAGACCTCTGCCTTAACTATCCTCTGAATATTCTCCTATTTCTCTTTCCCCATCACTTAGAAAGCAGAGGGAGGTTTGTTCTCTTGATCTAATAAAGGAAAGTCTCCTTTGAATCATCTTTCACTGTCAGTGACTTCATGGGCCAATCGTATAATTTTCATGCCAATAATACTGAAGTGGTTTCTGTTGTATTTTTCTGTAACATTTGTCCAATATTTTGAAAAACTATCTCCCATATCATTGGAGTATGGATTCTATAACACCACACAAAAATCAAATGAAAATTGTCCATGGAGCACAATTCAAGATTTGCTGTCCTATTTCACGGACAATAAAAAAATATTTTGGCAACCATTAGTAACAATTAGATATTTATTTAAATATGTAGTACAAATTCCAGATGAATAAAATTATTTCAAACCAACAAAGTTTCTCATAGGATATCATAATCAAAAACAAAAATGTTTTATATAGGTCGTCCTTGACTAACAACAGTTTATTTAGTAACAATGGCACTGAAAAAAGTGACTTATGACAGTTTTTTACACTTACAACCATTACAGCATCCCCGAGGCATGGCAACTGACTCATATCTATAAGTGTTGCAGTGTCCTCAGGTCATGTGATCACCTTTTGCGACCTTCAAACAAGCAAAGTCAATGGGGAAGCCAGATTCACTTAACAGCCACGTTACTAACTTAACAACTGTGCAAGAAAGGTTGTAAAATGAGTCAAAACTCACTTAACAAATACCTCACATAGGAACATTAATTTTGGGCTCAATTGTGGTCATAAGTTGAGGACTACCTGTACAAGAAGAAATATTGTGATTTGGGGAAGTTATTTAGCACTGATGGCTTCATTAGATAAGTATGTTGAGCTCAGATAAGTGCTACTTGGTTTTTCAGATCCCTCCATTCCAGGCCTCCTTGGTGCAGGTCATTGGCCGAGCATGTGGAGCAGCTGCAGATCCTCTTGCAGGCTTTTTTATTAATCGGAGCAAAACAACCAGATTCGGGCAACTCATGCCTTGG
The DNA here is from genome assembly GCF_016545835.1 of Crotalus tigris. Taxonomy (NCBI): domain Eukaryota; kingdom Metazoa; phylum Chordata; class Lepidosauria; order Squamata; family Viperidae; genus Crotalus; species Crotalus tigris. Next base: position 1,164,788 of record NW_024096756.1, on the reverse strand, counting down.
TAAGCAAAGTTGATATAGTTGCTTCATTGTTGATGGCTTAGAAGTTTCTTTAATGCATTCATTCACTTGCATAGTGTCCAATCCAGGTACATGTTCTTGAATTTATTTGGCCTGGTTCATATACCATGTTAAACTACATTGGCTGCTTCATCTAAAATACTAAAAGCAATAAATCATGATTTAGAAATCACTATGACTTTTGACCAACATGTAAGTTAAAATCAAATAAATCAGATTTTATTCTTCATGAAAATGTATAAATTAATTTGATGATTTTTAAAGTTCTAATTTTTTTAATTATAAGAGATTTGCTAGTATTAAAAATATTTGGATTTATATGCGAAATGGTTATAGAGGAATCAGATCAGGAAGTCTGATCCTATTATAGATACAGGAACATTTTTCCCCCTTAAATTTAATTCAAAAATGTAAATTAGAAATCTAATACAAAAATTTATTTAATCGTTTAGAAAAGGAAAAATAGATGACAAATCTTTCCAAATCTTATCTCTCAAGAAACTGAACAACATTTCTTAAGATAATGTGATTGATTATGTGCCATCAAATTGATCTCAACTCTTAGCAATCAGATAGATAGATTTTCTCCTTGAAAATCAATTCCTTACTTGGTCTTCTAGGTTTTCCAATGGTGCATCCTTCACCACTATAACTAAGGCCATCCACATTGCTGCTCATCTTCATCTTCTCTTTCCTTCTACCTTTCCTAGCATTACAGCCTTTGCTACAGAACTAGATCTTTGGATAATGCATCTGCAGCAGGGTAATTTGAGCCTGGTCATTTGTGCCTCTGGTGAGAACTTTGGATTTGGATAAATCTATTTGTTTATTTTCTAGATTGTCCAGAATATTATCTGAAGTTTTCTCCAATAGAAGGTTCTTTACCTACTTCTTCAAAGTCTAACTTTCATTTCCTCGGATGTCACAGGGAACATCATTGCTTGCACTCTTCTGCTCTTTGTAGGTATAGACCAGGGATCTTCAAACTTGGCCCTTTTATGACTTGTGGACTTGCATGTCTGGCTGAGGAATTCTAGGAGTTGAAATCCACAAGTCATAAAAGGGCCAAGTTTGAAGACCCCTGGTATAGACATATCAGAGTGCCTGAATATCTTTGGCTGCTGTACAAAGTGAAAATGTGTGGTATATTTTGGGACTCCTCACTCCTTTACTCTTGATGATTAATCCTAAAAGGCAGAAGCTCTCCACCCTTTCATTATCTTCATTGTAATTTCTAAGACTTCTTGTTGCACCTCTCACTATTAGTGAGATGTTCTGGGATTCCCATTTTTCTAAGCATATTCCACCATTTGATGTTATTGATTCAATCCGAGGCCTTTCTGTAATCAATGAAGCACATAATGATATTTCCCCCCGGCTTTGTTATTTATCTAGCATGCATCAAAAATAATGTTTTGTGTTCCTCAGCCTTTCCTAGAGGCAGCCCGAACATCTGACATCCATTTGTAATATAGGACTCTAGTCTGTGTCAAGCTAAGCATTATTTTACTATCATGTGAAATTAAGGACATTGCATGATAGTATTCTATACAGTCTCTTAAGCCTCTTTTTTTTGTTTTGGTATAGGAATGTAGATTGACTTCTTCCAATCAGTTGGTCACAGTGTCATGTGGCATAGCTTGCTTAGAAACTTTACTACCGTTTCTTCTGTTGCATGCCATATTTCTTACAGAATAGAATAAAATAAAATATTCTATAGAATGGAATTCTATAGAATATTGTAATTGGACACACAGGGAATTTGCCTCTTTTAGCTTTTTTCAGATATGCACTTTCATTTTCTGTTATTCATTATACTTTTCTTCGTTGATTAGTTTATATTTGTATTCATATTCCAATCTGCCAGTATGGATGAAATTGGACTCTCTTCCTCTTCAAATAAACTCCAAATGTTTGTAGTTCAGGCTAAAATACAGGGATCTCATAATGAATGAACTAATGATGAATATTCTTCTTCTTTCAAAAAGAAACTAATCCACAATATTTGCTGTTCTGTTCCCATAAGACTCTGTTATCTACAACTAATAATCTACACTGGGAGGAGAAAAAGTGTGCTACCCAGCTAGACATTAGCATTATCGTGGTTGACTATTGTGTTATCAGCCTTCTGCAGTGTACAGTAGACTAGCCTCTTGTACAATTTCTTTTTTCCTCAAGAGAAACTGTATTAAATGGTGACTTTTTTTTCTTTTAAATAGATGGTTGTCCTCAAGACAATTAGAATTTAAAAAGAAATTATTTTGTAATAGCCTTAGCAGGCAGCATTACATAGCTGACCTTGGCTGATCTTAGAGATTTGATCCAGGCTAATACCTAATAGAGATAAAATCTGCCTGTTAAACTGAATAGTTGAAAACATAGCAAAAGAAGGCAATTGCAAGACACTTCCCTAACTCACTAAGAATTGAGTTTTACTTGAGGGCATCTGTATTCTTTTTAGTAAACATGCCCTATTTCCAAACAAAAAACAAAACACCAGAATCTTAATGTATCATCAGATTAGCACATTTATTTTAGTACAAGATTCCTTAAGTTATTACCCATTTCAACAGGTGGACAGAGCATTATTCTATGTTTGTTTGTTTGTTTTTGTACTTCTTAATCACCCATCTCCCTTGGATGTCACTCCTTATATGTCTTTGGTTGATTTTCAGAATTTTAGATACAATGGAGCTAATTTAGAAAATGGGGTGGGCTGCTGATCATAATAGTGGAAGAATGTACAGTCCTAGATTGACGCTAAATGATCTCTTTAATTTGTACAAGTAGTCCTTGACTTACAACAGTTAGTGTTCAAAATTATCACAGCACCGAAATACGTAATTTATGACTGTTTGCAGCATCCCCATGATCAAAATTAAAATGCTTGGAAACTGGTTCATATTTATGACTTTTGCTGTGTCTCGGGGTCACGTGATCAATTTTACAACCTGACAATCAAAGTCAATGGGGAAGTCAGATTCACTTAACAGCCAGGTTACTAACTTATCAACTGCAGTGATTCACTCAGCAACCGTGACAAGATAAGTCGTAAAATAAAAGATAAAATAAAATAAAAGATAAAATAAAAGATAAAAAGGACAAGTATAGAAAGTGGAAAGAGAGGTACATAACTAAGTCAAAATATCAACAAATAGCCCAAGCCTGCAAAGATGAAGTGAGGAAAGCTAAGGCTCAAAATGAACTAAGGCTTGCGACCAAAGTCAAAAATAACAAAAAAGCTTCTTTCAACATGTAAGAAACAAGAAAAAAGTGAAGGAAATGATTGGTCCATTAGTGGGGGAAAGTGGCAATAAGGTGACAAGCAACAAGGAGAAAGCAGAACTATTTAACTCGTTTTTGCATCTGTCTTTACACAAAGAGAAAAAATAGACCAACCTACCAAAAATAGTGCCATAAAAAACAGAATAGAAATGCAAGTTAAGATAGGCAAGAAAACGGTAAGTGAGCATCTGTCCAGTCTAGACGAGTTCAAATCACCAGGACCAGATGGATTACACTCCAGGGTTCTCCAGGAACTGGCAGATTTGATCTCAGAACCATTGAACTATATTTTTCAAAGATCCTGGAGCACTGGGGAACTACCGGAGGACTGGAAAAGAGCTAATGTAGTTCCCATCTTCAAAAAAGGGAAAAAATGGACCCAGGAAATTACAGACCTATCAGCCTGACCTCAATATCTGGGAAGATTCTGGAAAAGATAATCAAGCAACGAATCAGTGAACACCTAGAGGCAAACAAAGTCATTACTAAAAGCCAACATGGGTTTGTCAAAAACAGATCATGCCAGACAAATCTTATTGCATTCTTTGACCAAGTGACAAAATTAGTGGATCAGAGGAATGCTGTGGACATAATTTACTTGGACTTCAGTAAGGCATTTGATAAAGTAGATCAAAACCTACTACTTGACAAGATAGAAAAATGTGGGGTAGACAGAACCACCACCAGATGGATCCATAGCTGGCTGACCGGCTGTACTCAGCGAGTGGTCCTCAATGGAACTGCATCTATATGGAGGGAAGTGTGTAGTGGGGTGCCCCAGGGCTCTGTTCTGGGCCCAGTACTCTTCAACATCTTCATCAACGATTTGGATGAAGGGATAGATGGGGAAATCATCAAATTTGCAGACGACACCAAGCTGGCAGGAATAGCCAACACTCCAGAAGACAGGCTTCAGATACAGAAGGATCTGGACAGACTTGGACACTGGGCACTAACTAACAAAATGAAATTCAATGGTGAAAAAAGCAAGGTTCTACATTTAGGCAAGAAAAACCAAATGCACAAGTACAGCATAGGTGGCACCATGCTCAATAGTAGTAACTGTGAGAGGGACCTTGGAGTCCTAGTAGACAATCACCTAAATATGAGCCAGCAGTGTGCTGCAGCTGCCAGAAAGGCCAACACAGTGCTAGGCTGCATTAACAGAGGGATAGAATCAAGATCACGTGAAGTATTAATACCACTCTTCAATGCCTTGGTAAGGCCACACTTGGAATACTGCATCCAGTTTTGGTCACCACGATGTAAAAAAGATGTTGAGACTCTAGAACAGTGGTTCTCAACCTTTCTAATGCCGCGACCCCATAATACAGTTCCCCATGTTGTGGTGACCCCCAACCATTTATACATCACCGGGTGCCAGGGGCGTGGCCAAAGAAAAGGGGGAAAAAATGGCGGACAGCCTTGTTTGGCGACCCCCGTGAAATGGTCGTTCGACCCCAAATGGGGTCCCGACCCACAGGTTGAGAACCACTGCTCTAGAAAGAGTACACAGAAGAGCAACAAAGATGATTAGGAAACTGGAGGCTAAAGCATATAAGGAAAGGTTGATGGAACTGGGTATGTCTAGTTTAATGAAGAGAAGGATGAGGGGGGACATGATAGTGTTCCAATATCTCAGGGGCTGCCACAAAGAAGAGGGAGTCAAGCTATTCTCCAAAGCGCCTGAAGGCAGGACAAGAAGCAACGGATGGAAACTAACCAAGGAGAGAAGCAACCTAGAACTAAGGAGAAACTTCCTGACAGTTAGAACAATTAACCAGTGAAACAACCTGCCTCCAGAAGCTGTGAATGCTCCAGCACTGGAAGTCTTTAAGAAGAGATTGGACAGCCATTTGTCTGAAATGGTATAGGGTTTCCTGCCTGAGCAGGGGGTTGGACTAGATGACCTCCAAGGTCCCTTCCAACTTTATTATTATTATTACAAATATGGCAAAACGCTTAACAAATGAAATTTTGGACTCAATTGTGGTCATAAGTCAAGAACTATCTGTACTTAACAACCCACGACCTTTAGGGTCATCCTTAGACTCTTTCCTAACAATCCTCAGCAGAACCCCGGTGAAGTTGTCTTTTCCTCTGCCTCCTCAGCTGGCCCATGGAAGTACCTGTCACTTTGCTGGGGAACAGGGAAACAGTGAGTTGCAGACCACGAGGAAAGCGTACCTCCCCACTCTGCGGAGTCTCTAAGGCCCCCTGTCCCTCCAATAAGGAAGAGAGTTTACCCATTAACTGTTGGCACATCTCTGCCTGTCCTACCACACTAGCAGTTATCCAAGTTGTTCCCTTATCTTTCCCTTGCCACGCACAGCTATTAAGAGATTTCAGTTTTCAGCCTTAATACCAAAGCAGTCAGTCAGGGTCAGCTGTTGAGCCTTGCCACCAGCTGATTGGATATAGTGGCCAGAGGGAGGTGGGAAAAAGAGTGGAGATAGACTCCTCCCACTTCTCGCCAGACAACCTATGAGTTTCTGGGAAGTATAGCCTAAAATTATGATTACATGACTGTTTCCAATCGTAGCGACACTGCAGTGGCCACAACTTTGCAAATACAAGTGGTATGAAAATACTTGACATTTCAATTACAAAGAAGTAATGAGTCCTGAATCTTGGATGCATTTGTTAAATTATTTGAAGTACCTTGAATCAAAAATTGTTGCCCTACAGTGTACTGTTTTGACCAATTGAAGGTTACTAATAGACAAGCAGGAGAGTTTTAATAATACATAAAGATGATATCATGAAAATGTCTTCTTATGTGATGGGATTTTATATGTGTATTTCATTTCATTTGGCAAACACTCTTTCTATCCATCCAAAAATTTGGGAATGTGTGGCAGGGAGAAGGCTAATGTGCATGGAACATCCACTCTCTCCCCCATCACACTATATTTGGCCATAGCAATTGCTGTTGTGGAAGAGGAATTCTTTATATAAGTATCAAAAGATTAATTAATGCAATGGTCTAGAGCAGGGGTAGGCAACCTTGGCTTTTTTTTATGACTCGTGGACTTCAACTCCCAGAATTCCTGAAACAGCATGGCGGGCTCAGGAATTCTGGGAGTTGAAGTCCACGAATCATAAAAGAGCCAAGGTTGCCTACCCCTGGTCTAGAGGCAGCCAGTTTTGCTTGATATAGAATCCAAAAATGTGGTGATAATACAAGGTTGTCTAGATATATCCTAGAAGTATACCACTCAGAAGTCCATTCTGAAGAAGACAAATCTCCTGAACAAAATCATTTTATCACTTTGTGTCTCAAATTGGAAAGACATAAAAGTAGGAGGAATGCCATAACCTTTCCGATATTCCTCTGCATGGAATCTCTACACACAGTTGTCTTTTTGAAATTGCAGCTAGTCCTCCTTTAGCAACTGCAGTTGGAACTGGCAACTCAATTGTTAAGCATCACAGTTGCTAAGTGAAATTGTGAATGTACTTATGAACTTACTTCAGCTTTTCTTTGCTTTATGGACCCATGAAGGCTGTAAATGCATGGATTGGTTACAAAATTACTTTTTATCGCCATCATAACTGTGAATGGTCACTAAACAAGACACTTGCTAAATGAGGTCTACCTGTAAAGTTTTTCCAATTTTTGAGGGACTATCTCATCTTTGTGGTTTTTTGTTTTTGTTTTACTCTGAATTATATGAATTGTGTTAACTTACAAATTGTAGCTATTTCACTACAAGCCTTCGTAAACAGATTCTAAAATGTTCCACCTTGAGAACAAGATAAAAAGATCAAATATGCTGAACTAAGTTTGTCATGCATTCTATCTTTTCCCTTTTGTTTAGTTCTTCATTATTTGTGATAATGTATTTTTGTCTATGTTGCATGAATGGGATGGTTAAAAAAATGCTCTTCAGATAATACTATTCTGATGGGATTAATCTCTGTGTTATCTATTCTTCCCAGTTTTTGTTAATAACATCCATGGTCATCTGATTACATTGTGTAGTAACAGCTTTACAAGAATGCTGGAGAGTTCTGTTATAACTAGAGGTCATGCTCTGGGAAATAACTACCTCTGCTCACCCCTCACGCATAGCAAGCTAGAACATACTGCCTTTTGTCCCTTAATGTTACACCAGTTTGACTGATACACAGAATTGTTTATCAGGCATGGGTTCATTTAAGGGTTGTTTAGAACTGTTTTACTGATTGATCTGTTAATTGGAGTTGTTGCCATGAAAATAAATGGAGGCCACATCAGGCCCACATTCATAAAAATTGACCAATGCAAACCTGTGTTTAGATGTCAATGATTGGTAGATCTTTACATTGAGCATTTGTGCACGATATGATAAACCATGTTTAAAACTAATCATGGCAAACTTATTTACCATGGGCGCCACAATAGACTATACAGCAGATTGTGGTTATCTGCAGTTTGCCAGTCAACTTTTCTTTCTATGTTTATAAACACCATTGAGTTTATGAAGTTCTGTATTGACCCATTTGTAAGGATATTTTCATAACTGAAATTTAAATTAGCGTTTGCATTTTCGGTCTCAGCAAATGATAAAATATAGAATCTAAGATGTGCATTCAAATGTTAAAAGGCTGTATTCTGCTTTCTAGGAGGAAAGAAAAATAATTTTAAAAGCAATATTTTCAGTTTTTGATTTGTTTTATTTCAATATTTATGAAGTATTTGTTATTTTCCATGTACTCTCAAATCCTGCATAGGGGTAGATTATCTGAGTGGGACTATTCTTTTCATTTTACTACATGTATACTTGTTTGCTTTTACTCCAGGTTGTTGGGTTGCACACCATTCACGATTGTGTCCTATATCTTGATGTGGTACTTACCTCCCTTCTTATCAAATCGAATTCTGTGGTATCTGACTTTTTATTGCCTTTTCCAAGCCCTGAGTACAGTAAGTTGATTGGTGCTAAAAATCATTTTTTTTACATATAGCAAATATGTGATATATGGCTATCATATCAGTGAATTACACATTTTTTCAGATAAAATGGTGTCCCTGTTAAGTCATAGAGTTCCAAAAGGGAAGTACTGTGTATTTCTGGGATAATTATATTAATTGAGTAATTCAAAGAGAGTGCACAAAGCTAGTAGAAGATACTGTTCACTGTATTTTTAATTACCGTAATTCCATTTGTCTGGAATAAGGTCTCCTACTCTAGCAGGGGGTTGTACTGGAAGACCTCCAAGGTCCCTTCCAACTCCATTGTTTTATTTTCTACTATAGCATGTCAGTTTTTTTTGTCTGTTGACCAATTAGATCAGGGGTGTCAAACTCACAACATCATGTAACGTGTCGTGACGTATCAAAACTTTTTTTCCATTGCCAGCAATGGGGTGGGCACGGTTTCGGCATGATGCATCTGGCCCGCGGGCCACCAGTTTGACACCCCTGAATTAGATCAACAGAAAAACAGTCATGCTCCCAGAATGACAATGCTTTATTACAAAGATGAAAAAAATGTTTTAGTGTTTGGAATTTCCATCCAGTGATTGCTTGATTTTGTTGGTTGGCATATTTTTAAGGCTGTGATTGAAGTATGGCTTTTGTGGGTTGTAGAAATTATCTGACGTTCATAGGCAATATCAGAAGAAGTCTTGTTAGCATCTTTTCCTATTAACACAATTTATTAAAGGGCATAAGCTTTGCAAACTGCAACACATTTCATCGGTGCGTAGAATAGCTTAACTCAGGGATCTTCAAACTTGGCCCTTTTATGACTTGTGAACTTCAATGCCTAGAATTCCTCAGCCAGGTATGCTGGCTGAGGAATTCTGGGCGTTGAAATCCACAAGTCATATAAGGGCCAAGTTTGAAGACCTCTGGCTTAACTGATGTAGGATTTAAAAGGATTGGAATGGAGCTGTGAGTGGAGGAGAAGGCGGGTTGATTATGCAGATATATTTCATGTGAGATAGATTATAACTACCTTATCAATTAACGGTTCACGTGTGTTTTAAAAATCCATTGTATTTGTTGAGACCTTCAGACAGAGAGAGACTAAATCCTTTTGAAGTATGCAAGTTCAACCATCTCAGTAATGCTGTAAAAGTCTTGTTTTTTCAAATTAATCATTCCAGATGGTCATTTCTTGGGGTTTGTGGTGGTGATGTTGGTGTACATTATTGCACTATAATATTGCTATCCTGTAAAAGTAGTTTTACATGGTACTATTGTGATATATCATATTTCACTGGAAAAAAAATATTATAACACTGTAATACTATCGTGCTAATTTTTATTTATTTTATGTATTAGATTCGTCTGCTGTCCATAACACTGGTCAAAAAAGGGCTGGGTTTTTAAAATTAATAATATTGCTGTTTTATGCTAAAATAATGTCTTATTAACAATCTTCCAATGCCCCCATGTTATGAGTAGTAAACGTTAATGTAAATCATCACTATGCAGTTTGAAAATAAAAATGCCATAATTATTTATTCTTTTAAACTATTTGTGATAGAGCTGCTAAGTATTTTTGCTATAGCTGTACCAGGTGCCATATTCTGCTCTCACCATGTTTCTGAGCACAGATCAAGCAGATCGCGATTCAGCAACTGCCTACCGTGAGTTTCAAAGCCAGCTTTTGATTTTGGGAGGGTGGGGGAGTGAGGGAGACATTGGGTAGGGTGGGGACACAGCTGTGGTCTCCATCTTAGCATGGAGCTACAACTTCCTTGGAAAGTTTTTAAAGGATGGAGATTCTTTGTTTATCTTTTATTTTCAACTGTGTTCAATTTATTCTAAAGATTGTGGAATTTGCTTATTGTGCTTTCTGTCTCAAAACGGTCCTGAAACTCAACAAGGCCATTCTGTGGGATATAGGAAGAAGCCATTAGAGCCACCCCATCATTTTATCTAGATAAAAACCTAATGGCTGGTCAAAAGACCATCCTTGGTGAGGTTTTATTCATTGTTAAATCCTTTTGATGATATCAAGAGATAATATTGTTAGTCAAATGAGAAAGTGAGAGAGACAAGGTGACTAATTTGACATTAAGATTTTTTTACAATTCAGATTAATGTACGTTAAAGACGACAAAAGAGGAAACATTTTTTGAACTCACTGTAAACCATACTGTGTCATAGATCTAAAGTCTGCTTTTTCATGTTCATTGGGAGAAAATCATCTTTCAACATTTACCACAGTCTCTTGTGCTGTTTCATATTAGCATGTTCTTGAGCAAGATTTTGAAAAGCAAAATAGTTCAGGTGTTAATTTACATATAATGCCAAGCTAAACACTTGGACAAGCTTTCATTCTCCTTACTCCCTTTGCAAATACTGAATTTATTCCCCACCATATGGAGGGAGTAAAAGGAAAGCACTATATGACTTGTTTCAGCTCTGATTTGAAGAGCAAATGCAAGCAATAGTTGAACAATTCAAACAGACAAATTGCAATTTCTGTCAACTAGAAAACCTAGAAAGAAATGGAGCAGAGAGAAGGAAATGTGTGGGCCTGAGGCTCAGTCAGATAGAGACAATTTATGACATGTAGATTTCCATTGATTCTCTAGAGTCTGTGCATTATGCTAGAAGATAAATGCACCTAGGAAGAGATAGCTTTATAATAAACCACTGGTCTTTAAGTAATCCCAGGGTTTTTTTTCATTTCCTTGCTCATATTTCTTGAATTTCTGACTGCATGTTACAATGGCTCCCATCTCCCATTATGGTACTGCTTGATATTCACTGCAATATACATATAAATCACTGTTTTACTGTTGAAAGCTGTCTAGAGGGGTACGTATGTCAAAATCTGCAAGATGTGCTCCATTTACAAAAGGGATGGGGTTTGACTCCTGAAGCTGCACCCACCACCTTAGAGATTTTGATCCCTTTGTGGGGGGAAACTGTCTGCTTCTGTTTCAGCATTCATTAAACAAGCCAGATTTGTAGAAGTGGTCTGTTTTCCTCCCATAGGAATGGCATTTGAAGTTCTTGGAACACTGATTGGAGCTACGCTGCATGGCCAGATAGTTGCCGGTGCTCACACTTCTAGCCACTGTAGCCAAAATGAAACTATTGGGCTGCACCAAAACAGCTCTGAAGTCATAGATGTGTCTTATGGAGTAAGTCAAAAACATTTTGTAATGTTTTTATAGTGCTACATCACATTAGAACGAGGATGTCAAATTTATTGTAATAGACCCGGGTCTTAAATATTTTTTCAAAGCAAGTCTCATTTGAATTTAGTGGGACTTACCAAGAAATGCTTCTTATTTCATTTATGTCTAATAACCATCTCTTCACTGTGATTTGGAAATGATGTATCATAAGGACTTGCCAAAAAGTGGCAAGACACAAGGATTAGTGTAGAGATGATCCTGTGTGTCAGGCATGTCAAACTGCCAGCCTGTGGGCCGGATGCATCATACCAAAACCGCACCCACCTCATTGCCGGCAATGGGGGAAAACGTCACGTGATGTTGCGAGTTTGACATGCCTGCTATATGTACAAAATCCAGATGTATGCCTGATATCACTTAATTCACATAATGGAAAAGCATAATTGGATACAACTGCAATGTTTTACATGTCGATTAATTGTATGCGGAATGGGTAGTTGATCATGGTGACATTGCCACACCCACTTCACTCCAGCCCCCTCCCCCCAATCGCAGCCAACCTATCATGGGCATTCATTCTCAGCTGTCCCTCTGCCAGGACACTTGCCCTGTCATTGGTCTCCCACCCACCCCTCCCCCATGAAGCCGTGGACAATTCACCCCAGTGGGCGCGATCAATTGCCCCATTCCACATACAATTAATCCATATGTAAAACATTGCAATTGTATCCATTTATGCTTTTCCATTATGTGAATTAAGTGATGTCAGGTATACATCTGGATTTTGCACATATAGGATCATCTCTCATCTCTACACTCACAGGGGATAAGATAAAGGCAAAGTCATGGGAAAAGTTGCTTCCAAGGCATGTTTGTGCTTTAGTAAGGTACAAGTCAGCTCCTGGTGCATTTAGTTTGCAATGTTCCAAAGGATATCCACATTTTTCAGTGTTCCCTCAATGAATGCATGGTCTGTAGTATCCACTTCTAATACAACTGTTTTGGCTCTTCTACTCACATTCTAATATATAGTTAAATTGCAGATGTTAATTTAGGTATTTAAACTTTATCTCTGGCAGCTTTTGTTCACCAGTGATTGCATCTGGTCCAACAGATTTATAGAAGATGGAGGGAGGTAGTACCCTAAGAATAAGATCCTGTAGGCAATTAAAGAGGGATTATTTAGATAAGACTGATAATTCTTAATCTCTGCCATCTACCAACAAACTAGTCAAATGAATTGGTTTTCTGAGTTTCCTTGTAAAGTTGCTTGTCATTAGAGCTCTATTTTCTTTAGGCCATTGTTTGTTCTTTTATTATTTGTTTCTTACTTCTGTCATTTGGTTGAAATCTTTTCTTACCATTGTCTTTAAAGAAAAAAGTCTACATGATTGCCGCTGGGCTGATAGGAGGCATCTACCTTGTTGGCATCCTTTCCCTGTTCTTTGGAGTGAAAGAAAAAGTTGGTGAGCATAGTTAAAGCTTTTTAATATATATTTCTGTGTGTCTATTTTCTCCATTCAATCTACAATCTCATACAAACAATGTTGTTGTGAGGACCCACCCCACTTTGCATCTTAAGAAGACAGAACTCTTGGAATAATTCTTCCAACAGGAATCCTTTATTAAGAGAAAATGGTTGCAGGCATGCTAGACAGGACTTGGGGTTCAAGCTCTCCCATTCAAGGTTTTAAGGGGTTCCCCAGTAGTCCCACCCAATCAACCCCCCTTCCAGTGATAGTTTCAAGTATCACAATTCCATCCCCTTTCTTCTTCCGTCTGGATGGAGACTTCAGATAACTACATGAAAGGCAATTACTCTTCTTTGATATGTTAAAGCTTAGAGGCCACAATAAACACACATTCAGTCCTTTGAAGTGTGCTGAAGGAAGTGAGGGCCATAAAGCCCCTTTGCTCTCCCCCTTTTCTCCCTCTTATGGCAGAATCCAGAGAAGGCAGAATTGGGAGTTTCTATGTTTGATAATTAAAGATGAAATATAATTGGATTCTGACATCCGGCCCCTCTTAACAATAAGAGAGATCCACCTGAAAGAAAACACAAGTAAAAAATTTAGTTAGGCTTGTTAGGATACTCTGTGTGAAACTTCTTCAATAGCTTCGGGGCTCTGACGTGACGTTTATGGACCCACTCATTTTGTGAGGCAGGGAGGTGTTTCCAGGCAACTAGGTACTGAGTTGTTCCACGATATCTCCTAGAGTCAAGGATCTCTTTTATTTCGAAGTGTTGTTCCCCCTCCACCATGATTGGAGGTGGTGGGGGGGGGATTTTTGGCCGTAGAGGTGACTGATGCTCTCTTTTCAGCAAGCTGCAATGAAAAATTGGGTGTATTTGCCTGAGGTTTTTGGGTAATTCTAATTCTACTGTTACTGGATTTATGATCCTTTTAATTGGAAAAGGTCCTATATATTTTGGTCCAAGTTTTTTACAGGGCTGTAGGGACTTTAGGTATTTTGTAGATAAGTACACCATTTCTCCTATAATGAATGGTGTAGGCTCAACCCTTTTTTTATCGGCTTGTGCTTTGTATGCCCGCCTAGCTTCATCTAGTGATTTTCTGACTATTGGCCAGGTGTTTTGTAGGTTTTCCATCCATTCTTTCAGTGAAGGGATCGTTGGTTCTTTTGGGGTTAACTCTGGCATAGGGTTGAAACTTTGGCCGTTGGCTATTTGAAAAGGAGTGTAGCCTGTGCTGGAGTGGACTGCATTATTGTAGGCAACTTCTGCAAAAGGAAGTAAGTCCGTCCAATCACTCTGTTGGAAATTTAAAAAACATCTCAAATATTGCTCAAGTACCGACTGGCAGCGTTCCGCTTGTCCATCTGTCTGAGGGTGATGGCTAGATGTCAGTCCCTGAGTGGTCCCTAAGAGGGATAAAAATTCCTTCCAAAATGTAGACGTAAATTGCACTCCCCTATCAGAGATGATGCGTTGGGGTGCCCCGTGCAATCTGTAAATGTGCTGGATAAAAAGTTTTGCTAAGGCCTTTGCAGTGGGAATTTTTTGGCAAGGGATAAAGTGCACCTGTTTGGAAAATAGGTCCGTGACTGTCCAGATAACAGTATTCCCATTGCTTTCAGGCAATTCCACTATAAAATCCATGGCTATTTCCCTCCAGGGGGCTGAGGGACTTGCCACTGGTTGTAACAGCCCTGGCGATTTCCCTTGCAACCTCTTTGCTGATGCACAGGTTGGGCAGCTGGCAACATAACTTTCTATGTCCTTTTTTATTGATGGCCACCAAAATTGCCGTTTAATTAAGTGTAAAGTTTTTACAAATCCAAAATGCCCTGCTGATTTTGTGTCATGGCAAAGTTGCATGAAAGTTAGTCTTTGAGTTGTTGGTATATATAACTTTTCCCCTACCCAAGGCAATCCGTCTCTCATTGTGCACACATGTTTGTTTTTCTGGAACCAATCATCTGTTTCCAAACTTTTTCTGAATTCAATCCCAGTTTGGCTGTCCAGTTGTGGTTTTATTTTGGCTTGGGTTCTTGTGGTTACTGGCGCTGCCAGTTGTGACTCTGCCATTATTGGTCTAGAGTCTGTGGTTCGTGCGCTGTTATATTGGGGCATGCGAGATAGTGCATCTGCCAGGAAGTTCTTTCTTCCTGGTAAATGTTTGAGCTTAAATTGGAATTGGTGAAAATGCTGGGACCAGCGGGCTTGTTTGGGATTGAGTTTCCTGGAAGTTTTCAGGGCTTCTAAATTTTTGTGATCAGTCCATACCTGGAAGGGGATTTTGTTGCCTTCCAGGAACTGTCGCCACGTGAGTAATGCCCAACGTATCCCATAAGCCTCCTTCTCCCATACGGGCCAGCGCTGTTCTGTTTCCGTGAGTTTCTTAGATGTATATGCACAGGGTTGCAATACTGCATCATCATTTTCTTGTAATAGCACAGCCCCCACTGCCACATCACTTGCATCTGCCTGTATTATGAAGGGTTTGTCCATGTCTGGGTGCCTTAGTACTGGTTCGGCAGAAAAAAGTCTCTTTAGTCTCTCAAACGCTGCTTGGCACTCCATTGTCCATGTTAGTGGCTGGCTAGGTTTTACTGAGGATGTTCCCTTCGTTTTTAGTAAGTTAGTGAGGGGCAAGGCTATCTGTGCAAATGAGGGGATGAATTGGCGGTAAAAATTTGCAAAGCCCAGGAAACTTTGTAGTTGCTTTCTTGTGCGGGGTGGTGCCCATTCTAATACTGCTCTGACCTTCTCTGGGTCCATTTCAATGCCCTGTGGGGATATGCGATAGCCTAGGTAGTCTATCCTTTCCTGGTGGAATTCGCATTTTGAGAGTTTGGCATATAGGTGAGCGGCTCGCAGCTTCTTTAAAACCGCTCTGACAAGTTTGACGTGTTCTTCTTTTGTTTCGGTAAAGATAAGAATGTCGTCCAAGTAAACAAGGACCCCCTTAAACAGGTGCTCCCTTAGAACGTCATTGATTAATTGCATAAAGACTGCAGGGCCCCCTTGTAATCCAAATGGCAAGACTTTGAATTGATAGCACCCCATGGGGCAGTTAAATGCAGTCTTCCATTCGTCCCCTTCCTTGATTCTCACTCGATAGTAAGCTTCCCTTAAGTCTAGTTTAGAAAAAATTTTCCCTTTCGATAGGTGTGACAGCATGTCTTTCATGAGGGGCAGCGGGTATAGGTTGCTTTCACTGATTGTATTCAGGGCCCTATAATCCACGCATAAACGTAAGGAGCCATCCTTCTTCTCTCTAAAAAGGACCGGGGCAGCCACTTTAGGCTTGGCTGGCTCAATGAAACCTCTCTCCAGGTTTTTTTTTATAAATCTTTCCATTTCCTCCTTCTCCTTTGGGCTCATGGAGTATAATCTGGGCTTCGGGAGTTTTGCCCCAGGCTTGAATTCAATGGTACAGTCTGTGGGTCGGTGGGGGGGAAGCTCATTCGCCCTCTCCTCACTGAAGACTTCAGCAAGGTCCCTATATTCCTCTGGTATTTCTGTTAATCTTTTTTCCTCTCCTATGGATGCTTTTTCTATTCTTGATTCTGGTAGCCTCCCTTGGGGTTTTAAGTCCATAGGGTCCCCCTTCGGGAATTTGATTTCTGTCGTCCTCCAATTTACCCAGGGGTTCCATTTTTTCAACCATTCCATCCCTAGAATCATTGGGCATTCCATACCTGGGGTCACCACAAACGTTAAGTCCTCTTCATGGTTGCCCAGGGAGAGATGTATTGGCAAAGTGGCTAGGGTAGCTGGCACCCCCCCTGCTATGGATCCATCTAGCTGGCCAAATGAGATTGGTTGTTCCAGTCTCCTGGATGGGATGCCCAGATTCCCCACTAGTGTTGGGCTAATGAGGCAGCGGGTACAGCCAGAGTCTATTAAGGCTTTCACCTTCACAGCTTCGGGCATGGGGGGGATTAATATAGTCACTGTTTTGAAGATGGGTGTGATGCATCCACTTACCAGGGGTTCGCCCTCCGAGCTGTCATCTGAGGCATCCACCGGCCCTGTGGTGTAGGCTGGAGTCCTTTCCCTTTGGTGAGCAGAGGTGGGGGTTTCTGCAATTTCCATCATTCTCATGGCCGTTTCTTTTGGCTTAGCTGAATACTTTCTGGGTTTGTTGATTGGGGATCTGTCTGGGTTGTGCTGGGGGGCCTTTGAGCGGCATTCTACAGCTCGATGCCCTTCTCTTCCGCACTTGAAACATCTCATTTGCTTCTTGGCTGTATCCGATGATTTCACCGGTTGGTGTGTCAGCTCAGGCGGGGGGCGGCTCCATTGTTTTCCTCGGCGGTGCCTCTTCAATATGTCGATCTCTGCTTCCTCTGCCAAGACGTACCATTCCTCAAGTCGATGTGGGTCCCCTCGGGGCAGGCAAGCATCATATAGATCATAGTTTAGTCCGTCTTTGAAATGGCCAAGGAGGATGTCTTCTGGCCAATTCAGTTTGCTGGCAATGGCCCGGAATTCTTGTGTATACTCAGCCACTGGGCGTTTGCCCTGCCTCATCGTTGTTATTTTTTCACGGGCTTTGCGATCAGCCAGGGGGTCTTCAAATCGTCTTCTCAAAGAGGACATGAAACGGTTGAAGTTACTGAGTTCTGGGGCATTGGAGTCATGCAAGTTCACTACCCAATCCGCAGCTGGTCCATCCAGGGCAGATTGCACGATCCGGATGCGGGCTTTGTCGCTGGGAATGTCCTGCCCATATTCCTCCATGTAGCTGAGGACTTGGGTTAGGAAAAATCCCAAGCGTGTTGGCTCCCCTTTGAATTTCACTTCCAACGGTGGACGTCTTGGAATGGATCGGTGCCTCTGTTGTGGGTGGTAGTGCCTTCCGTCCAGATTGCCATCTGTGGTCCGGTAGGGGGTGGGAGCTCCTGGATCAGTAGATGTCCCTGGGGTTGCAGGTTCCACGTTCCCCTCGGTGTCTCTCCCTTTGCGGCTCCAGGAATTGGGGCAGCCGTAGGGTTCAGTATTCTCCTCTCCTAGGGAGCTGAGAGTTCTCTTCATCAGGTCAATAGCTTTCTCTAGGATCCAGTCTGAGTACGGTGCCCAGCTTCCTCCCTCTTCACTTGCGTGCAGGGATTTCTCCATCTCCTGCTTCCATTCTGGTTGCTTGGTCCCCCGTCTCAGGGTCACCTTTCTTGATTCCTTTCCCCACTCACTTTTCTTTCCAACGCCCATCGACCAGCGAGGCTTGTGGTCCTGTGTCTCCACCACTTCTTCTCCTGAGGAATCTGGCCTCTCGGATCCCAACATCTGGCAAGGTTCCAACTGGGTCAGCGGCTCTCTTTCCAGGGAGTTTTCCCCCTCTTTTGCTCCATTGTCTGACATGGTAAATTTTTGCAAAATCCCCCGGCAAGGGTCTTCCTTCCAGGTGGATTAATTTTGCAAGTCCTGTCTAATGTAAGGACCCACCCCACTTTGCATCTTAAGAAGACAGAACTCTTGGAATAATTCTTCCAACAGGAATCCTTTATTAAGAGAAAATGGTTGCAGGCATGCTAGACAGGACTTGGGGTTCAAGCTCTCCCATTCAAGGTTTTAAGGGGTTCCCCAGTAGTCCCACCCAATCAACCCCCCTTCCAGTGATAGTTTCAAGTATCACAATTCCATCCCCTTTCTTCTTCCGTCTGGATGGAGACTTCAGATAACTACATGAAAGGCAATTACTCTTCTTTGATATGTTAAAGCTTAGAGGCCACAATAAACACACATTCAGTCCTTTGAAGTGTGCTGAAGGAAGTGAGGGCCATAAAGCCCCTTTGCTCTCCCCCTTTTCTCCCTCTTATGGCAGAATCCAGAGAAGGCAGAATTGGGAGTTTCTATGTTTGATAATTAAAGATGAAATATAATTGGATTCTGACAGTTGTATATATTCCACCCATTATAGATCCATACACCTTAATGCCAGACAAAAAAGTTCCTTTCTTTAAAGGACAAAAGCATGCAATGAAGCATCAACCATATTTGATATTTACAGCAGCATTTCTTCTGATTTTAACAGCGGTTCAGGTAATTCTTAATTTACACAGTGTCCGCATCAACATGGTTTGTATAAATTGCATTGAAGAGTCTATGCAGCTGCAGCATAAGAACTTGATCATATATACTGAATGTAATCTTACTTTCCTTAAAGACCAACCCTCTTTTCCGTAAAAATCAGCCCAATATCTTCTGGGGGCATTTTACAGATTTTGGCTATCTTCTGGTGTTTTTATTATTTCATTATCAAAAATGTATAGATTTTTAATGTTGAAAGTCAGTGGGCGTGATCCTGTGGTGTCAACAGTTACAGGTTTGCTAACCTCCTTCCTGGATTCATATAAAAAGAAAAGATAGATACAACTTATAGCACAAAAAGCATCCATGACCAAAGATTTTTAATATGCTTTTATATAAAAAGCTTTTTTTCAAATGATTAAAAAGCCAATTACTATGTACTCGTATCAAGAAATGTATGAATTGTAAACAGAAAACCTTACATTATCACTATATTTATCCATCCTCCTTCACATTTGAATCAGGTCTACCTTAATAGTATAGTTCTCTTTTCTTTTAATGATGATGCATTAAATGTACACGTCACCCAATAACCAGCACTTCTTTTCTTTTCTTTTCTTTTCTTTTCTTTTCTTTTCTTTTCTTTTCTTCAACTTTCTAGATAGAACAAGGAAACTTTGTTCTCTTTTGTACTTACGCAGCTGGTCTTCGCAGTCACTTTCAAAATTTAGTGGTGATTATCTTGGTAAGTGTTTAGACAAAGCTAAGCTTCCTTGTGTGGGTATGTCTTTTCTTATCCTATTTCTATGGTCCATACCTGTGATGGCGAACCTATGGCACGGGTGCCAGAGGCGGCACTCATAGCTCTCTCTGTGGGCACGTGCGCCGTCGCCCCAGTCCTAGGCCTTCAGCTGGGTTTTATAAAACCTATTTGCTTTAGGCCTCCACCGCCGTGTGCAAAAAAAAAAAAAAAGGTTCAATCAATCAGTCAATTTCAACTTCTCACAGGGAAAAAAAAGATCTTGCAAAATTGGAATTAATTGATTGAACTTTTTAGTCCCATCCAGTCTACCGTTACCACCACAGCCACGCACACCCAATGGGCCACACCTACCCAATGGGCCACACCCAGCCAATGGGCCATGCCCACCCGGCACCCGACGATGCATAAGTGGGTTTTGGGTTGCAGTTTGGGCACTCGGTCTCTAAAAGGTTCGCCATCACTGGTCCATACCTATATGAAAATCAGGTTTTCATGATAGAAGGCCTTTCTCCTTCTGTAACTATATTGTGTGAATATAATAAAAAGAAAAGTACAGGTAGTCCTCGACTTATAATAGTTCACTTAGTGACCAAAGTTACAATGGCACTGAAAAAAGTGACGGATTACCATTTTTCAGACTTACGACTTTTGCAGCATCCCCATGGTCATGTGATCAGAATTCAGACACTTGGCAACTGACTCATGACAGTTGCAGTGTCCCAGCATCATGTGATCAACTTTTATGACTTTCTGAAAAGCAAAGCTAATGGGGAAGCCAGATTTTCTTAACAACTGTGTTAACTAACTTAACTGCAATGATTCACTTAACAACTGTGGCAAGACAAGTCATAAAATAAGGCAAAACTCACTTAACAAATGTCTCACTTAGCAACAGAAGACTATCTGTATTGGTTTCTGTCTCTCTGGTCACCTTTTTAAACCCATGGTCATCTCTTTAGGCTGACTCCATTAGAGTCCACGCTTCTGCCCTTTTGTGATGTGTAGCTATTGGTATTTGTATGATGCTGCAATCTTCAAATTGTACACTTAATTCCCTTGGAAGCCATAAACACATTTTCCCTTATCTGACATTTTTTTTCCTCATTATAACACGTAGGTATCAGCTACAGTGAGCGTCCCGTTCTGGCAAAGATTTTTGAAACATTTTGGCAAAAAAAAAGCAGCATGTGGAATATCAGTAAGTAGGCCGTTAATACTTATGGCTACACTTCAGATTAGATTCCAAAAAGATGCTTCAGAGCATACAAAGGCATGAATGGAACATGTGTCTGTAACTCTTTTAAGGTGGAATAATGTGGATTAATGAACAATGAACAATCTCTAAAATGATGTGTCTGCATAATTACTGGAAAAATGCTGTGTTAGTAATATGTGACTAACCTAAGGCGCATTGCACTTGGATACAATGTATCTAGCAAACTCTCTCCATTGTATACCCATGAGATAGGGACCTAATGTATCACAATGTGTATTTCAATGTGTATTCCTTTGTTCCTGAGAAAGGGAAAGTATAAAACTGAAGTCTGAACCCGCCCTCGGGATTCAGAATTGCTTGTTGCTACTGCTTCTGAACCTGCGCAATAAATCTCTCTGCTAAACCCTCTGGAATTCGTAAGAGTCCTTGCAGTTTTTTCCACAAGATTTAAAGCAGCCAAGCCTTTTTCCATGATCATGTGGCAGCAGCAGAGGGCAGCTATGATATGCGAAGTAAAAATGTGACTGCTTTAAAGAGTTCCAGAAGTGCTGGGCTTGTTGTGCTCCTAAGCACTTTGAAACACCCTTTTGACATTGAATTTAAGGCTCTGCGTAGTCCCAATAATCATACAACTTGAATGTAATCATTTGAGCAATAGTCTTTTCTAGGCCATGCTTGCTAGTTATATTAAACCCGTTTTTTTAATCTGTGATTTTGGGATGATTTGATGACTTAATTGTAGCTAGTTGGTTCTTGTCCTTAATTGTAGCTCCTGGTTCTTGTCCTGTTGATTAAGAATCTCTTCCTATTATGGTTTATAATCTGTGCAGATCAACAGATACCAGACTATGTGGCTGAAAACTAAAGGCACCCTGTCTCTAGAAATAACACCTCTTGTCCTACAGATTTTCTATTTATGGTGGATCTGAAATAGAAGGATAAAGAGTACAGCCAAATACTCCCCAATGGTATTTTTCAAACTTGGCAATTTTAAGATGTGTGAATTTCAACTCCCAGAATTCCCCAACCAGCATGCTGCTTGGGGAATTCTGGGAATTGAAGTCCATATATTCTTAAAGTTACCAAGTTTGAAAGGCACTGTTGTAGAGCGTGTAGCATGTACTCTTGATGTACATTTTTGAAAAGTACTGCTCTATGACCTTCAAAGCAGAAGGAAAACCAAAATTAAAATTAAAAAAGACCATTCACCACGATAGCACTTTGAAACACATTCTTTGCACATGGAAGATCCCAGGGTTTTGTCCCAGGTCTGAAATTCTAGCAAACTGATGTCTATCATTGCCCATGTTATTAATCTAGATGAGCTGGTGATGGTCACACCTATAATGATTGTCATTGCCATGACTGTACAGTAATCTTAATCCTGTTTATATCATTGTCTAGTTAAGACTCAATTTCACTGAGGGCCGCATGAGCATTGCAGTTGCCCTTCAGGGGCCAGGTGGGTGTGGCCAGAGTGGGTGCAGCCTACAGGGTGGGTATGGATGGAGTGGGTGTGGCCTACTGGATGGGCGTGGCCAGCTCTACATCATTCGTGTCAAGGGTGCCTGTGGGGGCCTGGGCAGGAGTGGGACAGATCTGAGGGTCTCTGGCAGAAGAGGGTGGGACCGGGGCAAGTGTCAAGGCATGGTCCACTGGGGCAAGTGCCAAGATGGCCACCACAACATTGTACATTGGCT
The DNA here is from genome assembly GCF_016545835.1 of Crotalus tigris. Taxonomy (NCBI): domain Eukaryota; kingdom Metazoa; phylum Chordata; class Lepidosauria; order Squamata; family Viperidae; genus Crotalus; species Crotalus tigris. Next base: position 1,142,220 of record NW_024096756.1, on the reverse strand, counting down.
CCCGGCTGGCCAGGGCCAAGGCAGCGGGGGCCATTCCCTCACTGTTTCCAGGATGGCTTTGCGGGCCACATGAAACTACTTCGTGGGCCGCATCCAGCCCCCGGGCCTTGTGTTTGACATGTCTGAGTTAAGGCATTGCCCTTTCTTAGATGTCCAATCATGGATGAAATGATTTAGCTTTTCTCCTTATTTCCATTCATTCTAGTTGATGATTCCTTCTGTAATCGTGCTGGTGACGATCCCAAATGTCTTTCTTGCCTACCTTGTGGCTTTTGTATCTGGATTTAGCATTGCAGCATCTTTCCTCCTGCCGTGGTAAGAGTCTGTTGTAGAGAGTGAGCATAAGGGCAGGGTGTGCAGGGGAATATCCGCTGCATTTGGCTAAAAGCAGCACTTTAGCCTTTGGGTGATACCCTGCGGTCTGCCTCCAGAAGGTGCTTCATCTAGTTTAATTAAAAATTAATACTGATGGAATCGATTCAGTGCAATGATACATAGCAGCGTCTTTAGGGCTGGGACCTCTTGAGACTACAGACAATCCCGATTGAGAGGCCTCAGATAGTGTGGTCAAGAGATCAGATCTTTCAAAAATCTTGTCGAGAATCTTAAGAGAAAGCCAGTGGAAGAGAGGTCTAAGGCTAAACGATTAAAATCCCGGTGGTTTTTAATGGCCAATCCAAAAGATGGGAAAAAAATTATAGGAATAGGCAATAAAGCATATGAAACTATCCCTATTAACTATATATAAAGGTATTATTTAGAGAGTATTAAAAGAATTTTAATAAAAGTATTATTTTAAAGCAATATGAAAATATGAAAATGTATTATTAAAATGTGCATTTAATTTACAGATCAGTTACCTTCCAATTACTAAGTCCTGAATCGCATGATTTTTAAAGACATTTTTTTTAAAAAAAAAAAAAAACCCTGTAGTGATCGTGCACAATTTGCTTATTCTTAAGGAGGGGGCCACATGTGATCCCTGTTTTTTTGTTTTTGCATATTATTGTTATTTTCAAGGACTGGAATGATAGAAAAATAAGAAAGCTTTGCACAAATGGAATTTATTATTAGAACAAAAATTAGCAGAAGTATGAATGGCAGTTATACAGATAGTTATTGACTTAAAACCAGGCAAAATTATGATGGACCCCTCAAAAGGTACTTACAACATGGTTCCAAAGTCATGACAGCCATTACCATCCCATAATCATGTATCCAGATTTTGGGCACATGGCAGCTAGCCTGTATTTTATGTCAATTTGCAGTGTCCTGTTGTCAAGTGACCGTGATTTATGTCCTTTTTTCCCTGAAAACTGGCATTTACTTTGTTTTCAGCAAAAAAAATGCCTCAGTGAACAATGGGTTTACTTAACAGCCCTGGCATTTACTTCATGACTACAGATTCACTTAACAACCATGGTAATTCACTTAATAACCACTACAAAAAAGGTTGTTGTCAAATTGGGTTGGTCATGTGCAGGGATAGGCAACCTTGGCTCTTTTATGACTCGTGGACTTCAACTCCCAGAATTCCTGAGCCATCATAGCTGGCTCAGGAAATCTGGGAGTTAAAGTCCATGAGTCATAAAAGAGCCAAGGTTGCCTACCCCTGGTCAGGTGGATGTCTCGCTTTACAACTTAAACAACCTTAATGGGTAGACAACCATTATGGTTGTAAGTCAAAGATTACCAGTGCTGTATAAAGGCAAAATAAATTGAGTTCTAGAGTTTTGTTCAAAGTCAGTTTTTGAGTTGCAGTACACAGAAACAGTCTGTTTTAAATCTCCCTGTAATTGTGAAAGATTCTAACAATATTTTTTCAGACATTTTTTAAAACTTAAAAACTTTTTTGATTTAAATTGGGGGCTTAAACTAAGCTGCTTCTGTCGGTTAAAGGTCTATGCTGCCTGATGTAGTTGACCATTTTCGAATGCAGAACATTCACTTATCAGGGCATGAAACTATCTTTTATTCGTCCTTCATCTTTTTCACAAAGATATCAACTGGAATTGGAATGGGAATTTCTTCCTTCAGTCTACAGTGAGTGTTTTAAGTTTTGGTTTCTTTGGGATCTTGCATTTGTTTAATTTGGTAAAAGGGGCACAGGGATAGGTAATCTGTGGCACTCCAGATATTGATAAATTACAACTCCTGCATTCTTTGCCATTGTCCCGGTGTCCTAGGTGTGTTAGGCACTGCAGTTTAGCAACTAGATGGTTGTGCGCTGCCTACACCTGCTCTTGTCGTTATGCCTGCAGGTAATCTCTAACTACTCAGTTTGTTGTGATAAAGATTACTACGTTATTTATTTATTTTTAAAATGTAATCAGTTTATAGCTATCTCTGTTGCTCTACTCACCATACATGCAGGCATATAATAAAGACATTTTCAGTATGAACTTGTTTTAAGAAAGGGTTCATATCAATGCATACCCAATCCACCAGATTTTATTCTGCTTTTATGTTTCTTCCAATTCAGGGAAGACATTTTAACAAAATATTCTACAAGTTTCATGAAACAGAAAAAGAAGGATAATTGCTTTTGAATTTCTGAAATCAGATTTAGATGTGGAGCCCAGCTTGAACCGGGGCCTCCAAACCAATTTAAAATTAATTGGGCTGTTTCCAATCTTGTTTGTTGACCCAGGGGGTGGTATGATGGGAGATAGCAGGCTGGCTATAACAAGAAAAGGGGAGTCCAGAATTTGTTGTCATTTCTACTTCTGACTCTTTTCTGGTTCCAGGTGATTGTGTTAGTGGCTACTTTAGCTTCCAACTCTTGCTAGTTTACAGCAGTCTATAAGACCACATTAATAATAATACAATAATAATAAAGTTGGAATAATAATATAATAATAATAAAGTTGGTCATCTAATCCAACCCCCTGCTCAGACAGGAAACCCTATACCCGTGGTGGCAAACCTATGGCACGCGTGCCACAGGTGGCATGCAGAGCCCTCTCTGTGGGCACGCGCGCCGTTGCCCCAGTCCTAGGCCTTCAGCTGGGTTTTATAAAACCTTTTCGCTTTAGGCCTCCACTGCCGTGTGCAAAAAAAAAAAGGGTTCAATCAATCAATTTCAACTTCTTGCAGGGAAAAAAAAAGATCTCACAAAGTTGGAATTGATTGGTTGAACTTTTTAGTCCCAACACAGCCACGTCCATCCAATGCGCCATACCCACCCAATTGGCCACATTCAATCAATGAGCCACACCCACCTGGCACCCGACAATACATTAGTGGGTTTTGGGTTGCAGTTTGGGCACTCGGTCTCTAAAAGGTTCGCCATCACTGCCCTATACCATTTCGAACAAATGGCTATCCAGTCTCTTCTTAAAAACTTCCAGTGTTGGAGCATTCACCGCTTCTGGAGGCAGAAGAGCATGCAATGTGTTTCCTCTGAAATAGTTTACCCGCAGAAGTGAGAATGGCCCTTACCTTCATGATGGGTGCGGAAGCAGATGAAAATCTAGCTATTCTGAAACCTTTCAGGGATTAAAACCTGAATTAAAACCCCTGGTGCCATATTCCATTGAATGGATTTTACTCTATTACTTTTAGTGTTTAATTTAATCACCAATTAGCTTCAAATTATTTTAATTATTATATTGATGTTATATTGCATTTTATATATAAGCTTAGGGATTCCCTAGAATCCATTAAAGTTTTAGATGGTAGAGAAATGTAGAAAATAAATAAGCAAGCTATCCCGGCCCACAAGGTGGAACCAATCCATTAAGTGAAACAAGTTTGCCAAGCACATTGTAGCTTCATAGGGCAGAAAGTAATGGGATGGATTAAGGGAACTGGCCAATATTATGGAGATCAGGATGCTATTGTTCTGATCGTAATGAATGAATTGCTGAGATTGCTTTATAAATATAAGAGCCATTATTTTAAGGTCAGACATCAGTGTTAAAAAGATTGGTCTTTACGTAAAAAAAAACTGATGGGAAAAAGCCAATAAGGGTTAGAAAATAACAGCAGCAATATTCAGATTGAAGGGGGAGAGGTGTGAAATGAATTTTAGTTGTGTATTGTTATTTGAATAAATTATAGTAATATTTGCATGACTTTTTAATAGATTTGTTGGCTACAAATCAGGGATGTGCGTACAGTCCACCCATGTTGTCATCACGCTGAAAATCTTGGTTGGTGGAATTCCATCCATCCTCATCCTTTTAGGCTTATTCATACTCCTGTTTTACCCAATCAATGAGAAAAGTCAAAAGGAAGTGAAATATGCCTTTGAAAACTCAAGGTAGGTTTGTACTAATACCGAGCCTCTCCTAGTGAACATCTTTCTTTGGTGAAAGAGGTGTGCTGCTTTTTAAATCAAAAGTCAAATGTGTTACAGTAAAAAATATATGATAATTCATGAAAAGCAAAATCTTTTTATTAAATTATAAATTACTAAAGGTAATTCCTTGAATGCCCCCGTTTATTCAGCCATGTGCATAAACAATGCTTCTGATTCCTAACAAATTCAGAAAACTCATAAAGCAAGTAAAATATTCACCCCAAAATAAGTTGTTGCATTGGATAATAAGAGCACACTGTAAAGCTAATTCTTTGAAAGCTGAATCTGTTGAATTTTGGAGGATTTCTTAAACTTAAATCCAATACTGATTTTCACAGTTTCAGAAAAGCCAGGAGTTAAATCCAGAATGATGTGCATGCAAAATTTCTACTCTCATCGTTGGACTAAATAAAACACTATCCCTTAATATAAATTACCATATTTTCTCTTACAGACTTGTGGTGTTTGACTTTGGTAGGTCTTACAATGCACTTATTTTGCATTGTCCTGAAACTGGCTTTTCCATAGAGATGATGTACAAACAACAGGAAATAAATCCTAATATATTTGACCAGAGCTTACAAGGTGTTAGAATTAAAGGCCAGTATTAATTGATTTGGATTCTGAAGCTAAAGGACAGCTTCTAAAAAACATTTTAACGTGACAACTTTTGTCTCATATTTTGTATATGTGTGTGTCATGATTAAAAGGTGGGATCCAAGCCCAGCAGATGCCATGTTTAAATTACAATGTAAACTGTTTTTTTACACAAGATTATTTCATGTCTTATGAAACAGGAGGAATCATGTGAAGACTGAAAACATTGTTGAGGAAAGCAGTTATGTTGGAAAGCCTGAATAAAAATAGAAGTCCAATGCTAATGAAAATACAACCAGAGGGCAGCACTTCAGCATGCTTGAAGGCATTTGTCCTATTCCACCAGTGTTTAACCACCCATATACCAAGGCTGGTCTGATCAGAAAGACAACGCTTTGGAGCATGGGCTTAGAGAGCCTGTACATATGTACTGCTGGATTATTATGAAGCCTTGCACGAGCTATGTATAAGATGCAATAGGTGGTTCTCTCTTCTTTCATATATAGTACCAGTACATGTTATACTGAGGAGAACAGCTGCCTGGCGAGATAAAAGCCGTGGTCTTGTGAGCGCTATCCATAAGCTGTTAACCAAGACAGTGTGGTTAGAGGGAATTTCAACTAATTATAGGTTATGGTTCCTACCAAAGGAAATCCCATAATTTTTGTTAATCGCATAATTCTGTTTATCATCAATGCATTGCCATTTAAACTGCTGGCTTCATCTGTGTTTTTTGTATAGATATTTTTAATCCCACCTTAATCGTTTTATCAATAACTCAGCAAAGAAGATATACTCTGTCAACTGAACATTTTGAGAGACATTATAATTAACATTATAGTAGCTATGGGTTCCCTTGATGGAGGCATTAGCTTGCACTATTAGTACTTCTACAAAGCATTTTCACTGAGAGGCTCAATGGCAGTTTTGTGTGCTCCAGGAGAATGCAATTGAAACATTTTTTTTTTAAAAGGGCTATAATCCTCTCTGTGGCAAATGGACAAGGCAGAAGTCATTATTCCATGGTTTACACAAATTGCAGATCATCCATGCTGTCTGAACTGATTGTAATACTACTTTCCATTCACTGCTGTTTTGCACAAGTACAGCCAATAGAATTTAGATTCTTGAAAATGTCAACTTGGAGTCAGCCCATTCACAGAAACAGAAACACAGGTTCCTCACTAGGTGCCTAGCAGTGGTGAAATGTGACATATAAATGTGACTATTTTTAATGCTGCCAGCATGAAAAGTTACAGACTTTTTTTTAAAAAAAAAAATGAATGTAGACTTTCTAAGTCTGACAGATAATAGCCCAAACTATAGTCAAATATATTTGAAAATGGATCTTTATTTCTGTTAACGAATTCATAGATTAAAATCATTCTTAGATTGAAGAAATGTATTAATTATTTCAAAAGTAGTTCGGCTTTCTCAATAGACATTATGAAATAACGAAGTTGGATAACAGCTGGGCAATATTGTGACTTAACATTATTTTTCAGCAAGGCTTGTAGAAAAAAGTATACCTGGTAAATTGTATGTCTATTTGCTTTTAAAATACACATAAACAGGCACTCCCACTCACCAAATGCAGCTCAGTAGAATATGATCTAAAATCAGTTAAGTCTTTGTCTATTCATATGCAAGATTCATAAGAGTAACGAGCAAAGTAGCATCTCTGGTTATAGAATTAAGCAACATTGATAAAATAACGACAACACAATAAATATTGCATATAGCAGTTGTGCCATTCTCTGTCCAATTCATCTCACAAAACCCTTGGAAACTTTTTTCTTTCTCAAGCTTGCTAAAAAAAACTAAACAATATGAAGGTTTTATTCGGGAGACTTAAGTTCTCAAGTACAAATTCCAGTGTCCTTTTTGATTTAATGTACAAAAGCCCCGCATTGATTAGATGATCTGATTTGGCTGGGAGGAGAGCACAGTCTTTGTGAATAGAGTCAAATTTCATATATTGGCAGCAAATCTTCAATAAGTTCTGGGGGGCAACAAAGATATTCTGAGAACTCCGACTTTGTTATTGCCTAATGGTCATCTGAATTTTTGCAACCCAGACCAGGGTAATTTTATTTGATCCTTGGTATTTTTAAAAAATTGTTGCAATGTCGTCCTTTACAGTTGGGGTTTTTTTTTTTTTTGCTTTTATTTAATAAAAGAGAAAAAATAATAAAGAGAAAAAAAGCAATTCAAAAACAGCAAAAATGTAAAGAGCTTCTCATATATGTGTATGAAATTTTATGGAAGGTTTTCAATAAAAAATATAGGTAGTCCTTGACTTATGACCATAAATGGGCTCAAGGCAGTTGTTAAGTAAGTTTTGCCCCATTTTATGACCTTTTTTGCCAGAGTTGTTAAGTGAATCACTGCACTTGTTAAGTGAATCTTGGGTTGTTAAGTGAATTTGGCTTCCCCAGTTGGCTTGTTGGACCCGGGCTAGAAAGGTTGCAAATGGTGATCATATGACCCCAGAGCAGTGCAACTGTCATAAATACATGCCAGCTGCCAGCTGAAGTTTTGGTCACATGACCATGGAATGGTTGTGTGAAAATTGGTCATAGGTGACTTTTTCACTGCCGTTGTAACTTCAAAGGTCACTAAACAAATAGTTAAGGCGAGGACTATCTCTAACCATACTTAACGGTAGCCATCCAGTCATACCTTACATCTATAAGAAGTCTTTTTAAAAGTTCCAAGTCACTACAGGTCTTTAGTACCCTGAATAATTAGGTGTGTAGTGTTACTTTCATCCAAAGTCTCCTTGACCCTAAAATATACAGTATGACAATTAGCTTGACTGCAAATAGTGTTTGTTATATACAATAGTTGCCTCAATGCTTGAATAAATCTGCTAGACTTCAATGCAATTTATCTGTGGAATATTGTGAAGTGTTTTTTTCTACGACTTAAGAAAGCAGATAACCAACAGTATATTTTGGGTGTATGTGTCTAAGCACACATGCATTCAAGCGCATGCACAAAGAGAGGTATCACTATAATATACAGACTGCCAAGAAAATTATCAATTATAAGAATATAGTAGGAAACTATTTTGACAGCAATCAGCAAAATTTGCAATGATGTACAAACTACTGGAAAATTTGAAGTGATGACATTTTGTTAACCTTACAATATTTTAAATATAAAATCGAATTGAACATTTTATAATGACTATCCTATGTTGAAAGGAATAACAGGAGAACCAATTTGTCCTTTTCAGGGACTTGAGAAATTACATTTGAAAGAAAGATAAAAGCTATCTTTTCTCATATCCTTTGTCTTTGTAAAAATCTGCTTCTCATATTAGTATGTTTATCATGAAAGTTTGTAAAATGAATTCTGCATGTATGGAATAGGTAAAATACATATATATTTATGGGAAAGAATAATGTTTTTCATAAGGCTTGTTGGAGACACAGACAAAACACTTAAGTTTGATTAGTAGAACCGTTTTTAAAGATGACATTCTAATAATATTTATTTTTCCCTTCAATCATATCCTATTTTGGGAGACTGCCTGGATAAGTGCCTGCAGCTTTTTGGCAAGGTGCTTTGGAAGTGGTTTGCCACTGCTGTCCTCCTACAGCTGAAAGTGACAGCTGGGTGGTTTTGTGCCAGACACTTTCTCTCAACCCTAGCAAGAAGGCAATGGCAAACCATGGCTGAAAAACCTTGCCAAGAAAACTGCAGGGACTTTTCCACGCAATCTCCAAAAATTGGATATGATTAAACAGAAAAAAGCAGCCTCAAAGATGACATTCAAATAATTACATAAAAGTGCTTACAACTTCAAAAGGGATTTTACGGGGAAGGTGGAAAATCCTCTGTTTTCTTTTGGTGGCAGCCAGCTCTGCTGAGACCTTGGAAACTGGAATTTTTCAAATTCCATTGCTGGAATATAACTGGCATTTGCAGTTCAAGAACAGTCATTGAGCTATCTTTGATTTTCCTTACCTACTATGATCAAATTTCACCTCAGCGCTGCTGATTTCCCTATTGATCCAAATAGTGTGAACATTCAAAATGCTACTCCTTGCATTTAAAGAATGTGCATAAATGTGCCATGATTTAATAGGGATGAAATTGTTCATTCTGCTAAATCAAAACCAAAGAAATTGCTTTGTTTTATTCATTGTATGTAAAGCCAGTTCTTATCTTGAAAGTCTCAGACCAGCTACTTGAAGATTCACCTTTACTCATATCAATCTTTTGATGTTTTATTTTATCATTTTAATAAAATAACAAGAGTTGGAAGGGGCTTTGAAAGTCTTCTAGCCCACCCCCTGCTCAAGCAGGAAACCCTATAATACCATTCCAGTCAAGTGGCTCTCCAGTCTCTTCTTAAAAGCCTCCAGTGATGGAGTATCCACAACTTCTGGAGGCAAGTTGTTCCACTGGTTAATTAACAAAATAGCAAGAGTTGGAAGGGACCTTGGAGGTCTTCTAGTCCACGCCCTGCTCAAGCAGGAGACCCTATAATACAATTCCAGTCAAGTGACTGTCCAGTCTCTTCTTAAAAGCCTCCACTGATGGAGCAACCATAACATCTGGAGACAAACTGTTCCACTGGTTAATTGTCCTGTCAGGAAATTAGTTAAGAAAAGGGTTAACGGTCACTAAATGATTGCTGTAAGTCAAGGACTACTTTTATGTGTGAAAAACACCTTGGGGGGACTGGACAAAGATAGCGCCACAAGAACAATCCGTGCCTTGGAAGAGGGAGCTCTAATGGAATATGGGGAAGACCTTGGGAGATTCTGGCAGGAGATGCTGTTTGGGAATGGTCAGGTAAAAGAGCGTAGCCCTCAGCTGCATCCTGGATGGAGAAAGCAGCTCAGAAAACTGGTTTCTGGGGTGGTAAATGAAAAGGGATGGGAAGAGAAGGAGACTTGTACTTTTAGATTTGCAAAATTCTATCAACGGAGCATTACAATAAAGTAGAATTCACTCACCCAATTGTCTATGGAGATTCTCCGTCATCCAGATCTTGGTTGTCCCAAAGGTGCTTTTTTTCATGAGGCAACTGGATTCCCTGGTTTCTCTTCGAAAGGGCTTCTTCTCCCATCCAAGAAGCCTCTCCAGCTCCGACTGGATGGCAGGGAACAGAAGGATCTACACTCCCCGTAGACTGCTGCAAATGACCAGCTGTCTGCAAGGAGTATAAATCTCCCCCCCCCCTCTCCACCATCCAGCCAGAGCTGAAGAAGCCTCCTGGAAATCGTCTCCAAAGAAAAATAAGGAAGTTCTCCTGCAAAAAGCACCTTTGGGAGAAGAATGAAAGGGAAAGAGGAAGAGGAGGAGGAAGATGGGAGGGAAAGAAGGTTAAGAGAGACGGAGAAAGAGAAAGGAAGGGAAAAAAGGAAAGAAAAGAGAAAAAAAGAAAGAAAAAATCTGCAAGGAGTATGAATCCTTCTCTTCCCCACCATTCAGTCAGAGTTGAAGAACTTGGATGAGAAGCGATATGGGAAAGAAGGAGAAGAATAGGAGAGAGAAAAGAAAGAAAGGAAAAAAGGAAGGAAGGAAGGAAGGAAAAAGAAAAGAAAGTCTGCAAGGAGTATAAATCCTTCCCTTCCCCACCATTCAGTCAGAAGAAGCCTCCCGGATGAGAAGCGAAACATCTTCAAAGAAAAACAAGGAAGTCCAGCTGCCTCCTGAAAAAAGCACCTCTAGGACAATTCATCTGATTTAAAAATCATCATTTTAAAAATCATCATTTTAAAATCAGGAATTATTACAGTAAGTAAATTGTAATAATCATAGCTAAAACAAATTGCTATGCTTCATTTTGCTGTTATGCCTAACTAGATGGCTGAGAAACAATTACAGGAATTCCTTCTTCAAACAGTTAAGCCATTGACTTCATTCACATGTAGTCCTAAGGTATAGTTAAATTATCTTAAGACATAAACTGGGTTAACAAGCCACATTTGGCTGACATAGCCCAAACCAATAAACTATATTATGGCCTAATACAGGTAGTCCTCAACAGTGCATTGTGACCGTTCCAATTTACAAAGGAACTGAAAAAAGTGACTTACGACTGTTTTTCATACTTACAACTGTTGCAACATCCCATGGTCATGTGATCAAAATTCAGATGCTTGGCAACTGGTTCATGACAGTTGCAATGTCTTGTGATCATCTTTTGTGACCTAACAAGCAAAGTCAATGAGGAAGCCAGATTCACTTAACTATCGTGTTACTAAGGTAACAACCGCAGAGACTCCCTTAACTGTGGTGAGAAAGGTCGTAAAATGGGGCAAAATTTACTTAATGACTGTCTCGCTTAGCAACAGAAAACTGGGACTCAATTGTAGTCTTAAGGACTACCTGTATGTTGCATAGTCCAGTACTGTTTACGTGTAAAAAATAGCGCGATGCAATTCATGAATTTAACATAGTTTTAATTTGCCTAGTGTTGCAAATTGGAAGCTGCTTGTTTTAAGTATGAAAAACAGTCATAAGTCACTTTTTTCAGTTCCTTTGTAAAAAGTAGCACGATGCAATTCATGAATTTAACATAGTTTTAATTTCCCTAGTGTTGCAAATTGGAAGCTGCTTGTTTTAATGTTGAAATTGTTCTAGAGCAGTGGTGGCGAACCTATGGCACGCGTGCCAGAGGTGGCACTCAGAGCCCTCTCTGTGGGCACATGCACCGTGGCCATTAGCAGCTCGTGCAGGTCCATTAGGTTGCCGCCGCCCAGAGCAGCAGCCCCGCCCAGCACAAAGCAGGCAAAATGGCCTGCTAGCAAGCTCAAGTAGAGATGTTAGAGTATCGAGGTGGCCATGCCTACTTGGCCACACCCACCCAGTCTGCTGTGACCACCCTGGCCACTCCCACTCAGTGGGCCACACACCCCACCCTCTCTGAGGGAACCACAATGCTGATGCAGCCCTGGCACTTTGCAATAAATAAGTGGGTTTTGGGTTGCGGTTTGGACACTCGGTCTCTAAAAGGTTCACCATCACTGTCCTAGAGCTGGGATAACTGAGCTATTTGGGCAAGGAAAAAACAATAAGTACTTTTATAAAAACCTGGAAACCTTTTGTAGACTGCTGAAAATGGGAAAAAAAGTGAGATTGTGATTGCTGGATTTGATAACTGAAAAAGAATTGAATAAGGGGCTGAAGGAATTATAATGTTAAAGCAGCAGGGATAATGACTTGGCAACTGTGGTAAAGAAAACTAGGAATGACTGTTAGTTATCTTTCCCCCCTTTCTTTAACAATTTTTTGTAATTTTTCATTAAGTGAAATGAAAGCTTTGGTGTATTGAAGATCCAACTAAAAACAATCAACAAATTCTTATTTGGTCTACTAATCTGACAGTGGCTTTGCTTTTTAGATATTTTATCTGAGACAGAAAACACAGCAATCTAATAATCCACTGAAGATATTTATGAAATCTTACATTAGGCAGGAATACCAAGGAAGGGACTTTGAGTGGAGCGACTTAAAGGGCAGAAAAAGGGAAAAGGAGCGAAAAAAGAAAAACCACTGTAATACCTACTGTTATCCTTTTTACAATTAAATGAGGGTGACAGAGGCGAATATCAGTGATGATGGAAATTAGGGTTCAGATTATTTACAACCAGAAGTTAAATCCACATCGCCCTTATCATGAAAGGCTTTTTCACAAAAGAAAAGAAAAAAAAATAGATACCGGTCCTACTTTCCATAGGTATGGCTGTCTCCTTTTGCTTCAAAGCTGTAAAATACAAAGTTTAAGGGCAGATGGCACCTCCCCCCCTTTTAATAATTTTTTAACCTGCTGTTATTATTTTCATAAATAATTCAAGGTGACAAACCTAGCTAATATTTCTTCCTTTGATTTTCACCACCACCACTCTGTGAAGTGGGTTGGGATGAGTGAGTGACTGGCCCGAGATCGGCCAGTGGCTTTTATGCCTAAAGCAAGACTAGAACTCAAGTCTCCTGGTTCCTTGATAAAGACGAAAAAAATAAAATGTTCCCTTTCCTCCTTTCTTTCATGAAGTCTAAACAGGGCTACAACCATGTTTCAGTATACCTAAGGATTGTCAATGTAACAATGTAAGTTTGTGAAACTTATTTTGAAGGTCGTCCACTATAATTCAGCGTTCAGAGCAATATTTCAGCCTTCAACTATTCTGAATTATTTTTAATGTTTTTTTAAACTAGAGCTATTCAACTTGCATGCATATTGTAACAATTTCCTGGAAACTCTGAGGAAAACTGACTAAAAACGAATCAAGTTTTGTTGCAGGTACTGTTATCTGAGAAGGACTTTGGTACTCACTGCTAAGTAGTTTTGTAAATGGTCTCCTAACTTTCAAGTACATTTGTAACAGGCACTGGTATAACGACAAAATTAAAAGTAGTGTAATGATGCAGAAACTATAGGTATAACAGTTTGCCTTATAATACAGTAATAAACATGACTCAGTTTTGCTTTCTACTTCTAGAATCACTAGAAACCCGCACTTTTTTTTTCTCAGTTTGTTCATGCCACTGAGGCTTCTGAGGAAATGCTAAGGACAAACAGTCCTCCTTTCTCCAGAAAAAGCCTCTTTCGGCTTTGGCAAACAATTAATTTTGTGCTCAGCAGAGCAAAAATATTAGCAAAATTGCTAATAGAATCTAAAAATGAAAGTATGTTCAGTCAGCCTAGCAAATAGGCTTTATAGAGACTGAGGTGCCTTGCACAGCTAGTCTGCCACCATTAGCAGGCAAGAATAATTTAAAATTATTTGATAAAACAGCAAGTAAGCCATGGAGTAATAGTAAAAAGAAATCAAAGGCAAGAGCAATAGTTCAGCAAAATATCACCCCTTTGTGAAAGCACAATATACAACAGTCCCAACTTTAATTATGCTTCATGAAAGATTTCACTTCTACGTCGATGAACTTGCAAAGAATCATGATTAGGAAGAGCTGTTGGTTTGCTCATAAAAATGTCCGTCATCCACCAGACACCGAGAAGACTCTTCTCTCAAGACTTCCATGGAGCTGGCTGTAAAATCCAGACTATGAGAGGAAAGCTTTCTGAATCCCTCAGTGGAATTGACTGCAACTAATGCTTTGCAAGAAGCATTACTGCTGTCATTAGATATGGCATTCACATCCCTTATAATGATCTCCTGCTGGGATTCAAATGTTAATGGAATAAAGCCCTCACTATCTGACGTAAGAACAATCCAGGACAAATCTGTAAAAGACAAGAGACACAAACAATATTTTAAGGAATTCTAAAGAGAAGCAGTGACTGTGTTGGCATTTGCATTTGCAAGATACTGTACCTAAGCAGTTAACAGGCTTCCTTGCTTACTTCTATACAAAGACCAGTTTAATAATTCAGATCAAGTGACTAAGAGTACAACGTATCTTGGACAGAAGATTGGTTTCTCCTATGATTTTTAGATTCATTTTTGCTTACAGAGAAAATTGTTAACAATGCATCTTGAGAAGAAAAAAAAGTTGAATATAGTCCTTGACGTACAACCATCCATTTAGTGACCATTCCAAGTTACAACACTGAAAAAAGTGACTTATGACCATTTTTCATACAACCATTGGTGCATCCCCCTAATCATATAATCAAAATTCAGACTGTTAGCAACTGACTCATGTTTAGGATGGCTGCAGTGTCCTGGGGTCATGTGATTACCTTTTGCGGCCTTCTGACAAGCAAAATCAACAGGAAAATCCAGATTCACTTAATACCGTAAATGCCGGCGTATAAGGCGACTTCCGCGAGCGCTGAAATCGGCGCCAAAGACGGGGGTCGTCTTATACGCCGAGTCGTCTTATACGCCGGAAATACTGGTAGTTTCCGGCGTATAAGACGACATTCTAGGAATGCGGCCCGGCTATAAAGACGGGGGTCGTCTTATACGCCGGGTCGCCTTGTATGCCGGCATTTACGGTAACTGTTACTAACAACTAAAACAATTCACTTAACTGTGGCAAGACAGGTTGTAAAATGAGGCAAAACTCATTGAGTAAACCCAGTCCCAGTCTATTTGTGGTCACATTGATGACAGATTATGGAGCATATTTCTATCTTGTTTTCACTTTTCTTCCTCCTCCTCCTCCTCCCTCCCTCCCTCCTCCCTGCTCATTTGCCTACGGATTTGTTCTCTTTATCTCTTTTAAAAACAGTCTATTATTGCACCAACATACATCCCTACCGTATTTTCCGGCGTATAAGACAACTCGGCGTATAAGACGACCCCCGACTTTGGAGAAGATTTGCATGGTTTAGAAAGTCATCTTATACACCGGAAAATACGGTAAGTAGAAACGGAGGACCAATGTCAGTATAGAAAGGCATAAGGCTACATGAATGAGTTCTAGGCATAGTGGTGTTTCATTCCTCCTGGCATTATTAAGGTCTAAGCCAGAGGTCCCCAACCTTTTGGGCACCAGGGACCGGTTCTGTGGAGAGAGGTTTTTCTGTGGACTGAAGGCTGTGTGGTTTTGTGTGCTGCCTGCATCTTGTGGATGGGGCTTTGCTTGTTTGTGTGGACCTGTTGTTGGCATGCTATGGCCCGGTACTGGTCCACGGACTGGGGATTGGAGATCCCTGGTCTAAGCTATCATTTTACTGTGCTTCTATTTAGCATTTGGCTGGATTGGTGCTTTCTTCTGAATGCCCCCATTCATTTCGGACATTTTGCTTCCCTATTTCTTTGGTATAATAGCATTTGTACCCCTGACTGCTAATCCTGTAAAGGATGAGTATTGCCACTGGATAACTGATGTCACAGCAATACTTAAGAGTTTCCTACAATAGATTAAAAGCTACTATTTCCTCCCTTTTTCCTTCCAAGGAGAAAAGAGTCATGTGGAGTTTCAGTCATAGGCTCTGTCAACATAGGACCACCAGGTTTTCCCACATTACTCCTACGTTGTGAATAAAATGTTGGGAACAAAGGGGGAATAGACATGACATATCCACCCTGACAAACTAGGTAAGGTATGCAGATATGGGGACGTGGCTGTAGATAATTTAAGTGAGGGCAATAAACAACTTTTCTAACACGCACCTTCCAGGAGGATTTCATTCTGGTTTATATTTTCCATAAGAATAAAAACTGGCAGGTCTAAATATCCTGTTCTGCTTGCCATTCATAGAACAGTTCTGCTAGTATTTTGAAAGCACGTACTTCTAAACTGTAAAAGTATAACTGGATTTGAAGAATAGAGAGCATTTAGGTTGCACCTCCAATTTATGCAGTGCTGTAGTTTCATATTTTAGAAATGATTTTGGTAGTTGCCAGAGTTTCTATGAGGAGTTTCTTTCATTGGTTATGTAAAGCTCTGTTGCAAGTGACATCATGAGAAGATTGCAATCATGTGAACCTTTAATCTTTCTGCTTAGAGTCTTACTTAAACTAGTCAGATAAGGCCAACACTAAGAAAGATTTTCAAAATATCTGTATAGACACAAGCAAACAAGCCTGTCTAAGTAACATAATATTTAAGCTGATATATCAAATTGAAAATTGCAAAGATGAGTCCAGGTCATGGGTGTTAATTATAAACCGTAATTAACAAAACATCAAATTACTGAGGATGACCGGTTAGCTGTTGCTGAATTAGATCAAGTTCATTTTCTTTACTTGGATGTACAGATCTACGTGTTTGCAAAAAATGGTAGACGGCCATAGCTCAAGAGATGTGAAAAGAATGCATGTCTCAATAACTAAATATGAAGTAGTAGTAAAAGTCTGTGGGAACAATTTATTAAATAAAGGATTTACTCAGCCATGTGATGACATCCAAGAAAACCTGGCTACTGTAATCTAAAAAAAAAAAACCCCACAACTATATAGGGTTAGATGTGGGTAGTACTTGGATAGGAATCACCAAGAAGTCCCTGGGCTATAAACTAGACAGAAGTCAACAAAACCTACCAGAAAGAGGCAGTGGAAAATTATTACTGTTGTCAAAAAAATTACCTGGATGAGTCCATAAGATTACTAGCAGAACTCAACTGAACAGATTGTTACAATTCAAAGGTTTGGAGAGAAAAAAACAGAAACTTGAGGGCATACTGCTGGAGCCAATAACAGAAAAAGAGCTAGGAAACTAGCTCATTCGTAAGTTTTCAAACAGGATGCCAATTAAAAGTGCTCTGTTGCTGACACAGTCTTCACTTTGAATAGTGTATCATGTTTTTTACTAGCAGGATTATGAAATGTGTATGCCAAGTATATTTTACCATAAGACCACACTAAACCTTCAGAAGGACACAAATACGTCTTCCCATAGGCATGATAAATTATGCATCCAGCCCTGTTTATGTTTCTTCTAATTATATTTTAAATTATTTTCCTGCTATCTCCACTCATTGGTTCAAGTCTTTCTTTTGGGAAGAACCAAAAATGAGTTTGTTCCATCTTGCCCGCAGCAACCAATCTCAGTTGAAGGCCATTGTTTGTTTTTTCCTCAGGTTAAACATTCCCAACTCTTTTGACTATTCTGTGTATGGAGCTATTCTATATATTTCCAGATTCTTCACCATTCTGGCTAGCATCTCTTTATCAATGTCCTTAAAATATGGGGCCTATGGATGGTTACAGCATTCAAATACAGCTTACTGGTACAGAGTGGAACTACAACTTCTTATGACTTGAAGTATCCTGAGATATTATTAGTCTCTAAGACAGGGGTGTCAAATTGTCGGCCCACAGGCCAGACGCGTCACAAAGAAACCGCGCCCACTCCATTGCCAGCAATGGGGAAAATGTTCCGATACGTTGTGCAATGTCACGTGATGTCGCGAGTTTGACATGTCTGCTCTAAAACATACAGGGTTATGTACTCCAGCCCCTACCTTTTTTTTATTTTGGCCCTTCCCATTTTTATGGAAGGAGGGATGTGAAACTGTATCTCTGTTCATTTATTAGTGTTCCCAAAGTTACCTTTCATACTTACTATGCTGCATTTCAACTACACCCACATTGAAAATCTTCTGAATTATGCTCAGACGGAGTTTCCCATCACAGAGGATAACAGCACGCTGTTCAGAAGTAACAGATCCGGAAGACTCTTTCTGTTGATTTAAGAATTAAGAATTTTAGGCGTAGTGATTCGTAAGAATTAATCCCATACTCACAAACCCAGGTTTCAAAGTGTGGGAACAGATACCATTCAGATACCATCTTGTTACTTAGTGCCACGTGCATACTTTATGCCCACTGTTAAGAGCTGCATATGCAAAGATACTACTTGCACAATTTTTACCTTGAATATTATAGTACTTTGGGTGTACTCAGATCAATAGCTAGAGCAAAGGATGTCACAAAGGAATCCAGTTCAATGTTTGTTTTCTCTGTCTCTATAGGTAAAAAGTACTGTCGCTCATGTCTGACAGCCACTACTATCTATGAAATAGGTGCATGTCATTTTGATCTGTGCAAGACAATACCTATTCATGCAGCTTCATGCAACACACACATACACACACACACACACACACACACACACACACACACACACACACAGTCCTTCCTCCAGCCCATTCCAGGAGTTATGTCCACAAATCCTATGGAAGGAAAATTAGGCTAAGAGAAAACAGCTGCCTTAAGATCATCCAGCAATTCTTGAGACTTAATGGAGATTTGAACCAGAGTTTTTCTTGTCTTAATTAAGTGTTCCTCTAGCCCAGGGGTGTCAAACTACTGGCCTGCGGGCCAGTTGCATCATGTGGAGGCCGCACCCACCCCCATTTCGGCAATGGAAAAAAAGTTGTGCTACATCACATGACGTGGCAAGTTTGACACCTGTGTTATAGCCAAATGTACTGGCTCTCAAATGGCATTTCTGAAATATTTCCAACCTCTTGAAAATTACTTTTTAGATTTCATTGCAGTGTCAATTCTAGAAAGTCTACAAAGGCCCCAAACACGCCGATTCCTCCAAAGGAGTCCAAATCTTTCTTCTCCTATCTTTAAGAATAGATTTACATAATTAGATTTTGGCCAATGGCTTGTTGCTCTTCAGAAATTTTACAGCAAAGCTCACAAGGAAGGAATCAATATTACTAGTTTTTAAGTACAGCTGACTATATTAAAATTGTGATAGCATATACTTTTTGAAAATTACCTGGCAAATTACGTTAACAAAAGAAGGCTCACAAGATGGCGGATACTGTGGAACAATTTTTTTCCCGGATCTTAGAAGCTCAGTTATCTCTAAATGTTGATGCTGAAGTTCTGCGAAGCTGTAGCACAGTTCCTCGAGATTTTTAGAGATACAATTAACTTCTTTGTCACTTTGCATTAAGTTCCTGTTTACTTCACGAGAATTCTGCATTTGTTTGCCATATAACTTAGAGGTTTCATGAGATCTATCTCCTGCCGTGCTTGAAATTGGCATATTTAGTGGTCCTGAAGAATTTTCAAGCTCTTGAAGAGCAAAGGAACGAGCTATTGGCTCAACGTCCAAAGTTCTCAAATCTTGAAGAAAATCCTTGGGCATCTTTTTCTCAGCAGAATCCACAACACTTGTTGACGAGCATTGCTCATGAACAATTTCTTCTATCAGTTTTTTCTTCCCAGGAAATGGCATGTTCATGCAATCTGGGAGCAGCAATCCTTCTCTCAGAAAGTGAGCATCAGAAGAATGACTTTCAACGTACTCTCTTTTCACTGGTATGTTCCTGAAACAAATCTGAGTAGGACCTAAAAGCGCAGAATGGCCTTCTCTAGAGGTGATCTTTTTGACTATCAAGCGGAGAATGTACTTGTCTGAGCGTGAAGATGGAAGAAAAGCAGGATCCACTAATTTTTGTTTTCCAACCAGGATCAGCAACAGTTTCTCTGTTAGGAAACACAACCCCTTTGGCCGCTCATTCTTCTCCAAATGAATTTGTTGAATGTTAGGGAGGAGTGTTGAAATTAAGGAATAAGTCAAAATTATGTTACAGGTATTGGAAGCGACTACCACAGTCTGTGTTTTAGAGTCAAAAGCCATGATATCTGGGACCAGGATACCTGGGATGCTCACTTTTTTGCTAGTTGTCGCCTTTCTTTCAAAAGTCACCAAAATGAAATGTGATGCATCGTGACCACTTCCAGTTAAGTAATCTTTGGATCGTAGATTAATGAGGGGACTGTTTTCAGATTGCTGTTTACCTGAAGGGAGATGAGTCAAATCCACTGGGGATGATGCAAAAATTTCCTGGTCTGTTAACTTTTCCCCATTATCTACAGAGGCATCACCATCATTTTCCAATGTGCTACTTTGGGAAGGAACTGGATTTTCAATAATTTCACTTGGGATTTCAAATGAAACACCAGCATTTAAGCTGCAGATCTTGTCTAGTGGCAGTTCAGTAGCAACTGCCACTTGAGTGCTCATAGTTGGTTCTATTGCACAAACATAACCCCCTACATCAAATATTGGACAAAAGGAGCAAGCATTTAAAGTTTTCTGATCATCATCCCACATGTAGGAATGGAGGGTGCTACCTATCCCAATCACCAAACGTTTGCCTTCCTCAGTCCAGCAAGCACAATGAATGATACCACTACCTTTGATGTCTGCTTTGATTCTGGAGTTATTGAGTCGCACTGAATGGAGCACAGAAGTTTCTCGCGTAGTGAGCACAGCTAAAATTTCTTTTTGGGGATGCCACACACAACCCTGGGGAAGTATAGGAAACAACTCGCTGATTTCACTGATCTGATAAACCATCAGCTTGTTTTGTTCTGAACTGCTGTAACAGAGTTGCCACATTGTAATGTGTCTTTTGTGCTGAATGGCAAGAAGTGCAGGAGCATCTGGTGCACAAAACGGACCCCAGTAAAGTCCATGAACGTGTTCAAATTGACCCACAACATTTGAGTTGCCAAAGTTAGGTTCTCCATTACGCTGGTATAAAGAAGTCAGTATCACTTGCTTTCCGTCTGTCCAAGCAATCCCATGCACAGGATGGATGGCCTGGTGTAAGGCATTAAGGCCAGTCCTCAAGAGCTTCCCTTTCCCCAGCTCCATGTTTAAGTTTTCATGGAATACATCTGCAAAGAAAACAAATTACTAACTAATTATTAGCTAATTTGCCATAAAAGTAAGTGAAGGCAAATTATGAACATTTTATAATTGGTACTGTTTATTTATTCTATTGAGGCTTTTGTTGAGCTTCTTTAAAGTGATTCATTGGTACTCAACCTGATTTAGGTTCTCAATGTTTTAAGTAAACAAATTGTCTCAAGTGAATTTGATAGCCACATTTTAGTACAGGGGAAAAAAGCAGGTCAGCAGTTCTCCATATAAAGATATACCTTATAAGAAATACATATTTTCCTTTCCATGAATTTATAATAATAATAATAAAGTTGGAAGGGACCTTGGAGGTCATCAAGTCCAACCCCCTGCTCAGGCAGGAAACCCTACACCATTTCGGACAAATGGCTGTCCAGTCTCTTCTTAAAAGCTTCCAGTGTTGGAGCATTCACCGCTTTGTAGTTCAGAAAAAAAGCAACAGTGGGTATCTGAATTCTTCTGGAGCTCTATGCTGTAACATTTTGGTATATTGGAAAAAGAATGGCAGAAAATGATCAGCCTGTTTTTGACTTATGGGACACTATAAGGGTGATGTGAGAACAAGAGGCCTAGCAAAAGCAATTCATCCCCATTGTCATCCTAAAATCATCCCATAAGTCAAATCAGTGGGCCACAATCACACTGCAGAAATCTATTTTGCTACTTGGATTTCAGAGGAGCATTTTCTGGATACTGAAAACATAAAGGGGATCCCATATCTGGCCCTCAATTAGTATTTCTAATCAGTTACAAGGAATATTTCTATTTAATTTAAGTCAAAGAGTTTGCTCATTCGGGAACAGGAAAATGCGATTCTTCAGCTGTTAGTGAAGTACAACTTCCAACAGTTGCAGTCAATTTGGGTGATGCTGAGAGATTTTTAGTTTAGCATCTGGACAGCCAAATATTCTCTCTCCTTGTTTAAAAATGAACTGGGTTACGATGACACACACGTCTATTTTGTATCAAATTATGATTACAGGTAGCCCTCAACCTACGACCACAATTGAGCCCCAAATTTATCTTGCTAAGGGAGACCTTTGTTAAGTTAGTTTTGCCCCATTTTACAATCTTTCTTGCCACAGTTGTTAAGTGAACCACTGCAGTTGTTAATAACAGTTAAGTGAAGCTGGCTTCGCCATAGACTTTGCTTGTCAAAAGTTTGCAAAAGGTGATCAGATGACCCCAGGACATTGCAACCGTCATAAATATGAACCAGTTGTCAAGCGTCTGAATTTTGATCATGTGACCATGAGGATGCCATAAGGGTTGTAAGTTTGAAAAACGGTCATAAGTCACTTTTTTTCAGTGCCACTGTAACTTTGAATGGTCACTAAACAAAGTGTTGTAAGTCGAGGACTATTTGTAATCCAATTTAATCAACAGTATTTTCCAATAGAAAAAAAAATGCCTGCTCACATCACCCCCACCACATTTCAAGACTGGGATAAATTCCAAAAAGATCTCAGAATAACGGTGAGTTGTAATGGGGGTGAAAGCCATGGAAATATACAGACATCAAGCTAAATATAATCTGTCGTTTGCAGGCTTCAATCTTTCAAGATGTGGCCACCTTATTTTTTCGACGAAGGCTCTCCTTGACCACTACCTGGGAGATGACGATGGGGAGGTCTATCGCCACGGCCACCCGTGGCGATAGACCTTTTAAAACCTCGGTCCCCAGGGCTTGTTGGGATAAAACTTCACGTTAGGAAACCGGCGTTAACTAGTGACGGGGCAGATGGGAACTGTAGTCCGGTCAGAAGCCTAAAGACCGGCTAAGCAGAAAGAAAAGGGACCGAACAAGGCGGATTCGGGGTCTTAGGGAGCAATTTCTCATTGCATTTCCCACCCTTGGCCCTTTTATCTTCCCCACGGGCAAGTGCCTGGGCTTCTTTTGCTGAGCCTCCTTCCGTTTCTGACGCCACACGGCCGCCTTTGGGTCTAGCACCGCCTCCGATCGCGCCCGTGTGGTTCCAGCCCCATTTACCTCTCTAAACACGCGATCCAGCTGCCCCTCTGTGTAACGATATCAACCTCTTCTCACGCCCACTCGGTGCTCAGTTTACCGCCGGAATCCCCAGCCTCTCGGTCTGTCGGGTAGCACCACATGGACTTACCCCGTCTTGCCACAAGGGACGCTGCTGGCGGAGGCTTTCCGAAAAGGCTAAACAAAAAAAAGGAGGCGGGATCCAAGCCTATACGCAACGCATCCCCTGTCCTGCCTATGATGTGACGTCACCGGAACTCTATTTCTCTATTGGTCTGTGTGTGATCTAATAAACGCCCCCTTGCGACAAAAAGGCTGGAAACCCCCTCAGAAACCAATTTATGCCATTTATCCTTCAGCTTGCTGCAGTGGTATTTAAGTTTGTGAACGCTTTTGAATATTCAATATTTCATAATAAATATGACATAAAATATGATGTGTTCTCCACACAAGTTCAAAATTAATGAGAACCTAATTAACAAATGAGTCAGAAATATACTTGTGCATTGATTTACTGTATTGAGAAATTGACCCAATGCTATATATTTGTGGGGCAAAATATGTTAGCCTTTGCTTTCAGTAACTGGTGTGCCCCCACCCCCTTTAGGAAGCAATAACTGCAACAAATATTTCCAATAATACTTGATCAGTCCTGCACATACGCTTGGAGAAATTTTTACTCCTTCCTCCTTAGAGAAAATGTGAACTGGGGATTTAGATCGGCTTTTTTACATGAACTGCCTATTTCAGGTTCTAACATTTTATTTAGGATTAAGGTCAGAATTTTGGCCATTCCAAAATATAACTTATATTTGCTTTAATCATTTTTGAATAATGGTTGATGTGCTTGGGGTCATTGTCCTACCTCATGACCTACTTTCTCTTGAGCTTCAGTTCATAGACAGATACCCTGACATTTTCCTTCAAAATTTCATAATTCCATTGATGGCAAGTTATCCTGGTCCATAGGGGGCAAAGCAAGTCCAAATCATGATAGTGCCTCTACTGTATGGTTCTTGCATTGGAATGCAGTATTTATCCTTCACCAAATAGAGTGCTTTTCATTTAAGCCACATAGTTCTATTTTAGTCTCATCCTTCTACAGAACATTCTTCCAATAGCCTTCTTGCTTAACCATGTGATTTTTCACAAACTAGATGAGTAGCAATGTTCCTTTCAGAGAGTAATGGCTTTCTCCTAATACCTGCCATGCACACAATTGCTATTCAGTGTTGCCACGAACACATTTACCAATGCAAGAAATCCCTTACTTCTTTAGATGAATCCTAGAGGTTTGCAGACATTTGCCATTCACAAATATATAGTTTGGGATCATTTTCCTCAATGAACAAATGAACAGGTATAACAGGTTTTTGGCTCATTTATTTAACTGGATTTTCCTTACCTAGCTTTAAGACGTGGAGAACAGATCATATTTTAGGTTATGTTTATGCAGAAACATTGAAAATTCAAAAGGCTTCACAAACTTTTAAGCACCACTGTTTATACAAATAGCATTTGGGCAAATGTTTTTTTTAAAAGCACAGTTTAGATCAGCGGTTCTCAACGTTTGTGTGACGGCGACCCCCGTCACACAAACATTCTGCGCATGCGCGGCGCCGCCCCCATGCACGGCGGCGCCCCCTGAGGGGAGAAAATGGCGGATCGCCTTCTTTGGCGACCCCCGAAAAATGGTCGATCGACCCCAAATGGGGTTGCGACCCATAGGTTGAGAACCGCTGGTTTAGATACTGTATATGGGAAAATATCTGGAAAAGATGGAGTGACGGAGTTAATCATTTGGGTAGTTACTAATAGGTACTAATGCGCCCATGTGTAGGTATTGTAAATATCTGAGATATTTATATACAATATATATTATAGCAGGACCTGTGCATGCTCTTGCCGTTCCCTCCAATACAAGCTTTTTCCTAGTACAATAGGTAGCAGGACTCTGAACAGTGTTAGAGCCACAATAAGGTAAATCCAGTTTAAAAGCCTCAGGGTCCAATTAAGAATAGCCTTTTAGCATCTGCAATTTAATTTATTTTTTTAAAAAATCTCTAATATGAATATGATCCCTTCCCATATTCTGTTATCTATCCTGTAGAATCCTTTAATGCCCCTCCCAAAGATTTTCAAGGGGACTAAAAGGGGGGAATGAAAAATGCCTCCATTTTTTGATCTGTGGAAATAGTTTAGGAGCAGTATTCCACTCACAGTCACTTAGAATCCAAATATTTGTTGCTTTCATTATAGTATTTCCCATGCTAAGTGGAACAAGGCTAAACAGTTGTATTATGTTGTTATTTTAAAAATAATATATGGTTTGTTTATCTGCAGAGTTCCCTAAAGGTGGTACTAACTTTAAATAAACACATCTGATAGATTTTTTTGCACAGAATATCAGATTGGCTTCAGAGCTTATTCTTTAGCATGACCTTATTTTAAATCCAGCATTCCCTTCTTAATGTTGAGAATCATCCTGATTATTTAATGTAGAGCAGGGGTGTCAAACTGCTGGCCCGCGGGCCGGTTTCATCATACTGGAGCCGCACCCACCCCATTGCCGGCAATGGCAAAAAAGCTCCGATACGTCGCGCGACGTCATGCGACGTAGCTAGTTTGACATGTCTGATGTAGAGTAAACCACTGAAGAGAAAATACACTGCTAGGCAACTCTTGTAAATTGCAGTTAAAATACACTTGAAAGTCTTGGTAATCATATTCTAACATTTTCAGTTCTTTTATGTTCCAGAATATGTTTTTTTTGTTTCCTGACTGTCTTATCATGCTTGTTGGTTATGATGAAAAATTTGCTTTGAATGCATAACTTTCTTGGGGATCAAAATTATCCTTGCCATCCCTTATGATGATCTCCTGCTTTGCTTTAAAAGCTACTGGAATAAAACCTTCACCATCTTCAGTAAGAACTATCCAGGAAGGACCTAGGGACAAGGGAAAAAATGTCAGAAGATGCATACATAAGTTAAATATACAAGCATTTGTCTAAATATTAAGTGTGCATCTGTATATAATCCTTTGTGCTTCATTTAATAGATTTTTTTCAATAGTGTTACAAAAATTACATGTCTGGTTTCAGTTTGAAGCCAAAGTGGATAACACAGTGAATTATTTTTTCACCTTTGATACTTACAAAAAGACAATCTGACTCTAATATGATATTTGCATATTATAAATATATATATTATATTGATATATTTTTCTATGAAGTTATCTCTTGTTGCAGAAATAAAATAGTTAGCTAAGTAAAAGCTTGTGAATATATTTTAATTACTGTAATATACAACTTTTTAAAAGAATAATGGAAAGCTTTAACATTTGAGCGTTACATCTGAAAAGAATATTAAATATTTATAGTGTATCCCCTTTGTTTTAGTTTCTAGGGAAAAGTAAAATGTTGGAGAGCACAATAAACTCACAATCTGAATTTCTTTCTTGATTACTGAAAAGAATTCTTTTAATTATTTTTAAATACTATCTTTTAAAAACTATATTCTAAGTTCTTGTTAAAGTGGGATGTTGTACATAAGGGAGCTATTCTCGCTTATGTATGCATTTTTGATAAATTGGGAAGTTTAAGTAAACCTAGTAAAATTATTTCTTATGATTTTAAATCATTTAAGGAGAGGCAACAAGAAGAAAGCTTATTGTGCAATTGTTATCAGCTATGTTAAAGATTAAAACTGCATTTATGTATTGTAGTGAATCATTGTTTTGACCATAGTTTGGCTGAGTTTAGGCTGCATGCTAACCCAAAACAAAGCAAGTCACATATGGCTTAGCATCAGTTTGCAGCCACTTATTTTAAAACAATGCTTTTCTCTTTAATACTACCATGGGGCTAGATTTGACTAAACATTAGTGAATTGATAAGATTGCTATGATACAAAAGGGCAGCTTTATTGGGCATTATTGGGCACTAAATTATCATGTGGTTTGAGCAGGGGTGAAGTTGCTTAATTAATTTAGAAAAGTTGCTTAATTAATTTAGAAAAAGTGTTACCTTGCTATCAATTTATAGGCAATCCTTGTTATTCATTGGTTCTATATTTGTGAATTGGCTTACTGAAAAAAAATGTTTTTCGTATCCCCAAATCTGTATTCACAGCAATGTCATGCTTATTTGCTGACATGTGGGACTGCAAAACAATCAGAATTGCCCAACATGCAGGCTCCCAACTTAGGTTTCAGCATTTGTTAATTTGCTAATATATGCAGCATTTTCACAGAACTGCAAATAATGAGAATTGCCTGTATTTCCAATCCATTTTCTACATTAATATATCAGGAACGAAGGTCAATTGACCATTGTACTGCTGGGTTATGGAGAAAAAAATCCGTGTAACTCAGGTTCCCAAAATTTAGTTCTCAATAAAACAATTAAATAATAAAGAAGACTTGCCGTGTTTCATTTCAACAATATGCAGATCAAAAAGTTGCTGGACTAAATTCAAATGGATTTTGCCATTGTATAGTAGAACATTGCGAGTTTCTTCAACTATTGCTGCATTTGAAGAACGCTTCTAAAGGCACATATGCATAAAAAAAATAAATCTATTATTAAAATATTGGTGATATTTGAAATCAGTCATTCAATCTGCTCAGCTTATTCTCAGAAACACAAAACAGGTAGGGTGCTTCATGTAGGAAGCAACCAAACATGTCTACTCATAAGATAACCCCATGAAATCATGAAGCAATATGGAGATGTAAGACTGAAGCAGCTCTGAAATAATATTTGAAAATATTGGATACTGTGTAATGTCTAGTGCAGGGCTTTTCAACCAGTGGTATGGGTACCACCTGTGGTACATTGGCACCTGGCAAGTGGTACGCGACCATCCTAGAAAAGTGGTAGCGGGGGAGGGGAATGAGCTGAACCGGTGGCAGCACCGCACAAGCCTGAACAAGAGATGGCTGGAGCTGCAGGGCTGTTAGGGCTCAGCGGAAGAGCCAGGATCAGCGCCAGGCTCCAGTTGGAGCTCGTCACTGATCCTGGTGCTTCTGAGCCCAGAAGAAGTGCCGATCAGCTGGAATGTTGCGGCATCTTCAGGGTCTTGTGATTTGCATTCAGATGCTTGGCAACTGATTCATATTTATGACGGTCACAGTGTCCCAGGGTCATGTGAAGTGACCAAAACCTGCTGCAATCACCCAGCAGCCGGGGGGGAATAAAAACCAAACACTCCCCTACCCCACCCCCACTGCCAATCCTCAACAGAAATGCTCACAACAATGAAAACCTCGGACAGGAGGAAGAGCGTGGCCGGGCGGGCAGGCAGGTGCCATGCTCGGCTGTGCTTGGGGGGGGGCACTTTTTTCAGTGCCATTGTAACTTTGAACAGTCATTAAGTGAACTATTGTTAAGTCGAGGACTACCTGTACTTTATCACTTTTTTCTTTTTTTTTTGTCATCAAGTTTTTGACACCTTGCTAGGCGACTGGTGGTACTCGGATGTTGCCATATCCTAAAAGTGGTACAATGGGTGAAAAGGTTGAAAAGCCCTGGTCTAGTAGCCCAATCAATTTGATCTTGCCAGGAAAAGTAGCTGGCAATCCCCCCACTTTTGGGAGGTATTACCTCCTATTGGAGATCATTAACTCTTATTTTAACTGCCCTGTGGAAGCAGCTGAAAACAGCTCTTCCAGAGAGCATTTGAGATGTGATGCTACAATATTGATTCCTTTTATATATTTAGATGTTTTTATTTTCTCATGCCATGCATGTATTCTTATTTTACTCCTGTAAAGTCTTGAGAAAACAGGGAATAAAAATAATAATATTTGAATCAACCTCAATTGTATTCAGGTACAGCACAAATCCCACAGCCGTGGCTTACAAACCACAATGGTTGGAATCAGACAATACACATTATGCAAAAATGGGCCAAACTACATTATAGTACTGCGCAATATTTGAGCCCAATCAAAATATAACTGGCTGAGTTTAGTCATAAATATTGTAGCATTACAGTATAACAGAAACAGAGGGAAAGTACACAATCACTTCCTTCAATTCCCTAAGGAGCTACATGTAATGAAATCTACATCTGGGAATGAAATAAAACAAATGAGGGGAGAGAATGCAAGAAAACATGCACAAAAAGAGGTAAATCAAGAAGCAAGATAAGAAACGGGTTTTAGGGAAAACAAACCACTTGAGATACATAACACAGCAAATATAATGTATCTAGCTATATCTAATAACATAAAATTCACTTGTTCATTTCTGTTAGAATGAAACAGCATTAGTTAATTTCATTTGTGTGGTTATAGAAGAGCATGTTTTATACAACATGCTAAGTCAGAACCAGTGAAACGAATTTATGGCTTAGCACAATGTGTGAACCAATTCTTATTTCAATGATTACCATATTAGATTACCATGTCAGATTTTTTTTCCAGAATAATAAAGTGAAATCTACATGTGGGGTAACTTTGACTGTAGAGGGTATGTTGTGATATTACTAATAGATATCCTTAACAAGATTAGTCATCACCCAGTATTATATTATTTTCAATGGTTTGTTTTTACTGCAATAATTATAACATATAACTACATAAGGTAGTAAAACTATTTTGTACTCACTAGGATTTCATTTTCTGTAATACACATTTCATCATATTCTATGTCAATTGGAATTTGCAACATTTCTCAACTCAACTTCTTCTGCAAGGAAAAGACGCAATGGGATAGTGGGGTATATGCTTGTGTGTGTTTGAATCTAACAGGAGAACTTGAATCTTGAATTTATTTTTTTAGACTCAAGATTAATGTTGCATTCTGGCATTTTTAAATAAACAACTTATCACACTGGAGATGGTGGTGTTTTGTCTCCAGTACTATCTTGTGCTTTAGGAAACATTAAGCACCAATATTTCTCTGCCTTGATTGAGTCTGCAGTGTGCTATCCAATGTGCTGTTTTAAGATTAGGTATTCTCTGTTGGAAAGTGGTGGGCCATAGATTTTTTGCTAGGCATTTTTCTGATGAAAACACATCATTGTTTGCTCAACAGCTTCATGAGAGAGGAACTTGTGAAGTCGTCTAGCATTCCTTTGAATTTGTGAATTCCTAAAAAGTGGACAGAATTTTCTGTGGAAAGGGCTTCACCATTTGGGGGCTTGATCCTTACTGATCCCAGGTTGTCTAACCTGCTGGAAGGAGATGAGGCACAGTATTCAAGCAGCTATGAATACTTCCTTGAGGAGAAAATCAAAACAGCACTATTGAAAGAGGTGGTGTATTTTTGCAACCACAACAGTTATCATCCATCCCCAATTTTTCCTTTTTCTTTATTTTGCTGTCCTGCCACTAGCTCCTTAACTGAAATGTGTATTTTCCTGAGCCTCAACAAATAGCACATAAACCTTGGAGGGAGGGGGACAGCTTCTTTAAGATACAGTGAGTGAACTCTTCCCATTTACTGACAGCTTAATCCCAGTGTTTGTTTACATCCCAAGAGTTTGTTTTATAGCAATGTGAAACTAAAGGTACTGAATACAAAAATGCAAATGAAGATTCTTTCAATTCAAATCAGAGTCTGGGACAGGGAATGGTAAGATGAGGAAAGAAGTAATTGTAAGGTAAAAACAATGGTGATTTTCAGTTGCTCAGAGCTGCCTGATGCTTAGCAATCACATCTTCTAATGGAAGATTCACTGGATGCCTGGCCCCTGCAGGGAATAATGGGATCTCTTTGACTATGTGCACCCAGGGTTAGCTAAGTACTAGAGGATTTTAGTACATAAGGTGAGTGGTTACAATCATTAGCATAAGTAAGGTAATTGATGTTAGACATGGGGAGATATTAAAAAGGCTGTTGTGACATCCAGACTATCATAAGTCAGTTGTTGCAGAACTCTGAGGGTGCCCATATTAGATATAAAGCATTCTTGCTTGATTCAGATCTAAATATTGAACATTTAAGAAAAGAGCAATCTTTTTCCATTGAGAACTACAACTCCCAACATGTCTCAATACATTCATGCTGCCTAAAGATTTGGGAGTTGTAGTTCAGCAACATCTGGAAAAAAAAATGGGAGTTGTACTTTATTTCCCTACCTCTGGACTTTTTTCTTCCTGTATTCTGTTTGTTCACTTTGATGCAAATTGTTATTAATCAGTGTGAAAAAATCATTACCAAACAGAACGCCATCGGTGTCACACTACCATCCCCTGAATAGAATCACAATTAAGAATTAATCAGACTTCAAACTACAGAATTGTTAGCACCAGAAAATGTAGAATAAGTAACACAATTCTCGTCTTGGATAACAAATACAGTACTCTGTCTTTTATATATTCAGAATTTTCATTTATTGTGAACTTCATTTCAGAACTTCATTTTTTTTATCCTTGTTTCTTTGCTTAAAATTATGCACTCACTATCTCCTATTTTAATTATTGCCCTTCCAGCTCTTCAAACTGTTTTATCTTTTGTTTTTCAAACGTCAACATGCCATATACTATAAAACATCAATTTTACATTCATCTTCATTGGTTTTCATAACCTTGTGTTTTCAGTCTTCTTCCCAACTGCTTTCCTGATTGCAGTTATTAAATATGACTTTGCCAAATTACAGTGATTCACTTCTCTTGATTCAGTCAATTGATTTCCCCAATTATTTGGGGAATTATTATTCCACTGCCTTCCACTATTTGTGTATGTTTAACTTGCTTTATTAAGGTCACTTTCTGCTCCTTTAATACACTGTTGACATGGGGGGGGGGAGGATCATTTTATGATCACTGAAATATCTTCATCTTCTAAAATCTCCTTGAAACAGAAAAATCATCAAAGTATTGTATGATACCACTTTTTCCTTGCACCTTTGTGGTATAAATGAGTTTGTTTTTATTTGGCTTTAGAAATGTGCAACATTTTCAGATCCAAAATCCATGGATGATCATTTTGTACTGTGCAAGGAAAGCTAAAACAAAAAGTTGGAGTTGGGAGAACTGGAGGAAAAAAAATGCGTAATTTACATTTATATTGAATCAAAATTCAATGCAGCTAATAAGATTGTTATCAGGCATACATTTAAAGACTTTGTTACATAAAATTAACATTTTGATACAACATTTGGGCATGTCCAAATGGATTGCATTTGGGCATGTCCACTTTTAGGAAGCCAAGTACAAAGGAAAGGAAAAATGGAAAGGAAGGCAAATGAACTGCTTGTGGCTGTATATTTAAGGAATCACGTGTATAATCACAGAAATTGTCTTTCATAGTAGGATAGCTTTAGGACATCTTCTATCCTCCCCCTCATCAGTTCTTCACTTCTATGGTGAGTGAATATTGGAACAACCGAGAATGATCCTAAATTTCCACATTTCCTTTACACCTACCAGAAATTGAAGTGGGCAGCCCTATCAATTTAATAAATAAATAAATATTTCTAATCAATCTAATCAATGTAACCTTATATCCCCTGACCCTTTCCTTCCATTCTTTTCATGTTCTGTGAAATATGTTAACAATACGTTAATAAGCATATTCCAAAATTTCAAAATATATACTGCATCAATACAAATGCTTTTAAAGAAAAAGTTAATTACTCAAAAATTTCTCCAGCCTCTTCTCCTGTAAGCAAAACAGCAAAGGTATAGTGGGGTATTTGCATGTGTGTGTTTGAATCTAACAGGAGTACTAGAAGTTTGAATTTCCTTTTTTAGACTCAAGGTTAATGTTGCATTCTTAGATTTTGAAATAAGCAAAATATCAGACTGGAGGTGGTGGGGCTTTGTCTCCAGTACTATCATGTGCTTTAGAAAACATTAAAACAGCAAGAACGAAAATAAAGACATGACAGTGGGAAAATTCGTGTTTTTTTATACATAGGGAATTTTTGTACTGCATGAAGATGTTAGAAAAAGAACGGAATTCCTATGCTTTTAATATTTCTTCATTATGTAAACAAATATATTTCATAATCCTTTGAATCTATAAATGAAACTTTTAAACATGTACTATTACTGACATACTGATGCAATGATTTGTTTCTCCAAAAATTATTTTAAAAAACCATATTCTTAACTGTTTATTGCTATAATTAATGCCCTCAAATTGAAAATCAAATTGGACATCTAATACGGTACATTAATGACAATCATCCAAACAGAAAAGAATGTGTAAATCTCACTTCTCTAAAGCCAAATATGAGTCACAACAGCCATTATTCCCTGGACAACACTTAAACTGAGCACAAAATGATGCAGCCTGCTAAATAATTTAAAGACTTCCTCAATTGGTGCCAAATTGCCAAAACAATTTACAGGGAAAGTATTGTACAATTACCTGGTATTTGATGTATATGAAAGGTGGTTCTTGAGAAGAAGGGTAGACAAGAGATAATCTCCTCCCATTTTTAGTATATTCTATTAATTCAAGGAGTTTCAAATGTAAGTCACTGAAGCTGCTATACCATCTTTCCAGATTTATGGATATTTCAGTTGCTCTTTTATCATTATCCAATATGTTATTTTTAGGAGAATTTAAAGATTTTTGTGCTCCTTTAGATGAAGTCGATGTATTGGAAAATCTAGTAGGTGTTTCGGCACCAAACAAGGCCACTGACCGATTAATTGGTTCAGCTTCCAAAGTTTCTAGAACGGATGAGTTTCTCAACGCTCCTTTTTCGTAAAAAATGCACACATTGGATGGGGACCTTTGTTCATAACTAGGACTTCTCACTTCCAGGTTGTGTTTCCTTCTATTGGGTGACTGAATAAAAGCATTAGCTGGTCTCGAGAGCTCCTGCTCCACAATGCAATCCTCTGAAGCAAAGTTCTTAAAATGTCTTTTTTTCTCAGGGAGGCTAACCGAAGGCTCAAAAATGAATGACAAAGTTTGGGTAGTCCCAGATTTTGATGAAGAGTCTTTCCCAGATATTAATTCTTTCATCAGCAATCTGACAATATATCTGTCTGAATTAGAGGAAGGGATAAATGTGGGATCAGTGAATCTTTGCTTGCCAACCAAAACTAGTAAAAGTTTATCTGTCAAAAAGGATAGACCTTTGGGTTGTTCATTTCTGTCTAGTTGGATCCTTTGCAAGTTGGGCATACAGGATGATGTAATTGAAGAGACCAAAACAATATTGCAAGTATTAGAAGCTACTGCTACCATTTGAGCACTAGGGTCAAAGGCAATTATATCAGGAACTAAAATGCCTGGAATGCTGACTTTTCTAGTTGTGGTTATCTTTCCTTCAAAAGTGATCAAGATCAATTGTGAGGAATACTGACCACTTCCTGAAGGGCTAACCTTCCTCCTCAAAGGAATATGACTGCGATCCAGTTTCCTGTGGTTTGCCAGGATACTGGTTAAATCAATTGGGCCTGAAGATGAAGCTACAGAATGCACTGCTACTGATTTATCCGAATCAAAAGACTTCCTTCTTGAATCCATTGAATATTCTTTGTCCCCAAGCATCAGAGTAGACTGTGAAGAATCTGTAGACATGAAATCCATTTCAAAACTTCCCGGTAATTCAGATGTAATACCAGCATTTACCTTATCAGGAGGAAGCTCAGTAGACACAGCAATTTGAAAATCCAAAGTAGCTTCAATAGCACAGATATAACCTCCAACATCAAATATTGGGCAAAAAGTGCAAGCATTCAGTGTTTTCTTGGCCTCATCCCAAATATAGGAATGAAGAGAACTGCTTATAGCAATAACTAGACGATTGCCCTCTTTGGTCCAGCAAGCACAATGAATGAGTCCACTGCTTTTAATGTCTGCTTTAACCTTGGAATTGTCTAAACGAACTGCATATAAAACAGAAGCCTCCCTTTTGGTAAATACTGACAAAATATCCCTCTTTGGGTGCCACACACAGCCTTGAGGAAGTAACTGGAATGGCTCAACAATTTCACAAGTCTGGAAAACCATCAACTTATTCTTTTCCAAAACATTATGGATTAGCTGCCAAATGCTAACATGCTTCTTATGCTGAACAGCAAGCAGAGCTGGCAAGTCGGCAGAATAGCATGCATTCCAATAAAGTGCGTGAACATGTTCAAACTGACCAATAAGAATTGAATCACCAAACCTCCATTCTTTGCCATGCAAATGCAATTGTATCAATGTAACTTGTTTGCCATCTGTCCATGCAATCCCATATATTGGATGTATAGCCTGGTATAAAGCATTAAGGCCAGTTCTAGGAAGTTTAGCTTTTCCTAGCTCCATTACTGACATCTTCTATTAGTACTGCTTGCTCTGAAGTAGAAGCTCCATCAAATTCATTAGAACAGTTTGATATATTGAAGTCTTCTAGTTGTAAAAGGTTTCCATGTTGGTAAGTGATGGCCTTTCTTTTAAGCTTGCAGTTCCCTTCACTGTGAAATTCTACTACTATCACTCTAAGAATGAATCTATGTCCAGCCTGCTCTTTCCATGTTCTTTTCCTGGGAGAAGCTAATGAGCTTTAACTAAGTACTAATCTCTGTTGCATTTTCTTAAAAGACTATTTTTAACTTTTAAAGACTGGGCTTTAAAAATAGCACTTTAATATCTGAAGTATATCAAGATCTCTTCTATAACTCAATAGAAGAAAGCTTTGAGTGCTGAAGAATAATTTCAGTTCTAGCATGAACTAAATAACCAAGCTCTTCTGTTCTTTGAAGGGAAAACTAAGTAAACATAACCATACCTTCAAAGTTATGTGATTGTGGGATGCTGCAAATGGCTGTAAAGGTGAGCTGGTTGCCAAGCACCCAAAATGCAATCGTGTGTGTGTGGGGGGGGGGAGAGCAGCCATTGTATTTTTGAACAGTCATTAAGTAATAGGTCATAAATCAAAGACTACCCGTAAAACATTTTTTCATCTCTGTAATAAAGCATGCTATACTAGAATTAGAAATAATTAAAAATAGGATGAACAGTATCTTCCACTGGCTGATTTTGCTAAGCCTCTTCGAATTGCTCAATTAATACAAGTATCCCATATATATGTATGTATGTATGTATGTATATATTACTTCCCTTCTGGCACTTTATAACAGAACAGATATACTGGGGACTTCCAATTTGCATTGCGGAGAGATGGGCCGCAGGAAGGCAGGGCTCTGCTTTCCGCACTTGATTTCGCCCTGCTGGGGGCCTTGAAAAGGGCCTAAAATCGCATCGAAGAGGCGATGAAGAGGAGGGGTGCCTTGTTGATCAAGGAGAGACGGCGGTCTTTCAGTTCGATCCAAGGAAAGCCCTCCAAACTGGTAGGGGAAAGACCGGCTACATTCCTGTGGCTGGCCATTAGCTGCTGATAACCGAAGGAGAAAAAAAGCACTACTTAAGACATTGTAAACAGCATGTTTGGAACTGGGTGAGAATATTGATCCTTTGTTTACTATTTTACAACTGAATTTCCTGGAAAAGGCTCCCAAGAAGCTAAAAACCTCTGAATGTAAATGGAAGCAGCATTTTAATTTTATGGGGGACAGAAACATAGAATATTGAAGTGTAAGTAACATAAAGCTACAATTTTGATAAATTTGAAAACTGAGATAACCGTTATGATTTTCTCTTTGGAAAAAAACCCATTGAAGCGAAATATAAGAAATCAATCCCTTGTTTTAAGAGTGAAAATGGACTTTGAATGACATCTAGTGGTGGATTTGTGTATAGCATCATAATTTGCTTTGCTTGGTGATTCCTACCTTGGGAGAACAGCTGGCAATAAAGGAAAATATTTTGGCATACTTATCATCCTGACCATCTTGGATTATAAATACCTACTGAGCTTGGATTTTTAACTTTAAGAGCTAGTGGGAGACAAAGAAAAATTTGACCTTGGATTACACCAGGCTGGGAGAGACTTTTGAGCTGTTTTCAGAGAGGTTGAACATTTCGAACACTGTGGATTACAATCTTGCTTGATTGACAATTTTTGGGATACTTGAGACAAGGGATAACTATAAAATATTGCTTTCAGAACTGAACCTATATTTTGGAATCTACTGGATTATAAAGGATACAATTAAACACCAGAAAATTAATCTCCAGGAATGATGCCTCAAGAAAAAACAAACACTTTTCAGAAAGAAATATATTCTATGCTACAACTAATTCACCAAACAATTGCTGAATGCAAAGAGGACATAAAAAGAAATCATAATGAGACTAAAAACAATTTAGACAATATAAATGACCAAATCTCCAAATTAAATCTACAACTAGAAAGCTCCCAGATAACTACAAAATATGAACAAACAATCCAGAAATCAGAAGTCGAAATGGAGGAAATAGATTTAGAGATGGAAGAGATTAAAAGAGGGGAAATACAAACAACTATATGCAAACAAAACACTGCAAGATTTAGCTATAACAACAAAAACGCAAAAGACCTTTTACCCCTCAGGTCTGCAAAATATATGTGATGGCAAGGAAAGATTTTTAAAAAGGGAATATAGAGCTGTTAAGGAAAATGTCACAACTTGGGAGACAGGTATTGAAAAGAGAAATGGAGGGAGAAAGGAACTGGGAGTTGATTAAGAAATATAAATGGGTAGAATTCCCCCCTCCAAAAAATACCCTACCTAAATTATCTTCCTCATGCCAAGCAATTTTTACATAAATGGAAAGAAAATTCTTGGGTGATCTAATTGCCTGGTTTGGAAAGCGACTTAGCAAAGAAAAAAAGCGAGATTCAGTTTTAAAAGACAGAAGATTTGACTTTTTAAAGGGGACATTATATGTTTAAATATTTCTTTGAATAAGATTAAAAAAATAGAAAACTCTTAGATATAATTAGACCTTTATAATGCAAGATATGATTTAGAATTAAGACAGCATTTTTTCCTTTTTTTGATACGGGAAATATGAAGATAAGAGGAGGATTGATTTGAATAAAACTTTCAGCTATATAAATGTAATTAATATTGAGACACCAAGCTGGCAGGAATAGCCAACACTCCAGAAGACAGGCTTAAGCTACAGGAGGACGTGGACAGACTTGAACACTGGGCGTTATCTAACAAAATGAAATTCAATGGTGAAAAAAGTAAGGTTCTACATTTAGGCAAGAAAAACCAAATGTACAGGTATAGTATAGGGCAGGGGTAGGCAACCCAAAACACTCAAAGAGCCACTTGGACCCGTTTCCCACCAAAAACAAAACACCGGGAGCCGCAAAACCCTTTTGATATCTAAAATGAAGATAACACTGCATATATCCTTTTTTTACCTTTATTATAGGTGTGTATGTGTGTGTGTGTGTGTGTGTGTATACACACACATTAAAAATAAAAGTAAAAATATCACTCTTGGGAATATCCATACTATTAAAACAATGATCACCAAGAGAATGCTTTAAGAGAATAAAATTACATACACACAAAGGTAAAAAAAGGATATATGCAGTGTTATCTTCATTTTAGATGTCAAAAGGATCTCTCTCTCTCTGTCCTCTCTCCCTCCCTCCCTCTCTATCTGCCCTTGGTCTGCCACTCCTCTTCCCCCACTCTCTTTCTCTCTCTCTCTCTTTCCTCTCTCTCTCTCTCTCTCTCCCCCTCCCCCTCTCTCTTTCTCTCTCTCTCCCCCCCCTCCTATCTGCTGCTCACCTGGCAAGCTTCAAGCTGTTGTCCAACAAGCTCAGGGGTAAGCAACCTCATCTCTTTTATGACTCATGGACTTCAACTCCCAGAATTCCTGAGTCAGCCTAGCTGGGCTAGCTAGCTCTCTCCTGCCCTTCCTGCTTCCTGCAGAGATGCAGCAAAGGGAGGAGCTCCGCCCAGTGAGCTTTTCAGCTCCTCGGAGAACACTGTGAGTGCACGCTCTTTTACACATACACACACACACCCCAAAAAAAACCACAAACACAGAGAGAGAGAGAGAGAGAGAGAGAGAGAGAGAGAGAGAGAGAGAGAGAGAAGCAGGGAAGTGCAATTCCTCTCTCTGTCTCTGTCTCTCTCTGCAAAGGCAGAGGAGGCTGGGAGCCGCAGGGGAAGGCTCAAAGAGCCACATGCGGCTCCGGAGCCGCAGGTTGCCGACCTGTGCTATAGGGGGTACTTTGCTCAATAGTAGTAACTGTGAGAGGGATCTCGGAGTCCTAGTGGACGATCACTTAAATATGAGCCAGCAGTGTGCTGCAGCTGCCAAAAAGGCCAACACAGTGCTGGGCTGCATTAACAGAGGGATAGAATCAAGATCACGTGAAGTATTAATACCACTTTATAATGCCTTGGTAAGGCCACACTTGGAATATTGCATCCAGTTTTGGTCACCATGATGTAAAAAAGATGCTGAGACTCTAGAAAGAGTACAGAGAAGAGCAACAAAGATGATTAGGGGACTGGAGGCTAAAACATATGAGGAACGGTTGCCAGAATTGGGTATGTCTAATTTAATGAACCCTGCATGCCACCATCACCCACCCCTGCTGCCCCCCTCAGCCAATCTTTGCGGTCTTCTTCCTCCCATTACTGACAAGGGGCACCTGGCCAAGGCAGCTGCTAGCCCTTTGGTTTGGAAAGCCATGGTGTGGTCTCACAAAGGGCCAGCAGTGCCTTCTTGAGAGAGGGCCTGGGAGGACTGGTGCATGCTGTGTGCAAGTTGGGGAAGGGCTTGAGAGGCCCACATGGTGTGAGTTGTGTAGGCTGGTGTGGGCTGATGAGATAAAAAATGGGGGTGACTTACAACTTTTAACTTTCCCTGCTGGCTCCCCAATGACTTTGCTTGTAGGAAGCCAGCACAGAAGATTGCAAATGGTAACCATTAGAAACTAGACAATCACTGCAGTAAGCAGTATGCTGCAGCTGCAAAACAAGCCAACACAGTCCTAGGCTGAATTAACAGAGGGATAGAATCAAGATCATATGAAGTGTTAGTACCACTTTATATTGTGTTGGTAAGACCACACTTAGAATATTGCATCCAATGTTGGTTGCCATGATATAAAAAGATGTTGAGACTATAGAAAGAGTGCAGAGGAGAATGACAAAGATGATTAGGGGACTGAAGGCTAAAATATGAGGAATGATTGTAGGAATTGGGTATGTCTAGTTTAATGAAAAGGAGTAGAGGTGACATAATAGCAGAGTTCCAATATCTGAGGGGCTGCCACAAAGAAGAGGGGGTCAACCTATTTTCCAAAGCACCTGAAAGCAGGACAAGAAGCAACGGAAGGAAACTAATCAAGGAGAGATTTAACCTAGAACTAAGGAGGAATTTCCTGGCAGAACAATTAATCAGAAGTTGTGAGTGCTCCAACACTAGAGGTTTTTAAGAAGAGACTAGACAACCATTCGTCTGAAATGGTATAGGGTTTCTTGCCTGAGCAGGGGCTGGACTAGAAGACCTTCAAGGTCCCTTCCAACTCTGTTATTCTGACTATGACCCCTGTGATGTCATAAACATGATCAAGGCACACAAGCACTTAGATAGCAAACGTGTGATTGAGGGGGAAATGTTACAATGGCTGGAACTTCAAGCACTAAGTTTGGTCCATTTTTTTCAGCACCACTGTAACTTTAAAAAATCATTAAATGAGGACTACCAATAAAAGTATTTTTCTCAACCAGAGATTTTTTATACAATCAACATGTATTTTTGGATCTTCAATATTGGTACTTCCTATTTTTGTTGTTGTTTTATTGTATTTTGGTTATTTTCTAGTTTATTTATTGTCTTTAGCATTTTATTGCTTCTTTGTTCATATTTTGAGTCAATCTCTCTCAGGCCAACTCACCTCATAGTTTGTTGTGGGAAAAATAGGAGGAGGAAGGAGTATTTGTTATGCTTGCTTTGAAGTATAAATATAAGAAAGGTGGGATACAAAAAATAAAAAACAAATCAATAAAATGTAGAAAAAGTACACCGGGGAAAGAATCTAAGTTAAATAAGGAAAGCTCACAATCTTCTTTATCTGAAGTAAAAAAAAAGCAACAGCCAGCTTTTTCAAAGTCCTTAAATAGGTTACCCCAGTTTCTCAAGCAGGACAAAAAACCTCACAGCTCCACCTCAGCTATTTCTAAAATTGGAAAGGAATCATTGGTTTCCTCAAATGTCCATTTGTGTGATCCAGTGAAGATGGATGCCCTTGTGCTACAAGGAAAAAAAAAAAATCAGAATACAGGTAATCCTCAAGTTACAACCACATTTGAGCCCAAAATTTATGTTGCTAAGTGAAATATTTAAGTGTGTTTTCACCATTTATGACTTTTCTTGCCACAGTTGTTAAGTGAATCATTGCATTTGTTAAGTTAGTAACGTGGTTGTTAAGTGCAGATTCCCATTGATGTTGCTGTCAGGTCACAAAAGCTGATCACATGACCCCAGGGCACTGCAGCAGTCATAAATATCAACCACTTGCCAAGCATCCGAATTTTGATCATGTGACCATGGGGATGCTGCACCAACGTTAAGTGTGAAAAACCGTAAGTCACTTTTTTTTAGTGCTGTTGTAACAGTCACTAAATGAACTGTTGTAAGTCGGGGACTACCTGTACTTTTAGTCTATCTTATCGAAGTCAAGAGCAGCTTCTGTCCAGAAACAAACAGCTGCGCCATGGGGAGCGGGGGGGTAGGGCGCCGCTGTGGGCACTCAAGCGCCTAGGCCTATCTGCAAAGGTGGTTAGATACCGCTGAATCCCAGATACATTCAATACCCGTCAAGGAATGAACTCAACTGAGCGAATAGATGCAATCTCTGTGCGTTAAAACACAAACACACACACAATAATGCTATCCCCGAGAATAGCTCTGCCCGCACGTCTGAAAGAGCCAACATCCCTCCACCAAAGGAGCAGCCGCCGACACCGACGCTGCGGCTATCCAGCAGGAAAGCAGATTTTCATTCAGCTGTGCTTTCAGCCGCCCGCGCCCCCGCCCGCCCCCTTACTCCAAGCTGTTACCGAGCAAGTCCAATGAAGCAAAGCCGGAGATTCTTCCCCCTCCTTCCCTCTCCGACAGCCCTGCCTTGCTTCTGCCATGTAGTAGAAGGATTGGCTAAAGGAGCCAAAGAACACCCCTCCCAACTTTTTCATTGGCTGGACATCCTGATGGACAGCTCAGAGGGCAGGTGAAAGGGGTAGGAGTTTGCCGAAGAGTCATGCGGAGCCGGGGCTGAGAACGACGGTGGGGACAAGGAGCAGATTTGAAGGGGAGCTGCTGCTGAATTCTCGGGCGTTGAAGCCATGGGAGTGGAAGTCGAGACCATTTCTCCAGGAGACGGTACGGCTCCATAGTTTTTGCCTCCCTTTGTGACTTTCGGGTTGGGAAAAGAGACTGCGGAGATGGGTGTGTGTGTGGAATTGTAGCCCGAGGGAGCTGGAAAGAAGACGCGCCTCCCGCCGCCGCCGCCGCCGCCGCCGCCGCCACTTCTGCAATTGCTGCAGGGGCCAAGGTGGTGTCTGTGGGGGACGTGCATGCATGTCGTATGTGTGAGAGAGTCTGTAAAAAATGAAGACTTCAGAGGACAACTGGAAACCAATATTTGGGACAGGAAGCTGAATTTGAGGGGTATTTTTTTATCTCGCGGGAGATAAAGGGTGTGCTAGATCAGGGCTTTTCACAGATTGTACCATTTTTAGGATAAAGCACCATCCGAGTATCACCAGTCGCCTAGCAAGGTGTCAAAAACTTGATGATCAAAAAAAAAAAAGAAAAAAATGATAAAGTCCTCGACTGACAATTTACTTAGTGACTGTTCGAACTTAGGCACTGAAAAAAGTGACTTATGACCATTTTTCACACTTATGAATGTTGCAGCATCCCCAGGGTCATGTGATTTACATTCGGATGCTTGGCAACTGATTCATATTTATGATGTCCCAGGGTCATGTGATCACCTTTTACAACTTTTTGACAAGTGAAGTCAGTGGCCTGGGGGGGCGTGGCCAGCTCATCATTCAGGTTACTGGGTGCCTGTGGGGGGTGCGGG
The DNA here is from genome assembly GCF_016545835.1 of Crotalus tigris. Classification (NCBI taxonomy): domain Eukaryota; kingdom Metazoa; phylum Chordata; class Lepidosauria; order Squamata; family Viperidae; genus Crotalus; species Crotalus tigris. The sequence goes on along the minus strand of NW_024096756.1, from coordinate 1,099,364 downwards.
TGGGGCTGTGGGGGGAATCTGTGGGTCTCTGGGGGGGGTGGGATTGGGGTGGATGCCTTCCTTTCCCCCCTCCCTTCCATTGTCCCTCCCTTCCTTCCTTCCTTCCTTCCTTCCTTCCTTCCTTCCTTCCTTCCTTCCTTCCTTCCTTCTTTGTGTCTTCCTTCCTTCCCTCCCTCCCATTGTCCCTTCCTTCCTTCCTTCTTTGTCCCTTCTTTCCTTCCCTCTTTGTCCTTCCTTCCTTCCCTCCCATTTTCCCTCCCTCCCTCCCTCCCTCCCTTCCTTCCTCCCTCTCATTGTCCCTTCTTTCCTTCCTTCCTTCCTTCCTTCCTTCCTTCCCTCCCTCCCTCCCTCCCTCCCTCCCTCCCTCCCTCCCTTCCTCCCGTGCCCACGAAGGGACAAGGGGAGGGGGACAGGTTGTCCTTTCAGTGGCCATGGCTTGAAAGGCCACTATAAATTGCTGGACAAAAGCCGCACAGCATTAAGAACAGAGTGGCGGGAAGATATTTGTAATGAGGGAGGGAGAAAAACAGGCATCCCCTGAAGGAGATCAGCAAATGGCCCTTGTCCTCTTTACACACCTGGGGACTGGGGGAGGGGACACTGCGAGCGGCATGTCACCAGTTTGCCTCGCCAGGCCGCTCCGTGCGGTGAGAAGTCTGTGCTACTGTCTGCTGAACCCAGGCTGGGGTCTGGGCAGCATAGTGCAGGTAACTTGGACTCTCATGCCGGATGGACTAAATTAAACAAAATCTTGAATTAAGGATAGTGGTCAGAGTGGGTGTAGCACCTCTCCACGTATTCTTTATGACCTGGATAGAATTTTTGTACACTTGGTCCCTCACCTGTGCTTTCTTTATCATAATCTGTGCTGGCCGATGCAATCTAGTTTCCTAAAATGTCTTCTGTAGCATTTGATGGAAGTTTAAGATCAGAGATGGTAAGGAGTTGGATGACTTTCCTCCAGATATTAGGAACTACAACTCAAAGAGAAGGGAAATTTACAGGCTCTAAAAGGAAAATCAAGAGCAGTGTTTCCCAAACTTGACAATTTTAAGGCATGAGGACTTCAACTCCCAGAATTCCACAGCCAGCAACGCTGGCTGTGGAATTCTGGGAGTTGAAGTCCACATGCCTTAAAATTGTCAAGTTTGGGAAACACTGATCTAGAGTAATAACAATGCTGTCAAGCAAGGAAAATTTAAGACTTTCTGATTTAGAATATGGAGGCTGGTGTCTTTCCAGAATGGCATAAAGAAGGAAAAATATCTAGAGGGCTCTATGGGGTCAGTCATTTGCAGTTTTTGGCAAGAGCAGCCACCCCCAGTGATTAGGGTTTATTTAAATTGCATTTGCTGACAGCTGCATAAATCCAAGCATGGTGAAGTAATTTAGTAAGGAGCAAATTATAGTGACCATCACCATTTAGAAGATAGAGGAGATCTGTTTCTTGATGCCAACCTGGAGAAGACTTTTATTTTTGGAGCAGCCAAGATTACAACTGCAGCACTTAGCAGCACAGTCTTGGGAGAATGGGGGGGGGAAGTGCTCAACAATTACCAGGACATTATTAATTATTATTAATGGATATTAAAGAGTGGTATGCAAACTCATGTTGGTTTGCAAGGTTCTTGCTTTTAAGGGGCATATCTGGTAGCATCTTTTCCAATCAACCCATTTTATTAAAAGGTATAAAACTGTTGGTCACCCGCAGCTCACTTCAACAGATGCATAACAGAATAAAAGAGTTGAAATGGACTTTGGAAGTCTTCTAGTCCAACCCCCTGCTCAATCAGGAAACTATATCATTTCAGACAAATGGTTGTCCAATCTTTTCTTTAAAAACTTACAGTGTTGGAGCATTCACAACTTCTGGAGGCAAGTTGTTCCATTGATTTAATTATTCTGTCAGGAAATTTCTCCTTGATTCTAGGTTGCTTCTCTCTTTGATTAGTTTTCATCCATTGCTTCTTGTCCTGCCTTCAGGTGCTTTCCAAAATAAGTTGATCCCCTCTTCTTTGTGGCAACCCTTTAGATATTGAAACACTATCATGTCACCCCTAGTCCCTCTTTTCATTAAACTAGGTATACCCAATTCCAGCAACGTAGCATAGAGGTGAGATTGATGTAGAACTTAAATTGGGGTGGGGTGCTAAGAGGGGAAGGCAGGTTGGTTAAGCAGGTGCAGCTTACATGTGTGAAGCAAATCACAAGTACTTTACCAATTGTAATATGTTAATCTGGTAGTGTTTGTTAATATCCCACACCCCTCTTAATTTGGAAAAAGTTCACTTTCTGATTTTTTGCCATCATAAATTAGCACAGCTTTCCTCCTACGGGGTCCAGTGTTGAGGAGAATGAGTTTCATAGATGGCAGACTGACATTGATGTGGGTGGCATGGGCAAAACCTGGTTTTATGATATCTTTACAGAATTTTACATGTAAAATTTATGTTTAGCATATCTCATGAGACAAAAATGACTCCTGTGAATTTCTAAAATAGTTACATATGCTTGTCCTTAGCTATAAACGTTTTGCAAGCTTTCAGTCTTTAATACAGTATTTGGATGAAATGATAACAAGGTTTCGAGGAATAATAAGGCCTTCACAAGACTCTTCAGTTTCTATTAATCATGATGAATATTTAGCACTTCCTGGTTCAGAGGAGGAATATTTCTGATGGTTAGTTGCTGGGAAAATTAAAAAAGTGAACTATTGTTTTCCAATTAAGATTATTAGCTTTTCAGAGGCATTAAGTTTCCATTGTGGGAAATAGGCCATTAATGTGAACTGAGATTTTTTTTTCTGTTATCCTGCTCAGATAAAATCAAGAGCCTTTCTTTAATAATTGCTGAGCAATTAAGTTTTAAAGGAGACGTGTAGCAGGTATCTTAGAATAAGATAGTTTACTGCCTCCATTTGTGGCTGGTTGATCTGTCAAAAACATTAGTCTATGAGGATCTATACAAATGTCTGATCAAACTGCTATTCTGGAAACATTTGTGAATCAATGTCATTTAGTAAAAAGATTTTTGATTTCTGTATACAAGCTAGTTTATTATTTTGGTTCATTACACAGTGCCAGATGTTCAGACTGGATTTGTTATTTTTATCCATCTATGAGTCTTTCTCAAGGACCTGGGATAGGGAGATGTGGATGTGTTAAAGGTATCATTATTTTATTTATTTGTAAAAATTATTATTTATTATTTTTACAAATAATTCAAAGTGGTGAACATATGCACCACACCTTTCTCCTCCTATTTTCCCACAGTGACAGCTTGTGAGGTGAGCTGGGCTGAGAGAGAGTGGCCAAAATCACCCAGCTGCTTTCATGGCTAGGGTGAAATTGAACTCATGGTCTCCCGCTTTCTAGCCTGCTGCCTTAACCACTAGACCAGGGGTAGGCAACCTTGACTCTTTTATGACTTGTGGACTTCAACTCCCAGAATTCCTGAGCCAGCCATGCTGAGGGGAAAGGGAGAGGTTTCCAAGCTGAGCCATGCTGGCTCAGAAATTCTGGGAGTTGAAGTCCACGAGTCATAAAAGAGCCAAAGTTGCCTACCTCAGCACTAGACCAAAGTGGTTTATATCATGCTTTTTAAAAAAACCCTTTAACTTTTAATAAAAGGTACAAGGAATAATGTCACTTTGTTTTTTTGGTAATGTTAATAACGTTTTGTTTCTGATGATCAGGCTAAATTCCCATGTAGTCTAGACTTCCTTTAAACTTAGTTCCCGAGAAACCCAGTTTACCTGACTACAATAGCTGATTAAATCTTACATTTTTTTTCTTTTTCAAAGTATAGCAAGAAGAGACATTTCCATGGCATATTCTCAGTTTGTTGGGCTTAAGAAAAGCTTGTAGTGATTAACACAAAGTAGGTGCCTCCTGGGATGCATTTTACTAGAGACCACAAAAGATATGACAATGGGTTGACATGGAAAGTTTTCCCCAGAGAGATAGAATTTTGAAAACCTGAGTCTGAGGAATGCCAGTATGAAGGGAATAATAAAGAGACATTACACTGATTGTGTGTGTGTTTGTGTGTGTGTGTGTGTGATTTTGCAGTATGTGACTTTACATGTACATACTGTTTGGCTTTTACTACTAGTGTTAAAAACTAAATTGAATTATTGAACTGCTTTATATTTTTCTTATGTAGTCTTATGTATTGATTTATTCTGCTTTATCTTTTAAAAGGAGTTTATTTTTACCAAAGAGATATTTAATAAATTCTTTTAAAGCATGTTTTATGTTTTTAACAGGAAGGACTTTCCCAAAGAAAGGCCAAACATGTGTAGTCCATTACACAGGTAAGGTCCATTGTGAACAAAGTGATAAGTTTATTTTTATTGCTTATTTTAATATCCTATACACCCCCCTCTCCCTCTCCCACATTTATGTTTAGGAATCAATGGCATCCTAATCCACTCAATACCTATTTTTAGATTAACAAAAATTCTATTAATTTATGTGAACTTGATAATTGATATTCATTTCAGCTATATGCTCACCTACCCAGCCCACTCCACTTTGTAAGAATGACCTTGATGGAGATAGAGATTGAGGCTATGAATTGAAAAAATAGCAATTTAGTATAATTTGAACAGCAAAAATAGTTTAGTTCTATTGCTAGTGTGCTACTTTTCCCATCCTTGAGTTTAATGCCCTTCCCCAATCATTTATGGCAGGATAATAATGAGGAGGAGTGGTAAGTCTCAGTGTTCCAGGCAGTATCTTTGAGGTATGAAGAGGCAGAACTCCTCTTGATTCCAGAATCAATTATGGAAGCTTTAAAAACTACGGTATCAAGCAAGGAGCATTAGTATCCAAGGATTTCTTTATCTTTACAAGATGTGTCAACCGATTTAAGAAGTTACAGTACAAAAGAATTCCTTCCAGTATAGTCAATATTAGTCCAGTAAAGACTCCATCGAAATCTCAGAGCAGATTGTACTAATAGTACCAAATATTTACTCCCAACATTTGAGGCAGGTGTTTCCAAAATGATGTAATGTTCTAGCTCTATGTCTAAATTATAGAAAAAAATTGAGCTACTTGGAAGTGTGATATGGTTCATAATATGGCTGTTCAGATCCTGTTTATCCTCTCCTGATAAGAATTGCCACATGTAGTATATATTTATATTTATGCAGCTAAGCTAAGTGTAAAACTGGGAATGAACATGTGGGAGTAAACTGTTACAACATCAGTTCTTGCAAACAGTAATTGTATCAGAAGTAAATTGGATCTGGTACTTTGCTGCTGTAATTTTAGTGCAAATACAGTGACTTTCAAACTGTGATAGAATAGGATCAAAAAGTGATGGCTATTAAACTTGCATTAGAAATTTCAAGAAGTCCACACTTGATCATGAATCTTGCTGGCTGAATTTGGTCCAGTTATCCTCCCTTGAGGCAACCTATATGAAGGGCTGCTTTGGAGATAAAATTAGGGGAAATAGTTGTGTATGTGATAGAAATAAAATCAATGTGGGAAAAAGGTAGAATATCAACACAATAAATGAAACTTAATACAGAATTAGAGTGAGCATATTCTTCTCCAAGTCTGATGCTAATCTAATAGTCAAATATTTGTGCGCTCTGGAAAAAAAGATACTTTTCATATATTCTCCCCTCTCCTTTTGTACCAGAAATGTAGTTTGGCTTTTCTGTGATTCCTTCTACACATTTTTCCCCTTATGTTTAAATTGTGCACTGAAGCTCATGAATCCATTTGATTCAAGACAGAGCAAGCTTGGGGACTATAGCAAGTATACTTTTTGATACGGGAAAGAAACCAGGTGCCTGATAAAGAGATATAATCTAATATGTATCCTCCTAACTAGATGGAAGACATCTATTACAGTGTAATGCAAATTGCACTGCAAGTAACATTACTGAAAATTGCATCACTACACACATTGTAATTGTGCCCTAGGAAAGATAAGCCAGCCAAAACTGTATTAACTACAAAACCCCCCTGCAGTTTTATTGTTTTTGCAAAGCTTCATCTTTTAAAACTGTTGTAACATGAGGTGGGGTGTTCATTTATATGGCAAAGGTTCATAAATCATTTTTCACTACATCATTACCATGCCTCAAAAGATGGAGATTTTTCTTTTCAGAAAAATCTCAGAAAATTGTAATGGCATCTGAAAATGCATTGCCAAGACTTGTCGGGGTATGTAGTGATCCATAATAGCAGTAAAAAATAGTTTGTATGCTCTGTGTAAAATGTGTCTTCTGAGACTCTGCAGAAACAGTTGTTTTGAAAAGTCCCAGATCTAGTCAATAGAATTCCCATTTTGCTTCTTTAGTGTTCTGTTTTTCAGAATGAGAGAAACTTAAGAGGACTACTATGTTGTGAATTGAATTATGAATAATTTATATTGGTAATCATACTTTGAAAATAATTAAGGTGGTAGTTCTTGCTTTCATATTTCATCTTCCTAACGGGATTGATAAATTATTAGTGTTTGTTGCTTTAATTTAAAATGAAATGGGCCAAAACTTTAGTAGTATCTGCGCTTTATGGGATACTTACACTACAGAAGCAAAGTAAGCAGAAATATATACAGGTAGTCCTGTATGACCATAAATGAGCGTAGAATTACAGTCATAAGTCATTGCAGTTGTAAGTCAAGGCACCATGTGACTGAATTAGAAGTTACAACTTCTAACTAATGACATCATTAAGCAATTGCAGCAATCGTTAAATGAATCCATTTTCCTCAGTTTTCCTCATTATATGCTGGAAACTAGAAATAAATGCTCTAAACCAGTATAAAACGTTGCAAATCATGGTTACATGCTGGGGGATGCCGCAAATAGCTGTAAAAGTGAGCTAGATATGATAATAAGTCAAGGACTACATGTAACTGACTATAATATAAACAGCAGTTTGATTTACATATATTTTAGCAGTGCTATAAACATAGCCATTGTCATTTATTCACTTGTGATTTATGGCTAGCATTTTATGATAACTTAGGCAATTGTTGTATATTTAGCTTACTATGGATTGGCAGTGTGTGAAATTAATCAATGTAAGCTTTCCTCCAAAAGACAAGTTTTGTCCAAGGAAACTATGGAGAATATATATGGACTGTGGCTGTGTGGCAGCACACTGGCACTGTAGTGGCCACAATCTTGCCAAATTTCAGTCCCACAGGAATTGTGGGTCCCAGATTTTTGAATGCATTCTATAATTTTTAGCCAGTTTGATGTATATTGGTTTAGAAATTGTTGCCCTATAATTCACTGCTTCACCCAATTAAAGATTATAAATAGACAATCAGTTTCAGTAGAATTTAGATTATGGACTATAATAGGGAATACATAATATACAGGTATTATTTCTAACAGCATCTCTATATTCTTATAACTTTAGGCCTGCTTAAAACCTATGCAGGAATGGGATTATGCTGTGACCTCCATGCCTACCATCATGTTCTTGCTGCCCAACTATATCATCTTCCAAAAATTAGAAAACAAAGCAGGTTAAAATCATATTCTCTATGTTTTGGCTTCCCATACCATTTAAAGCCCTACATAATCTGAGTTCTAAACTGTGCAGTGGAGAAGACACAATGAAAGTTTCCTTCCTGTGATAGTTAGTCCTTCAACCTATGAAGTATAAAAATGTGGGATAAGAATATAACAAGAACAACAAAAGATAAGGCCAGTGAGTGTGATCTACTCCTCTAATTATAGCTGAATTCCTAAACACCTAAGTTTCTCTGAATTGCCATCATGAAAATCTGCACTGTTCAAGATGTAAGAACTGCTTCTTCATGAAACTAGCTGAAAATTCTCTGAACAGGACTCTTTAGGCACATCAGATAATAAAATATATCAATTTAAATGAAAAACGGTGCAACCTGAGGCTCTGATTTTATACTTGCATCTGAACCAGTCACCAGAAAAGTAATGTCTTTGGCCTAGATACAGTTGCTTCCAAATAGAGGAATTTTAACACTGCAAGTTAAGATATTGTAGAGCTATTTCATTCTAGTGCAGATACATGGCGGCACCTAACCAACCAGCTCAAATGAGCTCACAAGCTAAGATGGATTGGCCTTAGTTAGTACTTGGGGGAACATTTGAAAAGAGCACATTGGCAGATCACTTCTGCATTGTCTCCAAGAGAACTGTATGAACGAATCAAGCTTCTAAGGAAACTTTATTTACATTGCCTTAGTTTGGTTTCCGAAGGAAAGAAAAAAATAGGAAAAAATGGGATTGAACATGGAAGACATCATTAACTGAAAAATTCCCACTCCACCTGTACCATGTGTTGAAAGCACCAAACTTGTAAATATTTTGGCCTTTTCTTACTAACTCTGGTTGCTTAATCATTCCAAGTTCTATTTTTTTTTGTCTATATCCTGTGTCAGAAATGAAAGAGACTTGAGTGATGCATCCCAATGATATTATGAAGGCTGAGATGCTTGAAAGGATATACTGTGGATTACATAGCTACTTTGCTTTTTATATCAGTGTTCTTGTACCTTTAGAAACGCTACAAGAGGCAGCAGTTCAATCCTGCTAATTCTTAATCAAAGGACTGAAATCTAGGTGCTTTTCCAAATATTTTGAACAACTACAAATTCCATTCCATTCCCAACAAGAATAATAGGATCACTGTTTGTGGGAGATGTAGTCTCAAATATTTGGAGGGCATCAGTTGCCACCCTATTTTGTTACCATCACATTCAAATGTTTGGATGATTTCCATCCTGATAATGTTCAAGAAGCTTGTAGAGATTTTGGCTATTATCCCAAGATTTTGGGCAGGATAAAGTTTGAGTGCTGCTAAGATGGGGTATTTTGGTTGTATGTTGTTTTGAAGCTGGTCCTGATTTTTTTTTTTTGTCTTTTATAATTTATAAAGAAAACTTCTAATTATAAGCTGCCCACAGTCATTGGCAGTCAAGTGACTATGTATAAATCAAACCAGCTTTGTGTTGAGGAAAGCTACACCTTTTGGCTGTGGGCTTGTCATAGCTGTTTAAAGGGTGAACACCGATTCTAAAAGAGAGACTAGCTGTATTGCTGACACCTGTTCCTTCACATGTTTATTTCTTCTCCATGAGATTAGAGGATGTGTGAAATACAGTGCAGTGTGAAAAGTATGAGTGATTGGAAATAAGTCGTAGAGGTGATAATATGTGAATAATTGCTGGTGCGATTAAGTAGCTCTTGATGCATCAGTTGGGTCTCTCAGTTGGATATGAACAGCTGTTAGTACTGTGTCAAATAGAAAAAGAAAAACAGTTAAAAATCAATCCTATCTTTTTCTGTCTCAAGATCATTTTTAAGAACAGAGACTTTTTAAAGAGACAGACTTTTCTGATTTGTGAATGTGGTATACACGGACATGGCTAATAATGGAAACTTTTTAGCTTCTAGCCAATTTTCTGTGAAATTCATATTTATAAAAAATGTAAAGAAAATTCTCAGCTTAAGCTTTATTGTCTTTTAGTTGTCCAGCTTTGTGAGTGGCTCTTACAGAGGCTGAAAAGTTGGAGGGGGGGGGATGTTGCTTCTGCTAGAAAAAATATTTACCTGCCTCATCATAGATGCACCAAAGATGACTGTTCTTCATAACATTAATAATCTTTGAAAATGATTTTGGCTTGTAGCCAATCAGTTTGCCTTTATGCAGCATGCCCTGATCTTTTCCCCATCTCAAGTGACAATTGGCAAATGTTACAGTTAATGCTATTAAAATGTTTTTGTACAAGATACTAGCAACCCAGCAGTTTCCCCTTTTAGTGCTGCTGCTTGTCAAAACACAACATGAGTGAGCATTTTGGATGGCTTTTTCCCCATTCAAAACTAATCCAGAAAAAGCACAACATTTAGCCATGTATTGTGGGGGTGGAATTTATGAAGATGTCGATTCATCTTCCTTGGTGTTTGAAGCTCTTAAGCTCAGTCTTGTGAAAATATGTGTATAACTGGGAGAAGGTCGCTATAAATCTGTTTGTTGTGGGGAGGAATGGGGCAGAATGACATGTGCGAAAAAGATCTTGGGCTCAGAAGTGCAGTCTGCATCTGGGACTGAGTCACTATTCTCTGTGTCAGGGCATCCTGTGCAGACATTCTCCACAGGTCAAGGTAAGCCGACGCAGGTCACTAGTTCCTCTGATTGTATCTTTGAGTTTATATTAAGCACTAGACTGACTTCCCACCTGCAGTCTCACTTAACTTCTGTTTTGCTACTGGTATCTATTGTTGGCAGGGAACACCAGCTGAGAATGCTCTTAAACCTTTCCTTGCTGGGTGGCTCTGTGCCAGTGGAAACCAGACTCTCTTGCTTGGGTTGCTGGGGAGTGCAAGGGTGAGCAAAATTAAGATAAGCAGTAATGTCCTAAGTACGGTTTTCCACCAAATGTTTCCTGCGTGGAGAACAAGTGTTGTACTTCTATATTTTAAACAGAGTGATTTATGTAGTTGCTTCCGCTAGCACCCAGCAGGGTCCAATTGGTTTCCTTAAAAGAAAAAAGAAGGAGGAAGAGGAGGAGGAGGTTTGTCTGCAGCTCAGGGTGTGATAGGGTGTGGCGTGGTAGGGCTGTTGGTGGTGATGAGGAAGTCTGTTCATCTACCCAGAAAGAGGGAAAGGGTAAAGAGAGATAATGGGAACATCTTGTGAGAGGGGGAGAGTAGAGGGTGTAAGCAGGGGAACATTCTGCTTATTTCTGCATTGTGGCCTGGCTGGGAGACATTTGCAAAAGCACAACAGTTTCTCCACATTCCAGATATTCCCCCAGTAAAGATGTTGGAGATGTTACTGTACAGAATGCAATTTTTTCAGTGGACTTGAAGGCTTTAACTGAGTTCTTGTTAAGAGAAGAATACCCTATACCAGGAGTATTTATTTATTTATTTTACTTTTAAAATTTATAAGCCGCCCCACTCCCGGAGGACTCTGGGCGGCTAACAATAAAAACACCATAAAACATAACAAAACAAAACAAACAGTACAAGAACAGTCACCCAGGGGTCAGATTTTATAAACCCCAGGCCTGCCGGAAAAGCCAGGTCTTAAGCAGTTTGCGGAAAACCAACAGGGTGGGAGCGGTCCTAATCTCCAGGGGGAGCTGGTTCCAAGACGTGGGCGCCATCACAGAGAAAGCCCTCCTCCGCGGCCCCGCCAAATGGCACTGCTTGGCCAACGGGACCTGAAGGAGGCCGAGCCTGTGGGATCTAACCGGACGAAGGGAACTATGAGGTAGTAGGCGGTCTCGCAAATAGCCTGGCGCTGAGCCATATAGGGCTTTAAAGGTAATAACCAACACCTTGAATTGGACCCGGAGACCAATAGGCAACCAGTGCAGCTCACGGAGGATAGGTGTAACATGGGTGTATTGAGGAGCACCCACTATCACTCACGCGGCTGCATTCTAGACCAACTGTAGTCTCCGAATACTTTTCAAGGGTAGCCCCATGTAGAGCGCGTTGCAGTAGTCCAGATGTGAGTTGACAAGGGCATGAGTGACTGTAAGGAGAGCCTCCCGGTCCAGGTAGGGTCGCAACTGGTGCAACAGATGAACTTGTGCAAAGGTCCTCCCAGCCACAGCCGTCAAATGATGTTCCAAATTCAGCTGTGGATCAAGGACGACACCCAAGTTGCGAACCCGCTCCGAAGGGGGTATATTTTCCCCCGCAAGAATCAACACTGGACAGTCGACATGATCCTTGGGAGGCAACATCCAAAGCCACTCGGTCTTGTCAGGATTGAGCCTGAGTCTGTTAACCCCCATCCAGACCCTCACGGCTTCGAGGCAACGGCCCATCACATCGGCCGCTTCACTGAGAGAGCTCGGGGAGGAGATATATAACTGGGTATCATCAGCATACTGATGAAACCTCACCCCGTGCTGTCTGATGATCTCACCCAGCGGCTTCATATAAATGTTAAATAGGAGGGGGGAGAGGACCGACCCCTGCGGCACACCGCATTCAAGGGGCCTCGGGGTTGACCTCTGCCCTCCCACCAATACCGATTGCGACCGGCCAGAGAGGTAGGAGGAGAACCACCGTAAAACGGTGCCTCCCACTCCCACCCCTTCAAGTCATCGCAAAAGGATACCATGATCGATGGTATCAAAAGCCGCTGAGAGGTCAAGTAGCACCAAGACAGAGGAATAACCCCTGTCTCGGGCCCGCCAGAGATCATCCATCAGCACGACCAAAGTGGTTTCTGTGCTGAAGCTGGGCCTGAAGCCAGATTGAAAAGGGTCTAGATAATCCGCTTCATCCAGAGACCGTCGGAGCTGGAGCGCCACCACTCTCTCTACAACCTTCCCCAAAAAGGGGAGATTGGAGACTGGACGGAAGTTATTTAAGTCAGCTGGGTCCAGGGTAGGCTTCTTGAGAAGGGGCCTCACAACCGCCTCCTTCAGGGATTGCGGGAAAGACCCCTCCCTCAACGAAGCATTGATCAACACCTGGAGCCAGCCTCATGTCACATCCTTGGCAGCCGAGACCAACCAGGAAGGACAAGGGTCCAATAAACAAGTGGAGGCGCTCATTGCTCCCACCGCTCTGTCAACATCCTCAGCAGTCACAGACTCAAATTCATCCCATAAAACTGAGCTAAGACCTGCCCCAGTCATCTCAGAAGGCCCTGCCCAATCGGAGTCTAGGTCTGTCCGAATCCGAGCGATTTTGTCTGATAGGAATTGCACAAATTCCTCCGCTCTACCCTGTAAGGACTCCCCGGCTTCCCGAACGTTAAGTAGGGAACGGGTCACCCTAAACAGGCAACCTTGGCTCTTTTATGACTCATGGACTTCAACTCCCAGAATTCCTGAGCCAGACATGCTGAGGGGAAAGGGAGAGGTTTCCAAGCTGAGCCATGCTGGCTCAGGAATTCTGGGAGTTGAAGTCCATGTGTCATAAAAGAGCCAAGGTTGCCTACCCCTGCCCTATACAGTACAGATAGTCCTCACAACCACAACTGAATCCAAAATTTCTGTTGTTAAATGAGACATTTGTTAAGTGAGTTTAGCCCCATTTTACGACCTACCTTGCCACAGTTGCTAAGTGAATCACTGCAGTCAATAACTTAGTAACATGGTTGTTAAATGAATCTGTCTTCCCCGTTGACTTTGCTTGTCAGAAGGTCATAGAATGTGATCACATGACCTTGGGAAAACAGCAACAGTTATAAATATGAACTAGTTGCCAAGCATCTCAATTTTTATCATACGCTCATGGGGACGTTGCAAAGGTCGTAAGTGTGAAAAGGGGCCATAAGTCACTTTTTTTCATTGCCGTTGTAACTTTGGTCACTAAATGAACTGTTGTAAGTTGAGGACTACCTGTAAGTAAAGGCATCAACCTCACGTATCCTCAGAAATAAGCCATACTGGCCTCAGCAAAACTTTATTTATGAAAGTTTGTAAAGTATATATAAGTCATGTAAAATCCCATTTAGGAAACATGATAGAATGTAACATCTGTATCTCTCTGCTTTGGGAGCTTTAGAGAAGGTGGGCTGTAGTATATACATTCTGAGAATATATAATTGCTAGGAAAGCAGTGAATAGAGAGTTGGGTTTGGTTCAGCTTTTAACCGTTGGCTGGAGTTTGCTGTTTGTATGTTAAGAAGTTGCTATCTCCCAAGTTTGTTTTCTGAAACTCTGCTTTCTGTCTGGGAATATGAATAACAACTTTTTTCTTTTCTTGCGGGTGATACTAAAAATAAAGGGTAGAATACAGCATTTTATTTTGTCTCCTTGCAAAAACAGGTGGTTGAAGGGGAGTATGCATGAGTTTGAAAAAAAATGGGATAAAAGCAAAAGGATTATACAGGAGAAAATAAAGGAATGAGCTAGAAAACGGGTGGTTAGAAAAAAGGGGATAATTTGGTTTGGGTAAGAGGAGGAAGAGAGAAGACTTGGCTTGGATAGTCCTGACAACCTTATTTCCCTGAACTAGTCCAGAGTTTATAAGTAGTGTGAAAACTTACCAGATTGCTTCTGTATTTTTGTGTTGAAGTTCATTAGATAATATTCTATATTTGTAAATCTACGGAGAGACTTACAAATTTAATGCTTAATAAATACTATACTTATGCTTGCAGTTTCCCATATTTTACTGTTTTTGGGTACATTGACTATTTAAGTTCCATTGAATTGTTATTGACTCTTAGATTTTGTTCCTAACTTGGTCTTCCAGCAGTGCACCCATTGCTGCTATAACTGAATCCATTCAGCTTGCTGCTGATCATCTTCTGTTTCTTTCCACCTTTCCCAGCATTAGAGTCTACTCCAGAGAAATAGGTCTTCATGAATGAAGGCGAATATATATGTCCCAGGATAATGTGGCAAGATCCAATCTGGGTTGGTTACCTGGACCAGAGCTTTACTTTTCCCAGCTTTTGGACTCGTGCTGGAGCCCCTCCTCAGGGAACCTCTCTCTACTGGAATCTGAAACTTCTTACAACTTCAGTTAGTGGGGCAAATTCAAGGAAAAAAAAAACCCCTTCTGAATAGTAAAAGCAATTTGAAATAAGGTCTTCATGTAACGTGTTCAAAGTAGGATAATTTAAGTATTGTTATTTTTGCCTCATTGAAAACTCTGGATTAATTTGTTTGATTCACCATTTATTTGTTGGCTGTCCATCTCATTTTCATTAGTCTTCTCCAACATCGACAGAAGTATGCAAAATACTTCAAACTCAAAATGTTTCATCTTTGGAAAGGGCCTAACAGGACATTCGGAAGATGGAACATTTTTGCCTCAAAACATTTTGTATATCTCTACAGGTAACATATATGTGAAAGCTTAACTGGCAACTTTTGCGTTTAAGTTAGAGAAATGGCACAATCAGGTATGAACATTGGCTTTTTTTTCTTTGCCTCCACATTTCTTATCTCAAATGGGCTTTGAAAATGAAATGGCTTCAGTGGAAGTTCTTTTTTGCCAAATTAAGTTCAGATACTCTGCTAATGTCATTTGGTATCTAGCCAAGGAATTTGTGAAAAGCATCTTGGAATGAGTCACTAGTGAAAAAGGGATATAAAAGGTAAAAAAAAAAAGCATTTACATTATTAGGCTGTGTCAGTGGAAGCATTTTTTTGTACAACTCATACAATTCCATTGCATTTTGCATTGGTCATACTTTAGATAGTTTTGTTCAGATCTTGGCATTAAAATGTAAGAATTTGGGCAAACTGGAACGAGTTCTGAAAAAGGCAAGGTAGATGATAGAGGGGGAAAAAAAACCTGAAGTATGATAGGAGAATCTTTTTAAATACCTGATGGAAAGTCATATAGAAGGCCAAGACCAAGTCTTTGTTGTTTCCAATGTGGGACAAGATATAAAGTACTTAAGATCATGAGCCAAATTCAAGAAAAAAACCCAAGGCCTTCTGAATAGTAAGAGCAATTTGAGATTGGAACCAGTCATTTAGAATAGTCATAGACTCCTCTTCTGGGCATGTGTTCAAGCAGATGCTGGTCAGCCATCTGTTAAGAATGCTTGAATTTGGAATCCAACACTACTACGTGGGGGATGGAGTCTTTGACAGTCTAAATGGCCTCTTCCAATTTAGTAATGGGTAACTCTAATCAGAGGTTAATATGAGCTTTTCCCTTATGCTTAAACCTGGCTTTCAGTCTTCTTTTGTCCTTCACAGTTCCATTTGAGGGCAATTTTCTCTATGCTTTCACAATATTTCCTTTATGAATGTATCTTTTCATGCATCCATAGATGATCAATCGCTAGATCAAGGCTTTTCAACCAGTGGTACAGGTACCACCTGTGGTACATTGGCACCTGGCAGGTGGTACGCGACCATCCTAGAAAAGTGGTAGCGGGGGAGGGGAAATGAGCTGAACCGGTGGGAGCACCGCACAAGCCTGAGCGAGAGATGGCTGGAGCTGCAGGGCTGTTAGGGCAGGGCAAGTGCCAGGATCAGCGCTTCTTTGAGGCTGTCAGGGCTCAGTGGAAGCGCCAGGATCAGTGCCAGGTTCTAGCTGGAGCTCAGCGCTGATCCTGGTGCTTCTGCTGAGGCCAGAAGAAGCGCCGATCAGCTGGAATATTGCAGCATCTCCAGGGTCTTGTGATTTACATTCAGATGCTTGGCAACTGATTCATATTTATGACCCTCATAGTGTCCCAGGGTCATGTGAAGTGACCAAAACCTGCTGCAACTACCCAGCAGACAGGGGGAATAAAACCAAACACTCCCCCCCCCCGTTGCCAATCCTCAACAGAAATGTTCACAATGAAAACCTCGGACAGGAGGAAGAGCGCCGCACGCTTGGCTCTTGCTTGGCTGTCCCTTGGGGGGGGGCACTTTTTTCAGTGCCATTGTAACTTCGAACTAAGCCAACTGTTGTAAATCGAGGACTATCTGTACTTTATCACTTTTCCTTTTTTTTTTTTTTTTTTTGGTCATCACGTTTTTGACTCCTTGCTAGGCGACTGGTGGTACTCGGATATTGCCATATCCTAAAAGTGGTACAATGGGTGAAAAGGTTGAAAAGCCCTGCTCTAGATGAGCTCACTACTTGAAACATTCTTGGCTGTTTATTTATTATTAAATTTATATGTTGCCCATCTCACAGTTTAAGGTGACTCTAGAGCAGATTTGCATTACTTTTCAGGGAAACATTATTATCCTATACATATAGGATAATTATAGGATAATAATTAATGTTATCCTGAAAAGTAGTAAGTGAATCTTAAGCCCACAGCAGATGTTTGCTGATCAGTGGTACAATAAGCCTTTTCAACACATATAGAAAGGAGCATATTGGGAAAGACAGTTGTACAATATGGAATAAAGTATCTGAAACTTCATTGGAGATATAAAAATTAGACAGAAAAGTCTATACTATATGTTGGTACTATAGAAAAATGGACAAAATAACTAGTATATTTCCTGCCTACGAAAGATTAACGGCTAATGCATAAGATGAATAAAATGCAACAGTCTGCTTCGGGTTATTCAGTATTTTGCAATGTCATACAGAACATTAACTTTGGTAGTAAATCTCAAAATAATCCCTGTGGCTCACATAGCCCCATTGCTGGAATCCATTAGCTTGATAAAGAACTGAGTTGCAGCTGCTCATTACCATAGGAATAAAAATAAAGGTTGCTTTTTCACAAAGACTGCGTGGCATATCTGAAGAGTACATGTAGAATTCAATAATAAACCAAACATTATATGTCATTTGCATATAACGCATTAACTGCTTTATTGTGCCACTTGCTAACCAGAGATCTCTGGGCACTTGACCAGGTAACAGTTATGACCACAAATCACGTAAATATAATATTGATATATTATAATTGGAAACAAGTTAAAATAGCCTTAAAATAATATCCTGGATTTCAGTATGCTTTTTGCAGAAAGGGAAGAGTGTTGAGCTAAGAGATAGTGGCTTGTCGAAAGCCATATAATAAGTGCAGCATGACAAACAACTTCACTTCATTACTAAGGAGACTCATGCTCTATGCCAGGCATGTCCAGCCCTCAGGCCACATGCAGCCATGGAAAGATAGTAATGCAGCCCCACAAGATTGTAAACTTTTAAACATTATTATCTGATTTATATGCATTAACTATATTATACAGATTTTATACAGCCCAAAACAATTCCTCTTCACTCAGTGTAGCCCAGGCAAGCCAAAGGGTTGGGCACCCATGCTCTAAGCCAGTAGTGGCGAACCTATGGCATGGATGTCAGAGGCGGCACTCAGAGCCCTCTCTGTGGGCATGCACGCTGTGGCCCCAGTCCTAGGCCTTCAGCTGGGTTTTATAAAACCTTTTCGCTTTAGGCCTCCGCTGCCATGTGCAAAAAAAAAAAAGGTTCAATCAATCAATTTCAACTTCTCGCGGGAAAAAAAAGATCTTGCAAAATTGGAATTGATTAATTGAACTTTTTAGTCCCACCCAGTCTGCTGTTATCACCAGAGCCACACCCACCCAATGGGTCATTCCCACCTGTCACCCGACGATGCATAAGTAGGTTTTGGGTTGCAGTTTGGGCACTCGATTTCTAAAAGGTTTGCCATCACTGCTCTATGCCATATAGATAATGATCTATACAAGTTGGAGCAGACATGTCAAACTCGTGACGTCACGTGACATCGTGCAACGTATCGGGAGAGTTTTGCCATTGCTGGCAATGGGATGGGCGCAGCTTCCGCATGACGCGTCCTGCCCATGGGTCGGCAGTTTGACATCCCCGAGTTGGAGCAATAAGGAATGGATTAATAAGGAATCTGCTGTCAGATTTTATTTTGATGCAAATGTGTAGAAGGACTATTCAGCAATCCCCTTTCTTGTTGCAGCGTTTAGCTTTGGTCTGATCCAAGTATTTTGGGAAGCAAAGAAGGAGATAAAGACTGATAGCAGTACTGATCAAAATGGCTAAGTTTCCTAGACTAAAGATGACAATGTTACAGGTTACGTATCTTTCCTGTTTTTTCTTGTGACAAATGTTTTGGTGGTTGGAGTACTGAATAAAATAAATGCTCTAAATTTTTTTCTTCTTATTCTCCATACCACATCACCCTTTACTTTTTTCCCTTCTTTTTTATGTATATCCATTTATACACAATTACAATAAAATAAGCTGGGAGTGGTAAAAAATTATAAAGAACCACACATACCAGCCTATAAATGAAGCACAAATAATTTCTGAATACAAAATACATGGAATATTCCACGGTTTGGAAAAGCTAAATATATCCGAAAGCAGCCCGCTACATTTCAATATCAAAATGACAGTAATATTAATTCTAGATATAGTGCCCAATCCAATCCTGCCAGATTGCTGACTTGCATCTCTGAAATGTATGGTATCAAGGCAGTCAGTGCCTCTGCCATAGTCTAAGATCCTACGTGCTGCATTGGTTAGAGGAGGACATAGGAAGCAGCAATTAACTTGCAAGCCTTGCAAAAAATTTGCACTCGGTGACTGTCTGTGCTAGAGACGATGAGCAATTCTAAAGCCAAAGCCTTATTGGGTTTTTAAAATCGTGACAGGCTTGTAGCAAGAGCTATAAATAGCAGTGACTGAACAGACATTCCCCAAATAACAAGCCACAAAATATTTATGGGACCCGATCAGGATTTAGAAGAAAATGAAAATCTTGTTGGAAAGTCAAGAACAAACTGTTCCCTTGATCCATAAAACATGTACTCGAAATAAAGGCAAAACTGTCCACATCACATGCCTTTATGACGTTTTAGATTATGGTTAAAAACAGCTGCAGCTATATTAGGGTTTGGCAGATGTTCATACTATCTGCTGGCAGTTTAATTTTTCAGCTAAGCCGTAAGTCCTGAGGGTGCCTGAGGCACCAGCACATCTTTGCTGCAGCAATACCTCATAATGCAGTTAAATGTTCTAAATTGTGTTCTCATGGTTAGAAAACCCTAATTACTCAGATGGGCTGCAAGGCATGAAAGGAGCAATACTGTATGGTAATGTTTCCTTGATCATGGATATGATCCTTCTCGGTTACAGGGTAGTGACTAGTATCAACTTTTTACATATCAAAGAATAAGGAGAGATTCATTTTTTGCCTTGCAGTCTACATTATATCAGTTTAGATTATTGTCTCCTAGGCTAGCTCATTTTCTGCACTAGCCTCACAGTTGGAAAGAAAACCTGTTTAAATCATATTTTGTGGGGAGCTAAGGAGCGAATGCATCCAGCTCTTCCTGCCCTCACAACTCTCTTGAGAAAATTTAGAGCAACCTGCCTCTTATCTTATTTGCCAATCAGGCAAGGGTATTTTTATTCTATACATATACTCTTCTGTTTAACTGAGAGTAGTCTTGGAGAGTTGCATTTCTGGTAGTGGCATTACTTAAAAAAAAATGAATAGGAGAATGAAAACATAGTACTTAACCTATAATACTCTGGTGTCTTCCTGATGAGTTGGACTAACTTCCACAATGAAGCATTTTTGCTATGAAAGAGTTTATATTGCAATCAACATTCAGACTACAAGAAACAAATACATTTTCATTATATTTATTTTTCACTTTTCTAAACCACCCATGTCCCTCAAGAGGGACTCTGAGTAATGTACAGTAAAATATTAAAATATAAAAGGTATATAGAAGTTAAACATTTTAAGAGAAGGCAAGAGATTAAATATCTTTCTTAGAGAACCAGCAATTGAAGGAACATATATACAGTTCCTGTTCATGGCCCCTTTAAAGTGTGCTTAAATATACTCTTGATTGTTTGGTGTGCTACATGTAAATGCTAAGATATCAAACATAAAAATACAAGTCAGAGGCTTCAGGAGATGAAGTCTCCTTTTCTCTGCAGCCCTTCATCTCCCCATCAATCCTTTGTGAGAGTTGGAAGACCCATTAGAATTTATCCTAGCAGAGGGCTGTGGCTCTGGTGTAGGACTCAGAAAAAATAAGTACCCATACCCCTTACTTGAGAAAAAGCATTTTAACCTTGTGTAAGGCACTACATGTACTTTCACAATCAAGTTGCGATGAGGTCATTGTGATCTGAACTGCAGTGAAGAATTGTAAGAATGTACCATTTGATTAAACAGACTTGGAAATATTTTAGAATCTGGAGGTAATAGTAATTTGAAGAACAGAAAATGCACAGTTGTTACTCTCTTACTCTTAGGATTCAGGCATCTTTCCACATTCCAACACTCTCAAGGCAGTTTTGTTTTGTTAGCAAAGTCACATTTCACTAAGTTTCCAAAAAGACAAAGTTTTATCAGTAGGAAGATTTACTGCTGCGTTTAGAGCAGCAGTGCTATGCAAAAACACTGGGCGCTATCTAACAAAATGAAATTCAATGGTGAAAAAAGTAAGGTTCTACATTTTGGCAAGAAAAACCAAATGTACAGGTATAGTATAGGGGGTACCTCGCTCAGTAGTAGTAACTGTGAGAGGAATCTCGGAATCCTAGTGGACAATCACTTAAATATGAGCCAGCAGTGTGCTGCAGCTGCCAAAAAAGCCAACTGAGTGCTAGGCTGCATTAACAGAGGGATAGAATCAAGATCATGTGAAGTATTAATACCACTTTACAATGCCTGGTAAGGCCACACTTGGAATACTGCATCCAGTTTTGGTCACCACGATGTAAAAAAGATGTTGAGACTCTAGAAAGAGTACAGAGAAGAGCAACAAAGATGATTAGGGGACTGGAGGCTAAAACATATAAGGAACGGTTGCTGGAATTGGGTATGTCTAGTTTAATGAAGAGAAGGATGAGGGGGGACATGATAGCAGTGTTCCAATATCTCAGGGGCTGCCACAAAGAAGAGGGAGTCAAGCTATTTTTCAAAGTACCTGAAGGCAGGACAAGAAGCAATGGGTGGAAACTAACCAAAGAGAGAAGCAACCTAGAACTAAGGAGAAACTTCCTGACAGTTAGAACAATTAACCAGTGGAACAACCTGCCTCCAGAAGTGGTGAATGCTCCAACACTGGAAGTTTTTAAGAAGAAACTGGACAGCCATTTGTCCAAAATGGTATAGGGTTTCCTGCCTGAGCAGAGGGTTGGACTAGATGACCTCCAAGGTCCTTCCAACTTTATCATTATTATTATTATTGGATCATTGCACAGTCAGCCAGATGTTCAGACTGGATTTGGCATTTTGTCTACCTATCGAGTCCTTACCCAGGACCTGGGATAGGCAGATGTGGATGTTTGATGGTATTACAGATATTGTCGCAGGATGGAAGCCAGTTCCTAATAAGGGCCGCCTTCATCATCATCATCATCCATTATTGTATCATTATTATGGATCACGCACCAGTCAGCCAGATGTTCAGACTGGATTTGCATTTTGTCTACCTATCGAGTCCTTACCCAGGACCTGGGATAGGCAGATGTGGATGTTTGATGGTATTACAGATATCGTCGCAGGATGGAAGCAGTTCCTAGTAAGGCCGCCTTTTGCAATTGACTAATAGCGAATTTGTCAATGCCAATGGTGTTCAAGTGGTGCTCCAGTTGTTTTGGGATTGCACCCAAGGAGCCTATTACTATTGGTACTACCCTTGCTTGCTTTTGCCACAGTCTTTCTATTTCTATTTGTAGGTCTTTGTATTTTGTTATCTTCTCCAGTTCTTTCTCGTCTATTCTGCTATCTCCATGCACTGCCACGTCCACTATCCAGACTTTTTTGTCTTTCTTATCGACAATTGTTAAGTCTGGGGTGTTATGTTGCAGGTGCTTGTCTGTTTGAATTCTGAAGTCCCAGAGCAGTTTAATTTTATCATTTTCTATGACTTTCTCTATTTTATGATCCCACCAGTTTTTGCTTACAGGCAAATGATATTTTTTGCAGATCTTCCAATGCACCATTGCTGCTACTTTGTCATGCCGCTGCTTGTAATCAGTCTGTGCAATCTTCTTGCAACAGCTTACCAAGTGTTCCACTGTTTCTTCAGCTTCTTTGCATAGGCGGCACTTACTGTCTGTTGCTGTCTTCTCAATTTTGACTTTGTATGCATTTGTCCTTAAGGCTTGGTCTTGTGCAGCCAGAATTAGTCCCTCGGTCTCTTTCTTCAATTTTCCTTCTCTTAGCCATTGCCAGGTTTTATTATTATCTGCTTTCCCAGCTATTTTTTTCATGTATTGGCCATGTAGTGCTTTGTCTTCCCATGCCTCTATTCTGGTCTTCATTTGGTCTTTCTTGTAGGCCAGTTTGGTCTCTCCAGTAGTTAGTAAGCCTTCCTGATATACTATTTTCAGGGCATCTTCATCATTGTTCTTCAGATATTCTTCCAAAGCCATTTTTTCTTCTTCAACAATTCAAACAGAAACAACAAGCAAAACGGCAAAAAGAGAAAAAAAACGCAAAAATCTGATGTACTTGTAGCATTCCACGCTCACCTATTTGCCTTGGTAGATAAAGTCTGTCAATGTCACTGCATGGATGAAGGGCATGATTCATTGTCATTATTTTTCTGGTCTTCCTATCCATTGCTTTTAGTTCTGCTTGAGTCCAGTCCACTATTCCAGCTGTGGACCTAATGACTAGGATTGCCCAGGTGTTGATTGCCTTTATGGTATTTCCTCCATTGAGTTTGGACTTTAAGATCTTCTTCACTCTCTTGATGTATTCACCTCTAATCTTTTTCTTAACTTCAGTGTGCTTGATGTTGTCAGCTTGAGGATACCCAAGTATTTGTAGTACTCTTCCTCATCCAGACTCTTAATGTTATTTTCGTGGGGCATCTTGATTCTTTCAGTTTTCATTATTTTTCCTTGTTTGATAGTAAGTGTGGCACATTTGTCCAAGCCAAACTCCATTACAATATCTTGGCTATATATACGGACAGTGTTGAGCAGGGATTCTATTTCAGATGATGTTTTTCCATACAGCTTCAGATCATCCATGTAGAGGAGGTGGGATAGTCTAGCAGATGTTTTTGATGTTTGATAGCCATGTCCTGAGTTATTCAGTCTTGTTGACAGAGGAAACAGTGCAATAACAAATAGTAATGGTGATAATGAATCTCCTTGAAATATTCCTCTCTTGATATTAACCTCTCCCAGCCTCTCACCATTGATCTGCAACTGTGTCTTCCATTGTGCCATCGATCTTTGCACAAATTTTCTGATGTTTCTACTGACTCCTGTTATTTCTAGGCACTTTATTATCCAATCATGTGGCAGAGAGTCAAATGCCTTTTTGTAGTCAATCCATGCTACATTCAGGTTTGTCTTCCTTCTCTTGCAGTTTTCCAAGATCATTTTGTCTATTAGGAGTTGATCTTTTGTTCCTCTGCTGTTGGGGCGGTTTCCTTTCTGCTCAGGTGGAAAGAGATTGTTTTCAACTAGATGCTGTTGTACTGCATCAGCTACCACACCAGTTAGTAATTTGAAAGTTGTTGGTAAGCAGGTAATTGGCCTGTAGTTACCTGGTGTTGCCCCTTTGGCTGGATTTTTCATTATTAGGTAGGTTTTCCCAGTTGTTAGCCACTTTTCAATTTCTCCTCCTTGTAGTATATTGTTGAACTGTTTGGCAATGAGTGGGTGTAGAACAGTTAGATGTTTCAACCAAAACCCATGCAGTTCATCTTCACCTGGTGCTGACCAATTTTTGATTTTCTTTGCTCTTTTTTCTACCATTTTTGTTGTTATTACTAGTTCTTTCATTTCAAATTCTGTTTTATTTGCATCCACCTCTTTTAACCAAGCCGCATCCTTATTGTATTTCTTTGGGTTATCCCATATCTGCTTCCAGAACTGTACTGTTTCTTCCTTGTCAGGTACTGACTGATTCCTTGCAGTTTCTCCATTGATGGATTGGTAGAAACGTTCTGATTGGATTGAAATTGGAGGTTCTGCCTATAGTTTGCAATTCGAGCTTCATATCTACTGATTTTCCTGGCTATAGCTGTTATTTGTTGCTTTATTATTTCCAGTGCTTCCTTGATCTGCCTTGTTTCTAAGTGGTATTTCTTGATTAGGTATTCTTTGGTCTTCTTGTTCTTCAGCTTCTTTTCTTTCATCTGTTCTAGCTTGCTTGCATGTGATCTTAACTTGCTGATCGTATTTTCTAGTCTAACCTTCCATTTTTCTGGTGCACTGTTTGTTTGTTTTTCTTCTTTGTTGATTTTGCATCCCAGGTTTCTGTTTATAACTGCGCTGTGCTGTACATTAGTTGGTTTGTTTCTTGCAGTGATTGGTTGCTTATCTTGTATTTGCAATATTTTGCATCTTTTAATGCTTGTGCTAGCTGTTTCTTTGGAACAAGCTTCAATGCAGGTAGCCTTCTTCTGTTGTTTTTGTGCGGTTCTAGATGCTCAGTTATTCTTTGTTTCAATTCTTTTATTTCTTTAGTTAGAGGGTTTTGTTCTTCCTGAGGTAGAGGTGCCTGATTTCCAAATGAGAACAGTTGTATATCTCTGCTGGATTCCTTCACTGCCAACTCCCCCTGGTTTGCCTCTACATTCTGAATTACTTCTGGTAAAGCTTTGATTTCTTTGCCCTGGGTAAACCTTTGCAGTTCGTCCAATTCTGTTTCTGTGAATATTTTATTTCGTGTTTTAAATCGGCGTTGATCTGCTAGTCTCTGTTCTGTTATTTCTGATTCTGGATGTTGTTCTTTCCAGAACTGGTGCATTCGTTTTAGATATCCTCTTCTTGTTGGACTTGATCTGTAAGTAACGATCATTTATTCTTTGTTTTCCATCACTGTGTATCTGCGACGGGGTAAACACCTTTATTCTTCCAGTAGTTCTGCAGCTGCTGGCCCTGGTTGCTCATCCAACAGTCCTGTAGTCCTGTAACCCATTTTTCACCAGATATCCAGGAACTCCAATATCTAGTGCGGACCTTGTTAACCCGGCGACGTCCGAGCCGGTATGGCATTCTGCAATTTACGTCTCACCATATTTTTTATGGGAGAGACACTCTTTGTCTGACTCCTCTGATGAGAGCTGTCCAGTATGGTTGAACCTTTGGCATAGCTCTCATCTTCCTCAGAGTACACAAGCCCCACAACCACGTCAAGGTAGTGCCTCACTGGGGGATTATTATTATTATTATTATTATTATTATTGTACAGTATATTTAGGAAAAAATGACAAATAATAATGATATTAATGCAAACATTAATATTTAGCATTCTGTTGTATTTTCAATTATTTCTTAAAATAATAAAATGAGTTTAGTTTTATATCTATATGCTATGAAAACTTTTGTGTGTCTTCAATTGGGCAAAACGTTCATCATAGAGCAACAATTTTTGAAGCAATGTTCCTCAAATGGGCCAACTTACAAAGCGTGTTTCATATAGGAGATGTGCCACATTGCCACAATGCTATCGATAGCTGTGGTCATCTGATCATCATTTTCCACTTCCTACAAGTAAAAACAATGGGGAATCTATAATGAAGTCAGAAGTCACTCCTACTCCTATTGCTTTCTTTTTTTTTTGTCCTCCTATTATCGTTCTGTTTCTCTTTTAGATAAGGAAATATCTCAAAACAATATACAGATTATTTAGTATTTAATTATTTGTATAAACAAGGAAATAATGAAACTAAATTTTGTGATATGTGTACGTTTATTTACTGATTTTATCACTACACTCTTTTACTTCCTTTTTCCTTTATTTATTAATATTTAATAATTTAAATGGTTTAAAATAAATTTTAAAAGGGAAAAAATGTACTATGTAGAAGTTGTTCAGCTTCTTTTTATGTAAGGGTTATTGAAATATTGAGTTTGATCAAGCTGCTTAAACATTTGTATACAGTGATGCAACTGTACCTGTCCTATTGCATTAACTCACAGGTCTACCTGTGCAACATTTTGAATTCAAAATGAATTTTTTTTTTAAGCTGCCCACCTACCAACTCTGCTTTTTTAGGCAGCAGCACATTGTGTTCTTGAATGTTGTGTCAGTGTGATAACCATCTATTACATGACAAAGTGAAGATATGTTATACTGCATTTTGGACAAATCATATCTTCGAATAACCTGAAGTGCTTTTTTCAATTGGTACCATTGAAGCAAGGACTTTGTGATATATATAATAAAATATGTTAACATTCCAAGTTTCTTTTCAGATCATGTGCAAACAGATATGTTCAAGGAGGCAGGAGGCTTCTGGCCCAATTTCCAATACTCCTCTTTGCACAGCCTTATCTTTCAGAATCTCAGTCTCTTTATCTTACAGAGACAGCCTAAAGACAACATCTATTAAACATCAGCAGAGCCCCTTTAAGCCTCAGAAATCATGTACATAGGAGTCCTGATTATATGGCCAATTCTAAAATATTAAATTGATTGTTAGGCTCTTCTCCCCAATCTGTAAAGTCAGAATTGGAGATGCTGAAAGCAGATACTGTATAAAAATGTGCAGATACTGTATAATACTCAAAAGATACAATATTATTTGAACATGATTGGATTTAAATATTCTGCAATATATTTTTAAGTAGATAAAATGTTTTTATCTACTTAAAATACTATACTAATAGTGGATACTATTAATTGCAGTGACACTCGTAAGAAATTTTATGAATATTCATGAAGCACTACATCTTAAACTAAAAAAGAAATCATTCATTTTGTCTCATAATAAAGACATCATAATATAGTTTGGGAAATTATTTTAAAGGCAACTTACCTTTGAACATTTCAGAATAAAACTGAAGGAGTAGAAGGAAAGTCAACAACCTTTTTAATATGCAAACAACTATTTCTTACCAAAGAAAATTTGTAAGCAAAATCCTCTCTGATTGCAATGTACCTGAATGTGTTTGTTTTTATTTTTCTAAACAATCTACCCTTTATTTGTCATTGCCTCAGATTAACCTCAAACATACGACAAATGCAAATCATGATGAAAATATATTTTTTCTTGATTGCTCCTGTATCTTTCACTTTTGTGATGGATCATTTAATTACTGCTTCATAAGAAGGATACAGCTTGTTTTTCTAATGTGACTTGATAGCCTCTACTTGATAGCATGTTCTCTTTCTTGCCTATTCCTATTTGTATGAAAATATTATTGTTTGAAGTGAAAGCCTTAATTACTGATCATTCACCAGTGTCCTTCCAATCTTATGTAACAAAAATGTTTAGTCAACCTCTGCAGAAGGTAACTGCTATTTTACTCAGTATTGTCCATGTGAAGAAGATTTCTGTGAGAGGGTTATTTGTTTGTTTGTTTTTTGCCAGCCATCTTTACTTAGAAAAGGTTACTATGCATATAAATTTGTTTAAAGCAAACACCTAGGCCCGTGGTGGCGAACCTATGGCACGCGTGCCAGAGGTGGCACGCAAAGCCCTCTCTGTGGGCACGTGTCCCGTCGTCTCAGTCCTACACCTTCAGATGGGTTTTATAAAACCTTTTTGCTTTAGGCCTCCACTGCCATGTGCAAAAAAAAAAAAAAGGTTCAATCAATCTCAATTTCTCACGGGGAAAAAAAGATCTCGCAAAGTTGGAATTGATTGGTTGAACTTTTTAGTCCCATCCAGTCTGCCATTACCACTGCAGCCATGTCGACCCAATGGGCCATGCCCACCTAATTAGCCACACCCACCCAATGAGCCATGTCCACCCGGCACCCAATGATACATAAGTGGGTTTTGGGTTGCAGTTTGGGCACTCTAAAAGGTTCGCCATCACTAACCTAAGCCCTAATATCTATATTTTCTCAATGTAACTGAACATGAAAAAGAAGTGGAAAACTAACAGATTTTTTTGCTTAGATTTGGTTAGAGATAAATAATTGTTCAAAACAGCTGGCCATAATTCTCTATATTCTTCATTGGTAATAAATGAGGTGAAAGTTTATGATCATTGTATATTTAGGATGTACTAATATCTGGCCTTACATGCTCAGATTAAAGGACGTGTTGGCTTGAATCCTTGGTTTTTCAAAGGAGGAGTTTCTAAATCCCCTCCTCCAAAAATATTATAGGAACAGACTGGTAGTTTGGTAGTTATTAGCATATTTTTTATTTTAATGGTATAAATCCTTATGCTTGATATTTCAGTAGCTCAGAAGAACAACTGGATGTACAAGACTAAAGGCTCTGCCAGAATGAAGGTACTGATTCCAGAAGTCTTTATTATATTTGGCTCTTTTTTTCTGCTTTTCCAAATAACCTTTGAGTTAGGGCATTCATTTCTTTCCTGCAGTGACCAGACTAAGAAAAGATGCCCTCTCTTTCAGGATTAAAGGCAAAAGAACAAAAGGCAAAATTAGAGTTTTCAATCATATTCTAAAGGTCATAAGAATGGAATCTTTCTGGTTCTCTGGGCTTTTCAGAAACCACATTTTCCAGGTTTTGCTGGTCACTCTGATGCTATCTTTATTGATAGGATTAATTGAGTCTTTTGTGTATGACTCCCTTGGAATGAACACTTTTTCCTCTTTTGCAGTAGAGGTGTCCTTATCTTTTTCATATTTTGTTTTGTTTTAAAGAACTTTTTTTAGATAGTTATAAAAATCTGTTGATTTTGGAAAGAATGGGAGTGAAAGCAGCCAGAAAGCCAGCAGCTTTAAAATGATTAATTTCAAAGGAAATGGAAGAAAGGTGTCTCTGTTACATAAAAAGAAAATATTTTCTAAAAAATATTTTGTTCTTTCCCATTTTCTATAGAATTGAGAATAAAATTTTGGTGAAACCATTAGAAAAAAATGAGAAGAAAAATGGGAAGAATCTGTTCTACTGATTGAATTCTAGACTAAAATAAGTGAGGATGAAACCAGATGAAATGAAACTTTATTTCACATACCTAATCAATTGAATACCAGTGTTAGAATTAAAATATTTATTGACTGGTAGGAATATTAATGGCTTCAAGTTATAATTCTCCAATTCCTTTAAATTTACATGGAAAAGTATTTAGATTTTGAGACGAATAAATCTATGCCACTTTTTCTTTGAGAAATGGTAAGTTGTTCATGCTATATTGAATAATTGTGGCACCATGACATTTAACAGTCAGGGTTATGGATTGAATTAGATTTTACAATAAAAGGAGAAAGAAAGATAAAGGAGAACAATGCAGCACCTTTGAATAAAATCTAAGAATAAAATCTATTTCTCTTAGATTAGGGAGCTTTCACATACACAGAAAAGGCAATCTGCCAACAAAGATAAAATAACTTGCATTTTTCCCCAGATTTTTTCAGAACTCTAGCAAACCACAGAGTCAGTCTACATGCCATTTTCTTCTCTCTTTTCTTCTCACCATGTATTTTTTTTTCTTTTTAGTTTGGATGAAATTAAAATATTTACTACTGAAAAGAGCATATAATTGCTTATAACGGGTGAGAAAGTTGTAGACTGTCTGCCAAGAGGAAAAAAAAATTGTTCTCTGTAATTTAAGTACTGTAGAAAAGATTATTTTGGCAGGAGAGGCTTGCTTGGCAAAACTATAACTGATGAAATATTAAAGTCACAATCTTTAAGTACCTGATTCTTTGATCAAGGCTCATATTTTAGAGTATTGAAATAATCCTTTAAAGAGAAAGATTTTTTAAAAAAGAGTTTCTTTTCACAAGCAAAAACATAAACAAAATAAGATCAGTCTGTTCAATGTATGTTACAAAACAAGATTAATTAAGTGTTATAATAAAAATAGCTTTATTTTTGAGGAAAATTAAATGATTAACATAATTATTCTGCTGGAAATCCAGAAGTCACTTTCCAAGCATAAAACAGTAGTTTTATCTGATTTAAACAAATATCTGTCAGCCTGTTCAGACTGCCTTTTTCAGATGTTGTGGAAAACTTACTTCCTAATCTTTTCCTCTTAAAAATAAAGCAAA
Source organism: Crotalus tigris (assembly GCF_016545835.1). NCBI lineage: Eukaryota > Metazoa > Chordata > Lepidosauria > Squamata > Viperidae > Crotalus > Crotalus tigris. Next base: position 1,069,077 of record NW_024096756.1, on the reverse strand, counting down.
AAGAAAGAAATTGTCCACACAAAAATTAATTTGCAACTCTGCAGTCCTGAGTAGTGTCAGAAAAATCCTTTGCCAGAACACGTTTCAAATCACATTAATAGACTATAAATGAATTCTATTTTTCACAAAGTCATGAGAAAAAAAATTCTTATTCGAATCAAAAGTCAGTTTGGTCAATCAGATTATTTCATTTAGTAGCAAATCAGGAGTTTGTATAAATCCCAAAATTATAACACAATGATAGCAGATACCTGTTCTATTATATTAGTAAATGCTCAAGGAACATTGGCAAAGAACAAGATATAATAAAATCACAGGCCTGACAGTCTAATTTTATTTTTCATTACACTGAAAGTAGATGAACATGGCAGGCTAATTTAGACAAGATCTTCCAGACAAAGGAAGATGTTCTGGGAGCTGTGAAAGATCAGATCAAGATCTGTTATTGATACCTAGCACAAGATACAGTATCCAAAATAGTTACCCTTGGCATAATAAAATATCTCTTTCAGATATGTAACTTTGAAGACAAAAATTGCAAGTAAATAATAGTCATGAATTCTCATTGTAAAGCTATGACTCCAGAAAGAGGGCCAAGAGGAGAAACAAAGATTACTAAGGGGCTGGAAGCTAAAACATATAATGAATGGTTGCAGGAACTAGGTATGTCTAGTCTAAGAAAGAAAAGGACTGGGGTAATATTGTAACTCTTCCAATATTTGAGGGATGTCACAGAGAACAATGGGGCCAAGCTATTCTTCAAAGCAGGACAAGAAGTAACAGATGGAAACTTATCAATGAGAGATTAATTCTGGTACTAAAGAGAAATTTTCTGACAGCGGGAACAATTAACCAGTGGAATAACTTGCCTCCAGAAGTTCTGGATGCTCCATCACTGAATCCAAGATCCCTTCCAACTCTGTTATTATGTATTCTGTAGTTGCTAAGATGGATCCATAAAAAAAAAAAACCTTTCCAACCTTCTTGTTCCTTTAAATTATTTGATTTATCATTAGAAATGAGAAGAGATTTTAAAAATCTATTTTCTTAATTTGCATAGTTAATAAATATCTACTGTACCTTGCTTCTTTCTCCATCCCAGTCACATTTTTTTTTCTAAACCTAAAAGCTTCAAGTATAACAAACAAAGGGATTGTTTGTTTCCAGTAAAAAGGTCTTTTATCTTTCTAATATTTTTGCTTGAATTTATTTTCTGTTTTTGGCCCTTTAATATTGCCCAGCTGATTTGCCTGATTAGAAAGCTAAACTGGTTTGAATGTAGTGAATACTTGGATTAAAAATCATCAAGACCTCTCTGGAAAATCAAAAGATGTTCCAGAAATATGGAAAGGAAAGCTAACTTCTAAAATTTTTCCAAGCAAACCAATGAATGTGCTGGACATCAGCAATCTGATCAACTAGAAGATGTTTTTACTTTAATAAGCCTCTGCCTCCTTTGGAAAATAATTTGGAAGAGATGGTTTGAAATGGCTAGGAGTATAGGTGCAACATTTTTTAAAGCCACCATACATTTTTCAAGTTTCTACATGAAACAAGAAATTGGTATTTTAAATATATGCTATCCTTCTACTCTTATAAAGTACTCCAAAGTATCTTTTCCAAATTTCAAATTATTTTCATAGCATACATATTTCTATCAATATGTGATGAAAGGGTATGCCCAGATATGAGTTTACTATTGGGATTTTTTTTTACATTTTATTTTTGACAGAATTATATTGTTGGTAATCTTATGTCCAATCTCTTTTCTAATTCTCATTTTGATGCATTTTATATTTTTGATGGCTGTTGCACATAGCATAATACATATTGCACTAACATTTCCTTTCAACATTGTTATCTATTTCTGCTTTTTGTCAGTAGCTGCCAGTTCAGATATCATAAATATATATATTAATTCGGGTCATAGCTTGAAGTACTTATTTCATGCAGTTGTTATTTTGTTGGTTCATTTTGAAAAAAAAATCTTTTAGAGTTATCATCAGAATATTTCCCTATAATTTACAAGCTAATCACTGTTCAATTCTACTTACAGATCATTTCTAAAAAAAAATAATATAAAGTCAACCCAGAATGTGTGCTTTAAAGATCCATGTTCATCTCTTCTGTTAATAAAATAAGAAAACTTGTTGAATTGATATAGCATTTCATTCTAATAAAAGCATGTGCTATATTAGTATTACCTACTTAGCTTATACTGAAGAACATCAAATAGGGAAAGTTTCAGTAACTGACATGCATAAATCTACTAGGAGGTGTAATTGTGAAAGGCAATATAAAACAACTACACAGTAAACATGACAATTCCCAAATAATCAATAACACGCTAAGTGCAATAATATAACTATGAGGAAATGAATCTGAGGTTGCTGTTTGCAGTTGGGAAAGAACTGTAGTGAGCCACAAAAACATCCCTCCCCAACTTTCCCAAGGCTCAGTTCATGTCTTTTCCCAAAGGCCCAGAAATTTGAGGAAAAATGGGACCATTCATTCATTTATCCATCCGTCCATCTATTCATCCATCCATCCATCCATCCATTCATTTTCCCACTCACAATTTACTCACAAACATTCCCTGACATTTTCAGGAATATGTTGGTGTCCAGAGGCAGCTTCACCCACTCAGGCCTTGTTAGAGAATTTTAATTTCTCTGTTGGTAAAAATAAATCAGAAGCTCTCACAGTTGACTGCATTTAGCTGATTCAAATAACCTCTTTATATTCATATCAAAATATTTACAATACCATACATTCTTCTTTACAGCAACATAGCACAATGAAGACTTACAGAGAGATACAGAGACAGACCCGAGACTGAATAAAAAAATTCAGCTCCTAACTCAATACCTTTTTTGCACAGACTCAGTAGCACTTTTCTCACATTGGCTGACTGAGTTACCACATGACTCTTCCTGCTCATGAATATTCCAATACTCCTCCCTTCATGACAGGAAGAGACATCAGACCTATTGACTAAATACATTCTCCATAGTGAACACCACCCAATGGTTTAGTCATCATGTCTGCCAAATTATTCTCAGAAGAACAATGATGTAAACTAATCAATTTTCCTTTAACAGCTTCCCTGACATTACAATACTTAATGTCTATATGTTTACTTCTGTTCTTCACCCTGTCACCAGTTGCCATTTTTATACAGGCAGCATTGTCTTCAAATACCTTTACAGATTCTTTTACATTAATATTTAAATCTTGCAACAACTGTACATACCATGTTACTTCACAACACAATTCAGATAAAACAATAAACTCTGCTTCCGCTGTTGAAATAGCAACAGTTGTTTGTTTTCTGGACTTCCATCCAATCAGAGTCCCTCCAAACAATATTATAATCCCAGAATTTGATTTCCTTGTGTTTATGTCATTTGCATAGTCACTATCGACATAACACTTTAATTTCAATTCCTCAGTAATCTGTATTTGAAGACCCAAATTTATGGTTTCCTTTAAATATCTGAGAACCCTTTTTACACCCATCCAATGTAACTTTGTAGGTACAGCAAGAAAATGCTTACTGCGCAAGCTATGTCTGGTCTGGGCCACTTTGATAGATATAACAAACTGAATAAAAAAATCCAGCTCCTAACTCAATATCTTTTTTGCACAGACTCAGTAGCACTTTTCTCACATTGGCTGACTGAGTTACCACATGACTCTTCCTGCTCATGAATATTCCAACAGGCCTTATCTTACAAAAACAAATGCTAAGGCAGAGTATGTGCAGACAGGAAGGAGAAAAGAAGATAAAAATTGGCAAGCAAACAAGGGAGTGGAGGATGATGTATGGAAATTGGTAACTATTATAGGCAGGCTATCAATCAACGATCAGCTCTATGGCCTTAACTACCATAAGCAGTATACCCTGGCATGATTTCTGCCTGGAGCTTGTCTTGGTATTTCAGCAGGAGTTCTCCATAGCTACACATCTTAAGAACAAAACTTAGAACTTGGCCTGGAGCTCAGCAGAACTAGAAAAGGAGAAACCATACTGAAGTGGTTTCAGCACAAAACTGGAAGATTGTATGCCACTTTACAGACTTTGTGTAAGGATTTTGAGACTTTTATTTGAGACTGAGCATTAAATAGCTTCATCAATTTCAAATGAACCTATCTGAGAGCAACAGCCTATTGTTGGAGAAAGTGTGTGCCACAATAAAACATAATGTATAGTTATCTGCTATTTGGAAGTCTTTGGAAAGCAAGTACTCTCACAGTAATAGTTTTAAAAAGTTGTAGTAAAACAATGTCAAGATCTAATAGTTCTAAATATAATTTTGATATTATATTATAAGAATAATTTGATATCTCAGCTACACAAAAAATATTCTGCAGTTTAAAATTCCATTTTGCATTTATTTAGCAAGCATCTTCACAAAAAGCATTCAGACGTGAATGGAAAGGTATTCCTGTCTTTTCCCATTTCACAACGGGATGATCTGGTCTGATTTCAGAGCTTTAAAGTTTAAATAAGCTCTTTAAATGCAGCCCAAGAAACAAAATTCAGATCAGTGGAGCATACAAGATACATAGACACTCTTTAAATTGCCAAACTTAATAAAAAATCTTGCAGTCCTATAGTTTTCATTTTGAAAATCGTTTTGAAATGCTAGTCTACCTCCAATGATTTGGAATGAAAAAAATAAAGATATACCTACGGTAAATGCATTCTATATATTTTATAGTTGTAGTTGTAGACAGTGAGTATAATCATAAACAGCTTGTGTTTTTATTTTTAAAAAATAACAACACAACTGCAGCATAAATTTACTAAAAACCACATAAAGAAAAGGTTCAGTTTTTTTCAATTGAGTCTAGTTTTTCAGCTCACACACACACAAATAGTATCAGTGTAAATGGAAAATGATAGGACATAATTTTTTTAATATTAATAAGCATAAATTAATTTTTATTGTTAAAAAAACAATAAAGTATGAGTAACAGCTCTTCAAACGAAAATTATTTTTCCCCTTAAATGTTCTCCTAGTGCTCTTTTCATATGTTAATTCTACAATGAATAGTTTTGGAAATGACTTCAGACAATTTATACACTTGAACAGAATGCATACAGGCAAGCTGATGAAATTTATATGCTGTTACCAAGGAAGGTTATCTGATATCTCAGGAGTATATCTCAATTATGTCTAATGCTACAGTTTTGTACAGAAAATGATTGTCCGAAATTAGAATAGACCCTTTTAACAATGCCAAATAGACAATCTATCCATGCATCTCTATTTGTAGACTGGTTCTGGACCTCTAATTAAGTCAAAATATAGAACAGAATATAGAGCAGAATATAAAATAATACTAAATATTTCTCTTGTATTATCTTGGTACTTTGATCTGATCTGATTGGACATAAGAACAAAAATATAAAAGGAGGATATTTTGTCTTAACAGAACAGAAACAGAGCTGAAAGAGGAAGTATTTTTTTGAGGACAGTAATTTTATTTTATCTGAACATTTATAAATATTTCAGTGTCACTGAATATTAATTTTTGTTCTGTAACATTCTATTTGTGTTTTGCTTATAATTTATTTAGCATTATGTCACATTTCAGATAGGCAAAGATGTATCCTGTTTCATCAGTTTCATAATTTCCGTATTAATATGTTCTTCATTCACATTGCGATGATTGTGAATTGATTATAATCTAAATCACAAACACGTGTACAGCATTTAACCAAACCATTATGTTATTTTGTTATTGTTTTCAATATTTCCTTTTAATTTTGAGTCAGACAATTTCTGAGATTTTCTGAAGAAACCTAGAATAAAAGAACTGCAGTAAGTACACCCTGCATTCCTCTCTTGACCCAGTTTTCTGTCACCTACTAAACCCACACACAACTTATAATAATAATAATAATAATAATAATAATAATAATAATAATAATAATAATAATAATAAAAATGGAAGGGACCTTGGAGGTCATCTAGTCCAACGTCCTGCTCAGGCAGGAAATCCTATATTATTTCAGACAAATGGCTGTCCAGTCTCTTCTTAAAAACTTCCAGTGTTGGAGCATTCACCACTTCTGGAGGAAGGTTGTTCCACTTCTTCTTCTTCTTCTTCTTCTTCTTCTTCTTCTTCTTCTTCTTCTTCTTCTTCTTCTTCTTCTTCTTCTTCTTCTTCTTCTTCTTCTTCTTCTTCTTCTTCTTCTTCTTCTTCTTCTTCTTCTTCTTCTTCTTCTTCTTTTCAATATTTTGCTTCCTGATACTTCTGTATCAGTTGGAAAGACTGAGGTTCTATGAACTTTATGTTTTCATACTATCAACTTTGGAGACTTAATTGATTTATTTCGGGCTCAGTTGCAATATGCTTGAAATTGCTAAAATCTAAATTTGACCGTTTTCCGCCTCCTTTTTGATATATGACTTCATTTTCTATTTGGAAGAAATTGAACTTTCCCATTCTTCCTGCTGCTGAGCTTAAGGTCATATTACAAGGCCAACTTGATGATTTTCCCCTCACACTCTAAATAGTCCAAGGAAAGGTGTAATGAGCAATGATGAAATTGACAAGTTTTAACAATGCCCCTTTTCTTTTCTTTGTAGGAGGACTAATATGCAAAATTCAAGCTATTGGTTTCCCTCCTTTTCTATGGAATTTTGTTGTTGTAGAATCTAACTATCAGTATTTCATGTTGGCAGAAGTCAATCATAGTTATCTTTCAAACTGATTCTGAGCATATTTATATTTCAGCCATCAAAATGAGATTTGGAAATAAATGTGTTAGCTACTTTAAAGAATTGATCAAAATCTCTTTGTGCTTCCATTCTTGTACTTTATTCTGATTCCTTTCTTTTAGCTCCGGTGAAAGGTACAAAGTGATACTGACAGTGTCATCTTCAAAATGCCGATTCTGTTTTTCTCCCTTTATCCAGAAAACAATATTTAAAGTAAGTTAGAAAGACAGTACTCTGGCATGGCTACATTAGACATATAAAAGCTATCATTCTGCAATTACATGAAAATCCAAAACACTTGCATGCTGTGTCGTATAAACAAGATTCTTTAAATTTATCTGTCTGCCATGAAATAGATGGTTTTCTCAAGACTGACATGAATTTGATCAGAATGGCAATTTTTTTCTTTTAAATTTCTATGGGCATTTCAAAGCAGATTTAATACTATGTATGGCAACTATGGTGCTGGAGAAGACTCTGGCGAGTCCCTTGGACTGCAAGGCATTCAAACGGTCAGTCCTAGAAGAGATCAACCCCGACTGCTCTTTAGAAGGCCAGATCCTGAAGTTGAAACTCAAATACTTTGGCCACCTAAGGAGAAGGAAGGACTCACTGGAGAAGGGCCTAATGCTGGGAAAGATTGAGGGCAATAGAAGAATGGGACGACAGAGAATGAGATGGCTGGATAGAGTCACTGAAGCAGTAGGTGTGAGCTTAAATGGACTCCAGAAGATGATAGAGGACAGGAAGACCTGGAGGAACATTGTCCATGGGGTCGCGATGGGTCGGACATGACTTCGCAATTAACAACAACAACAACATGGCAAAACAAGCAAACAAAAATCACATTTGATGGAGAGCATGCTCATCAGACATACTGTATCTGAGAACATGCAGCAAACACATATGCTTAATAATTTTCACACTACCTTAAAATAATCCAAAAATTCAAGACTCCAAGTAAACTGAGCATCTTACCTAAATATTTTAAAGAAAGCAACCACTATATATACATAGAAAGATGTCAGTTATAACAGCCAGGCAGAAAATTCTTGGACATTGAGATCCAACACAATTTGTTGCCTTTTCACTAGAGGAAAGGATGGTAGATGGTGGAAAACATAGCAAGGCAACAATCTCAAGCCATGGCATGTGGCTTTTTCTATAGGATAAGGTTCTCTTTTATACTTTTATCATGCGTGTTTAAAGCACTGACTATTTGTCCATGAACATTTGATAAACAATCAAGTTTGTTGAGCAATCTTAATGATTTGTACAAGTATCTCCATAATACATCAGAATGAATGAAATAATATTTATTGTTCTGGTAAAAGATAAGATGATGTTTTTGTTCACATCAAATCTTTCTTCTGAACTACAGTTTTAAGTTTTACTGGAAATAGTTTAACAAAATGTGCTGCTTTCTTAGTGGTTTTATTCCCATTCTTTCTAGATTCTGCAGTGCCAGGCTGGAAATACAGAGCCATCTCCATGTCCACATATGACCTGCACAACAGCAGGTCTTTTCCAAATGATATACATATATAAATCTTACCTCCAAAATACAAAATGTACTATTTTCTTAGTGAATACATTCCCATTCTTGAAATGCAAAGAGTGTTCCAGAGAAAGAGGGAAAAAGACTTTACACATCACCAGCAATATTATTTGTTACAGAAATCATGATTTATCTACATTTTTAAAACACACATGACCCTCGTCATTAGCAGTATTCCTAGTCAACATTATAAAAAGAAAGCACACAACTTTCTGTTTTTTTTCTCTTTTTTATGTTTTCTCTTTTCTCTTTTTTCTTTTCTCTCGGCTCTTTTTAAAAACGTTCTATATATTTCTATTAGTTTTTATTAGTTTTGTATCATTGTATTTTTAAACTTCATTAAAAATTATTATTATATATAAAAAAAGAAAAAGCACATCACATTTTAGCATGTACTATATATCATGTATTGTCATTCCTGGACAAGGTCACCAGTTTCTTTGTTGACCAAGACATTGGAAGCCATAATGTAGCACATCAAGAGAACATCAGTTGGTGGCTGATCTACAGTCTGTTTCTAAAATAATATACCTTTATATGAATGAAGTTTGGAAGTTATTATGATTTTTTGAAAGGCTGAAAAGTTTGGTTCATGATTTGTCATGAAGTCTATTCACAAAGCTATCTTTTTAATAAAAAAGTTTTTTTAAAAAAAAAAAAGTCTAGAACTTTATACTGTTCACATTTTAGAAGATTTCGAGTGACAGATGGAACTAGATGGGATCTCATTTCCACTAAACTAAGCTGCACGAAGCATGTCCTATTAATACAGTTTTCATCTGCTCCATTTTATAAGCCAAAGTTTTTCCACTTTATTTCTTACAAAAGTATTATTACACAATTATTTTGAGCTTGCCAAGTTTAATATCGGATATTTTAATGCTTTGACAATGATTAGACTTCATTGTTGAACTTAACAGCAAGCTCAAAGAGACATTTTAGTCCCTGGATAATTATATCTTCAATTTAGCATATGTCCTAAGGAGCAGAAACAAGTTGTCTGGACTTAGTCAATTTAAATACTATTAATTTAATAAGAAAATAAGATATTAAATAGGTATGTCTTTCAAACTAATTTACTAATAAAAATCTAAATATAATAGCTGAAATAAATAATTTGTTTCACACTATTTTAGTGTGTCAATAGTAGGGGCTAAAGAAGAGCAAGAACCAGAACTTTATATCTCCCTGAACACCTGAAGTGGCAAAAGAGAAAGTAAAGAAGAAGAAGATACAAGATGTCTATACTATGTTTGTGCATATATACAAACATCTGGAAATTGCAGTAAAGGTCAAGCAAGTTACTATGTTTCTTTTTGACATTTTGTTTTCTCTCTATTGCTTTTTCTTTTAGACGAGAGATGGTACCATCAATTTGTCTAAGATGTATCTATTATAGAGAGTTTTGAAAACAGCTGACAATCCATGTATACTCCTTTTGGCACAGATTGTATATTCCTTAAGTAAATAGGTGAATATATATATATTCCCATTTATTGACTTGGATTAAGTTAATTTTTAGCATGCATTGTTGAAAAATTATTTTAGAAATGTACTAATCTACTGAGCATTATTAATATGCTTAATACAGCTTTGAATCACAACTAAATACCCATAACATTTTCTTTTTGTACTATTGTTTGCATTGATCTTCAAACAAGAAATCTGTCATTTGTGATTATTTTTTTCCATACATCTCAGTTTTTAGAAAAAATAGCATTTATTAATTGTTGTATTCAATATTTTTTTAAAATGTTATAAGTCTTGTTGAAAAAAAGTGAAGCACAACTGTAATTTCACTTTCCTTAGAAGTTCTTTATAACTGAGAAATATAGCTACAGTACATGCATCTTAATCCATTAATATTAAAAGAGCAATATGTGTCAAAAAAAATGGAGCACTGAAGATATTTATATAACCAAAGTGGTTTAATTTACCTGAAACCAGAGGGAAGCATGATTATAATCACAACTTTGTTTCCTGGGCAAGATATTATTTATCATAATACTCAGCTAGAATTTTGATGTTCTGAGGATGGCAAACAGAGTAGATAATGAATAAAAACCTGAGGCATAAGGAGAGAGAGAGAAGATGGAAAGAGTAAGAGATAAAGTACACTATAAAAATGTAAGTCTTCCTGAAAGCTGTGAAATTGAAGGAAAAGCAGAGTTGGAATGATTGATGCCTAGCACTTTGTAAACAGGACTTTCACAGGATTTAGAAGAAAGTTGTAACAGACATGGAAGTTCTGATAAATAGGAAATGCCTGTTGAGGTAATTTTATCACTCTTCCTGCCCCAAAATAAAAGCTATTACATTTTGGTTGATCTTGTCTGCTAAATGTAATGAGTGGTGTTCAGTAGACTTCTCTGATTTTTTTTTTTTTAAATCCAAAGGGTTCCAAGCATTTTAAAATGTCAAGCCCATATCATGCCAAGGACTTATTTGCAATACAATCCAAAACATCAAGATTTGAAATGGAAAGTTTGAAGAGTAGTGCTATTTTATTATTTGTTGGTTTGATGTAGCAATATAGGTAAGTTAAAAATATAACAATATATGCAATCATTTGCAAATACATTCTGAGTGGTATAATTTCATCAGTATAATTTATTGGGCATGAAAAAGGTACCTTCACATACAACTGTAAAACACAGGAACACTGAAGGATTAAACCACTAGTCCACATATACAACCACGCTCTTTCTTTTTTCATCTTTTTTAAAGTTTTATTATTATTTTTTATCAGAGTTCAATAATAATGATTCAACAAAAATGTGTTGTCTGAGTATCTTATTCACTAATACAAATTAAATTCCTAATCCCTAAATCTTTTCTCTAACCATTGATAAAATAGATCCCAAGTTTGAAAATATTCTCTGTCCATTTCCGCACAGTCTAATATTTTTTTGATTATTTCTTCTTCTGGTGGTATTTCTTCGTTCTTCCAATATTGTGCAAATATAATTCTTGCCGCTATTATCACATGTAGAATCAAATATGTACTTTGCTTATCAAGTTTTTCTGGCATTATACCTAATAAAAAAGATTCAGATTTATAGTTTATGTGTTTCTCTAACATTTTTTCTAACCAAGTGTGGATTATTGTCCAATATCTCCTTGCTTTAACACATGTTCACCACATATGGTAATAAGTACCTGGTTTGTGTTTACATTTCCAACATTTCTCTGACATGTTTTTAAACATTTTTGCTTATCTTGTTGGTGGCAAATGCCATCTAAAACATTTTATATAAGTTTTCTTTGTATGAAGCTGACATTGTCAATTTGTAGTTTCTTTCCACAAACATAGCCACTTCTCTAAGTCTATATTATATCCAAAATTCTTTGCCCAGACTATCATTGACTCTTTTACTTGTTCATCTTCCATTTTGAAATTTAATAAGAAATTGTACATTGTTTTGAATAACTTTTCATCAGAAGTTAATAATGTCTGATCAAACGTAGTCTGTTTTTTTGTAAAATCCATACTGTTTAATATCTTTATCATATCTGACTTGTATTTGTAAATGTGACCACCATGTTAAATCGATGCCCTGATTTTCCATCTCTTGCCTGGATTTTAAGTTCCCTTCAGAATTTAGAATATCTTTGTATGTCCATATTTTATCGAGACTGACTAGATTTGGATGTACAAATGCTTCCATTGTTGAAAGCCATCCTGGAATTTTCAAATAAATTTTACATTTTACTAAATTGTTTATCAATTTTTTCTCCTTCTGGTTTTAAATTTATAAGCTAACCATCTTCCTGGTTTGTTTGCATTCAAAAAAGTTTTGTTTTGCCCTTTTAATTTGTTGTGACAATTTTTCTGATTCTATTAAATTTAATTTATATTTTATTATTTCCCTTTGTCTTTTCAATATTTTTTTTTGTGGGTTTATTTGTAGTTTAAGTTCTAATTTTTAACATTCTTCTCTTAACAACTGAGTTCATGAAAGAAACCAGAACTCCAGTTTCCTAGTCCAATTTCACTTCGTTTGGAGACCCAAAGAGGTCAGAAAGTCACCCTGGAGAGGCAACAAGGAGTAAGGGAAACCTTGGGAGTTTGGAGCCAATGGTGGTGTCAAACAACGTGTTTGACCTGGGTGTGATTCTTCTTTATTTTTCTTCACTATGGACTTTTAAAATATAATTCCCTGAACTGGATAACATTTTAAAGTAAAAAAAAAAAAACCAGGAAGACTTGGGAAGAATATAGTTAAAAGTGGTGAAAAATCTGGAATGGGGGAATGAAATTAAGGAATATAAAAAATATGCAGAAAAGATTCGAGACTGATTGAAAACAAAAAAATTATAATCTGTTGTTGGCTAATTTTTTTTTATTTGGGAAGATTTTTTTACTTTGTTGTGAAAGAGCATTTTAAATAAAAGTTTTACTACTGGATAGAGACACTATAACTAATGAGGATATCTAGTGGTGGACGAAGATACTACAATAATACAAAAAGAATCAGAAGAGTGATGACCTTGAAACAACACCTCTGCTAAACAAAGAATATCTTGTGTTTCTACAAAAGAAAAAAAAAGATTTTTTAACTACATCTTTCAACTTTAGACATAACTAGAAACTATTTAGAGACAGTTTTTTCTTTTCTTTTTTCTTTTTTTCTCTAATATTTTTGAATTGACAGAAATATTTGTATTAGACTTATGCAGTTAGTGTTTTTTATTTTGCTGGATGGTAAGCTAAAGTAGTTGGCTTTTTTTAAAATTTGGATTATAGCCTAAAATAGTTGGATCCTTTTTAAAGTTGGATTATAGCCTAAAACAGTTGGCTTTTTTCCCCTCTTTTCCCTGTGGATTTACAAAATTTGCCTGATTGAACAATGAGTGCACCAAACCTCACTAAAATTACAAAAAACCCTGCTTCTGTGCCCTCTTCTGGAACATCCAGTCCAGCAAGTCAGGGATCTATTGAAGCAATGTTACAACGAGAGAAGGCAAACAAACTCCAAAAAAGAGATTTCTTACAATTAATGCAAGAAATGATGCAGAAGAATCATCAAGAAACAAAAAAGCAATCTTGAAAAGCTAAACGAACCAATGCTTGACGTAAAGACACAATTTGAGGTTCACCAACAAATGATCCTTAAAAATGAACAAAGAATTCTGAAGGTTGAAGATCAATCAGAAGATACTGGGGGGAAAATTGAAGCCCTAATGACAGAGAATGAAAGATTAGAACAAGTAAAACAAAACTTAGAAGGAACAGTCACTGCTTTGGAAATGGAGAAGGCAGTACACTATTTGAGTTTCTAGAACATACCCGAAGATAAAGAGGATATTATAGCAGAACTGATTATTAATCTATTAGCAGAGGCCCTAGACATGGAAAGACCGGAGATGCAGCAGAAAGTGGATGAAATATTTAGAATGAATTCAAGTTATGCAAGGAACCACAAATTGCCCAGAGGAGTCCATGTAAGATTTATGAAGAAAACAATAAGGGATGAGATATTAAGGAGAGTTAGAGATGATCCATTACAATATAAAGATAAAGAAATAATAGTGCTGAAACAGATTTCCAAGAGAATAAGGGATACTCGAAGACAATATCATTTCTTGACTACAAAGCTGATTGCAAAAGGAGTAAATTTTAGATGGCTGATGCCGGAAGGGATTTTAATCAATTGGAATAACACAAGATATTGCTTGGACTCAATGTGGAAGGCAGAGGATTTTGATGAAAGATATAGAGCATTTCTGGGAGAAAGAACACAATATCAACAAGAGGATGGAAAAAGCCAGAAACAGACAGAACAAACAATAGAGGAAACAATTACACAGATGGAAGAGGAAAAAGAGAAGATGAATCAAGAAGATGAGGGAATAGTAAAAGAGCAGAGGATTACGAGATCAACAAGACCTAAATAAAAGTAAACCAAAATGGAGAAGAAAAATGGAATTTTTTCAGTGAATATAAATGGATTGAATTCCCCATCAAAAAGGAAAAGAATTTTCAAACAACTACAGAAATTAAAGATTGATATAATTTGTTTGCAAGAGACACACATAAAAAAAAAAATCATAATTTTTGGGAAAATCCAAAACTTGGAAAACTTTATTATACATCAGCTCAACAAAAAAAGAGGAGCAGTTATATATGTCAAAGAGACAATAGACTCCAAAATGATCTATGCAGATGAAGAAAGAAGAATATTAATGGTAGAAAGATTTTTTAAATCAAAACCAGATACTTTTAATAGCAATATATGCAGCAAATAATAAACAAGAAGGATTTTATCAAAACCTTTATAGAGAAATAGTAGAAATGGTATATCAAAATGTATGCTTAATTGGGGATTTCAATGCAATAGTACAGTGGTTCTCAACCTGTGGGTTGCGACCCCATTTGGGGTCGAATGACCATTTCATGGGGGTCACCAAACAACGCAGTCCTCCATTTTTCCCCCTTGTCCTTAGCTGTGTACTTCCTTTTATTCTATTGGCTTTTGAAAGCCAATATAATAGACTCTCTTGAATAGAGTCTAATAGAGTCTAATAGAGTCTAATTCTAATTCAAAAGCCAATAGGAATTGTCCAGGCTCTCTCTGCCCTGCTAAGCCCGCCAAAAGTCCTATTTTGCAAACAGTGCTGCCAGTTGTCTGCAGCGAAGGTGAGCTGTCTGGAAGTTTCCACCCATCCCTGCTGAACAACTACTAAAAATGTAAGTAAAAGAGGGCCAGGGGTGGGAGGTGGGAGGCCGGCGGGTGCAGGGAGAGTTGCTGGTGTGCGTGGGGCCTGGCGGGTGCCTTACCTCCCTTGGGCTGGGCCAGCTGGTGGCCCAGCCGGTGGTTGGCCTGCTCTGTCTCTGCCGCTTGCCAGCTATGCCTCGGCCGGCACAGGGGGCGGCACACGCATGCATGGTGCTCCTGGGCAGGGAAGTCCTCAACTTACGACCAGTTGGGTAATCCTCGACTTATGACCTGTTGGGTGTTGCAGCATTAAAAAGGTTGAGAACCACTGCAATAGTAGATGGGACATTAGACTATAAAAGCAGTAAATCAGGGAAACAAGGAAGAAAAAGATTACCTAAGATTTTTTTCAATATGATAGAGGAAATGGGTATACAAGATATCTGGAGAGAAACGAACCCAGGAAAATCACAATACACATTTTAGTCTAATAGACATAAATCTTGGTCCAGAATTGATATGATTTGGATGATGCCTGAATTAAGGGTTAATATGTAGGAAATTAAGATAGAATTAGGTACTTGGGCAGATCATAACCCATTAAAAATGGTGTGGAAAGGAATGCAGAAAAAAAGATGGACTTTGAATCAATCTATATAAAACAAAAAAGAATTTATAGACTTAGCAACAAAAGAAATGGAATTTTTCTTCAAAGAAAATGAAAAAGAAGATGCAACATTACAAAATGTATGGGATACAGCCAAAGCATATTTTCGAGGTGTAGCGATAACATACATGGCGAAAAAAAATAAAGAAAAAAGTCATCTTTCTTATTTCAGTCAAACTGTTACATCTATAATAATTATTGTTCTTCTTAAAAGAAATTATATTAAAAGTCTTATTTTTATTTCATAACCACAATACATTGTCTTAAAGAATACAAATTATGTGTAAGCTTACACATTTAGGTAAGCAAGTTTGCAAGCTTAGATATGTGATGACAGCAATTTGATTTACTGTAATATATTTTATTTCACCTCAAGATTAATGCAAATGATCTATTATTACATAAATAAAAATAGTGGAAACAAGATGTCTGTTTTTTGTGAGTAGACTTGTTAAATAGATAATTTAAAAAAACTAAAAATGGTGAAAATCTGATGTGTTGGTATAATCTAACTTAAAAACTAACTGAAAACTTGTTTTTACAGAGTTTCTATATTTTAATATTTTAAAATTATTCAGTGAATGTATCTCATGATTATTTACCATTTTACTCCAACTGCTATCAGTACACAAAGAAAGGGACACAAAGATAATAAAACCACTATAAACATTGCATATATTTCCATGTAAGGCAAAGCAGAAATTATGGATAAAATGACCACTAATAACACTTCAGTTTGAAGTACCAACCACAATTCATAAACAAAAAACACTTTTTATTGTTCTCTTAAACATTTACAGTGTTGGAGCTGTTTAAATGATTGGTGGAAGACTAATTGATAGAAACTATTGTTGAGAAGCTCTGATGTTGAATTACCATATCACCACCACTCAGAGGTGGAAGAGAGAACTTTCTCCCCCCGCCCCGATCCCCAAGCATACAGGTTCCATTTGAATAATAGATACTTGAAGATATATCAGAATTGTACCATTAACTTATTGGCAATCAGTACCACACTTGTCAAACCAGTGTTACATGGTTAGAGTGATTCTGATACACTAAGTGTATCGATTACAGTTGTCAAATAGTTTTCAAAGGTAGTCCCACATAAAACAGAATATAGTAGTCTAGATTTGAAGTAACAGTGTACATGTTGGAGAGCAACAGTCCCAGTAAAGGGCAAGGCCATCTTTTGCTGTGTGCATTTCTCCAGATCACTGATTTCCCTAGAAAGAAACTGATATTTTTAACTAAAACTGTTAGCAATAAAAATAGCCTTTGATCAATGGAGATATTTTCTGGAAGTGGGGTGTTGGCCCATTGAGATCCATACCAATCATAATAATCTGGAAATGCTGCAAATAAAAAGCCCTAATTTTTGGGACTCCAAGACAAGGAGCAAAGTACTTAATATGGAACTGCATCTATATGAACTGCTTCTATATGGAACTGCATCTATATGGAGGGAAGTGTGTAGTGGGGTGCCCCGGGGCTCTGTTCTGGGCCAGTACTCTTCAACATCTTCATCAACGATTTGGATGAAGGGATAGATGGGGAACTCATCAAATTTGCAGATGACACCAAGCTGGCAGGACTAGCCAACACTCCAGAAGACAGGCTTCAGATACAGAAGGATCTGGACAGACTTGAACACTGGGCACTAACTAACAAAATGAAATTCAATGGTGAAAAAAGCAAGGTTATACATTTAGGCAAGAAAAACCAAATGCACAAGTACAGCATAGGTGGCACCATGCTCAATAGTAGTAACTGTGAGAGGGACCTCGGAGTCCTAGTAGACAATCACCTAAATATGAGCCAGCAGTGTGCTGCAGCTGCCAAAAAGGCCAACACAGTGCCAGGCTGCATTAACAGAGGGATAGAATCAAGATCACATGAAGTATTAATTCCACTCTTCAATGCCTTGGTAAGGCCACACTTGGAATACTTCATCCAGTTTTGGTCACCACGATATAAAAAAGATGTTGAGACTCTAGAAAGAGTACAGAGAAGAGCAACAAAGATGATTAGGGGACTGGAGGCTAAAAGATATAAGGAACGGTTGCTAGAATTGGGTATGTCTAGTTTAACGAAGAGAAGATGAGGGGGGACATGATAGCAGTATTCCAATATCTCAGGGGCTGCCATAAAGAAGAGGGAATTAAGCTATTTTCCAAAGCACCTGAAGGCAGGACAAGAAGCAACGGGTGGAAACTAATCAAGGAGAGAAGCAACTAGAACTAAGGAGAAACTTCCTGACAGTGAGAACAATTAATCAGTGGAACAGCCTGCCTCCAGAAGCAGTAAATGCTCCAACACTGGAAGTTTTTAAGAAGAGACTGGACAGCATTTGTCCGAAATGGTGTAGGGTTTCCTGCCTGAGCAGGGGGTTGGACTAGATGACCTCGAAGGTCCCTTCCAACTTTACTTTACTACTATTACTAATAAGCACTACTTAAACTATTGAAGGGGTTACCCAGAGTCAGAACATTTCTGGGAAAATTGCCAAGTATGTACATGTTCTTGACTTGGTGTGGCAATTCCACCAGTATTTCCCAGATGAGCCAACACCATCCAAATTCCATATCAGAGCCTAATAAGGAACTTGCAAGTGAAGGAGTTAACTTGGAGGGGACATAGTGGTTGATGAGGGCCAACCATTCACTTCTGGCCTTCACTTCCCAAGGCATCTAATCATCTAGATTCTTTGCAGAACATGGCAACATATTCTACAGATTCAGGGTCAGAAGTCTCCTCTAAATTGGCTTTGCTCCCACACCTTCCAAGTTCCTGTGAGAATTCAGAAATGAAGACAACATGGAAGAGGGAAACAGTTGTGGGGAGGAAGGTGGAAAGTAACTATTCCATTTGGGAGAAGAATTCAAGCAGGACATTAACTTGGATTTTCTAGGTAAAGACAAGAGGGCAAGGTCTGACAACTCCTGCCCAATGGCTTTCAGCCTTATTTATTTCTTTCCCAGGTGAAAGTTGTCAGTCTGGGGAGAGTCAGATATTATTTGCAACAAACAACAAAATAGATAGTTTGACTTCTACCTATTATTCATGCCTGGCAGCGAATCACCATCAACAACCCTTCCACTCCTAGAAAAACTGCAAGTAGTGCATCAGTCAATGTTAGACAAGGGCTTCCCTGATAATGTTGTTGTTGTTGTTAATTGCGAAGTCGTGTCCAACCCATCGCGATCCCATGGACAATGTTCCTCCAGGTCTTCCTGTCCTCCACCATCTTCCAGAGTCCATCCAAGCTCATACCCACTGTTTCAGTGACTCCATCCAGCCATCTCATTCTCTGTCGTCCCCTTCTTCTATTGCCCTCAATCTTTCCCAGCATTAGGCCTTTCTCCAGTGAGTCCTTCCTTCTCATTAGGTGGCCAAAGTATTTGAGTTTCAACTTCAGGATCTGGCCTTCTAAAGAGCAGTCGGGGTTGATCTCTTCTAGGACTGACCGGTTTGAACGCCTTGCAGTCCAAGGGACTCGCAGGAGTCTTCTCCAGCACCATAGTTCAAAGGCCTCAATTCTTTGGCGCTCAGCCTTTCTTATGGTCCAACTTTCACAGCCATACATTGCAACTGGGAAAACCATGGCCTGGACTATACGCACTTTTGTTGGCAGGGTGATGTCTCTGCTTTTTAGTATGCTGTCTAGATTTGCCATAGCTTTCCTCCCCAGGAGCAAGCGTCTTTTAATTTCTTGGCTGCAGTCCCCATCTGAGGTGATCTTGGAGCCCAGAAAAATAAAATCTGTCACTACCTCCATTTCTTCCCCATCTATTTGCCAGGAATTGAGAGGGCCGGATGCCATGATTTTGGTTTTCTTAATGTTGAGTTTCAAGCCAACTTTTGCACTCTCCTTCTTCACCCGCATCAAGAGGCTCTTTAGTTACTCTTCACTTTCTGCCATTAGAGTGGTATCATCTGCATATCTTAGGTTGTTGATATTTCTCCCGGCAATCTTAATTCCAACTTTTGATTCATCTAGCCCTGCCTTTCTCATGATGTGCTCTGCATATAAGTTAAATAGGCAGGGCGACAGTATACAGCCTTGCCGGACTCCTTTTCCAATTTTGAACCAATCAGTGGTTCCGTGTCCAGTTCTCACTGTTGCTTCTTGACCTGCATATAGGTTTCTCAAGAGACAAATGAGATGGTCTGGTACTCCCATCTCTTTAAGAACTTGCCACAATTTGTTGTGATCCACACAGTCAAAGGCTTTTGCATAGTCAATGAAACAGAAGTAGATGTTTTTCTGGAACTCCCTAGCTTTCTCCATGATCCAGCGTATGTTGGCAATTTGATCTCTAGTTCCTCTGCCTCTTTGAAATCCTGCCTGTACTTCTGGTAGTTCTCGATCCACATACTGCTGGAGTCTAGCTTGTAGGATTTTAAGCATAACTTTACTAGCATGTGAAATGAGTGCAATGGTGCGATAGTTTGAACATTCTTTGGCATTGCCTTTCTTTGGAATTGGAATGTAAACTGACCTTTTCCAATCCTGTGGCCACTGTTGAGTTTTCCAAATTTGCTGGCAAATTGAGTGTAGCACTTTTACTGCATCGTCTTTTAAGATTTTGAATAGCTCAGCTGGAATACTGTCACCTCCACTAGCTTTGTTGTTGCTCAGATTTTCTAAGGCCCATTTCACTTCACATTCTAGGATGTCTGGTTCGAGGTCAGTGACCATCTCATTGTGGTTATCTGGGATGTTAAGCTCATTCTTGTATAGTTCTTCTGTGTAGTTTTGCCATCTCTTCTTAATCTCTTCTGCCTCTGTTAGGTCTCTGCCATTTTGGTCCTTTATCATGCCCATCTTTGCATGAAACATTCCCTTCATATCTCCAATTTTCTTGAAGAGATCTCTGGTCCTCCCTATTCTGTTGTTTTCTTCTATTTCTTTGCACTGTTCATTTAAGAAGGCATTCTTATCTCTTCTAGCTACTCTCTGGAATTCTGCATTCAATTGGGTGTATCTTTCTCTTTCTCCTTTGCCTGATCATAGTTTCTACCATTAGCTGCTCTAATGGTAGCTGTGAATCTATACCCCATCCTCACTACATATTTTTTTCTATAGTAATCTTCTATAGAATCAGTTTAAGAGCTGACAGATGTATTTTCAATGAGGGAAGCATCCATTTTATTGGAATTACAATTCAATATAAGCTTAACCTTCCATCACCTATCTGGGTAGGCCAGGCATGGATTATACCTTAATCCTAAATTTATTTATTTAAAACATTTATGATGCTACGCACTTTACACCAAACTCTAGGTACTCATAAGAACAATATATATATAGACAATAAAAACAAAACAAAATAAAACCCCAAAAATTTGGTGCCACAACCAAAGTTTCTAATGTAGCACACAATAGATCTCCTTCAGATCTTACCATATCTGGTACCTGGAAGAAAAGGCACCTTTAGGTGTTTTCCAGAAGATTAAAAGGGTAGCGGACTGGTGAATCTTAACCTGAAGGATGTTTCATAGGGCAAAAATTTACAATTATATTATTGCAGTGATTTCATATCAAAGTAACAAATTAGGGAGAGGAGGTGGGTTAGCACTAAATTCAGCAGCATCTAACACAAGAATGGCCACTCTTCTCTCTACCCACTCAAGAAATTATCATAAAATAAGGATACTCATTCCCATTCTTCCTAGGTGTACCATATGGATTCTAAAGTCTATCAGTATAATAGAATGTCACTAATATATTTAATAGAACTATTTCTTTTCTGGTTCAGGGATGGTTGCAGGATACCAATATAACTTTACCTTTTTAAGTCCATACCCAAGTTTCAAATTCAACTGTTATTCAACTTCTTATACTATCTTCTGCAGCTGATACCTCATCAACCTGCTCCAAAATACAAGGTTAAAATTGTGTAGAGTTATTTAGTTGTGAGATGGTTTCTTCGGCATATCATACCTCTTTCATGTTCCTTTTTTCTGAAGAATTTATAGGTTCTCTAAGCCACAAAATATGAAGCTGATGAATGAGTCAAAAAAGGCATGAATCCATCTAACAAGAAGCTGAATTCATGCTGCAGAGAATTTATCCAGCAGATCCTAGATCAGATTACAACTGTCCAGCCACCTCAACTAATTCTGATCACTTGGAATTCACCAAATTTATTGGTGAAATGTTAGTAATCTATTTACAGTTGTCTTACTCTTTCCTCCCAAAAGGGACTGTCTTTCTTAAACAGAACCGTCAAATGATATTTTGCTGATACTCAACTAATATTTTGTTGCTCTAATTGAAGCAAGGGAGCCACAAAGATGTGCTCTAACTTTGTTTGGCAGTGTTAGCTCCTTGTTTTCTATTATCAGAAGGCTAAAATCTATGCATCGCTAATCAAAATTATATCCTCAAAATGTTAGTAAGAGGGTACAGCTTACAATTTTTTTATAGTTAGCTAAATTATAGTGATTCCACAAACAAAAAACTAAGCTTCTGGTATTATAATTCACCTAATATTTATAATTCACAAGTTTTCCAGAAAAGCTTAGTTGGGATAGACCAATTTTCCACCAAATCGGTTCCAGTAGTAGATATCTCTGGAAAATGTTCAAGCAGTGTATGGTTTGTTCTCAGGTATTGAAAGAAATTATTTCTTATTAACTGATATTTTATTTAGCTAAGAGGCTATGGACTCTTTTCCTTTAATTTTTTTTTCTGGTGGTATGAATTTCCTTAACAATCATGATTACTGCAAAAGTTTGGGTCCAAAACATATTCAATTATTTTACATTTAACTTGCTTGAGTAGCAATTTTAATAATGATGATGATGATGATGATGATGATGATGATGATGGAGGGGAACTTAGAGGTCTTCTAATCCAATCCCCTGCTCAGGCAGGAAATCCTATACCATTTCAGACAAATGGTTGTCCAATCTCTTCTTAAAAACTTCCATTCACAACTTCTGGAGGGAAGTTGTTCCACTGATTGATTGTTATAACTGATAGGAAATTTCTTCTTAGTTCTAGGTTGCTTCTCTCCTTGATTAGTTTATATCCATTGCTTCTTGTCCTGCCTTCAGGTGCTTTGGAGAATAGCTTGACTCCTCTTCTTTGTCACAACTCCTGAGATATTAGAACACCTAGAGGCAAACAAACTCATAAACAAACCTTATTGCATTCTTTGACCAGGTGACAAAATTAGTGGACCAGAGGAATGCTGTGGATATTATTTACTTGGACTTCAGTAAGGTATTTGATAAAGTAGACCACAACCTACTTCTTGATAAGATAGAAAAATGCGGGTTATACAGCATCACCACCTGATATATTCATAGCTGGCTGACTGGCCATACTCAGCATGTGGTCCTCAATGGAACTGCATCTACATGGAGGGAAGTGTGTAGTGGGTGCCCCAAGGCTCTGTTCTGGGCCCAGTGTTCTTCAATATCTTCATCAATGATTTGGATGAGGGGATAGATGGGGAACTCATCAAATTTGCAGACAACATCAAGCTGGCAAGAATAGCCAACACTCCAGAAGATAGGCTTAAGATACAGAAGGATCTTGACAGACTTGAATATTGGGTGCTATCTAACAAAATGAAATTCAATGGTGAAAAAAGTAAGGTTCTACATTTAGGCATGAAAAACCAAATGCACAGATACAGTATAGGTGATACCTTGCTCAATAGTAGTAACTGTGAGGGATCTCAGAGTCTTAGTGAACAATCATTTAAATATGAGCCAGCAGTGTGCTGCAGCTGCCAAAAAAGCCAACACAATGCTAGGCTGCATTAACAAAGGAATAGAATCAAGATCATGTGAAGTGTTAATACCACTTTATAATGCATTGGTAAGGCCACACTTGGAATACTGTATCTAATCACCACAATATAAAAAAGATGTTGAGACTCTAGAAATAGTACAGAGAAGAACAACAAAGATGATTAAAGAACTAGAGGCTAAAACCTATAAAGAATGGTTGTGGGAATTGGATATGTCTAGATTAATGAAGAGAAGGATGAAGGGTGACATGATAGCAGTGTTCCAATATCTCAGGAGCTGCCACAAAGAAGAGGGAGTCAAGCTATTTTCCAAAGCACCTGAAGGCAGGACAAGAAGCAATGGATGGAAATTAACCAAAGAGAGAAGCAACCTAGAGCTAAAAAGAATTTTTCTGACATTTAGAACAATTAATCAGTGGAACAACCTGCCTCCAGAAGTTGTGAATGCTCCCACACTGGAAGTTTTTAAGAAGACACTGCACAACCATTTGTCTAAAATAGTACAGAATTTCCTCCCTGAGCAGGGGGTTGGACTAGACAACCTCAAAGATCCCTTCCAACTCTATTATTGTTATATAGTTAAGACAATGGGAAGATTAAGACTTCTACTCTGAGCCAGAAGCATCAATATGATCTTCAATGGTTGCTGCAGGGTTAGAAAAGAGAATGCATTGTTTTAACAATTAACCAGTTCATTTTTAAATTAAGGTTTCTTTTTAGTCATGCTAATAAGGTTAACTACATGATAGGTGATGCTTTCTAATTATGGAGATGAACTTTAGGCCTTTCAGACTTGGAGCAAATTCTTAATTGTTAATCACAATTTCCTGAACACTATTAGCCATTTCAAATTCATTTTACTTTCAGTCTGCATGGACTTTGCTTAATTCTCTAAGAGTTACATTAGTGCAATTTCTTTACACAAGACTGGGAATAATTTTCAAAAGAACCATAGGGAAAGAACATCTTTTCAGCTTGATTTCCCTCATTGATTGCATATCATGGAAAGTAAAGTAGCAGTGACAATCATTACATTGGTATCCACAGCAAACTGAGATTGCATCAAAATGATAATAACATTACAGTAACATCATGATAGAGATCTAACTTTATGTACTAGAGATCCAATTTTATGTACTATCAACCTAATATCCTGACAGAAGTACATAATTTGCAGTTTTTGCATTACGGCATTAGGTTGTACATTTTATTACTCTTATCTCACCCTGCAGTCTCTAATGATTTAGATTCTCAAAGCATTACTTCCTCTGCACTCTAAAAGTGAAAATCAACAATTAAGTGGCAAAGAATAAAATACATTTTTTGGGGGGGGTTAGTAGGACATCTGAAAACTGGAGCTAATTCTCCCCCATACCTTGACTTTCTAAGAGAGAAATAATTTAATTCATCCAATATTTTTAATTTTCACATGTTACATTATGCTAATTATCATAAATGATACAATTATAAATGTGATGTGTATTCTATTATGGAAAGGCATAAATACAAATGATACATTGCTATAATCTATGGAGCAGATTAGTGTTTGAGAGACTTTCCCCCCTTTTTTGTTTTTCTGCTGGTAAAACTAATGTAAGTTCACACTGAATCCCTTGGGGTGTTGATCAGTAGTACACAATTGCTGTGTCATCAAAATTCTGTAAGTATTAAATATTCTGACATTGTGCAGCTAGATCAGTCACAATTATTAAAGTGTATGTAGTACATCCAGATTTTGCCCTAGTTATATGTGTATCTCTAAACAACACTGCAAACATTATGACTGAATTATATTTCCCTTTCCCATTTCAGTTGCTCATAAAATTCAGCAACATTAGACAAAGTTTGCCTGAGATTAATGTTCTTGGATTGTTCTACTAAACATTAATGTACTCTGTAATGTCATTTATACAAAGGCTGGATTCACCCTTGAAATTATTTCTTTATTTATCAAATGAAAACCTGAACAATATTACTCTGTACTGGTAATATTTATTTTATTGTTTAAAACTTAAATTGCATTATTTCTTATATATATTGTATATATATCTAGCCAGTTGATCAATTGTGCTCAGTGAAGGTACACAGTGTCAAACTGAAAATAAATGATTAGCACATCATAAAGCTATTGTCTAGGCCCTATGTTATTGATATATGTATAATTTACTCGTATTGTTTTAAAATATGATTATCAAATTTACATGATAGAAATGTAGGTGAGAGAACAAGTATCTTAGAAGACAACATTAATATTTGGGAGAGCCTGAGAAGTTGGAACCAAAGGTGAAAAGCAGCAAGGAAAACCAGTGCAAAGTCCTAAACTGGGCAGGAAATATCAAAGACATGAGTGTTAGATGAAGTAGATTTTATTGCACAATGATACGTGCAAAAAGAATCTTAGTGGATCACATGATGAGCTGAGCCAACAATGTGATATCACTGCAAAAATGAGAGAGAGAGAGAGAGAGAGAGAGAGAGAGAGAGAGAGAGAGAGAGAGAGAGAGAGAGAGAGAGAGAGAGAGAATGCAATTCCAAGTTGCATTCCCAAATGAGCAATGTTAAGATTTATTTTTTAAAGATCTTTGTTATTTTCTATTTTACTGAGATCATCTTACAGTGGAATATTGTGTCCAATCTTGGGCACATTTTAAGAAGAACGTTGACAATTTGGAGAGTCATGAAGATATAACACCTAAAAGGGAAAAAAAACATTTTAGAGAATTGGGTATGCTTAGCCTGAAAACAGAGACATGTGCGACATAGGATAAATATATTTCTGAAATAAAATCTGAAGTGTAATTAGAAGACAGAGCAGGAGGTTTTAGAACTTCTTGAGAAGACAAGAAGGGGGGAGTGGATATGAGTCAGAAAGAAATAGATTATGAAATAATATCAAGAAAAATTCCTAATGTAAGAACTGTTAATCAATGGAACAGATAGACTTGGGAGATAATGGAAGCTCCTTTTCTGCAAAGGTTTGAATAGAGAGTGGATGACCATCTCTCATGGATGCTGTAATAGTAAGTAAAGGCTGTTGTACTAAACAATCTCCAATGTTTCTTCCAACTGTAATGTTCTAAAATTCTACTGGTTTAGATTAGTTTTTTTCTTTAATTTCTTCTTTGTGGAGTGATCACAGTAAATAAAGGATAGTGCTGTTACTCTGACCGAGAGCAAGTGTTGCCATGGTGAATGCTTTTTGTCCAAATCGTGTTAATTCTATACAATCAATAACACATTTCTTTACAGTATACATATTGTTTTATTTAGG
The DNA here is from genome assembly GCF_016545835.1 of Crotalus tigris. Classification (NCBI taxonomy): domain Eukaryota; kingdom Metazoa; phylum Chordata; class Lepidosauria; order Squamata; family Viperidae; genus Crotalus; species Crotalus tigris. The sequence goes on along the minus strand of NW_024096756.1, from coordinate 1,042,419 downwards.
TATTAATTCACAACTTTCAACATATGAAAGATCTCTTCAAGTAAGAAGATCACATGTGCATATTCTAAAACTGATAAGCAATTTCAAGTTGACTAGGGGGTAGAAGAATCATGCTGCAAATGTTGCCATTCATTTTTAGAAGGGCTGCCAAGTATCCATAAATCATGCTTCCTTTTTCATTTTATAGAAGTAGCTTCTGAAAATATGCAAATCTTTGTTCTTAATTCTAATGTAACGGTTTATTATGTTCATAAGATTGCATAGGGTTTTTTTCAGATAAATTGAGGAAAAACATAAATAGGTTTTAATATATTATTTAACAGAATCACTTATCCTTATATGGCTACTGTTTTATTCATACTATTTATATTATTATTTTCAAGCAGCTCATAAAGCTTATCAAGTAATGACTGCAAACCAAATGATGTCCTTGGTGCTGGATTGAATCTATGTGATGGTAAATAAAATTAGTGGATAAAATTATCTGTAGTATAGACTCTGTATCAAATCTGGGTCTATTGTCCTGTATAAATTTGTAATTCCAAACTAACTGATCTTTATTTTGGTTTATTGCAAATGCAGTAAATATTGCTCCATATATAAGACCAGTAGCTAGTCAATATGTCCATTCTGATTCATTATGAAGTACAGACCTAATAAGTTCATTTCTAAATTAGCTATCATATAGTAGCTATTTCATAAAATATACAACAATGTTCATCATTTTATGCAAAATTATTTTCAATTGGTAATTTATAGTGAAGGAATATTATTATTTTCTGTAATTTCTGTAATTCGGTATGATCAAGATTAAAGCCACCATTGAATAAATGAAGTTATCAATAAGTGTCTAGATTTGAAAAAAAATAGTGATGAATTATAGATTAGATGATCAGATAACATAGTTAGTTCTACTTAGAGCTTGAAAACAAGATAATGAAGACTGGGAAAAGTCAACCCATCTAGGTCACTGGACAATGAGAACAAGGATCCTGTAGGATTAAAGAAACACATGATAGGACAGAAAGGTGGGTTACCTAGGCACAGGAGCTGAAAATTGTTTGATATTTCAGAATTCAAAATTATAGATTAACTATAGAGGCAATATGATCTCTATGTGATTCAATAAGAACAACATGTCAATATAGGGTAGCAAAATCAACAGTTTTTTTGTACCTTGTAGAGCAGTGCTGGGGAACATATGGCATGGGTGCCAGAGGCGGCATTCAGAGCCTTCTCTGTGGGCACACACACCATTGCCCCAGTCCTAGGCCTTCAGCTGGGTTTTATAAAACCTTTTCACTTTAGGCCTCCACCGCCATGTGCAAAAAAAAGAAAAAAAGAAAAAAGAGGTTCAATCAATCAATTTCAACTTCTCACAGGAAAAAAAAGAACTTGCAAAGTTGGAATTGATTGATTGAACTTTTTAGTCCCACCCAGTTCTGCCGTTACCACTGCAGCACGCCCACCCAATTGGCCATGCCCACCCAATTGGCCACATCCAGCCAATGGGCCATACCACCTGGCATTCGACAATACATAAGTGGGTTTAAGGTTGCAGTTTGGTACTCAGTCTTTGAAAGGTTCGCCATCACTGTTGTAGAGCAATAAATTGAATGCAAAAGTTTTTAGACTAAATTCTACTTCATAAAGCAGTATATGTATTCTCAGGGCTTTTTTTGTCATAGAACACCCAGAACGGAGTTCCAGCACCTTTTCTTTGGATGGAACCTTTTAAGCTAGGCAAGGCGGGTTGTATGATGTGTGTGAGTTCCACCCCCCCCCTTTTTTTAAAAAAAAAAAGCAATGTGTATTCTGATTTACTATCTGGAGATCACATTCCTAATTGTCTACACAACACAATGGTAGCTTCATATGGTTGCTACCATATTGTCTGATTTCTGGCCAATATATTCTTTCTAACTGTGCTTTTGCATTAATTGTGACTGTCTTGTAACAAATGGAAGAAAAAAAAATCTGTCTGTGAGGGGGAATCTACACCTAAAAATAAGGGTAATCAATCAATTTCTGAGCATGGCTCAAATTTCATAAAAAAAATGTGCTAGTGGCCAAGTGAAGGGAGAGTAACCAATAATAAACTATTGATGTATGGGATCTGACCAATAAGTAAATTTGGCAGGACACTCACTTTTAGAGCCCTACATAAAATCCATAGATCAAAGCAAGGAGCCAACCTGGCCAGGAAGAGGCCTGCAAGACTGCAAATCCTATTCTTGGTGAGGATGGAAGGTGCAGAAGCTTTCTTCCACATCAGGAGAACAGCTAGAGTTTTTTCTCTTATTCTTCCATGTCTTATTTTGTATGTCCTTTTTTCCTTGCTGTTTTGCCCTCTTGGCAATATCAGACAGTTGTTACAGAGATAAAGGTCATTGATGGTTAAAACATTTTACCATTAAAAATAAAATCTCTGCAACCTACCCATTATGCTGCTTGAGATATTGGGAGAGAAGTAGAATAAAAATGTGGAATAAAATAAAATACTAAGAAGATGATTACAGGCCAGCAATAAAAGCAGATATAACAATAATATAAAAATGGATAGAGGATAACACAACTGAATTTTAAAAAGATAACATCAGCTAAGGGGGAGTCTTGAGAATAATACTACCTCATTGTCATTTAAGCTGGAGAGAGAGAGAGAGAGAGAGAGAGAGAGAGAGAGAGAGAGAGAGAGAGAGAGAGAGAGAGAGAGAGAGCATTGAAACTCAATTCACTCTAAGTTCAGGGTTAGACAAGTTTATCAGACCCATATGGATTCAGGTCTAAATATTCTCCATACTTTTAGGATTACTCTACTATCTTCCATTCTAAAGGAAATTTTACTGTAAATTAATTCCTAAAATAACTTTAAGTAATGCACTTCTTATTCCTCCCAATACTATGCCCAAGAACAAGACTAATGTAATTAAAGAAATATAAAAGTCTTTTTTATGAATAAAATATAAAAAGGTCTAGCCATACTAATTAGAAATGAGTATTAAAAATACATTTATCTAGTGAGTCATAAATAATCTATGCTGCAGGTTTAGATGCTTCCTTTTTTGTACAGTATATAATTATTAACAAACTGTACAACTTATTTATCAGCATTCTTACAAGCTTATGTAATTAATATGGATGTTTGTTGCTTAGTTATTAAACTTTGTCAAACATTTTGAATTAACAATTAATATTGAAGGTTAAATGAAACATAAATGTGGTGTCCTATTAAATATGTCTGGGATTAATTAAACCTATTATCATACAAAAAGTAATTTATACAAACTGTTATGAAGTTGGTTGCTGAACCAACATTATGTATAAGGTATGACATTTTAAATTTGTCATATAAAGAGAAGGGAAATAAGTGGAAATAGCTTGCTTAACCAATTTACATGGTAAGAGATAGAGTTCTAATTAAGAATGTTTGCAAATGATATTTAGTTGAGCTATATTAATATACATAATAGAGTATAGAATTAGAAACTGTCCAATTCTATTCAGAAATGTCCAATAGGAGAACTTATATCTCCTGTTCAAAACCCACAAACTTTCTTTTCTTTAAAGAATGAGATAAAAATTCAGGCATAGTAGATATTTATGAAATAAATAATTCTGACTTCAACAAAAAGAACTTCAGGACTTTAGAAATTAATTTTATCTATAGCCTAGTTCAGTGATGGCAAACCCTTTAGAGACTGAGTGCCCAAACTGCAACCCAAAACCCACTTATGCATCATCGAGTGCTGGGTGGGTGTGGCCATTGGCTGAGTGTGGCTAATTGGGTGGGTGTGGCCCATTGGGTGGGCATCGCTGTGTTGGTAACGGCAGACTGGGTGGGACTAAAAAGTTCAATCAATCAATTCCAACTTTGCAAGATCTTTTTTTTCCCGTGAGAAGTTGAAATTGATTGATTAAATCTTTTTTTTTTTTTTTGCACACGGCGGTGGAGGCCTAAAGCGAAAAACCCAGCTGAAGGCCTAGGACTGGGGCAATGGCGTGCGTGTCCACAGAGAGGGCTCTGAGTGCCGCTTCTGGCACCCGTGCCATAGGTTCGCCACCACTGGCCTACTTGTTTCTGAAAAATTTTAAAGGTTGTTTGTTTGTTTGTTTGTTTTGGTGGGGATAAATTCATATTCAGGACCTCGGTGCAGGAAATTTTGCAAATTTTTGACTTTGTGGAAAATAATGGTAAATAGATTTCTTATAGATCTGCTAATTATTAAACTGAAGTTTTCTTTTTCTTTCATTTCTAATTATATCATTTGAAAAACAAAATCTGAAGAAGTTTATAGATTTTCAGTTATAATATCTATTTTATTCAAGATAGCTTTTCTGTGTAACATGTATCTGCCCTGTAGCAAAAAGCACAAGATGGCTCCATTCTATTCATTTTGCCTTGCAGACCTAGAGAATCAATTCAAAACTATTCTTTCTGATTTAAAAACTAGGCCAGATTTGATATTGCATTTATTTGTTATCTAAATGACCTGTATAAAATGCATTATTTTCTTTTCAGCATACTTCAAATTACCAATGCTAGAAATGTACTGCTTAAAATTATAAACAAATATAAATTATAAAGAAATCAGAGAATCCTACATAATAGTAGTAGCACTTAGACTTATATACCACTTCGTAGTGCTTTACACCACTCTCTAACCAGATTACAGAGTCAGCACATTGCCCCCACAATCTGGGTCCTCATTTTACCAATATGGGAAGGATGGAAGGCTTAGTCAACCTTGAGCCAGTTAGGATTGAACTCCTGGCAGTGGGAATGCAGAATTAGCCCGTAATACTGCATTCTAACCAGTGCACCACCATGCTCATCTAAATCTATTGATATACATTAAAATACTGTTCCATAAAAAATATAAAAAATTTAGAAGTTTCAAGAATTCATTATATCATAGAGTCAGGGAACTCTTAAATCTCCAACAGAGAAAATCCAATGTTGTTAATTTTGTGCATATTGTTTGGAAGGTCCAATATATTCTAAATACAATGTCTGATGAATCAGTTTTAATGTCAAATTATTTTAAAAATATTAAAATTATACATTTTAATATTTTTAAAAACATGAAGCCATTGATAGGACCTTATCAGAAATTCCAAATTTTTGATCCATGTTTGATGTATTTCAATCATTGGATTCCTTCAGTCTCGAGAGACTATGGTATCATGTTCTGGAAAGAGGTCCTAAGGCAGCATCTGGTGTGGCTAAAAAGGCCAATTTGAGAATGGTAATGCCTTCCACACTGAGGGCAGATACAATCTGTCCCCTGCCCAGCCCCCAGATTTCACTGGTTCCAGGACTGCCTCTTTGCCTCAGCCTGCCGCATAAGTTTCTCTTCAAATTGGAGAAGGCCATGCTGCGTCTTTAGCCTCCAGGCTGAATGATCAGAGGTCAAGGATTCCCAGCTGTTAATGTCCATTCCCAAGACCTTTGGGTCCCTCTGGCATATATCCTTATATCATAGCTCAGGTCTCCCTCTAGGGCACTTTCCCTGCACTAGTTCTCCATTCAGGAGATTTTTTGGAATTTGACCATCAGCCATTCTCACAACATGACCAAGCCAGCGTAGACGTCGCTGTTTCAATAGTGTATACATGCTAGAGATTCCAGCACATTCCAGGACTGCGCTATTTGGGACTTTGTCATGCCAGGTGATGCTAAGAAGACATCAGAGACAGCGCATATGAAAAGTGTTCAGCTTTCTCTCCTGCCGTACGTGAAGAGTCCAAGACTCACTGCAGTACAAGAGTGTGCTCAAGATGCAGGCTCTGTAGACCTGGATCTTCGTATGTTCTATCAACTTCTTATTAAGCCATACTCTCTTTGTAAGTCTTGAAAATGTGGTGGCCGCTTTACCAATATGTTTATTCAGCTCAGTTTCTAAAGAGAGAGTTTCAGAGATAGTTGAGCCGAGGTACACAAAGTCTTGGACAACATCCAGTTCCTGTGCAGAGATTGTAATACAGGGAGGTGAATCCACATCCTGACCCATGACTTGTGTTTTTTTCAGGCTGATTGTTAGACCAAAGTCTTGGTCTTACCAAAGTAAGACAGTTTCTTACTAAAACATTCCATAAGTTGTTGAAGATGTTTGTCAAAGTGAGCAGTAATGGCAGCATCATCAGCAAAGAGGAAATCCCTTAGGCATTTCAGCTGGACTTTAGACTTTGCTCTCAATCTGGAGAGATTAAAGAGTTTTCCATCTGATCTAGTCCAGAGATAGATACCCTCTATTGCAGTTCCAAAAGCATGTTTCAGCATGAGAACAAAAAAGATCCCGAATAAAGTTGGCGCGAGGATGCAGCCTGCTTCACTCCACTTCGAATGTCAAAGGAATCTGATGTTAGGCCATCAAAAACAACAGTGCCCTTCATATCCTCATCCTGATGATCTTGAGGAGCTGAGCTGAGATGTATTTCAATAGTACCAATTTAAAAAAGTTCTTGAAATTCTTGAAATTGTAATAAGGATATATTATGGGCTTAATCTCTTTTATAGTGTCCATGAAATACAAATTTATGTATTGCTCCTTTAAAGCATCTGGTCCATGTTGAGCCATTAAAACCTGTTGAAAATATTTACACTGTTGTGGGTTAAGAAGACTTAATTTACTTTGAAATCAGGAAAAATCCTTGAAAAAATAATTGCAGCCTTCCATCCTCCCGAGGTCAGTAAAATGAGGACCCAGATTGTTGGGGGCAATATGCTAACTCTGTAAACCACTTAGAGTGGGCTGTAAAGCACTCTGAAGTGGTATATAAATCTAAGTGCTATTGCTATTGCTATTGTTATCTTAGACCAAGCCAATCAAAAACTGTTAGGGAATTTCCCCAAAGCCTGGCATTGAGACAAATCAGTCATCAATAGACACATAGAGATAAACTACATTTACATATCATTCCAAAAAGACAATAAAAAACATAGGAAGGAAACAAAAAGACACCCAATTCAGATAATAAGGGATCAACATCAGACAATCAGATAGAATGTAAGACTCCAATCAAGGAACCACCAAGGAGGAATCCACACTTCCACCAAAACTGACAGGGCATTTCATGTATATCAGTGGTTCTCAACCTATGGGTCGTGACCCCATTTGGGGTCGATCGACCATTTCACGGGGGTTGCCAAGCAAGGCTGTCCACCATTTTTTCCCTTTTTCCGGCAGGTGCCTTACCTCCCTTGGGCTGGGCCAGCTGGTGGCCCAGCCTGTGGTCGGCCTGCTCCGTCTCTGCCGCTTGCCAGCTATGCCTCAGCCGGCGCAGGGACGGCACCACGCATGCGTGGTGCTCCAGGCAGGGAAAGTCCTCGACTTACGACCGGTTGGGTAGTCCTTGACTTACGACTGGTTTAGTCCTCGACTTATGATCGGTTGGAAGTCGCGGCATTAAAAAGGTTGAGAACCACTGCTGTATATACAGATGCAACAAATCTCATACTCACTTACACTAATGAAGTTATCTAGTTGGCTAATGAAACATCTGCATGCAGACAACCAAGATCTGAGCCCACTATTTCCATTGTAAAATATAATTTCTACTTTACAGTATGTTACAATTATTGACTACAAAGGGAATAAATAATGACTTTCCAGCCTAGTACATAGCTCCTAAGCACCTTTCCTCCAAGTCTCAAAATTAAGAATCAGAGTTTAGAAACAAAGAAAAAATACATGACCTTACCAACTCTTTCTAAAAGCTGTTAAGTATCATGATCATTAAAAATTTGTCCAACCTCTCTTATTACAATAGCAAATTAGTACTTTCAGAATAAGTTGTGAAATGACACGAATGGCCTCTTGCTTCTCTCTATCAGTTGATCACTGAAATTATTTGTGAGTACATGAAAGTGCTCAAGTGAATTCATTAGAGAAACTAATCTAGGATCTTTTACAGAATCCACCAGCCCAAGGTAATGAGTGAAATTATCTTCCTTTGTACCTATTGATCTTTACTTATACTTATTTAATTTTATCTTTTAAACCCCAGAAATAGTAAAATCTCACATTATCTATGCATTGTTATATGGGTGACATTTTGATTGTGTGTGTGTGTGTGTGTGTGTGTTCATGTTAACATTCCAGTTAATAGAATAACAGAATAATGGAGTTGGAAGGGACTTCCACTGTTTTTCTCGGTAGGAAATTTCTTCTTACTTCTAGATTGCTTCTGTCCTTGATTAGTTTTCATTGTCTTCTGTTTCATGTTTCTTGTCCTGCCTTCTGGTGTTTTGGAGAATAGGTTGACCCCCCTCATCTTTGTGGCACCCTCTCAAATATCAGTGTTCCCTAGTCTTTCTTTTTGCTAGACTAGACATACCTAATTCCTGTAACCATTCTTTATGTATTTTAGCTTCTAGCTAAACATAATAAAATGCATCTTAAAAGTGTATTGTTAATTTCCATAAAGAACAGAGATATGACAGATCTGCGTTGTTAATTCCCAATTTATGAATGTGCTACATAGGAAGCAAAGGAAAGACGCTAGTGTATCCTAGGATGCTTCACTATGCATATGGAATATGCAGCCAAGCATAGTAACCCTTCACAGATCATTCTTAAGATAGTCTCTGACTATGCATTGCATATTAAAAAATGTGTGTATCAGGAAATATGAAAGAAACAACACTGAGATCATTCCTGAGATTTTGTTCTACCAACTATCATTTATTTTTCAAGATTCAGAAATTGGATTATGAAATCAGAAGAAAGAAATCTGTTAGATTAATACAAAATGTACATCATTTGTGGGAACATCTGAAATTTAAGCATTTATCTTAAACTGGGTTAGCAAATTGTAAAAAATGAATGATGACGTATAGTGATAACATGTCATGCCAGATACTCTAATAAAGCATGGCATATGCCATTCTATAGAATTGAGGGTACAAACAAAAATTAAACAAAATTAAATTCTTAGTCCATATTCAAACAATATAATACTGTGGTAGTATTCAGAATTAAATTTTGTTACATTTTTTTCTTACAATGTGGTCCCAAGTTCAGATCCAGTAAGCTACTTTAACTATAGCTTGCCATGAACATTATCTTGAGAAACAAGAAATATTTAACTGTCAGTATATGGGGAAATATATGGTGGCATTTATTTGTTTGTTTTAGAAAAACTTAACACTGAGAAGTGAGCATCTTCTCCAGTTTTTGGCAGTCTATGTTTTATTTTCACACTATATTTGTAACTTAGCAACAACAGTATGTGCTCATGATTACTTTCTCCCCTTAACATTTGGTTAATATCTGATGAAATATCAGGGAAAGATTTAACTAGCTAACTCTTTTTTATGCTTTTGTAAAATCAAACCTGCCTCGGAAGCATTTCGCTAACAGACACATAGTAAGCTAAAGCTAATATTTCATTAAAGTGTCATGCCAGAACCAAACAAATGACAACAAGCACTGCATATTACAAGACTGTTGTAAAATACCATGGAGCACAAAGAGGATAAATGGTAGCTTTGGGGACTGAAATTATAATAATTCTAGCATTTTTGCAAAATTAAAAGAAAGTTGTGTGGTATCCATAAAAGTGTGACATTGTTTGGCCTCAGTTTGAGTAGTCTTTGATGGACAATGACACTTTATATAAGAGATTTGCTTTGGCTGGAGCACACACTACCTGTTCTTTTATTGCTGCAGCAAGATATAACTGCCATGTCAACTTGAATGTTCTCCCAAGAGCTTTTCTTTAAGCCATGGCTAAAAGCAATTTTCTAAAGATAAGCAAAGATCAGGAGAGATGTATTTTTAAGTTTAGACAGAGGAAACTGATCAAGATCAAGTAGTTATTAGCAAAAATATGCAGTCCCAAAATGATATGAAGGATTGGTACAAACTGTGAAGCCTAGATAAAAGCCATGACACTAGAAATCCCTATCAAACCTTATGAATCATTCTCAGGAAATGAGCAAGAATAATTTCAGGCATCCATATAGTGCAATAATTGCTGCTTTGGAATTATAGGAAAATAAAATATAAAGAAGAATTAAGAAATTAAAATCCATAGGAAAAGTAGTAAGTGCTAAAACTAATATTGATAGAGATCTGTAGAAGGAACATATGTGAATATCTGATGGATCATCAGGAAAATGTGGCAATCCTGAAAAATTACACACGCACACACACACACACAAAAAAAACCCCAACCACATCAGCTTGTAACAGGAGATGTGTAGAATCCATGTATCACCATAAGTTTTTATTACCATATTCTAAGTTCTAAGTGTAGACCTAGGTCAGTTATACAACTCAATTCCATTTATAACACTGTTCTCATATTTGTTTAGATTTCTGCTAATGTAAATATTATTCTTCCATTTTTGGGTCAAAATAGGGAACATTGTTACTTGGAATTAACATGCATGCAACATGACTGTAGATAGAAAGAATTCCAGGGCCATTCTCTTCCTCCTCTTTCAAACTGTCATGAATGTATATGACATCTTAAGGATACATTGCAAACTATTATTTACTTAGCAATTAAATTTTATAAATAGAAACCAAAGAAGAAAATATCAGTGTCATATTGTGGTGAAGATACTCGACTTGGGCCAGAGAGTTTCAAGTAAGCCAGTCAAGGCCAATTTTGTCACCTGGCATTTGAGGATTTACACTGAACACTTTTGTATTTTAGAAGCAACATTCTCTCAACTTTTAAAGCATGTTTTTTATTGCAGCATAAAACTTCTACAAATGGAATGTCCATTTCATTCTAATCTATTTTTAATTAGAAGTGTGTGAACTATAAAATAGTAAACATAAAGGCATTTTCACAAAACAGCTTTTATCTTGTTTTTTTTTTTTTTAAAAAAAGGCAATAGCTATGGATGCTTTCTTTTTCTAATTACTTTTTTGTGCTACCCTTTTAATAGCCATAGGGACGCATATAAGCCATTTTAATTAAAAAAGGACTTAGGACAATAAGGATAATGTAGCAATAACTAAGCTTATTAATATACAGAATTCATTAATTGATAATTATGGTTCGACATAAGTGTAATTACATTGATTTACTATAAGCAAGAGATGCCTGCAGGTGTTTTCCTGAAAAAAAAAAAAATCTAACACAGTCCATCTGTACACCACTTAGCTCAAGTGGTATTTATCTTATTTTCTTAGCTCTTCCTTCAGCTTTGGATAAGATGAAGTAAACCAAATTTCCTTTTTTAACAAACATAATAAACATTAAGAAATGCATCATGTTTAGGAGGGGACACATTCATTTTCTTCCACATGTACAGACACACACATACACACACATACACACACACACAAGCCCCCCCCACAAACACAAATGCAAATAGTATATGCTGTGTGATTATACCAAGACAACTGTGCATTCTTATTTCATTAGAAGTCATTACACAATCAAATCTGAGATTTCATATTGTTGTGAACAGATAAAAATTATTTAACAAGTTCATATTGATTAAATTCATAGGAAAAAAATCAGATCTGTCATTTGTTCTTAAAAATACTGTAGCCTTATATTTCCTTATTGTAGGTAACTAAGGTAGGTAATTGCTTTCTGAGTTAGTTACCTTTTTTCTTTACCAGAAACATTTAATCAAAACAGAAAGGGGAAGGGGAAAAGGAAAGGGAAGGGGAAATGAAAGGAAAGGAAAAGAGAAAAAGAGAAAATAAAATAAAATAAAAGAAGAAAAGGAAAGACTATATTTCAGAAAGATTATTAAACAAATATTTCTGGCTAGGGCATTTATATAAGAAGTATAGTGAAAAATAAATTTAATAAAATAGCAGAATAAAAACTAAGTCAAACAAGATTTATTTATTTATTTCAACATTTTTGATTGATTTAAGTTTTGTTCTGCATTTTAGTTGATTACATATATAATAATATGAATAAATGCTACAGTATATGGCAGACATAGGAAATTATTGGGTTATAAGATGAATACAACTGACTGCCAAATTTATAAAAACACAAGAATCTAAGCAATGCCCTGCTGGTTCAGATCTTACAAATCACAAATATTACTTTTAAAGAGGATAAGTTATTTTCTTTCATAAAATATACATCTAGCCTCTGAAATTCATTGGTGAGCACTATCCCTTTTCAATAGAAATTGTACCATTTTCTTTGATGGGAAAAATATTAATTTGTTCTAATATGGCAAGAATATTAGAAATTTAGGAAACTTATTTTTATTATTGATAATGTGACTAAAAGATGCTATATAATTAAAAACTCTCCGTCGGATAGTGAACAGTGCTAATAAAGGTCTGTGTATAAGTTTGATGATAAATTAAAAATATGTTCATCTTGAAAACATCAGCTACTGAGTGAGTTAAATGTAAGCTTTGATGCCATCAACAAATTATTCTGCCAGAGCTATCATTGGGAAGAATAGAACACAGAATAATTTGAACATGTACCATTTTTAAGCATCTCAAATTAAGATTCTACAGGTTTCACTGAATCATGTTCAACATTTTATGCATTTCTAACACAGAACTAGGCATACATAAATAAATATATCCTGTGAAATACAATTTCATTATTCATTCTCAAAGTACTGTGACTGGTAAATAGTTGGCTTAATATTAGTTCTAATTAATTAAAGCAATTTTCTAAACTCACAATACTGTATGATAAACTAACTACAAAGAAAAAGATTATGCAGCATGCATACAATATAGATAAATGAAGCTGTCTAGTTTGTAGTTAATTTTGTTGTGTGAACCAACCATAATACAAAAATCAAAAACTCTCTTTATAGCACAAGTTTTTCTTACATGAGAAACCTGGGAATTTTTTTTTTCAAAGTTTGCAAATACACTATGTCTCGCTATTCAAAATTTGCTTCCTATAAGAAAATAAAGATGGCAGGCTCTGGACTGTGATTGAAATCACTTGCCTAATATGTCTTTTTGTTCAAAGGAATAAAGTTACAATGATGCTGTCATGCATACCCTCTTGACTTTTTTTAGAATCCTTCTAAGAATGCTATTATCCCTAACAGTTTGGGAAAGTTCAAATTAGAATCAGTTACTTTAGGTGACCTATTTATTTTGAAGACACCAACTTGATTTAAAATCTAACTCACAGTTCCTAGTTGTATCTGGCATTATTTAGACTTTGCAATAATCATATAGAATATGCATAAGCTATTTCATGTAGTTCATGTTTCCCAATTAATAATATCAGATTAAAGTTTTAAAAACTGCAGATCCAATTTTCTCTTATTGGAAATTATCGTACCATTTATGTTAGACATTAACAAAATAATTGTCTACCTCAGTTTTCATATTTTAATGTCTCTAAACTTTATGTAGATGATAACTCAACAGCAAATAAAATGAATATTTAGTACATGAATATATCCCCCTCAACTATACTTTAAATGCTTTTTCTTTTCTTAAGGGAATTCAAACACAGTTTTTGCTTTTTCTTCAGTTTTGAAATTTGTAGTACATGCTTGCAGCTAATATCTCAAAATTTATTTTTCAAGATTTAAATAACGGCATGTGAAACACAATATTAGGTAGCACCCCAATTCTTATTAACGTAAATGATCTCCAATGTGGAACATATAAGATTTTAAAGAAATATCAAGTATAGTGCAAAGGAAGAGGAACGGGAGTCCTTAGCTTTATCCTTTTGGATATCTTAATCCCAATTTCCCTGGTATTAGCCACGGTATTATCAAGTCCCAAAGTAGATAGTACTGACAGGGCAAGATGTTTGTAAGAAATAAAGAAAGATATTTGTTTGTTTGTTTGCTTTGTTGCCTTGTTAGCATATTTTTTTATGTAAGAGAGAAAAAAACAGACAAAAATAAATATGTGGATAGCATAGTCTTGAGACAAACTGTAGCTATCATACTTTAAAACCACATGTAGCAATATATCTATGTTTCATGTATTGTGTTTAAAATGAGAAAGAAAGAAAGCAAGTAAGCAAGCAAGAAAGAGAGAGAGGGAGGAGGGAGGGAGGGAGGGAGGAAAGGAAGGAAGGAAGGAATAGTCTTTATATCAGAGAAATAAGTCATATGGCTTGGTAAAACAGAATTTATTCATTTTTATAAATAACTGTTACCTAACATGAAATTGTACATATCGTAGATTCAATATTTGCTAATAATATGTAATTTATAATGTGAATTCTAAAATATACTCCTTCTGTGATATAAATCTTTTTATGCAACTTTTAAACATATTGTATATACTTAGTTGGAATGAAGCTTTTCCAAATATACATTGCCCAATATTTTTAAACTCAAACCAAAGTTCCTGGTGGACTTAGACTTGCAGCCAATTATAATTATCTTTTTTTTAAATATATTTTATTGATTTTTTGCAATAAACATTCTTTAGTGCTAAGTAAACAGCGTGTTGTCTGGGTTCATATATTTAAAAACAATAATAATTAATTTCTATAGTTCAAATCATTATATTAATTAATGATGTATTTCTTTGATCTTCTCTTCATCCAATAGTATTCTCCTTTTGTCAACATTAAACAAATATAATTCTTAAAATTTTCTATACATATAAAGTTGGATATAAACCTTTTTCTTGTGTTCGTATAAATAACAGTAACATCAGCATATAATATCTTTTCTTATCAGCTTATATTTCAATTGTATTTATAAAAGTCATCTTATTAAGTCCCTATATGCCTGTTCTCATTATTCTCATTTAAGCTTAATTTCCCCTCTGTATCCAAACCATTCTTATCAGTCATAATTTTCTCAAAGTTAATAACCTTTAAATATCCAAAATTTTCATTCACATACACCATCCCAATATTTTTACATTTCATATATTATAAAAAATACTATACTACTTGTGTATCTTATCCCTATTACTGTGGGACCCTTTATATCCATAATTTATCTATTCTTTTAACCATATTCAAACAAGTGTTTAATCATATAGTATTCCATCTGGTAATATCCATAATTTATCTATTCTTTTAACCATATTCAAACAAGTGTTTAATCATATAGTATTTCATCTGGTAATTCGAATCAAATCTCTTGAATCTAATTCTAGCCTTCTTCTTTTGCCAGGTAGCTTTCCAAGTCAGTATGTTCAACTTGCCAGGGGATTCTTCCTGTATTTTTGTAAACGTTGTTAGGAATATGAAAGACAAGCTAGTTAGGGCATGTGCTGTTTGTCTCCCAAACTTTAATGGTTCTCCTGGCTATTCTATAGTCCATTTTGTTGGATTTTCTTTCCAATTTTCAAATAAAATAAGATATCTTTTCCATTTCCATTGTTGTGGCAAAACCTTGCAATTTTTCTTTTGTTTATATTAAACTGTAATTCTCATCATCTGTAGCTTCCCTCTTTGGGTCACTGCCCTCTGGTTTGTGTTCTGTTATCTGGTTTGTTTGTTCATTCTTACTCATCATTTTTGAGGGTTTTTTACTTGTAAGTTTAAGTTAGAAATGTGCTCATTTATGTTGTCAAAGTTGTTCTTAGTCTCATCATGATTTGAAATCATTGTCATTTGAATCTGTTGCAGTATTGCATACATTTCTTCCTGCAAAGTATTTGCCTTGTCTTGGAGTATTGCTTCTGCAGATCTCTGATGTTCCAGGCTGGGGCCTTCAGAAGGAGATATTAGGTGTGGTTTCCTGCCACTTAGATAGGTATGCAACATCCATTTTATCTCCCCCCTCCAGATATTCCTTCACTGGTACTATAGTCTCTGTGTTTAGCCAATCTCAAAGTCCAAACAACCAAATCTTATATAGTTCTTATCTTTATATATGGTTTTATAATCAAATGCATTTCCAATTGTCAAAGCACCACTGAAAGCAGTATTTTATAACAGTTCTTCTGTTTAGGGGTCTTACAATTTATCAACCAGCCATAATTGCAGTCCAGAATGTGTAACCATCGGGTAAAATTCCTCCCTAGAAGATTAGCCAAAAGTCAAAGTTTTTCTTTTTCCACAAACAATTCTTGAACTTAAAGACCATAGCTCAATAAGTATTTATAATCCCATAAGGTCAGCAGTTTTTAAAACAAATATAATTCTCAATCTGTAATCTGTGGCTCAGTGTATTTTCTTTCCTTTGTTCCCAGCTGTTTTCTATTTGGCTAAAAGTCACTAAGATTCCAAGGAACAAATTGTTCTTTATTTCTGGGCGTCCTGCCAATTTCTAAGTCAATGTGGCTGTTGTTCTATGCTCTAATACTCCACTAGATGTCAGTAGCTATTCATTTTCCAACTTTTAAAACAGAGTTATTTTTTTGTAATTTCATCAATACTGTTTCAAATGTGAAATCTTATTTTTTTTTAATTTTCAGATTTATCCAGACTATAGTATTATTAATTTCATTTCAATATATTTCTGCCCCCATAAAAATTAAATTGCTGCTTCTGTCTATGGAAGAGTGGGGTTGTGGTCCCCTCCTTCTCACTTTCAGAGGATTTTTTGCTTTTGGGGGATCTTTTCCAGGAAATCAGTTACAAAATAGAAGAGAGGAGATCAATATTCTCACTCAGTTCCAAGCACGCTATTCACCGTTGTTCTGGTTAGTGGTTTTGGACTTCAGCTGCTGGCAACTTGGGCTAGTCATTGATGTGCAGTTAGCCTTTCTCCTGTCATGCTAAAAGGCTTCCCCTGGATCAAACCACCATCTTTCTGTAATCCAAGGGGGGGCCTCCTTCTTCATCGCCTCTCAGAGGCGACTTTAAATCCATTTAGGGCAGGGGTGTCAAACTGCCGGCCCATGGGCTGATGTGTCATGAAGAAACCGCACCCACCCCATTGCCATCAATAGCAAAAAAGCTCTGATACATTGCACAACATCACATGATGTTGCGAGTTTGACATGTCTGATTTAGGGTACCTTGGCAGGGCAAAACCAGCCATGAGATGCGGAGTTTCATAATCCCTCAGCTGCTCACTACGGCACAAAATGGGAAGTCCAATTATGATTATCTTTTGTCCATACTGGTGGATTTTGAATTTCCTTTTAAAAATGGTGATGATTTTCTCTCATAAATTTAACATTTAAAAGAATGGTCATCTTTTTTTAGTTAACTATAAAATCCTGCATGATCTTTGAATTGCAAAATAATTTTTAATTCAATACAATTGTTACCCTAATATAATTCTTCTTATCTTTGCATATCACTGCCAATATTTATCCCTGCCACAATCCATACATTCTTAGTGGTTTATAACCATTTAGCATAAAATACAATAAAATGTCTAACTATACCTTTCCACATTACTCATAAACCAATCAGTAATGAAGGGTTTCAATTTTCCCCCCAGAAATTCTCTTAAGTTTATGGAAAGCCAGCAGCATGGGATTGAATCAAACTTCTACAGGAAGTTTTGCAGATGCAGAGATAGTGCCCATAAGCCTTCATCTCCCTTGATTCATGGTACGGAGAAACCACAAGAAGAGTTTCCTGATCACATAAACCATATGAGTCAAAATCTGTAATAAAAAGCATTCTAGCAAATATTCCAGTTTCAAGCCATGTAGAACTTCAAAGCTCAAAGCAACCATTGTGAATTGGAAGCTAATAGGCAAACAATGCAGAACATCCATCTGTGTTTGTATGTATTTAATTTTAAAGTCACATATTTAGATGGAAAGATAATTATTTTTTAATACAAATAACTTATTTTCCTGTTTTTGTTTATTATTAGAAACTTTTCAAATTTTCTTTTTACCCTTTTATTCATAGTTACTATCTGTAAGCTGTGCAGTAATATTATGTAACATTCTCAATGGAAAAACACAATACAAATTTTACTCACTGTCTTTCACAATATAATATAAAATAATATATTTTAAATATTTGCATCTGTTATAATATTTATACCTTTTTGAAGGTGACATCTATATTTTATAAGAGAAATGTGAAGGATTGGGTGAGAGCAAGCTAAAATCAGTCTTGCTGATTTTCAAGGTCAGTTCATAAAAACCTCAATGTTCTTTCAAATTCCCTCTTCCTTCTTTCCAAAATTTCCCTACTAGCAGAAGGGAAAAATCAGGCAATGTGAGACTTAATCTTCAAACACTGTTGTCTTAAGTATTAAAACTAAACATGACCCTACTCAATGATCTATGGAAATTCCTAACTTCCTACAAACTTTTTGTTTCCATGGATCTTTGTACTTAAAAAGTTTTTCTAGATAAGCCTTAAAGAGGTGTCCTCTCCAGTACACATCCTGGTTGTTGATTTTGGAAGAGATTTTTTGGGAAGATGAAAATCAATTATACAGATTAGTTAGAAGGAGAGTAAAGGATAGTTAGAGTTATGTGTGGTTTTAATAATAAGACTGGGCTGAATAGGATCAACTCTTGATGTTTTACATCTGGGGTGTCAAACTGCACTCATCCCGTTGCCAGCAATGGCAAAAAAGTCTCAATACGTCACAACCTGTTTTCTTCTTTGTCTTAACTACAGCCCATCATTCCACAATGACCAGATATTAGAAGATTGAATGACAAGTGAAAACTATAGACCAAGTCTTATAATAGGAAATTATAAAAAATATTAAAAATAATTTATATGTATATTTATAAGCATGAATTATTTACTTCTCTCATATCATTGAGACTTGAATTTGCTGAACAATATGGTGAATAGTATCACAACTACGGTATAGTAGGCAAGACAGGATTTTCAATCTTTTTCTGAGCATGGGGGGAAAAAAGTAAAAGAAAGGTGAGGTTTCTTCTCAGGTGCAGTGATATGTGAGACACAAATAATACATCTCTTTTTTTCTTGACCCTAAGTGACACCAAGGTCTCTATTTAAATATTTCCCTATTTATCCATAATCGTTTGAGAATTCAATTCTATATTTCATTGGAAAAGCTCATAATATTACTCATAGTGGTAATAACTCTTCTATATATTTAAACACAGTGTCCAGGTATAGCTTAACCAAACAGTTAGATAGTTGCTTTGATATCTTAACATAGTTATAGTTAAAGGTATTTTTATTTGCTTTCAGGAAAAGTCCCATTGACATCTTGGTGTTTTATACACAGAGAGAGAGAGAGAGAGAGAGAGAGAGAGAGAGAGAGAGAGAGAGAAATACACACACACACACACACACACACACACACACACAGAGTATATCTTATTTAGATAGAATACTTTTTTATTAAAAAACAGAGCATTTAATTTAATCTCTAATATTATATTACCAATAGATATTGTAATTTTTGAGGATGTTGCTTAGTTTTAAAGGTTTATAAAAGCCCGTAAGTGATTAATATGGCTTCTATTATAGAGGAACTAATAAATAAACACTTAGTAACATTTGTTCCAAGCTTTCAGATTTCAGCACATAATAGATAAGGTGGTCTTTTGTTTGCTGAGAAGTTTAAAACATCTACTTTAACTGGAACAAAAATATGCTTTTATCTCCAGGGTCATAGAAGAAAAGTTTATTTGTTTCCATTTTCTTTAAACCTGAGTTCTTAAGGAACCTGTGAAAGCAACATTTTGTATGCCTCCTGAATGTTTATACCTGGGTTATTGATGCTTTCTGAATGGCTCTGCTGTTTCTTGCTTGTTTAATCTATCTAGACTGAACAGCCTTAATTGCTGAACCATATTTCTCATAAACATGCCTCATCTTTTCTCTCATGGCATATTCTCCTGGGCTAAACTTTTTGCTACATATAGGAATGGTTGAACGGTCTTCAATTCATAAGTTGTATGTCTCAATAAACTGCAACATACTGTACTCAAGGGTCCCAATATGAGTGGGTATATAACTTTTATTTTCAAACTGGGATGCAATGTCAAATTGTAAGACCAACAGAGTTTGATTGGAATTCACACTTCTCAAAAACTATAATATAAAGTGTTCTCATTTTGGAGACAGAGATGTACAGATTTCTATGTATTCTATTTCTACTTTTTATCAGTTGTGAAACTATTCTTCATCAATTGTGAAATGTAGGTGAATAATTTCTATAAACCTATACTAAAAATTGTTTGACACTGTTTTTAATAGCAAGAGACCAATGACTCATTGTAATTTGCTAGTTTTAATAAAACAGTTATTTCTTCTTCTCAAATTATTAGTATGTTCTCAGGTGAATTTTTTCACCACATTAGTAATAATGTCCTTGCAATAATGAACATTAGCTGAAATGTAGCATTACTTTGAGTTAGTTATTCTGACAAAATAGAAATATCAGAAACCTGATATTTTTAATTGTTTAATTAGTTGAATACATACAGTACATTTTATTTCCAAAATTGTAACATCTAATGTTGAGATGGCATTATAGGCACAATTATGAACAATGTTGCTAGTTATAAAATAGTTAATATATAACATTATATTAAATATTTAAAACAAATGCTGCATTAATTATAAATCTTACATTGTGAGATTATATATTATTTCATTCAATCAGCTCATGTAAATAATTTGCATAGAAATATATATTCTTCATGTTTCTAAGTCTCTGTACCTAGATAGAAGAAGAAAATAATAATATTTCACTAATAAAGCCCATCATAGGCATTTAAAGTTTTCTTGGGTCAGTCTTTCTTAACGAAGTTAAATTAACAGTCAGATGCTACTTATTGGTAGTTGATCATATAATGGAGTGACTAATTCCATAAAGCTTTTTTCTATTTTCTTAAAATAGCTGTTTATTCTTTTAGAGCCGGGGTGTCAAACGTCTGGCCAACAGGCTGATTGCATCATGCAGATGCTGTGCCCATCCAATGCGAAAAAAAGTCGGATACATCGCGACACGTCACATGACATGGCAAGTTTGACACCCCTGCTTTAGAGAAATAATATTACATGCAGTTTGGGCCATGAGCTGAATTTATTTGAGACTCTGTTATCTTTTTTTCTATTTCTGAGAGAAAAGGATAATGTTGTATCAATGAAAAATTCTCACTAGAAAAAATCCATCTTCATCTTTGTGTTTTATAAAAATGGCAAAAAAATGTTTTGTTCACTGGAACTGTTATGTCCTGCTTGTAGGTCTTTGGTCTTTTGTGTGTTTTACATGACTTTTCCCAAGTTCCTCAGGTTTCAAAATCAAGTACTCATACTCCCAATTAGTTGGATTAGTTGGATTGAATTATTAGCTTGGTTGTTTGCTTGTACACATTCCTTTAGCCAATTAGGTAATATCATTAGGGCCAAGTAACATTATCAAAGTCCATCAAGTTAAGTTAATTGACAGATCTCTGGTGGAGAGCCTATTGATGATTATATCAGCACCCAAGATTTGAATGGTAATGGAATTTTTAACCCATAATAACAGTACTTATGAGAAGAAATGGGATAGTTTAAATCCTTCTTGAAAAGAGATGACATCCAATCCATCCATTCCATCTAACAATTGGATCAGCAAATATTTGACCAGATGGACAAACAGTCTGAACTTCTTGTTGTCAATTTGCTTTGTTCCTAAAAGATTTAAGTTTTGCAATAGAAACTCTAAAAAAACTGAAGTCATAAAGACACTTATATAACAAACATATGAAAAATCTGACCAAATCTTGAGCTATGTTTTGTACTGGAACAAATTAACGGCTACCATTCTGAAAGAATGACACAATAATCTAATACTATTTCTAATTATTGGGTCCCAGCTGATCCCAAAAATAATAGTACGATCACCTAATAAAAGAATAATTTTAATTTAATTTTTTATTATATATTTTACAATTATGTACTGAAAAGCCTTTTCATAAAATTGTTCCAGAAGATAACTCAGTATTTTAAAACCATTCTTAAATTACCTCAATGTAAAATTTTAAGCAATTGTTAAAGAAATTGCTTATAAAATTTTCATGATTATAATGCAAGGTTTGAGCCTACCTAACTTGGGTTATGAAGTGACCAAGAGCAGGATGTCTTCTCTCTTTTATATGCAATTAACCTTCCAGCAGTATACCTTCTTAGGTTCCCATGCTTCATTAAATTCCAAAGAGACATCAAGGCCTTCATTAGATATAATTGTTTTGGTAGCCAGAAAGACTGTAAAATAATAGAAAAATCTATATGCAATCTGCATAGAAGGTTCTTCTATCTAACCTGTATAGATGTTGTCCCTACTAGAATGACAACTGATCAATATCACAAATTTCCATATGAAGATCAAATATATATTTGCTCAAACATAGAATGCATGAACCTTTATTATCAAAGTACAATGAGATTGGCTGAGCCTCCCTCCGTGCCTCCCCCCACAACTCACAGTGACTACAAACCCACCAACTTATTACACCATGTGAGCTAATTGCACAGCGCGCCGACCTCACAAGTCTATTATGCATAAAGTTATGTCCCATTCAAGAGCCTGACAGCCCATGGATAGAAGCTGTTCTTCAGCCTGTTGGTATGGCTGGCTATATTTCTATATCTCCTACCGGATGGTAGGAGAATAAAGAGGTACCAACCAGGCTGTGAGTCATCCCTGAGAATTTTCCTCATTCTTCCAAGGCAATGGGACCTGGTGATGTCATCCAATGGTGTCAGGGAACAGCCCACGATGTTTTGTGCTGTGCTCACCATCTTCTGTAAGACCTTCTTATCCGTGGCTGTCAAACCAGCATACCAAACCATGATACAGTGTGTGAGGACGCTTTCAATAGTAGACTGGTAGAAGAAGGTCATGAGTCGTTGTTTTATCCTGTTCTTCCACAAGACCCTGAGGGAAAAAAGTCTCTGTTGGGCCTTTATGGCCACTTAGGCTGTATTAATTTTCCAGGTAAGATCTTCACAGAGGTAGACTCCCAGAAATTTAAAGGAGGAAATGTTCTCCACACAGTCTCCTTCGATGTAAAGTGGGGCAAGTTCCTCACTTTTCCTCCGGAAGGTTGAATAGAGGTTGAATCTATTCCACACATCCTTCTCTATTTCATGATCAGAATTCTCTCTTTCATGATAGACTCCACTAATGAAGAGGTGATTGAGTTATGTATTAGGGTATTTTGAAGGCAGAAACATAATTTTTATTTATAAACTTAGCTTACCGAAACTGTTTGATGTCTCTGATGAATTGCTAAATTTGTAGGATTTCTTCCTGTTATATAAAGTATGTATGTATTATCACATATATAAGTGTTAATGGTGTGCTATATTTAAATTTTTGTGTTTTGGTCTTGAAATGTAAATAAAATGTAAAAATATGTGACTGAAAACAATAAAATAGCATCTTCCATCATCTCAAATTAGAAACAGTATGACATTGCCTCCTTCCTAGTCAGAGAGTAAATGACCCTAGATCATCCAGCTATCTTTATCACAAGGAAGAACTATAACTCACAATCTGTCCGTTTCTTAGCTAATACATCACTCCGGTTCCTAAACCCTATAATTACTTTGATGATTTTGGTGGGTTTTTTGGGATTGAATTCAAGATTGTTCGTGTCCATGGAGTCCTAATAAACCCAGGTACCAGAAGACATCACAATCATACATAGCATGTGGCTGAAACTTTTATTAAAAGTTTATTAAATTACAGAAATGTAAAATATGTGTTATGTGAGGCTTTTGCTTTTTTTCTTCACTTTCCAAGACTGAAGTGAAAGTAGAAGAAAAAGCAAGAACTTCTTATAGATCATCTTCAGTTCTAATAATATCCATATATACCAAATGCAGTTTTGTTCTGGTGAAAAACTTTAGCCGAGGCAGATGGGATGCCATGTTTTATGACAGAGGAATGTATGGACATCTGTTTTCACTTGTAATTAAAAAATGTTACCCAGGAAATAAAGTTCAGCAAAATTTCCTCAAAGTAAGTATGAATCACTTAAATTCAAGCCAGCTAAAAACTACTTAATAAATCATGCAATCACTTCCAAAGGTAGTGAAGCAAAAATTCCGTATGTATTTTTCTGTTAGCTGAAGGTTTTCACTTACATAAACATCCATTGTCTTCATTGAAACAGACTGTGGCCCTTTTGAGCCAAAGATTGCATTCAATCCCTTACCATGGGCCACACTCCAAAAAAGTATGTGGTGTGTGAAAGGTTAGGGTTAATCCTGACCCTAACTCCAACCTCCCCTCTCTAGAACAGCATTTCTGAAACTTTTGGGGTCACTATATCCTTAATTGTGCCATTTTTGTAACACTCCTAGTACTGTGTGAATTATAAAAAATGTGCAGCTAATGTTTTTGTGAGTCATACATTTGTGCTAATTAAGGTGACCAACTGTCCTCCTTTAGGGAGGACAGTCCTCCTTTTGTGAGTTCTGTCCTCCCTTGAAAAGTGTCCTCCTATATGTCCTCCTTTTCGATATTTGAAGACTAATCTGCAGGGCTTTTTTTTCTTCTCATAGAACGCTCAGAACAGCATTCTGGCATCTTTTTTGATGTTTTTTTTTCAACTTTTGCATGAGCTGTGCTACTCCCCCTATTGGCTTTTGAAAACCAATAGGAATTGCTGCGCCAAAACACCTGGCCGGCAAACTTTGCACATGCAAGTTGTCTGCAGCGAAGGCGAATTGGCAGGAACTTTGCACCCCTACATGCTAACCAACTACACCATCTCCTAATTAGTTCTGAAGATATCTGGAGGAGACTGGAGCAGTGCGTTTCTCTTGATCTTCGGCTCTGCTAGGGCAATAATGGCTGTGGGCACAAGAGGCAGGAATGGTGGGGGTGCTGTGGGTGGGGGTGTGAGGGGCGGCAGCGGCCAGCTGGTCCCCGATGCTGTGGGAGCCGCGAGACCCTCTCTACACGGGGCTGTGCAGGGGGAGGGGGCGGTGATGCTGGTGGGACGCCTGTAGGCGGGGTGTGTCGATGGCGGGCTGCCCCCCGGGGCCGGAGCTAGCGCGGCTAGTGCTTTGAGAGCCGTGGGGCCGGCTCTACACAGGGCTGCACAAGGTGGGTGGTGGTGCTGGCAGGGCAGCTGCAGGCGGGGTGTGTTGATGGCTGGCTGCCCCACAGAGCTGGAGCCGGGACAGCTGGTGCTTTGGGAGCCACGGGGTTGGCTCTACATGGGACTGTGCAGGGTGGGCGGTGGTGCTGGCGGGGCAGCTGCAGGCAGGGTGTGTCGACGGCAGGCTGCTCCCTGGGGCCGGAGCCAGCATGGCTGGTGCTTTGGGAGCCACAGGGCCCGCTCTACACAGCAGGACAGCGGTGCTGGTGGGGTGGCTGCAGGCAGGGGCAAGGCGGGCGGTTGACCTTCCATGGGCCGGGCCAGCTTTTACGATATTTTTTTCTTCAATTTATTTGATTGGGGAAATGCAGTGACCATGATTGGGGAAAACACAAAGATAATAAAAGACAGTGCATTGCAACGGGGCAATCAGAATGGAGTGAAAAAAGGGGGGATGGAGGTGTGCAACTAAACAAAGTGGGTGTGGCAATAAAGCAAAAAAAGAGGGGGGACATTCCATCAAACCCTGAATTTGGCAAAGAGAAAACACCCGATGACAGTTACACAAGCAAGAAATGCAAGAAAGCAATTACTGCTAATAAGAAACCGGCAACCGGGAAACAGCCTATTCCATCAGGCCCAATGACAAGATCTAGGAGCCGGGTGCAGACTCTGGCCAATCTATAAAGAGGACTCTCCTACTGACTGGCATTTTGAGCCCTGATGATGTCAGCAGTTGCTGACGAAAGCTAGGCGTTTTATTGGTTTTATTGTAATTTTATTGACATTTTACTAAATTTTATTAAATTTTTTTAGCACTCCCTGGTGCTCACATTTATTTGTTTGGTTTTAAATATATATATGTATATATATATGAGTGGAGTTGATAGATATGGAAAAGGGCAGGCAGGAATAATAGGTAGGAAAGTAGTTTTTTGGGGGGGAAAGTTTGGGAAGGAGAGTCCTATAGGAATGCAGGTCAGTAGATGGGAACAGTACGTAGGACAGCAGGCAAGGGAAGGAAGAATGCTGGAAGAAACAGCAAATAGAGCAGTGGATTGGAGAGGGGGGGAGGAAACAGGAGAGGGGGGGACTGATAGGAAAGGAGAAGGGCAGATAAGAATAGAAGGCAGGACGGCAGATTGGGGGGGAGGAAAACTTAAGAAGGAGGGTTTAACAGGAATGGATGTTGGCATGTGGGAACAGCATGTAGGATGGCAGGTCAGAGGAGGAGGAATGCTAGAAAAGAGAGAATGTACAGAAATGGATGAACAACAGGCAAGTCAGCAGATGATGGAGAGGACATTGGAGAGGGGAAGATGGACAGTGGGGGAGGAGGGTAAACAGGAACAGCAGGTAGAGAAGCAGGTCAGGAAGGAAAAGATATTGAGGAAGAGAACATCAATAAGAACAGTTGGGGAAAGGCAGGAGCAACAGGTTAATCAACAGGTGGGAGGGTTGAAGGGAGGAGGGGGAAGGATGACAGGAATGGACAACAAAGGGTGTATGAATCGGCAGACTGGGAGAGGAGGGAGGTTGGAGGAGGGAGTTGGAATAAGAACTGGCAATGGTATGCAAAAACGGCAGGCAGATCAGCAGCCCAGGAACGTGCTACTGATAACAGCACAGGGAGGGGGAGACAGCACAAGGATGACAAAGCAGGAAAATACAATGTTAGAGTGTAAAAAAGAGAGGGCGGAACAGGCAAGGTTATCACAGGCAATCAGAAAGAGTGGCCCTGTCATGAGGGCAATGAGTAGGCAATTGGATCAGCAAGGGGATAAAAAGAACTTCCCACCCCCTAAGCCCCACTCTGAGGATGCTGGCAGAGGACCAGCGAAAGCTAAGTTGTTTTAATTTTTGTATATAACTGTTTTTATTGTTTTAAATGTGGTTTTAACAATAAATAACTGGAGTATACTCTTCCCGGAGATCGAAGATTGCATCATTGAATAAAGCGCGTTCACCAGGAAAGTTTAAAGTTAAAATACTTTAATTCAAGTATTTTACTATATTAAAAGGTTGCCAAGCTTTCGTTGGGAAAACTCCCCAACATCTTCAGGGCTGAGAGACCATTTCTAACAAGGTGGTTTAAACGGGTTCCATAGATGTCTGCGCTTGGTTCCTAGACCGTGCCAGCATTCCCCGCTGAACAGCTGATAGGTGGGAGGGGGAATCGGAGTAAAGATTTCTTCCGTCGTTCTCTCGAGGACTTGTGTTCACATCTCCGTTTGAATCATCCTCCTCCATCATGGTGTCCTCCATGCTCATCTTCCCTCGTAGGTCAATATTCAAGTTAAATCCCCCCCATTTCTGTGAGCAAAAGTCTGTTGGTATTTGGGCAGATTCCCCGCTCATGTTACTTTCCCTTTTATCAAGTGAACGGGTCATCATCACATGTTTTTTCTCCCCTCTCTGTATGGGATATTCACTTTTATTATTATTATGGATAGTGCTAAATTTAGTGGTTCTATCCTCAAATTTCTTAAGTGCTCCAATGTCATTATTGTTGTTTTCTCCAATTAAAGGGGGTGTGGTTTCCCCTTGATGTTGTTGGGAGGTTTCTGGGTAGTCTATATCAGATTGTTTCTGGTAGGGAGGAGGTGTAGCTCCTGGTTTAGAACGTTGTGGATGTTGATTGTAAGGTTTGTGATATAAAGGATGATGGTTTGAGTTCCGTTTTCGTAGCGCTTGTTGTGCTGGGTGCAAGTCAATGTGATGATTGATTGAGTTGTTATTCGAGAACCAGGCTTCTTTTAGCAGCCAACCTCCCTTCGTGGCATCACTGGCTATGATAAGGGTGTTATTGAAGTCGAACTGATGGCCTTGTTGTGCCATGTGCATCCAAAGTTGTAAGTGTGGTTCGCCTCGTTTTATAGCCAGTTTGTGTTCGTGGAGGCGAGTTTTCAAGCGTTTGGCTGTTTCTCCCACATAGTTGCCTTCGCAGTTTTTGCAGCTGATCTTATAAACAATAGCAGATTTCTCCATGGTAGGTAGGGGGTCCTTTGGACGCATAATTTTTGATCGTAGGGTTTGGTTAGGTTTGTGAGCTACTTCTATACCATGGGGTGCTAGTAGTCTGGCTGTGGCCTCTGAGATGTTACTTATGTATGGGAGGGAGATGCGTGTTTTTTGTAGGGGGGAATCCCTTCTTCATTGAGTGGTCCGGTGCTGGAAAGTTGTACAATGTCGTTTGATAAATTTTAATGGATAATCGTTATATATGCACGTACGGAAGAGGTGTCTCCTCTCTTCTTTCTTATATTCATCCGTGCTGCAGTGGGAGTCAATGCGTTTAAATAATGTTTTAATGCAGCTGATTTTATGGGATGATTACTCTGGTAATGGAGGATTCTATCCGTGTGGGTTGGTTTACGGAATACCTTCGTATGTAGGTATCCATCTGGTTGACGGTGGATGGAAACATCTAAGAAGGCAAGAGAATTGTGTCTTTCTTCCTCTACAGTAAACCTTATGTCAGAGTAGATGGAATTTAATATTCCCATAAATGTAGTTACATGTTGTCTTTTGACAATAACAAATGTATTGTCCACGTATCGAACCCAAAATTTGGGTTGGTATAAAGTCATAGCCTTATGTTCAAGCTGTTGAAGGACTACCTCAGCTATAATACTGGAGATGGGGGAGCCCATCGGGGTTCCTTTTATCTGTTCATAGATGGTACCTTGGAATGTGAAATAAGTCTGGAGACATATTTCTATCAATTTCACGAGGTCTTCCGTCTGAAGGGAATCTTGGTGATGACCTTCTCTCATAGATGTCAAACGTTCTTTCAGGACAGAGATGGCTAAGTCCTGGGGAATGGAGGTGAAGAGAGAGGTGACGTCGAACGACACCATCATCTCATCATCCTCCACCCTAAGGGTCTTAATTCTAGTTAAAAATTCTTCTGCAGATCTGACCATGGTGTTACTGCCATCTACGAGGTGGTTGATGCGGGTACTAAGCCATTTAGCTAGTCCTGAGATGGGGGTGCCCCTGAATGATACAATGGGGCAAAGGGGGGTACCTTCCTTGTGGATCTTTGGTAGACCGTAAAAACGGGCAAGGACCGTGTCACAGGGACGTATCCTTTTTAGGGTGTCATCTCCGATCTTCTTACAACGCTTAAAGTTGTCTAGCAGTTTGTTGATTTTATTTTTGAGCGTTATTGAGGGGTCTTTTTTAATTACTCTATAGGCCAACTTATCATTCAAGAGTTCAAGTGCTTTAGCTGTATACAGTGTTCTATCCATAATAACAGTCACCCTACCTTTGTCTGCAGGAAGTATGACAATAGTATCATCTCTTTTAAGTTGTGTAAGAGCTCCAGTTTCTTCTCTAGATAGGGTTGGAAGGAACCCCACTCTAGATAGGGTTGGAAGGAACCCCACTCAGACCTATAGTCAGCTCCATAGGCTCAACTCTACAAAACCTAGCCAAATTTCTCGCCAAACAACTACAGCCCTATGCAGAATCCATCACCTCACACATAAAAAACTCATTACAGTTTATAGAGATCATAAAGAAACAAAACTTACAGCCCAGCGACCTACTCGTGAGCTTCAATGTCATATCCCTCTTCACCCAAGTGCCTATCAAAGAAGCCTTGACAGCTATCCAAAACAAATATAACCCCCCCCAAACACATCTTAGATCTGACCAACCACTGCCTATCCAACACATACTTCATCTATAATGGACAAAAATACAAACAAACAGAAGGAGCACCCATGGGATCACCCCTCTCACCTGTCATTGCAAACCTCTACATGGAACACTTTGAAACCCAAGCTCTAGAAAAATCGGATCACAAACCCAAACTCTGGCTCAGATACGTAGACGACACCTTCATAATCTGGCCACATGGGAAAGAAAAACTGGACAACTTCCTCACACACCTCAACAGCCTACACCCCAAAATACAGTTCACCATGGAAACAGAAGCTAACAACCAACTTCCCTTCCTGGATGTCTTAGTCTACAAGAAATCCAATGGCTCCCTAGGACACACCATCTACCAGAAGAAAACACACACAAACCGCTATCTGCACGCTCTCTCACACCACCACCCAGCACAGATCAACTCTGTAGCCAAGACACTCATCTCCAGAACAAAATGCTTAGCTGACGAACAACACCTAAAAACCGAACTACACACTCTCACCAATGTACTAACATCCAATGGATTCCAAAGAAATAAGATTACAAACCTAATCCAAAAAGAAACCCCCACTAAAATCCAAGACAAAGAACAAGAAAACGGCAAAGCCTCCTCCCATACATAAAAGGCACCACAGACAGAATCAGTAAGATCCTCCATAAACACAACATCAAAACAGCATTCTGCACAAACAGAAAAATATCCACCATCCTTAGAAACCCCAAAGATAAAATTGAATTAGAAAATCAAGGAGTATACGAAATCCCATGCACCACTTGTCCCACCACATACATCGGACAAACCAACAGAAGAATAAGTGCACGCATTGAAGAACATAAGAACTCAGTCAAAAAAGAGGAACCAACATCTTCCCTGGTCCAACACCTTAAAGCCACAGGACATGAAATTGACTTTAAAAATACCAGAACCATTGCCAAAAGTGAACATTTTAATAACAGAATAATCAGAGAAGCCATCGAGATAGAAAAACGCCCACACAGCATGAACCAGCCATTTGGAAACCCGCCCTTATTGACAAACGACTCCCTAACACAAAAAATGATACCAGACCCACACTCACAAAAACCACACAGGATGTCACCATCACACATCCACGCAAAAAGCAAACCCAAAGCTACACCGATGATGAGGCATGACCACAAACCAGAAGCCATACCACAGCTGCATCATTAGCCACTTTAAACCCCTCCAATCCATACATGAAGCAAACTGACACCCTCCATGAAGATGAGGCACGACCACGAATGCGAAGCCAAAAAATAGCAAGGCAGCCCAAAATCTTACCCCCCCCTGCAACTCAGACTAACCTGAGCACAACCAAACAGAACACTCCCCCAGCCAATCAGAGCACAGCCAAGCCCCCAGCCAATCAGAGCACAGCCAACCCCCCAGCCAATCAGAGCACAGCCAAGCCCCTAACCAATCAGAACACACCTCCACCCAATCAGAACACAGCCAAGCTCCCACCCAATCAGTTCATACCCCCACTGGCAGTTAAAAGGAAGAAACAGCTAAGACCACACATTGCTGCTTGAAGCACGAAGCTGAAAACACCAGCCTGAAGATGACGAATGGGACTTCGTCGAAACGTCGCCAAGACACTTCCAATTTTACGCGGGAGAAAACCCGAACAACCAAAGACCTACCATAAATGCCGGCGTATAAGACGACTTCCGCGAGCGCTGAAATCGGCGCCAAAGACGGGGGTCGTCTTATACGCCGAGTCATCTTATACGCCGGAAATACTGGTAGTTTCCGGCGTATAAGACAATGTTCTAGGAATGCGGCCCGGCTATAAAGACAGGGGTCGTCTTATACGCCGGGTCGCCTAATACGTCGGCATATACGGTACATACAAACACTCGTGAAAACCTCAGAAAACATATATATATATATATATATATAAATATATATATACTATATATATATATATATATATATATGACTTGGAAATTTGAAAACTAAAAGTGCTTTTAAGACCTTTTGTTAAAAAAAAAAGACTTGAAAAGTTTACAATATAAGTTTTTGATTTAAAAACATCCTCACTTTCTCATTTTAAATAATAATAAAGCTTTGGTTGAACTGTGCATTACAGCCCCAGGAACAGCTCCAAGGTTCCTTTGAAACACTACAAGGTTTATACTAAAAGCCCGCAGTCAGCTCCATTCATTTACAATTAATAATTAATAATTATTCCTTTTCTCCACTCTTTCCTTTTTTTCAACCTTTCAACTTATCTGGCTATAATTTACCATTAATATTCTTTATTTTACAACCCATTTTCATTGCAAATTTTACTGCATTCTACATTCTAAGCACTTAATTACAGAATTAGGATTTAAAGGAGTACAGTATGTAAAGCTCTGTACTGATTTTTATTCATTTAGAATGTTTCATCCTTCATTCATCAGTAGTTATTTGGTTTTCTTGTAAATTCCATTGCATTTTGGGAATAGCAAAAAGGTGTAAAACATTTTTTTAAAGAAATCAGCCTAAGAAAAAGCTAGAACAAGACATGCATGTCTACCTTTCCCACCTCAGTTTTCATCATTGCAAAGACAATTTATTACCTATTTCCTTTTGCTAAGTTATAGAGGAAAGAGAACTATTTTTCCGCCAAATTATACTTACAACTAGAAATGAGTCAGTATTAGCATTCCTGAGACCACTAGACCAAATTGGATTAGACTAATTGCTAAGCTGAATTCATTAACAAGTGAACATGTCTTGCTCAGAAGATTGGATATTTTCCAGCAATTTTTTAAACTATTCTATACAGTCTTGAGTGACCTCTCCTGCCCCTACAAAAGTGAATGACTGCCAGTAAATACAATTCCAGAGATATATAAGTAATTAGATCTTTCTAACTTCTCAAATTACAATTGTTGCTTTGTCTATTTTTAACAAACAATGGACTACTTTAAGCATTTGGCTGAGCATTTTGAAATGAAGCAAATTCACTTTTGTGAAACAGAGAAAGCTATAAAACACTTCAAAGTGCTCCTAGCTGGCAACTTCAACTACTGAACTGAAGCTACTTCAACTGAAGTAAATGCAAGATTGTTGTGCTACAGCACCAGCATTATGAAGTAGATGTCACACACATACACCCCATTGAAATTGGGGCATCTCCTGTTCTATTGGCTTTTCAGAAGGCTGTGAGTCAAGCTTTTCTCTCAGGCATTGGAGTCAGGATGTTAGCATGGAAGCTCTTGTATGGATGCATGTTTCTACTGGTTTCATATTTTTATTGAACCCCAATATACTTAATAAAAGATTATCTCACTTCATTTTGTTCACTGTCCAGAGATTCTATGATAGATGATTGGCCATATAAATTTGATTAATACATAATAAATATTTTAAAATTTGCATGATGAAATATAGATCTGGTGCTGAAAATGGACAGTAAATAAAACATAAAGGGGAAGTTAAGAAAAGATCATTCATATCAGAAAAGTATAGTAATGAAAATTATGTCAAATTTGAAATATTTTGAAGTGAAGTGCTTTGGACCGATAAAACAAAAGCTGAATTGTTTGACTACAACTGTATATGATACATTTGGAGACAAAATAATGAAGCATTTCAAGAAATGAACCATGTTGTCATTCATTCAATCTGAAGTGAGACTTTACTATGCACTGCAATTGTATGGCAGCAACTTGTGAGGAAAGAAAAATTGATTCAGCTAATATCAACATATACTAGCAGCTAATACACGACAGTCAGTAGAGAAGCTGAAGCTAAAAAGAGATTGCATATTTCCGCAAAACATAGCTCAAAGTCAACTGTGAAATACCTACAGGAAAGAAATATAGAGGTTTTGAAATGGCCTTAGAGTGAGCATTATTGAAAATCTGAAGGAATATTTCAAGATTTCTAATATTAAAAATATTATTAGAATTCTATCTGACTGCTGTAATATGTTTGTGGCTTTTGTTCCTAAAAAATAAAATTTCACAGGAAATTTTTTAACATTTTTAATACATTAATACTTTTTTTTAGAAATAAATGGCTAAATATATTTTATTTTTTCAATACTAAATTTCAGCAGTGGCAGGAAATATTGAATTACGGACATCTTAGTTCTGTGTCCATCCAGCCTATTTTGAGAAAAGGAGAAAATAGATGCTATATGATAAGCAAAATTATTCATGCAAGACTTTGGTGCTTCTATCTGAATAATTCATATCATTCATTATAACACATTTGATGTTTTTGTTTAGTTATGAGAATGTTTCAAAGGTATAGACTCTTTCAGTCAACAGCAGCAGCTTTATTAAATACCTTATCCCTTCTGTTGAAAGAATGCATCTTTCCTATAATATCATCCCTGCCCTCTGTTATCTCTTGGATGAACAAATTTACTTTCTCAAATATTATTAGTCTCTTCTATTTTATGACTGTTTTAGAATGAGACCATCTTTTCAGATACAGCAGTTCAAAAATAGTATTCTTCAATAAATAGTTTATGGTCAGCTGGAGATCTGAAGCTTTTTCAGTACGGTCATTCAAAGAGCACAAGCCATATTTTACTTTTTGTGAACTAGTCTCTGAAGTACTTTGTCAGATATTATAAGAGAAAGGAGCGTTGTCTTACCTGAACGCCTTTTCTCAGCATGATGATGGAGAATCCACGGATGGGTTGTCTTAATCTATCTGCTCCAATTAGACTAAGTCTGAAATTGGTAACGCCCCTCTGTGCTAAGTGCACCCCAGTTTTAGACTAAGGCGATACCTAGACTTTAGTCCGACGCGTCTGAACAAATGGGAGCGAGGCCAACTGACCTAATGAGAGGGAGTGGATTCTCCATCATCATGCTGAGAAAAGGCGTTCAGGTAAGACAACGCCCCTTTCTCCAGCATGATTGGATGGAGAACCCACGGATGGGACATACCAAAGCCCTGTGTCCCTAGGGTGGGGAAATAGATTGGGCCTGGGACCCATCCAATGTTAATGCATGTTCTAGGACCTTGCGGCCAAATGAAGCCGTAGAAGATGCATATATATCCATCCTGTAGTGACGGATAAAGGAGGAGACAATGCCCATGTAGCTGCCCTGCAAACCTCCTCTATGGATGCCTGGGTGGACTAGGTTGCTGTAGTGGGCGTGCCCCGGGTGGAATGGGCCGTGATATGCCTGGGAGCTTGTAGTGACGAGTCTGGTATGCCAGAGAATACAAGCTCTAATCCACCTGCCTATAGTGGGTGGTGAAACCTTCTGTCCTAATGACGAAGGGGGAAATGAGACAAGCAGAGCCTCAATCTTGTGGAAGGAAGAGGTTCTCTGTATATAACAAGGCCCTGCGCACATCTAATTTGTTCCCCTGAAGCTCTATGTCATTAGATGGGTTCGGACAGAAGTCCGGCAAAACTATGTCCTGGGATCTATGATAAAAGGAGTTAACCTTGGGCCGAAGGAGGGACTAACCTGAGGGTTACCCTGTCCCTATGGAAAATACACAGGTCCTTCCTCCTGACAGGGCAGTCAGCTCAGAGATCCTTCTGGCTGAAGCTACAGCAATCAGAAATGCCACCTTCATTGATAATTGTTTGAGCAAACAAGTGTCAATGGGCTCAAATGGTGGTGAGACAAGAGCCTGTAGAACCTGATGAAGGTCCCAGGAGAGGTATCTATGTATGGTTGGTGGTCTGCATTGTTAGCTCCTTTTAGGAAGGAGTGTATCATAGAGTGCTGTGTTAAGGATTCATTGCCACAGGAATTAACCGTGGCGAGTGCTGCTACCTGCCTACGGATGGTGCTTGTGGAAAGCCCTTTTGTCCAGACCTTCCATCAGGAACTCCAAGATGACTGGCCCTGAAGCCTGCAAGGGGTCAATCTTGTGAGCTAAACACCAATTACAGAAGCTTTTCCATGTGGCATCGTCTATTCTATTCGTCGAGGGTCGCCTGGATTGCTGGATCATGGCTATGACCCTTGACGAATATGGGTCTAGACCTAAGGCCTGCCTCTCAAGTGCCAGACAGTTAACTGGAGCCATTGAGGGTCCGGATGACGTAGCTTCCCTTGAATGAGGGAGATCCGATTGGCTGGAATCCTCCATGGAGGGGATGCGGAGAGGTTCATCAGGTCGGCGAACCAAGATCGTCTCGGCCAATGCGGGGCAACCAGGAGGACCCCTGCTTGTTCGCGAAGAATCTTCCTGATCATGGCAGGTAGAAGGGGTAGGGGAGGAAAGGCATAGAGAAGTTCCCTGGGCCAGGAAACTGCGGAGTGCATCTGTTCCCTCCGCTGATGGAGACGGGAACCTGGAAAGGAATCTGGGAAGCTGTGAGTTGGCTGGGGAGGCAAAAAGGTCTAAGGTTGGGGAACCAAACCTGTCACGCTCTCTCTGGAGATCTTCGGATCCCGCTGCCATTTGGAATGGTCCACGGTGGCTCTGCTCAGTGAGTCCGCCTGCTGGTTGGCCACTCCGGATATGTGCTCCACCCTGATGGAGGCAAGATTCAGTTCTGCCCAAGACCCCAGCAATCTGGCCTCCTGCTTGGGAGGCCTGGGCCTTGTTCCCCCCTGTGTGGGGAACAAGGGCCTTGGCTGTGATGTTGTCGGTTAAGACCAGGACGTGCTGTCCCTGTACTAAGCTGCTGAATCTCTTTAAGGCCATGTGTATGGCTCTTAGTTTCAGCCAGTTTGTATTGTTCTTTAGGTCCTGCCTGGACCACTGATCTTGGACCCAGAGTGTGTGGAGGTGTGCCCCCCACTCAAATAGACTTGCGTCTGTGGTGATGTTGGTCCTGTCTGGTTGTTTGAATTCTGCTCCCCGTGACAGTGCCGGAGAGTCCCACCAACGAAGGGAGTTCAACACCGACCATGGAACTCGGACCTTCTGGTGAGATGTGCTGGTATGAAGTTTCTGAAATGGAAGGAGAAACCACTGTAATTCTCTGGCATGGAGACGTGCCCATGGCCCAATTTGCACGCAGGACACCATCTTCCCTAGTAGTTGTGAAAGGGAGGCCAATGTGACTACTCTGTCCCTTCGGATCCAATGTACAAGGGTCTGAATAGAGTTCTGTCGGTCCCGAGATAGGTAGACTGTACAGTTGTCTGTGTCTATAACTGCACCCCAATGCAGGAGCCGAGTTGTTGGTATGGTATGACTTTTCTGGAAATTAATCGAAAACCCGTGCTCCTGAAAACCCCTGATGGCTAGGGCGAAGTCTGCCTGAGCGCTTTGTAATGATGATGACTGGATTAGAATGTCATCTAAATAGCATTGGACTCTGATGGGAAATTGTCTAAGGTGGGCTGCGATCACTGCCAGTACCTTTGTAAATACTCTCGGTGCAGAAGAGAGGCCAAATGGAAGGGCTCTGTACTGGCAGTGGCGTCGGGCATAACTGAATCCGAGGAATTTGCAGTGTCCTGGAAAATGGGATGTGCAATATGCCTCAGTCAGTTCTATTGATGTAAGAAGTCACCTTGCCTGACGCTGCCCAGGATTGATTGAAGTGCTTGCACCTGAAATTTCTTACACCTCAAGTAAGGTTTAGATCTTTTAAGACCAAGATCGCCCTCCAACCCCCTGAAGTTTTGGAAATGACGAAAAGGTTTGATTAAAACCTTCGTCCTTCTTAGTCTTGTGGTGCTGGTTCAATTGCTTGTATTTGCAATAAATGAGCTATTGCTTCTGACCTGAGTTCAGCTCTGGTCCTGTTTGTTGAAATAGGACAAAAGCGGAATTGTCAGGTGGATGGGAACAAAATTCCAGTCTTAGACCTTGTGTAATGGTGTGTAACACCCATGCGTCCGCAGTAGTGGCTGCCCAAATGCTGGAATAGAGGGCCAGCCGGCCTCCTATGGGAGGTGAGGCTGCAGGATCACTTGCCTCTCTTAAAGGAACAGCTCCCTGCACCTCAAAAGGACCGCTTGGACTGGAACTGTGATCTGCCTCTGTATGCTGAATGATCTTGCTGTCGTTCCTATCTCTGAAAGGAGGGGCGAGAAGCCTGGGCCCAGTCCCAGGATGGGGCTGGCCGAAGGGCTGTCTTCTGTAGTTACTCTGCGACATGCTGTCTCCCCAGCATCTGTCTCCTTTCTTTGGTGTGTTAACCAAGGTCTTACGTTTGTCCTTACCTTCGGTTAGGTATGGCTCTAATGCCTTACCAAAGAGATGTCCACCTGTGTAAGGTTTAGAGGCCAGACGCCACTTGGCCTTGGTGTCTGCTCGTCAATTTCTGAGCCAAAGCAGCCCTCGTGCTGAGATGTCCGACGTGATGGACCGGGCAGTGTATCTGGCCATGTGCAAGGAGGCATCTGCTAGGTACTGGGACCTGGCCACCAACTTACCCAGATTCTGGTGAGCTCTGAGTTGGTCCGGAGGGATCATGTCCTGGAGCTCCCATAACCACAGGACCGAAGCCCTGGCAAAGAAGACCATGGATGTTGCCGCCCTTGTTGCCCAGGCTGATGCCTGGTGGGACCTGCGTAGGGCGGACTCAATCTTTTTGTCTTCTGCCCTGAATGCCTCATTTATGTCCCCAGGGATGTTAGAATTGGGAAACAATGAGCTCAAAGGCTCATCAATCTCGGGAATCTCCGAAAGGGAGGTCAGAGAAGGGGCCACATTAAACAATGTTCTCTCTGCCTCACCAGGGTTTAAGGGATCCTAGGTTCTCCCATTGTTTTTGAACTATACTTAGAAGGGTGGTAGGAGAGCAGGGAATATGATTCTGTGAGACAGAGGGGTCAGTGTATATGGCATGGGGACCCTGGGATGTTGAGGTGGGGTCTCCTGTCCTTGGGCGAGGTTTGCAGTAGTGCAGGCCTTGAGTAGCAGGGGATTGAAGAAGGAATGGTCAAAGAGACCGACAGGAGGGTGGATCTGGATGGGGCGATGCCCTCGTCCTCAGACAAAATCAGGCCAGATTGTTCAGCTCCTTTAGATTCCAAATCTGATGCGGGATCATCCATCCAATCCAGAGATTGTGAATGTTGTGTGGCCTGGGGGGGGTGGCTGTGGGGTGTTGGAGGCCATAAATTGAGCCACAGCCTGGGCTATCATGGACTGGGGGGGGTTCGGGTTCAGGGCCTGGTTCTCAGGAGGGCGAAGCCCTGCTGCAGTAGGGGTGAATATGGCCTGGGCCCTGAGGTGTCCTGGCCGGTTATACCTCTCCCTCACTGTTAGGTTTGAATCTGACTGGGGAATTCCCCTGGGGGGAGACCAGGCCCCTGGGGCTGAGGCACTATGTGAAGAAAGGGGCTCAAAAATAGACTTTCCCATCATGCCTGTCAGATCTGGGGAGGCCGCCCTCAGTCTTTGGCACTCTTCCTCCCTGTCGGGCCGTAGTAGAGGCCGTTCGGGTTATCTGCATCAGCGAAGCCTCTACTTCCTGGAACGGTGTCCGACCGGCCCGACATCCAGCTGGTTGGTGCGCATGCGCGGAAGCTGCTCAGACCGGCCCGACATCCAGCCGGCTGGCGTGCATGCGCAGAAGCCGCTCCAACGGTCAGATGTTACTGCCGGAGCCGCACATGTGCACAAGACATTCCGAACAGCATAACGCATGCGCAGTTGGTGGAATCAACGGAAGTTGCGTAATCCCTGTGAGAGGACACTAGATGGAAGCTGCTTTCACTAATTAAGACTGTGAGGCTGCAGAAGCATCGGGAAGCGGCCGAAGCGTCGGGAAAGCGGCCGAAGCGTCGGAAGCGTTAGGAGGCAGGAGCCACAGGTCATGTTAATCGGATGCATTACCATATAGGGGTGTTGGGTGGTCCGGAAGAGGGTGGTGGCGCATGGGCGGTAGCATGGGTGTGGGCTAGGCGGGGTCTTTGTAAACTGTATAAAGAAGACATGAGTGCAATGGTTGTCAGTGCTGACTTTAATTCTTTACTTTACTAAATAAAACTGGAAGTTCTTCGTTCCTGACGTGGTGAGTTTGAATCAGTTGATTGTGTGTCAAGACGAGGAAACAGTAAGTCAGCACTCCCTAAGATCATTCTTTAGAGTAACCATGGAGCAGACCAAAGGCAGCATGGCGGAAGGGGTGCAAGATGCTGATTTGGCTGAAGATACTCCTGGGCAGGCTGAGGACCAGGGCTTGTCTGTGGATCCAGGTGCAGTGGTGGAGGGCCCTAGTGCGCCCGAAGGAAAAGAGTATTCCACTAGCTGTGGATGTGGACCCTGGGATTAAGCAGAGGCCGGCAGTCACCGAGGTGGCTGGATGGTGGCTGAGTCCCACATTGCAACGTGTGGACATGGATCGTCGGTCCATGATGGGTGACAGAGACTCTGCTGTGGGTTGGAGGGAAAGGAGAGTGGTCAGCGACGAGGAGGGTGATTGGAGTTACTCCACCGCTCCGGGACAGCACACCCTTGATGTATTAAGGGCTAGGTTTGGGGAAACAGGGTTCCTTCCCAAACAAGGGGTGGCCTCCCAGTGCCCTATTGATTCGTCCGGATTCCGTTTGGCTAGCCCACAGCTGAGGGTGTCCACAGCGCAGTTGGAGCAAGGGGGACATGGAGGTGTGAGTACGGGACCCACACATGCCACCCGTACCACCCCTGTTTCCCTGCCCTTGGGATCTGGGGATCTTGGTCGACAATCTACTATGGCTGGGGGACAACATGGTGGCCAGCCAGCATTGGTGTGGCCTACGGGTATACCATGGACCCCTCCGTCACTTGGAATCACCTTTGACGGTGATCCAGACAAATTGGCCATGTTTTTAGGTCACGTGTTGAACCATTTAGACCGCTTTGCAGCCCATTACACCTCCCAGTGGGCCATAGTAGTAGCAGTGACTGCCAATCTGCAAGGTGAGGCGGCTTCCTGGGCAGCAGACTTATTTGGAGATCACGCCAGTGAGCTGGCCGACATAGGTTCTTTTCTGGAGGCCTTGAGGATTCGGTTCGAGGATCCTACCAGGGCTCAGAGAGCGGAGGCAGAGATAGTGACTTTGAGACAGGGAGGAAGGCCGGTAAGGGAGTTCATTAGGGAATTCCAGCGGGTGGCAGGCCGATTACGATCTTGGCCTGAGAAATTGCTAGTGCATCACTTCCGGCAGGGACTCGATGTGGAGCTCCGTCAGGCTTGTCTGGTGAGGGGGGTGCCGGCTCGTCTACCCGATTGGTATAAGACGGCTACTGAACTCTATGCTGGGTTGCAGGAGATAAGGCCAGCTGCACCCGCTCCCCTTCCGGCAGCCACTCAGCAATCAACCAGTAAGCCAAGGGCTTTGGGAGTTCCAGCACAACCAGTTCCACCGGGGGCGACAAGGGGAATATTCCGCTGTTTCAGATGCAATAAACCGGGTCACAGGGTGGCCCAGTGCCCAATATCACCTGGACGGGGAATGTCTTCGGGACAGTCCAGTCTAGCGACAAGAAGGCAGGAGGCCACGCCGTTTCGGGGAACGGATCAAATGAGAGCTTTGCAGGATGAAAGCAACACACCTTATGGGCCTTCACCAGCAGTGGCGGTTTCAACCTCGCAGGTGGTGCCTGACAAGTACGATCGGAAAGATCCGGAACAGGATCCCATGGTAAGTAGTCCAGTGGTACCATTCACCATACCAATCTTCCTGACCAATTATAAATCTGGCCAACGCATAGCGTGTAGAGCGTTGATAGATTCGGGCTGTACCAGGTGTTTAATCAGTAGGAAAGTGGCAGATGAGTTGGGCCTTCGATTGATCAAGTTGTCTCGACCGATCAATTTTGAACAGGTGGATGGATCCTTGCTAGGCGGGGCGCCAGTTTCTCAAGTAACTGAACTGAGGGATCATTGGGAGTTAGTACGTTTTATTGTAATTCCCTCAATGACCGAAGAAGTGATTTTGGGGTTGGCCTGGCTTGACAAATGGCAACCAGTTATCTGGTGGGCGGGTGGATATCGCCGTATGAGATTAGTTGTAGGTCCCCGGCCTCCAGACAAGGATCAGGAGAAGTCATATATACAATCACCACCAGCCAAACTATTAGGTAAAGAAAGGATCAAAGTGGCGGTGGAAGCTAGTGAAAGTAAACGGTTGTTCCCTGTGGAATATGAAGATTTGAGGGACGTGTTTAGTGAGCAGGAGTGTGATGCGTTGCCGCCACACCGCTCTACCGATTGTGCGATAGATATCATACCGGGGGCAAAATTGCCAAAACCCCAGATGTACCCCATGTCTCCCAAGGAGTTGGAGGAACTAAGAAGGTATATTGATAAAAACTTGGGGCGTGGCTTTATACAGCCAGCCCGGTCTCGGATTGCGGCTCCTGTGATATTTCAGGGAAAGAAAGATGGAGGACTGAGGCTTTGCGTGGATTTTAGGAGGTTGAATGTGGTATGCACTGAAAATATGTATCCATTACCTTTATTGAAAGACATGCTAACTCACTTATCCCAAGACGGATATTTACTAAACTTGATCTTAGGGAAGCATACTATCGCATCCGCATAAAATCAGGAGATGAATGGAAGACCGCGTTTAACTGTCCTTTAGGGAGCTTCCAGTTCACTGTCATGGCGTTTGGATTAAAAGGAGCGCCTGCAGTATTTATGCAAACCATTAATGCGGTATTGCACGAACATTTATATCGCGAGGTGTTGGTGTACCTTGATGATATTTTGATATATTCCAAGACAATGGAAGAGCATATACGGATGGTTAGGGAGGTCTTACACAAACTCCTCCAGGCCCAATTGTTCGTGAAACTCTCAAAATGTGAGTTTCATAAAACCCGTATTGAATATTTAGGGTACAGAATATCAGCCTCAGGGATAGAAATGGATCCGGCAAAGGTGAAAGCAGTACTTGAGTGGCAGGCTCCTAGGATGAGACACCAATTGCAGAGCTTTCTGGGGTTCGCGAATTTTTACAGGCAGTTCGTTCCTGATTTTGCACAAGTGGCCTTGCCACTTACGGAATTGTTGAAAACGCGGAACTCTCCTGTAAAGGTATGGCCTAGCCAGTCATTGGTTTGGTCCAGAGAAAGTCAGGCTGCGTTCGAACATCTAAAGGCTTTGTTTGCCAAGGAGCCCATCCTACTGTATAAAGATCCTGATAAACAGTATATCATCCAGGCAGACGTGAGTGATGTCGCGGTGGGGGCTGTGTTATTACAGTGAAACAACGACGGCCAGTTACAGCCCTGCGCGTGGACCTCACGCAAATTGACAGAGACGGAGAGGAGATGGGCAATATGGGAGAAGGAGGCCTTTGCTATTAAATGGGCCTTGGTAACGTGGCGACATCTTTTGGAAGGGGCTAAACGGGAGATAGAAATATGGACGGACCATAAAAATTTAGCAGTACTGCAATCGCCCCGACGTTTAGCCCCGAAACATGTGAGATGGGCGCAATACTTTAAACGATTCACGTTCCAGCTTAAATACGTCCCTGGGGGTTGTAATTTCTTAGCAGACGCATTATCTAGATTGCCCCAGTACGAGAGCCAAAGGGAGGAGCTGATACAGGCTATATTACCACCATATACACAGGGAGTAGGTAGGGTAAGTACTCGTTCCGATATCGGAAGTATTGAAGTTGAGTTAAGGGCGGCATTACCGCGGGACCCGTGGTACAGGGAACATAGTAATTTGTTTACTCATAGAGACGGGTTGGCGTGGTACGGAGTGAAGTTATATGTACCACTTGTGTTGCGGTCCATGGTCCTTCAGCGATGTCATGATGCCAAACTGGCAGGACATTTCGGATTTGTTAAAACGTTACACTTGGCCAGGCGCCAATTTTGGTGGCCTACGTTACGAAAGGATGTAGAACACCATGTAAAATCATGTTCTGTATGTGCTACATGCAAATCTCAACCAGGAAAGCCAGTGGGGTATCTGCAGTCAGTGGCTGATCCGGAATATCCATGGCAGGATATTGCCGTGGATTTCATTGTGGAACTTCCGAGGAGTAAGGGATATACGGTAATTTGGACGGTAATCGATTTGTTCTCAAAACAAGCACATTTCATTCCGTGTAGGAAGTTGCCAACTGCACAGAAATTGGCCCACATGTTTCTGACACATATATACCGCATTCATGGGGCTCCCCGGCAGATAATATCAGATCGGGGGGTTCAGTTTACCGCACGATTCTGGAAAGGCTTCACTGCCTTGTTAGGGTCGTCGCAGGGGCTTAGCACTGCATACCATCCTGCCACCAATGGAGCCGCGGAACGGGCTAACGCAGCAGTTGAGCGGTATTTGAGAAGCTATGCGTCTTACCAGCAAGCTAATTGGGCAGGCCTGCTGGTGTTCGCCGAAGTTGCGTACAACAACGCAATGCACACTAGTACAGGTTATGCACCATTTAAGATAGTTTCCGGGAAAGATTTTGTTCCCATACCGGAATGTCGGAATCTGGAAACGCGGCAATATATTCCACAAGAATGGGTCCAAAGAGTTTCCGGAGCATGGGCGGCTGTAAAAACAGCGCTGGTACAATATGGGCGAAAAATGAAACAGCAGGCAGACAAAAAACGGCAGCCCTGTAAGCCGTTCGTCGTGGGTCAATTTGTTTATTTGTCCACCAAATATCTGAAGCTGAAAGTTCTGTGCAGAAAATTAGGACCTAAATACATTGGCCCGTTTAAGATTGTTAAGATCATTAATCCGGTCACTGTTCAATTTCAGCTACCCCGGATGTTGGGGAAAGTACATCCGGTGTTTCATTGCAGTTTAGTAAAGCCAGTTTATATGTATCAAAAAGAAGCTGAATCAGGCCCTGTTGGTGATGGTGATTATGA
The DNA here is from genome assembly GCF_016545835.1 of Crotalus tigris. Classification (NCBI taxonomy): domain Eukaryota; kingdom Metazoa; phylum Chordata; class Lepidosauria; order Squamata; family Viperidae; genus Crotalus; species Crotalus tigris. The sequence continues at coordinate 998,169 of NW_024096756.1, read as the reverse complement.
AGTACAGGAAATACTCGACTCCCGTATTAAGAGAGGTAAATTGTATTATTTGATTAGGTGGAAGGGCTACCCTTTATCTGAAGCTACGTGGGTATGGGTAGATGATGTAAGGGCCCCTCGATTAGTTAAACAATTCCATGTTCACAACCCTGGAAAATCGAAATCGAGTAGGGCAGCGGGGGTTGGAAAGGTGGGGGTGAAGGAACCAATATAACATATCTTCTCTTTTTCTCAGGGGGAGCCTTGGTGAAAGGGGGTCAGTATGTCGGGCTGTAGTAGAGGCCGTTTGGGTTACCTGCATCAGCGAAGCCTCTACTTCCTGGAACGGCGTCCGACCGGCCCGACATCCAGCCGGCTGGCGCGCATGCGCAGAAGCCGCTCCGACGCTCAGATGTTACTGCCAGAGCCGCACATGCGGACAAGACATTCCGAACAGCATAACGCATGCGCAGTTGGTGGAATCAACGGAAGTTGCGTAATCCCTGTGAGAGGACACTAGACGGAAGCCGCTTTCACTAATTAAGACTGTGAGGCTGCAGAAGCATCGGGAAGCGGCCGAAGCGTCGGGAAAGTGGCCGAAGCATCGGGAAGCGTTAGGAGGCAGTAGCCACAGGTCATGTTAATCGGATGCATTACCATATAGGGGTGTTGAGTGGTCCGGAAGAGGGTGGTGGCGCATGGGCGGTAGCATGGGTGTGGGCTAGGCGGGGTCTTTGTAAACTGTATAAAGAAGACATGAGTGCAATGGTTGTCAGTGCTGACTTTAATTCTTTACTTTACTAAATAAAACTGGAAGTTCTTCGTTCCTGACGTGGTGAGTTTGACTCAGTTGATTGTGTGTCAAGACGAGGCAACACTCCCTCTGTGGCTCCCTGCTTGGCCGGGCTCACTTGGTGGTGCTCTTTCTACTTGCCTGTGTTTGGTGTCTCCTCTTGGCCGGCTCGCTGCCTTTCTCTGCCATGATGAGTTGCTCTGGTCTCAACCTTGGCAAAACGCCCCCCCTCGGCGCTGTACTTCACCAAGGGAGTCTACAGAGATAATTCAGCCCAAGAGGGGGGAGGGTGGGGAATTAATGGGCACCCCGATCACTCTGGATCGATCAGGCCCTCCCCGGTTGAAACTGCTCTCTCGAAGAGCCTGCCACCAATGATCGAATACTGCCTTCAGGAGAAAGCTCCAGGCAGTCTGGGCCTCAGCCACACACAAAATGGCCGCCGAGGGCTTCAGCCACACACAAAAATGGCCGCCGATGATCTCAGCCACACACAAAATGGCCACCGAGGGCTTCAGCCACATAGAAAATGGCCGCCGAGGGCTTCAGCCACACACAAAATGGCCGCCGATGGCTTCAGCCACATACAAAATGGCCGTCAGGAGGCAATTCAAAATGGCGGCCGCCAAATTCACGCCCTGAAAAAATGGCTGTTGGAAGAAGGCCTTGAGGCCTGGGGCCTAAGCTGCAATGAGCCTTCATTCCAAGGAATCGCCTGGGCTCCTAGTGCAGCGGATGGCAGGTAATTAGGCCAGCTGGGAGACTCTGAGGCAGTCTGAGGCCTGATTGGCCCTGCAGGCTCCGAAAATTGGGCCGGCGCCCAAAACTCCCACCTGCTGCTTGGGGCGGTCTGCTGGCGCCGAGGGACTTAGGAAGGCTCCCTCCAGGACTGACGAGCCTCGTCGTCGCTTGCGGTGCCCCCCAGACAATTGGTAAACTTACCTTTGCTTCTGGGGCCTTCGGCAGTCAGCGTGTGGAATCTGCGGCCTCCGACGATCAGCTGGCAGCAGGGAGTTCGTCAGAGTAGCATTTGGCAAAAAATGGAGCCTCTGAAGCAGAGGAACAGCCCCTGGTAGGAGATCTAAGCTCCCCTGGAAATTTAATTTTGGGCTTGAATTCTTTAAGGCTGAGAGGATGATGGTCCTTAAAATTTTTTCTTTGTATATAATCAATTCTAATAATAAATAAATAGCCTGAGCTAAGGAAATAAATGGAAAAAAACAGTCTTCTGCTCCAGGAGCGAAGAAAAAACGTGTCTTAGAGCAAAGAGACTAAGTCTAAAACTGGGGTGCACTTAGCACAGAGGGGCGTTACCAATTTCAGACTTAGTCTAATTGGAACAGATAGATTAATACAACCCATCCGTGGGTTCTCCATCCAATCATGCTGGAGAATAACTATCCCTGTGCACAGTCTGACTGATAACAAAAAGGAAGGCATTTATTGAAGAAAATTTTTGTTATTCCTGGTTGCAAAGGTATTAGTTTCATTATTTCGTTACTTCTTGGTTTCATAGATTCAAACTAGCAATTTGAATTTTAATTGGGAATACTATGTATGTATGTACTACATACATAAAAAGTGCTCTAACAAAAAAGTGAAAGAAATACAACAAAGAAAAAGTCATATGAATGTCATTATAACAATAGTATAAAAATACACAGTCACAATTCTATATATACTTTAATGCAAATATTATTCAAATAGTTATATATTTCTAATACATTTATAACAGTGGTCCCCAACATTTCTGACTTGGCAGGAGGAAAAAGGGGATGGTTGTGTGTGAGTACCAGATGGGTTTGTGATTATTTTTTTAAAAAAATATCTATATTTAATACTATTTTTTTGTTCTATGTCTTTTCCTTATTTTGTTTTGTATTTCAATATTTTAATAATAAAAATATATTTAAAAAGGAAAAATTCAGCACTTCTGCCTTGCAGAAATTCAACTTCAGTTGGTCTTTGTATCCTGTCCTCTGTAACTTTGACTCAGTTCAGGATGGAGATGTATGCCAGACAGAAGATTTTCATGAATTGAGAGTAAACTAGAATTTGAGACAGTAAATAAAACACTTATTAAAAAGGTGAGCATTGTATAAATATTTCACAGATGTAAGTTGGTTCACATTCCGAGAAGTAGCAGACTGCATCTTTTCCCTAAAGCACACAAAGATTTAGAAGTTAATGGCTGTGTACTGCATGCACTCATACAAATGAACTATATTTTAAAAGCAAAGGCACTGTCTGGAATCCTTTTTTTACATAAATTTAGAACACTTGAGCTTCAGACTTGTGTCCTTGGTTGTTCATTTATAGTTAAGTTTGTTGCTATAGAGTTATGACATTATCTAAATACCATTAGTTTTCTGAAGATACGTCAGCCTAAACTGGCACGTAACATCTTCCAGTACCTTGTTAAATAATAAAAGGCAGGGAAAAGAAAGAAGAAACTCATAAGTCAGTTTCTCTATTTCTATTATCATAGATGGGATAGAGGCCTCTCCAGTCTAAAATATTTACTTTCTCTGTTCTCTGCAACTGTACTTTCACTACTGTACAGTATTTTAGAGCAGGTTGAAGAATGGACAGTAGGTGTCTGAAACAATTAGGAATTGGCTCTAGGAAAGGCCTCTCTACAATAGGATCAAACATCCTCTCTTTCAATATATCCTGTTCCAAAAAGTTGTTAAAACTTCCCACATCTACTTATTCAAACCCTGCCTAATTGCACAAAGAAACTTGTTGGGACCTTTACACATATCTCATACTGCATAGCATTCTGCCCTCTTCCCTGAAACGAATCTGGAGTAACATCTTACTGATCAGAATGGAACAGCTTGCCATGCCAACTCACCATAACCAATTCACTGCAGCCACCTCCTTGTGGGGCAACTCCCTGTGGGATAATTCAACAAATATAAAAATTAAATTAATTTAACAGAATCCTGGCCAATGTAACAAAATAGAATGTCAATCCAGAAATACAAGAGTTTAAATAATTTCCATGAAAATATGGTCACCAATGATAAAAGTAACTGAATGAAATGATTAATATAATGTTGAATTGTCCTGCAGCATGGTGTCCCGTGGCAAGTTGTCCTAGACCCCACAATGAAATCCTCTTAGATTCCACCTACACAAAGTCCAGAAATGAGAAATACTGGCAATATGTCATAAAATCTCTCACTGGTCCAAGAATAGATCTTCCTACACTCTTGTCCAAAAAGGAGCAGATCATCTTTAAAGTCCATAGGGCATTCTTTTTTATAGTGATATTTTTAAAGGTTATAGTTACCACATTCAATTACAACAATACATTCTATGTATCAACTCTAAATCTGTTTCAGCAATACTATTCTTCCCAGACTTTAAGAAAATAAATCTATTATTGATATTTAAAATTCACCTTAGAACAGAGTTTTGCCTTCAGATCTCCATTTAGTTTGATCCTAGTGCATACAACTCCATAAATATCCAAACACTAAAATGAATACAAATCAATGCAAACAATACAATGAAACTTTGAGAAAAACACAGTGCAATAAATTTTGCATCTAAAAGGTTCTTCATATCTTCCTGGACTCTTCATCTCTCCACGCTATTTGAGGAAGCTTAGACTTAGAGGATTGAAAAGATAATGGTAATTCATGCTACACATAGGACTGGAAATTATAGGATGATAAGAATTCATGGTTTAAATATATTGCAGGAGGCGATGGTGGTGATGGAAACCAATCTTTGCTAAATATATAATGTAAAATAATTTTGTTTCAACCTGATTTGAAATGAGACAATTATAATAATTTCTTCTCAAGCACATAGGATTTTAGCAATCAAAAATATTGATAATATCAGAAGAATTTATACCCACACTAGAAAACATTTTTGAAACATGTCAAGTTTTGTAAGAGTTTTATGCCAAATGTAACCAGTTCTATAAAAGCCTGAAAAAAAAGCTAAACATGATATTTTTCCATGTTATTTGGGAGATACTGTAACCAAATTGGTATATTTCTTAACCCTTTGGGACTGAAAGTACATTTGGAAAAATCACACAGCAACTTGGAGTAATTACTGTTTTAAAATGGATCTATTGTTCATTTCCACATTTATAAAATGATGCATTATAATAATTTAATTATTTGTGTTCTTCAGTGCTAAACATATTCTAGAGAAATACTGGAAAAATAAGCTTGCCTTTTTATAGATCAATTGCATTCAAAACTAGTTTGAAGTGCTTAGCTGTTTGAGATAAGGAGGATAAGAGAACAAATCCGTTATCATTGTCAGAGAAAATATGACAATTTAAACCATTTTGTAAAAGATATTAAAATGATTCAAAGTTTAGAGATGACCTGGTATAGTGGGAAGATAAAACAGTGAGAATCAAAGACAAACTGAGGTTAAATCAGTGGAATAACTGCTAGCACTGCAAAGATTAAGGTTAAGGTGTCTAGACTGGAGATCATAAATAAAGTCATGCTGTCTTCAATCAGGCACAGGAAGTGCAATGAAGAAAAAGCTAAGGAACACCTAAAGGCAGCCACATGGAGAAAAATGGAGGAAAATTTCCCTTTCTAAGTAATTTCAAGATAATTTATTCCACTTAATAGAATGAAGGATACATTGAAATGACAGCTTAATTGTTTTTTCCCTGATTATACCAAGAGTTATGCTACTAGACCAATTCAATAGAATTCTATGAACCATTGCATGGGTATATGTGCATTGTGTAAAATGGAAAGCAAAATAACAGAGACATCTCTTTCTGAGATATATCTACTATGCATCAGAGAATGCTTGAACTATAATAAGAGAAAACTGTAATTTAAAACAAGCATAGGGTTTGTTTTTATTTAGTGAAAGCTGCTTAGTAGAAGAATTTGAAATGTCAATATAAACTTCTTTGTGCAAATGATTTGTCCTACACATCATCTTTAATAAATATAACTTTTTTATGTTGAAGCCAGGGGCATAAGCAGCAATGCTCCCTGGCTTCAAAATAATGGTCATGACTAAGCAATCAAAGCTTGACCCACCTTTTTAATTTGCATTAAACATTTTGCATACACATAAAAATGTGGGGGGCTTTGCTTGATCTAATAAAACTACAATTTTGTAGCCTATAACCTTAGCGGTAGACATCCTGGATTGAATCAATGATATTCTGTACCCAGATTCCACACTACTCTGCACCTCTACCCACGTTGATTTGAGGAGTCTCCTAAGATAACTTCAAATCAGTTTTGTAGAAAACATTGTGGTACAGAAGAGATAGTGATGTGGTCTCTTGACTAGGTTACCACAGTATATAATAGGTTGCTAAGAAAAGAATAGAACTTGTTACCCACCATCTGCCACTTTTCGAGTCTCTGCCATCCCTCATGGTAACAGAAGGATCCAGATGCTTTAAGTAGCAGAGCAAAAGTAGCTGAATGTTATTCTAGTCTGTGAGATATGTTCTTCTTTTGCAAGTATTAGTTTGTATATGCACAACTGAAAGACAACATATCCTCCGAGAAAGAGTGGAGTGAGAAAAAAATTATTTACAAAGGGCACAGTGAAGCTTAGCATGCTCAAGAGATAGATTTAGACTTAATTTGAAGTTCATAATAACTCTGTTAACATCTGGGAAATCAACCCACTTATTCTAAATTAATTACATCTAAGATTACAGGCAGTTTGCCTATCTCTAATATTATGCTTTTATAATCCAAAGCTGTAAACTATTGGCTACATCTATAAAAAGAAAATAATCAAATGCAGCTTGACAACACATTTTATAGTTGGACTCACCATGCCATGTGAAGTAATTCAAATTAAGTGGTCATAAACATGAAAAAAAAGTAGTGATTTTCAATTGACATTAGACGAGAAAATCATATATTTCAAAATTATAGTAAATAGTCACTTTTATGCCTATTAATTCAGGTTAATTCCACACATGGAAAAGCTTTTTGTTTAAGTGGCATATTTCATTAAGTCAGATGGAATATACATTAAAAATAGAACTTAATAATTTCCTTCTTGATTATACATAAACGATGCTATCATGCCAATTCAGTAGAATTCTATTAAGTATCCATTACAGACCATTGATATTTGTGAATTTTCTAAAATTGGAAACACTGGGGAGAAAAGGAACTTACATAATTACAGTGGTGTTTGATTTATTTCAGACATGTCAAGCTCGCGATGTCATATGATGTCACACAACGTATCGGGACAGTTTTGCCATTTCTGACAATGGGGTGGGCGCAGCTTCCGGATGACATGTCCAGCCCATGGGCCGGCAGTTAACAGCCCTGACTATTTATTTAGATCAGTTTTATGTGTGTGTGTGTGTGTGTGTGTGTGTGTGTGTGTATATATATATTTGTTTTCTGAGGTTTTCGCGGGTGTTTGTATGTAGGTCTTTGGTTGTTCGGGTTTTCTCCCGCGTAAAATTGGAAGTGTCTTGGCGACGTTTCGACGAAGTCCCATTCGTCATCTTCAGCATAGCTTATAAGCAGGTTTCCTCACTAACTGGCTTGTATCCTGACGATGATGGCAGATGTTAGCCATCGAAAGCTTGATTTTATTTATTAAAACCTTGGTGTTTTACTTCCTGGTGATCGCTTTCCTTTTTTACTGAAATGTATGTACCCAGGAATCGCTATTCTTCAATTTTTAATGTAATTTTATATATATATATATATATATATATATATATATATATATATATATATATATATATATATATATATCAATAAATAGTTGAACACCAAGAGAATAAAATTATACAAAAGTTAAAAATGTTAAAACTTTTATTTACTAAACCTAGCTTTCGTCAAGAGCTCTTGACATCATCAGGGTGTAAACGGCAGTTGTTGGGAGGGCTTATATGCAGCCTCCAATCATTTGCGCTCGGCTCTTAGATCGTGTCATAGGTCCCAGCTGTGTGCGTTGTAATCCAAGTGTGTGTCCTGCATTAGGGTGTAGTTGTTTCTCACCCTTTCTACGTGTGCTGTTACGTGTGTCTTTCTCGCTAGTTCTAAAATTGGCTTTTAGAACTAGCGAGAAAGACACACGTAACAGCACACGTAGAAAGGGTGAGAAACAACTACACCCTAATGCATATATGGGACCTATGACACGATCTAAGAGCCGAGCGCAAATGATTGGAGGCTGCATATAAGCCCTCCCAACAACTGCCGTTTACACCCTGATGATGTCAAGAGCTCTTGACGAAAGCTAGGTTTAGTGAATAAAAGTTTTAACATTTTAACTTTTGTATAATTTTATTCTCTTGGTGTTCAACTATTTATTGATTTTAATATGAACATACCCAAGAGTCATATTTTGGGTGTTGGTATGTAGGTCTTTGGTTATTTGGGTTTTCTCCCACGTAAAATTGAAAGTGTCTTAGTGACGTTTCGATGAAGTCCCATTCATCAGCTTCAGGCTGGTGTTTATACTATATATATATATATATATATATATATATATATATATATATATATATATATATATATATATAGTATAAAGCCATGTCCCAAAGGGATGGAATATGACACAATCTTGTGATACATTATGGCAACACAGCCTCTCACTGATGATATTACCTAGTTTGGGGAATGAAACTTTTACAAAAAAACAGTCAAACTCAGAGAGTACCAAGTACCCCCCACATTATGACATCATTCTGACAAAAGCAACAAAGTCCAGAAGGTGTTATTGTGATTTCAGTCTCAACATTTAAATCTCACTTTGAGGAAGTCATGAAGTATGCATGAGAATTGGATGAAAGTTTCTCATATTTACTGCCAAAATTGAGAAAAGCAATCAAACTGTAGAAAGCCAGTTTGGTGTAGTGATTAAGATACTGGGTTACAAACAAAAAGACCATGAGTTTTAGTTCTGCCTTAGGCATAAAGCAAACTGAGGGATCTTGGGCCAATCACTCTCTCTCAATCTTAAAAATGAGGCAATGGCAAACCACTTCTAAAAAAACCTCACCAAAAAAAATCTGCAAGGACTAGTTAAGGTAGTCACCAGAAATCATCAATGACTCAAAGGCATGTACATGTACACATGCAAAAACACAAATAGATATAATTAAGCTGTACATATGAATATCAAAATATTAGAAGGATAAGCAAGTAATTAAAGGCCATTTCACACCAGAAATATAATTCAGTCTGTCATAGATAAACTCTAGGAAGTATATATATAAGTGATTTTTATATTTGATAATGTAACATGCAAATTTCACAGAAAAGAAAGATGTTATAAACAACAAGGAATCAGAAATTCATACTGGGTCTTAATGGACACTTAAATAATTGAGGTCCCTCCTACCCATTTTGAATATTTTTTAAATTTTTTAATTTTGTTGTTTTTTTATAATCATCTTATACAAATTTTGTATTCAGCAACAACCTCATTTATTGCTTCCATAATGCAGCAAAATTATAACTTATTAACATAGTATATGCAATCTTTCTAAATATGAAAATAATGTTACTTACCTGTCTATTAAATTGATATGTAATAGTTACAATTATGTAATGCATTTTATTTGTTGTTTCCTTTATTTTTAATTTTTTGTATATTTTTTCTAGAAAGGCACTATTTTTTTTCAAATGTTATGTGAAAAAAATGCTGAAAAAGCACTCTTTTCCACTGAGAACTCCTCCAAGACTTTGCTGAACATCTGTGAGATGTTGTGCTATTGTTGCAGGAATTAAATGCCAGCAATGTATTATCCTTTCTTGTATACATATAATTATTCCTTGCATTATCAGCTCTTCTAAACGAGCTTCCTAGTTTTCAAAATGTTTTCCTTTTCATATCAGTAAACTGAAGAATTATCCATGAAAGTGGAGTCAACTGCTGCAACAGATACCAAGAAACCATCGAGTATACTACTTCTTTGGAAACCCTCTAGACAAAAAGAGGATAGAAGATCACCCATATGTGTTTTGGATGGCTGATCCTTCTGGGGACACTGTAGGACAGTGGCTTTCTACTGTATGTGTTTGACCACTGGAAGGTAAAACAATCAGTCACTTTGCTTGTAGCCTAAATCAAATCTTTTAAAGCAGGGGTCCCCAGAGGGTTGGACTAGATGACCTCCAAGGTTTCTTCCAACTTTATTACTATTACTATTACTAACCCCCAGACTGCACAGCTGCAGGTGAGCAGTGGATGAGTGAGCAAAACCAAAACAATTACCCCCAGTCCATGGAAAAATTGTCTTTCACAATAAAAAAATGAATAACTTGTTGTGGGAGACAGACTTATTTTGGTTATTGGTTATTGCAAATCACAACAAATATAAGTCATTTTATGATTTTAGAAAATGGACATTTAAGGGCACTAAAGATTCCAGTGGAAGGGGAAAAAATTCAAGCCTGCTTTTTGTTGTTGTTATTAGTTGCAAAGTCATGTCCGACCCATCGCAACCCCATGGACAACATTCCTCCAGGCCTTCCAGTCCTCTACCATCTTCTGGAGTCCATTTAAGGTTATGCCTACTGCTTCAGTGACTCCATCCAGCCACCTCATTCTCTGTCATCCCCTTATTCTATTGCCCTCAATCTTTCCCAGCATTAGGCTCTTCTCCAGTAAGTCTTTTCTTCTCATTAGATGGCCAAAGTATTTGAGTTTCAACTTCAGGATCTGGCCTTCTAAAGAGCAGTCAGGGTTGATCTCCTCTAGGACTGACTGGTTTGATCACCTTGCAGTCCAGGGGACTCGCAGGAGTCTTCTCCAGCACCATAGTTCAAAGGCCTCAATTCTTTGGCGCTCAGCCTTTCTTATGGTCCAATTTCATAGCTATACATTGCAACTGGGAAAACCATGGCCTGGACTATACACACTTTTGTTGGCAGGATGATGTCTCTGCTTTTTAGTATGCTGTCTAGATTTGCCATAGCTTTCCTCCTCAGGAGCAAGTGTCTTTTAATTTCTTGGCTGCAGTCCCCATCTGAGGTGATCTTGGAGCCCAAGAGGATAAAATCTGTCACAACCTTCATTTCTTCCCCATCTATTTGCCAGGAATTAAAAGGGACGGATGCAATGATCTTGGTTTTCTCAATGTTGAGTTTCAAGCCAACTTTTGCACTTTTCTTCTTCATCCGCATCAAGAGGCTCTTTAGTTGCTCTTCACTTTCTGCCATTAACATGGTATCATCTGCATATCTTAGGTTGTTGATATTTCTCCTGGCAATCTTAATTCCAACTTTTGATTCATCTAGTCCTGCCCTTCTCATGATGTGCTCTGCATATAAGTTAAATAGACAGGGTGACAGAATACAGCCTTGCCAGACTCCTTTCCCAATTTTGAACCAATCAGTGTTTCTGTGTCCAGTTCTCACTTTTGCTTCTTGACCCGCATATAGGTTTTCAAGAGACAAATAAGATGGTCTGGTACTCCCATCTCTTTAAGAACTTGATTAATACTGATACTTACAAAATGACACAAAACATAATACTGGAAAAATTAAAGGACATATTTGAAGAATAGAGCCAGAAATTAATAATTACAGTATTAAAAATGGCAGTAATTATGTTTAATTTTATGGATAGGCTCTGTCCAAAAGATGTTAATGAGGGAGTGACAAATGTGAAACAAATGTTATCTGATAAGACAAAGTATTGAAAGTAGAACTACAAATGACAGGTCAAGAGAATGATTTGGAAAAGGATACTTTATTAGATATTCAAAAGAAACTTGCTAAGTTTTTTAAAAAATAAAAGAGAAATAAAAAATGATTTAAACAAGGAAATAAACTGGAAAATGTTTTCTTATTGGATCTACAAAAACAAACTTGTTAAAGCTTTGAAGAAATCTGTGATGGGATAAGGAAGAATTGATGACAGTCAAAATCCAAACTTCATCTGAGACAGTTTATAATATTTGAACTTTCTCTCAAGATGACCTATGTTTCTTCTATTTTTTCTGTCTTTGATTTGTCCATATAAACATTTTTGGGAACTTTCTATTTTCAAATCTTTCTTACTTAAACTTATTGTTTAGCAGGTCCTCAGACAAAGTGGTGAAAGAAAGAAAGAAAGAAAGAAAGAAAGAAAGAAAGAAAGAAAGAAAGAAAGAAAGAAAGAAAGAAAGAAAGAAAGAAAGAAAGAAAGAAAGAATCTGAACTGCTGGTAGTAGGTCACCAAAACAGGTTTTTGTTGACTGTGCTAAAGTTCCAGTAAAATGCCTTGCGTCACATTGTTCTGTTGAACAGCCTCAAATACTGTATATTATTGGAGTTTACTTTTGCTTTCTCTTTTTAAGAAGTATGCTTTCATTAATGTTCAACAAAGCCAACAATCTGTCTCAGAACAATACAGTCTCTTTTATATCTTTGTTTTATTTTAGTTAAACATTATTCTGTTCCTGATAGCTATGGTCTCTGAAGAATTAGGGTGTTTATGCACAGCCTGCAAATTGAGGTAGGAGATGTTCCAGGAAGACATAAATTCATAATGCTATTCTCATCTCACCACTGACCTGTTGCACTAATCTTTTTGTGTTCCAGGTTTAAAATGCTGTTTTTCTATTGCCCATTGAAGGCTGTTGTGGGTACATGTTTCCCCTGGGAAGTAATTTTCTATGCCACTCAGCTTTAGACAGAAAAGAAATATATAAAGAAGTGCCGTCCCCCTTCATTACAAGTATAAATTTAACTTATCGTATTTTCTTAAAATATGTCAGATGATCTCTTTTATATATCTATAGACATTGTTTATCTACAAATAAATCCATAGAGCTTTATCATTTCAGTCCTAATATCAGCAAAAGTTCATTAAGGGTTTCAGGACTTTGTGAACTTTGCCTTGTATTAAAAGAACATAATATCCAAAACTTATATCTAGGTTTCCATGCTTTGTGATTGATAAATTGTTTGAATTTCTGAAATATCTATAAAATCTCCAAGGCCAGGCTTACCTTAAGAGTTGTAATAACTAGACCAATACCAAATAAAAATAAGGATATTTTTAAGATTGAAAGATATATTAAAAATTAAAATAAACTAAACAAATAAAGGAAACAAAAACAAAACTCTGTCAAAAACACAATAATACCATAATATAATAATAATAGTAAGGGATGTGTATTGGTATAACCTCATACAATACTGATAATGAAGAAAATTGGGAGACATTGAAAAGATCCAATGTTGTTGAATAGGAAGAAGGATGGAGATTGAAGAATTATATTTATTGAAAGGAGTAATGACCAAGGACATCTACAAAGCTTCTGCTTAGAAATGTAGGAATGTGATCAGGAAAACAACATCAGAAAATGGGATAAAGCTGACAAAAGTGGTAAAAATATTTTTCTATACACAACATAAGTCCTATAAGTGTAAAATATTATCTTGTGTTGAATAAGCTATAGTATGAGATTTGTTGACTCATTTGTTACATAAAACAATCTCCCATTGTTTAGACGTGACTTGGCTTCTAGGTACCATGTTTTCCGAAAACAAGACCCACCCCAAAAATAAGCCCTAGCCTGATTTGGGGGGGGGCTAATATAAGCTCTACCACAAAAATAGGCCTGGGGGTTGCATGTGACTAGCACAAGTGGCGGAGAACATTTTTTTCTCAGAGGGAGACTGGAACCTTTGTCTGCTTTCAAATGGGACAGTTTGGAAACTGAGGGATTTGGTCCATTTCCAACCACCCCATTTTCAAGCAGATGAAGCTTCTAATCTCCATTAACAGTAACAGCAGAATCCCCACCAGAATGGAGTGTTCCGCTGCTGCTTCCCAAATCAGCCACCATCATGAAAACCTGGGGAATGGGCAAAAGTAGAGCTTGGGAGGCAGCAGTGTAGCAGAGTGCTCCATTCTGGGTGGGGATTCTGCTGATGCTGTTGACGGAGACTGGAAGTTTTGCCTGCTGGAAAATGGGGTGGTTGGAAACAGAGCAAATCCCTCAGTTTCCAGCCACCCCATTTGCAAGCAGACGAGGGTTTCAGTCTCCTTCTGAGCAAAAAGTGCTCTGTCCTGTGTGTGTGTGTGTGTGTGTGTGAATTCTGCTATTGTTGTTGCTGCTGCTGCTACTGCTGGGCTGGCCTGGGCTGTGCCCCGCCACTGCCTCCCAAGCTCCATTTTTGCCTGCTGCCCAGGATTTTCATGCATGGTGGCTGGCTTGGAAAGCAGAGGTAGCAGCAGAGCGCTCCATCCTGGGCGGATTCTGGTGTTGCTATTGCTGCTGCTGCTGGGCTGGCCTGGGCTGCATCCCACTGCTACCTCCAAGCTCCATTTTTGCCTGCTGCCCAAAATTTTCATGTACATCATCTGGCTTGGCAGACAGTAGCGGGGTGTGGCCTAGGCCAGATCACCAGCAACAGAAACACCAGAATCCTCCAGGGATGGCCCTGTGGGCACAAGCTGCACACTATTTAACCCTAAGCATCCAGACTGGAGCCTCAGGCTGGTAAGGAGGCCAAGACTCCAGGCAAGGATGGTGGCCGCAATGGAGCAAGCCCGGTGATGAGTGGAGTGCTCTGCTGCTGCTGCTTTCCCCTCAGAGCTGCAAGTGGAAGGCAGTCTCCTTTAAGCCTGCCGAGGCTGCAGTCTAGGACCTAAGGGTTAAATAGTGCACAGCTGGCATCAGCAAGGCGATCCCAGGGGGATTCTGCTGTTGCTCACGGTGGCAGTGGCACCAGCGCAACACACCATGTGGCATCCTGCCATGAAAAAGTGTAGCGGTGGCACGACAGATGTTGGGACATGGGAGTCTGGCTGCAGCAGTCCTTGGGCTAAGCAGGCATGGGGTACATGGGGCAGCTTCCCCGACCTGCCTCGCCTTGTGGCAGAGGCAGCACTGGCATGATGCACCACATGGTGTCCTGCCAAAAGCAGTTGTGAAGGCCATAAAAGAAGTGGAGCAATGGCCACACAGGCTCCTGCTGGATGAGGTGCCACGGCCGTGAGGTGAGGCAGATGTCAGGAAAAAAATAAGACAGTCTCTCAAAATAAGATCTAGTGCCTCTTTTGAAAGCAAGAAAAGTATAAGACTGGATCTTATTTTCAGGTAAACACAGTACATATAAGGCTGTTGTACAATATTTCTCCTAGCCCCATGCATTTTGAGGTGGGGGAAACTATTTAGAATTACCAGACATCAATTACCGCTAGTTGCTCCTACCCTGAAAATTTACCTCCCAAGGGATGCTAAGCTTAGAACCTCTTTTCTTTGATTTTGAAAAACTTCTAAAATCTTTGTGTTCTTAATTGCTTAAAATCAAATAATGTGTCAGCTGACTACAAGTTATCTAATTACTGATTACTCATGATTTTATAGAGTGTTTTTTAATATTTTTTTAATAAGATTTGAGTCTACCGAAGTAATTTATATATAAAATTATTGGGATTTTATCTACCTCTGTGTGTGCTTCTCAATCAGTCTTGACTCCCAGAATCTGGCTGGACAGATTTCCATAATTCTCTTGGCAAAATTTTCAGAATTGGTTTGCCATTACCTTATTTTAAAGTCTGAGAGAGACTGATATCCCTTATTGGTACACTAAATTGGCTCTTATAAGTAAATACTGTCTGAAATATGTGCTTAGGAGCTGAAGAACATTATGGTGATACTTAACTATTTCTTATTAAGTACATGATATTAAAAAGATCATATACCCCTTATCCAGGAAGAGGGATGGGAAAAGAGACCAAGCAATAATACTAAGTATAAGATTTCTATACTGTATACATGACCTGAGAGGATCCTTACTTGGTATACTAAAACCTTCATTAAGGTTTGTACTTCATGTTGAAAATGCCACTTGAAGTCCTTATTGCCTATCTGTAGAATATCTTGTCTTCTTATTTCTTCATTTAAAGGCAACATTCTCTCTATCTCTGTCTCTCTGTCTGTCTCTCTCTCTGTGTGTGTGTGTCTGTCTGTTTCTCTCTCCTCTCAAGTATGCAATTTAGTTATCTATAATTTGCCTTGCACTGAAGTATTCAGATAAACAACAAATTAAAAAGGTGAAGTCACTGCTTGATACAACACTAAGTGGCATTCTTAGACTAATTTTCATAAACTTTAAAACATTTAGTGCCTGTTGTTAAAAATAATAATTAATTCTGCATTTTTAAATGTTCCATGCTGCAAAAATTCACTGGGATGTGGGAATGAAGCAAAGGATGTGACAGTATTTTCTCTCTTCATTTTATATGGTTTGACCACTGGAAGATTTATAGCTTTGGAAATAAAACGAATGAGATTTATCCCCAGGGTGATAGAATTCAAAAGAAAAGAAAAGAAAAGAAAGAGAAAAGAAAAAAGAAGAATGAAAGCTTAGCAGCTTAATTCTTACAATAGCAAAACTTTCCTGAAGCTCTGCTGAATGGCAGCAGATCATGAAGGCTCACATCGGCTTTATTTTTCTTTCAAAGGAAAATTTGTTTGGCACATTTTGAATATATTCTTGGTGTATTTCATATTACAGGAATTATTTTTAAGAACATAAGAAGACCACTGTTGGATCAGACCAAAAGCCGCTTAATCCAACATCCTTTTACCAGCAATGGAAACTAGGTGCTTCTGAGAAGTCCTTCAAGACTATGAAATAAGAACGTTAGCCTACCTTTGTTAAAGTTTTTCAAATAGCATATTCATTTACATCTATTTTAAATACAGTTACATTCAGTAGTATCAATTATTTTGTGAAATGTTTCTTACAAATATTTTTTAAAAATATAAAAATATTCCAGGATCAACATATACTGGGTTTTATCCCATTTGATTAAAAGAACATTCTGGGGAACCTTGCACTTTCTTATTATTACTATAAGAAATAAATTAAGAATAAGCATCCAATCAATTTAAATATGCTCTCAGATTAGCATTCAGATGTATTTAACATTCTATGTACCTTGAAGGGTTCATTCTGCTGGTCCACTTCAAGCACAAATGTATCTCTAATGTCACTACAGAACGTTGAAATGCAAATTTGATAGGTCAGTGAAGATAAGGACACACCTGCAATTTTGAGTTCTTACACTGTCTGTACATGCAATTTTTAGTTTAGCATGATATGTGAATGAACAACAAAAAATGTTTGCTTGGGAGAAATAAATGATAGTTTGAAACCTTAGCATGTTACTGGCCTATTAATTTACATATGTGTTCAATATGTTTGCTAAACTCCTTGCTTTTCTAGCAGATGCTTCATTTGTATGTATATGTATGTGTCAATTATCAATTTTTTCTAACCAATTAGAGATAAAATAGAGGTACAGTTTAA
The DNA here is from genome assembly GCF_016545835.1 of Crotalus tigris. Classification (NCBI taxonomy): domain Eukaryota; kingdom Metazoa; phylum Chordata; class Lepidosauria; order Squamata; family Viperidae; genus Crotalus; species Crotalus tigris. The sequence continues at coordinate 981,135 of NW_024096756.1, read as the reverse complement.
AAGGAAGGGAAATAAATCAAGAATTGGCAAAACAAGTCATGTTTAGTCAACTCAGGATTTGCTGATGTTAAGTTTCTGGCTTATTCAACCGTGATGAAAACAAGCCATGATTTAGATTTAAATAAATATCATGACTGATTTGAATGATTAAGCCAGATTTTCAGTTCCAATATTAAAGCATGGTTGTTTTATTTTAAATGTATATTTATGCCATGAAGTAGCCAATTCTCAGTATATAGGTGAGGCTTCTTTGACAATTTAGGGATGTAAAATGTTTAGGAAGCAGGATTTTCTTCAATTCTAAATGATTTTATGAGAAAGTAGAATATTTAGAAAATAGAATAGGCTGGCATTTGTAATGGATTACATAGTCCAGTTCAATATATAAGGAGATGTATAGTATCTTTTGAGCAAACTTCAAGCAATCTGGTAGGCTTATTTTCCTACTGACAGTTTAAATCTTAAAGTAGAAAAAATGTGGTATAGTTCCTCTCCTTGCCAATGTTAGCTGCAAATTGTCAGTCAATAACAGTATGATTAGGCTTTACACATATCTACAAGGACTTCCTAGGACTTATGGTAGTCTACAATCAAAATAAAACAAAATAAAAGCCAAAATGCAAAGTAAGTCAACTATTGATATAAAGGCAGCAAAGACACCATTGGCATTTAAATACCCTCAAGATTAAATAAGTATTAAGAGCCTCTAAACATCAGAAGGATAAGGCCATTCCTGTCAACATCCAGCTCGAGGATTTAAAATAAAATGCAGGATCATTCTGTTTCTGAAAATCTTGCTGTTTATTGAATACACTGCATGGTTTTATCAAAGTAAAACTAACTCTGATGTTCCAAACCAATTCTTAGATTTAAACAAAAATTTTTCCAGCTAAACATCTTATTTAATTCATATCTACAAGTTCACTTTGTTATATGAATCATCTGCTTCTGGTGTCCTTGACAAGGCTTCAGGATCCCACTGTCTTCAGTTGAAATGAAGAGCTTTCATTTCTCCATTTAACTCACTTGAAAGTTACATCTGCCCCCATCTTAATCTAAAGGCAAGATGAAACACAAAGGCATGTAGGCCAAAGTTTCATCCTTGACAATTCCACATACTAGAAGACTAGATATTCAAGCTGAAATCGTGAGTCCAAGAAAATTCTCAAATCATAGACCTGCTACTCTATGACTCCATTTAAAGTCAGTTTGGAGCTGGGATCCAACCAGTTCTATTACCAACAAACAGAAGCTACAACTTGCAGGGATTTAATTTGGCCTTGCTTGGGATTATTCAGCTGTCGCTGTCATAATGTTATATCATAACCAGTGTATAGTGATGTTTTATTTATAATGTATTTTAATATTTTTTTTCTAATTCAATGAATAATGAAACTATACAATCTGGTACAATAGATTACAGAATGTCAACTTCCTGAAGACCTTATTACAGGGCACTTTTGTAATTAAGTTTCAATTATTCATTATGAAAATATTAATTGGATGATTCTGTACTAACTGGACATATAAACCCTCATTTATAACAAATTTTCCCTCTAACTGAACAATGAGAGTTCAATTACTCTAAAACCCAGAAAAGAAAGAAAAGAAGGAAAAAAAAAAGATTCAGTAGATACAGAAACAATAAAAAGCAAGGAGGAATTGCTTTGAATGTTAAATTATCATAAATGTTGATGAATTCAAGTGAATGATAATACTGAAATAGCTGTTTTAAAATAAGTAGGTAAAATAATAAAACTGATACAGTTGTTTGTATGTATTAGTACCTATCCATCAAGAAAAGGATGTAAATAGTCAAATAAACTGAACATCAATCAAGGAAGCTTGAACATTTTAATTACATTGCTGTCTGCTGGGACACAAAGAATGGTTGCTCCAGGAAATTCTTGACTTGTCTTGCTGACAACTTTAATCTTCAGTAGGTTGAAGAAAGTACAAGATGATCAGCATTCTTGATTTTTCCCAATAATAAAACTTAGAACAAAGTAGCAGGAATATTGGGGAAAATAATATTACACTAGAACTTTGGAAGTTAAGAGAAACTAAAACTAAGTGTTGTTAAATATGTATCTTAAATGTGAAAAAAGAGTGAATTTTAATAAACTCAGAGGAATACTAAGTATAATTCCAAGAATTATAAAATAAAAAAACAAGAAAAAAGTCAAGGTAACGATTGGTCCATTAATGGGAAAAAATTGTAAGAAGGTGATGAGCAGCAGGGAGAAAGCTTAATTTACTTTTTGCATCTGTCTTTATACAAAAGGAAAAAACTGTCCTATATATATATATATATATATACTATAAAATGCAAATTAGCAAGTCAAACTAAGCAAGAAAATGGTAAGAGAATACCTATCCACTTAGATGAATTCAAATCACCAGGACCAGATGGATTATACCACAGGTTATGAAGGAATTGGCAGACATGATGTCAGAACCAGTGAACCATATTTTTCAAAAATCCTGGAGTACCAGAGAACCACTTGTTAACTGGAAAAGGTGTAGTACCCATCTTTTAAAAAGGAGGAAAAATGAATCCAGGAAACTACAGACTTATCAGCATGACATCGATACTTGGGAAGATTCTGGAAAAGATAATCAAGCAATGAATCTCTGAACACTAGAGACAAACAAAGTCACAACCAGCAGCCAACATAGGTTTGTCAAACACAGATCATGCCAAATAAATCTTATTTAATTCTTCAGCAAACTTACTAACCTAGTTGATCAGTGAAATGCTTAGATTTCAGTAAGGCATTTGATAAAGTAGACCACAATCTACTACTTGATAAGCCAGATGGATGTGTAGTCCTTAATGGAACTGTATCTACATGGAGAAAAGTATATAGTGAGATGTACCAGGTCTCTCTCTTAGGCCTAGTACTCTTCAATATCTTCATCAATGATTTAAATCAGGCACGTTGAACTCATGACGTCATATGATGTTGCGTGAGGTATGGCAATTTTTCCCCATTGCCGGCAATGGGGTGGGCGCAATTTCGGTATGATGCATCTGGCCTGCAGGCAAGCAGTTTGACATGCCTTATTTAGATGAAGAGATAGAATGGGAACTCATCAAAATTGTAGATAACACCAAGCTGGCAGGGATAGTCAACACTCCAGAAGATAGGCTCAAGATGTAGAAGGATCTCAACAGACTTGAACAATGGGGCCTAGCTATCAAAATTAAATTCAATAGTGAAAAAAGTAATATTTTACATTTAGGCAAGAAAAATCAAATGCCAGCTATAGAAGAGGTGGTACCTGACTCAATAGTAGTAACTATGAAATCTTGGAGTCCTAGTGGACAAACACTTAAATATGATCCAGCAATCTGCTGTAGCTACCAAAAAAGCCAATGCAGTCCTAGACTGCATTAACAGAGGGATAGAATCAAGTACATATGAAATGTTATTACCACTTTATAATGCCTAGGTAAGACCACACTTGGAATATTGCATCCAGTTTTAGGTCACCATGATATAAAAAAGATATTGGGACTCTAGTAAGAGTTCAGAGAAGAGAAATAAAAATGATTAGGGAACTGGAGATTAAAACATAAGAAAAAGTGGTTTTATGTATATCTATTTTAATGAAAAGGAGGCCAGATATGGCATGATAGCAGTATCCCAATATTAGATAGTATGACAGATATGGTTTCTTAAGGAGGGGATGAAATATACTTCCATAAGAGTTAAAGCAAAAAAAAGTCACTCTAAAAATATTTAACAATTGCTGGAACCCACTTACACAATACTTCCAGGCTACTTTAATAACCAGATGAGAATAAATCTAAAATAATAACAACAACTTTATTGTCAATTTGAATGTACACCAATCGGCATACATCAAAATGAAATTTCATTGCATACAGCTCTGATATACACTCCTTGTTGGTGGCCACTCAAGTTTCAGAATGTCCATTTTAGTCTCTAGGGAGAAAACGATGCAAACAGGAGATGGAAACGGAGCTCCATGTGGATTAATCCTCAAATTAGGTTGTATTCCTCATGCTTCCTTTCCTTTTTCTGATCCTGTCTTTTCCACCTTTTCCTTAAGGGGTCCTCACTCCTTTTCAGCCCTGGAGCACACTGCCACTGTCTCCAACTCCTCCAAAAGCCTCTCTCCCTTCCTCTGGGCCTGCTGACAGCCTCATTCAGATCCTTTGCTCCATTAGCTCTGAGACCTCTCCTCCTCTGCCTCCTTCGGAAACAGCCCTGATTTGCAATAGAATCTGTTACTGTGCCAGCAGTCAGATCTTGCTGCTGGCAGAACAATTTCAAACAGAGCAAACAACTTTTAATGGTCTCACTAAAAAGTAGGTGGCTGAGCTCATAGTACTAAGGACCCTGCCTACTTCCTCAGGCCTAAATTCAAACTGTTCTGAAGTAACTGGGCAAGACTGGGCCAGTATTTTTTCCCAGACCTGCAATAAGGCTAATGTCCAAGTGTATGCAAATTCAAGTGGCTTTCTCCAACAGATCCTGAACAAATTCATCTGTACAACCTTGAAAGTGGTTCTCCAAGCCCCCTGTACCCAAGATGGCAAGAATCACCTGAAACAGGGTCATAGGATTGCTATTTGCAGAGGCAATGAGGATGAAATATTGCTTTCCCCTTTTTTTAATACCACAAGGTGGACCTCAACAGCGGTTCTAAACCATATTCACCAATAAAGGAGAATATTTAGAACTCACCATTGAAATGAGGGATCCTTGGTGCTCTCTGAGCTTGGTTGTTTTCTTGCAGATGTTTCATTACCCAAACTAGATAACATCATCAGTGCACGTCTTCAAGAAAACAACCAAACTCAGGGATATGTCATCTCATGTTCAGTTGAATTAATCTCCTGCTAAATGTGTCAGGGAAAAGGTTGCATGGCATGATTTGATCTAAAGCTAAGGCTGCACTCTTATTCCAAGTGATAACAAAGGTTTTAGATGTTCTGTGCAGCAGACCAGAATAACTGGTCCTAGCTCCTGAAACCCATGCAGGTCCGTCAGTCCATCAGAATAATCAGTTTAATTATTCAGCAAACTAAATTGAACATAAAATAAAGTGGGGAGGAAGAGGATAATTACTCAAAGGCAATTAAGTATACTGAAAGCTTTTCACTAATTACCATTATTTTCTTTTGAAAGTAAGCAAATACTGTTTATCTCCACAATGTATGCTATATAATTAAGGCCATATGTAATCATCCTTCTTTTATTATCATGTTTCAGTGGGAATTTGCTTAAAAATATCATGCATGAGGTAGTGTGCAATTGGATGCTGAGGGACCCTTCCGCTGTTAAATACTTCTTTCATTCTGAATAACTTTAGCACAATGAAGTTGCTTTCAATCTTTTTTCTCTCTTTACCAGATCCCTTCTGAGACTCAGTAGCAGACTGGTGATGGTTGTATCCTTTTGTATATTTCATTCAATTGGAAACATATCTTTTCCACCCTCTGAATTTTTGACATTAACTTAATAATATGTCACAGGTGCACATTAAAGCTAGTGTGGTGCAAGAGAGAAGAGCATTAATTATGAGCCAGGATGTTCCCAGTTTGGAGCTTAGATCAGCCATGAATTTTCTATACAAACTATTCACTCAAACCTTATTTCATCTAACCAGCAAAGTTAAACTACTTTCTGTAAATCAGCAAGACTTTAAAAGAGAGATTAAAATATTGAATTTGAGCCAGAAAAACATAGATTCAAAATCTATTTTGTAGTAGTGATTGTCTCTCAGTTTAGACAAATCAATTGATTATTGTTGAGATAAAATTAAGTGAAGTCTAAACTACCGTATCTTTTACAACAGATCACAGGTTCCTAGGCATAAGAAAATCACTGGCTTAAATTAACATATTCTAATTAGTAATAAGTACAGTTTCTGCAGAATATTGTTTAATTTGAACTCGTTATTTCAGAATAAATGATCACCACCCCCACATTACTGCTATATCTCTTGCTCATCTGTCCTCAAATTTCTACAAGTTGGTTATATCCACAAAACACTGTTATCAAAATTACAACTTTTTTTTAAAGTGGATTGATTATTTGATTTGAGCAACAAGCCTTCTGGCTAATCTAAAACATGCAGTCAGTGAGCGATCTCTTGAACCAAAACAAAACTAGCAGCTGTTCAGCAATAAAGCAATAAAGTCAGAACAAAAGCTGCCTTGGAATGTAGGCAAATATAGGTGTCCCAGGATGATGATGATGATGATGATGATGATAATGATAATAATAATAATAATAAAGTTGGAAGGGATCTTGGAGGTCATCTAGTACAACCTCCTGCTGAGGCAGGAAACCCTATACCATTTCAGAAAAATGGCTGTCCAGTTTCTTCTTAAAAACTTCCAGTGTTGGAGCATTCACCACTTCTGGAGGCAGATTGTTCCACTGATTAATTGTTCTAGCTGTCAGGAAGTTTCTCCTTAGTTCTAGGTTGCTTCTCTCCTTGATTAGTTTCCATTCATTGCTTCTTGTCCTGCCTTCAGGCGCCTTGACTCCCTCTTCTTTGTGGCAGCCCCTGAGATATTGGAACATTGCTATCATGTCCCCCCTCGTACTTCTCTTCATTAAACTAGACATGCCCAATTCCAGCAGCGGTTCCTTATATGTTTTAGCCTCCAATCCCCTGGTCATCTTTATTACTCTTCTCTGTACTTGTTATAGAGTCTCAACATCTTTTTTACATCGTGGTGACCAAAACTGGATGCAGTATTCCAAGTGTGGCCTTACCAAGGCATTGTAGAGTAGTATTAATACTTCACGTGATCTTGATTCTATCGTTCTGTTAATGCAGCCCAGCACTGTGTTGGCCTTTTTGGACTTGTGCTGGAACCCATCTTCAGAGAGAAGTATTACCTGAGGATGGGCTCCAGCACAAGTCCAAAAGCTTGGAAGATGAAACCTCTGGTCTTGGTTACCAACCCAGATTGGATCCTGCAAAATGTACTTTAGATTAAATGGGGTCACCATACCTTTGTATGATGTGGATTGTTGTGTCTCCAATGAGTTGTTATGCAACACAAATACTGTGATATTCAGGATTGCAGCAGGAATTAATTAAATGCAACAAGGTCCATTTTGCAAGTGACAACGTTAAGCTAACTAATACTTAAAAACCAAAATTATGGAATGATATGGACGTCATACATAGTGATGACACATTCTTTAGAGAAAGCAATAGCATTTTATTGAGTAACAAAATTAAAAAAGCTTGATAGTAGGATAGGGCAATAAAGAAAAAGTAGCAATTATTGGGAAATAGCATTCAATGGGGAAATTACCTTTAAAACAACAAACAATATTGAGTAAATAACAACAATGACTTCATTGGGGAAATAAGAGTCAATGAGAGACAGAAAGGGAAATTAGAAGGGGAAATTACAGTCATCAGGGGAAGAACACTCAATACAGAAATTGTTTTTAAACAGCAGAGTGGAAATAGCAATGAACTATCAAGGGGGCAGAATGTAGGTAATAGAGAAAGTACAATATATGCTTGATAAAGGCATTTTATTTTCCTTAGACAGAATGTAGTAAGGAGTTGACTACTACATTCACATTAACTGACAGAGTCAGGAGTTTAGTGGGAGAAAGAAAAAAACTTAAAAGGACATTGAAAAGTCAGCTAGATTTATTTAATAGATTGAGAAGAATAAAAAAGACAAGGAAGAAAAGAAACAGAGTAGGAGATCAAAAAATTAATTTCTATGTAAAAAGAGATAATAGATAAATTGAAAAAGACCAGGGGGATTAAGAAGGAGGATGGGTATTTTCCAACACATGATTTAAGTGAAATGATACTTCCAGAAATTCATTGAAGGAGAAAAGGAAGGAAGGGAGTCCCTTTCAACAATTGTTCGCCACTGCTGTTTCAGTTTGATATATCTTTGGATTTCTGAAACCATGTTCTCATGGAACTGGGAACTTATACCAGTTCAGAATGTTGATACCATTTTTTGTCTACCTTGGACACAACTGATCAGATAAAATAAATCCCCTTATAAGCTAAGGAATACAAGTCATCATGAGCTGCTTGAGAGACCTGGGAAGGCTCATAATATTGAGAATGCAATCCACCATTCAATAAAGGGCCTATATTTTTTGCTTAATCTTCCATAGTAGAGGTTTTGTACCTAAAGGTACCATTGACATTAAACCTAAGCAAAGGCTGTACAGGAGTCAGACTTACTGGGAATGTTAATGTATTGAATTATTTCAATTTAATAATAGATAATTAATTACATATGCTTCACAAAGTGTTAAGAAGAATTCAGTTTCATATAACACTGTGCTGCTGTTGTGAAAATGCAAGATTTATTTTAAACAAATATTGGTTGTGTTTATTAACCTGTACTGAAGTAGTCATCTATACTCTGTAAATTGCATTTAATTTAGTAAATGAAAAATAAACAAAACAACAAAAGTGGAATTTAAGGTATAGCTAAACTTAATATAACATATTTTAGATAAATATGAGTTGCTTCTAGGGTTTTCTTAGAATATAAAGGATTTTTGCTTTTTCTGAGTGGTCAGTGAATTCATTTTTTCATTGATAGGCATCAGTATCCTATGATTTGACATTAATTATTATTGTAGTGTCATAACCATTGGGAGCAAATAAAAATGTAAAGTGCCTTTATTAATGTAAGCTAGATATTTCTTAACAGCATACAAAACTTGAGAAATCAGATCTGCAGAAATCTTGTTACAATATCAAAATATTTCTCAATTTGCTTCAAAACTGATGTCTAGATATACTGCATAAAAAGTTTATTTCTATATTTAGTCTGCAAAGGATATCATTTATTATTAAAACAAAATTGTGTACATTTTTCAAATATAGAATATTTTTTCAAAGACAATTATATCATGAATTTATGAATATTTATTAATATTTATTAATAGTGTTTGTCTGTTCAAAATTATTTTCTTGTGGACTAGACTGACACATTGAAATTTGTGATTCAATGAAAAATTGTATTCACATTTCAAACATTAGAGTCTCTTCAAAGGAACATTATGATTAAATGGCGTAGAAAGTCTTAAAAGGCAGAAACCAGTCTCCCTGCCCCAAGTAGAAACTGAGCAGACCAGCTTTTAGAAATGCAGAAATGCAGATTTGATAATTCTATTCAGAAAGACTGGGCCACCTATTCAAAAGCAAAATATCTTCAGAGAAGGTTTGAGCTGATGAGATTAGAAATACAAAGACTTTAAGGGCAGAACATGATCATCAGGACATAATAGGATTAACCCACCATCATTAGAATACCAAAAGGGCACACTTAAGCTCAGGTCAAAGTACTCAGATAGGAACAGGCATTTCAAATACAAAGTCCAAGAAGATATAAAAGCCCACCTATCCCAACTCCATTTTGTCAGCCACCCCAGAAACATGCCGTATCACTGAATTTTCTTGCAACTAAATAAACTAGAACCTTCTTTCCTAAGCAGCCTCCATTTTTTTTTATTTCCAGCATCTTAGCCTCCATTTTATTTACTCCCAGCTTGGACTGGACCTGATGATTTTTCTTTCAACAATGGATAATGTTAGGTGTGTAACTGACAAGACTGTAATTTTTTGTGCAGAAAATCATCCATAAAATCTTATGTTTTCAGCTGTAGAGACCATATTCAGAAATGGCTTCTTCATATGTTGTTTACGAGAGGGCCCAAGCAGTACTGTAGCTAGGTTTTCATCCTGAATCTGATGATGCATGAAATTCTTTTTATAGGCCTTAGAATCTGGACTCAAGCCTGAATTATGTACATCAAAATTTATATAAAAATACTTCTCTGCTTGATATTGTTATGATTGAATTAACAAGAACTTTTTTTCTAGTCCATTGGTAAAATAACAAGTAATTTATTCTTGGTTTATTTTTCCTCTACCTGTAAGAACATGATGGAGACTGCGGGTAGATTGTCAGTTGCACAATGGCGATCATTTTGCCATTTTGACTGGCCCTGTGGATGCCCCCAAATGAATATATAGTTACAAAATTAAAAATTAATGAATATATTTGTAAATCAAAATCAAAGTACTTAGATCACATCAATTAACTAACTAACTAGTTGTATATAACTGAAAGAGGCAAAACCTTCATAGCACATACAATCTGATTTCAATACTGTTTTATGCCTTCAGTAACAGAAAACATTTGTTCTAGTCATTACTAGTGATTTCCCCAGCTTGTACGATATAATAGAAAAGGAACAAAATATATTAGGGGAAATATAATTCATTAACTAAATCCTTAATTGAGTTACTTCAATTTGCTTTGACTTGTCATTTTCAATTTATTACTTGCTTTGGAAATCTATTACTTCCACCATTTACAAACCAATGTGGAATTTTATTCTTGCTTCTTTGTAACACATATTGCAATGGAAATTATTTTATGTGAAAAGGGATAATCTGTTTTTCACCAATCTAGATTCAATTCTTCATCATTCAATTCTTCAACTACAGCTAACTGATTAAGAAGCAGATGGTTAATATGGTGGTCACATTTACAAATGCAGATACAACAAAGATATTAAAGATATTAAACAGTATGGATTTTATAAAGTCTTTTATAAACACTATGTTTGATCAGACATTACTAACTTCCAATGAAAAGTTAATTAAAAAATATAAAATTTCTTATTAAATCTCAAAATGGAAGATGAGCAAGTAAAAGAGACAATGATAGTATGGGCAAAGAATTTTGGATATAATATAGACTTAGAGAAGTGGCAAAGTTTGTGGGAAAGAAACTATAAATTGACAATGTCAGCTTCATATAAAGAAAACTTATACAAAATATTCTATAAACGGCACTTGCCACTAACAAGATTAGCAAAAATGTAACACAAATCAGGTATATATTATCATATGTGGTGGACATGTGTTAAAGCAAGGAAAATAATCCACATTTGGTTAGAAAAAATGTTAGAGAAACACATACACTATAAACCTGTTTTTTTTTTAACTAGGTATAATGCCAGAAAAACTTGATAAGCAAAGTACATACCTGATTTTACATGTGATTACAGCGGCAAGAATTATATTTGCACAATATTGAAAGAACGAAGAAATACCACCAAAAGAAGAAATAATTAAAAAAATACTAGACTGTGAGGAAATGGATAGACTTACTTTAAGGTTGAAAGAAAAAGAAGAAACAGAATATTTTCAAACTTGGGACCTATTTTATGAATGGTTAGAGAAAAGATTTAGGGATTAGGAATTTAATTTGTATTAGTGAATAATATGCTCAGACAACACGTTTTTGTTGAATGATTACTACTGAATTCTGTTTTAAAAAAATAATCAATACAACTTTATAAGGGGCTTCCGGTTTGTGATCGCAGTGCTGGTGGATGCTTCGGAAGAGCGCTCTCTCTGCCGTCCAGTTTTCCTTTGTCGGAAGACCCTGAAAAGGATCAAAAGTCGCCCTGGAAGGGTGACCACTGCTGAGGAGGATCCTCAACAGATCGCGGAAGGGTGGCAACCCTTCCGTTTGATCCGAGGTAGCTCCTTTGGACCGACAAAGAAAAGATCGGCCATTAACATGGCCGATCACTAAGCCGTACCAGCCAAAAGCACTACCAAGCACAACGAAAGCAATGCAGAGAAATTGGGTGAGACCTTACCTTACCTTTCTTGCATCCCAACTACTTTCCTGTAAAAACCTTTGGAAATTTTTTCCCCATCCTTAAGTTGGCAGCTTCTGCCTACTCTGGGAATATAAAGGTACGGGGGAAAAAAGAACAACTAAACTAAACAACTAAATAATTGGACTTATAATTTTTGGATATTTGGGGTCCCAAAAGTTCCTATTCCTACAGGAACCTATTACCTTACCTATCTGCTAAGCTGGAAAAAAAGAATATTTTTTTTAAACTGGATAAAAGTCTAACTTGAGTTTGTGAAAAGATTTTACATGTTACCGGGGACATCATGTGGCAAAATTTGGTACAGCAAGTGAATTTCTTTTTGACTGGGAGACCTGTGAGACTAAGATTTGTCCTTGGCAGTATTAAAAAAGATAAGAACTTGAAACAGCTGGGTGGTGAAAACATTTCTCTAGTGGAAGTAGACATGTATTGACTTTTATCAAAAAATAGCCTCCACTAAAGGACTATCTGTAACACTATAGAAATGGAGGAATACTACCCACAACTTAACTACAAACTTATACTTGAAAAAATCCTTGAGGCTATTGAGCTAATGAATTCCAGACTGAAAGATAAAGGTGCCACCTTAAAGCTACAAAATGCAGCTCAGATGTCAACTGATGAACCTACAGTCCAAAAGGCAACAGAAGAGGAAGGAATTAACATTAAAGTGAACGTTAAAGAATACCAGCTACAACCTACTGAGAACCCTGATAACCAAACCTTGATCGTAACTTAAAAAATCTGCAATTCTAACAGCAACAGAAACTGAAGAAAGCAATACTAAGATGGAAGATGCTGAAGACCTACATGCATAGCACATTGAGAACCTAGATAACCCAGACAACCAAACAACAACTACAACATTGAACACGACTTTTTACTTAAACCAGTTGAACCAGAAGAAGACCAGACTGAACTGACGACAAATATATTAAGCCAAATATGGAGACTTGAATTATTAGGCCACCAATCTAATGATTATGAAATTGGATGGTCTCCCTTGATTCAAATGACATGTGTAGGAATGAAGGGAGATCCACCTGAGGATTTAAAGGCACTGCTGTGGCAGCCTGCTTGGCACAAAAGGAAAGCTAGAGTTAGACTTAAAAAATGGGATTTCTTTATGTGACCTATAATGAAAGAGCTTAAAATCTCATTTAATGGGCTAAGGAGATGTTAAAAGATACTAACTGATTTAATATTTAGGATTTAGACCTATAGGGAAATAAAAGATAGTCACTAGAATAATAGTTTTGAATTATAATATAGAAGTTGGATTGAGATGATAAGGGTTATTTTATTAGTAAGTGATGAGGTATTAGGATGAGAAATAGAATGTGTTTGTGAAATAAAGTAAGAATTTATCTGAGTAAATAATAAGTGTATTTTAGATATGACAACTATTTTGTAATGAATTAAGGGAACTTTGGGCTACCTGAAATCTAAATACTATGGATATTAAGCTAACTGGAATACTGTAACTGAAATTAAGTAAAATTTAAAAACAGGACATGGAGGCATATAAGTTAAAATATATTGATAAATGTCTTAACCGCTTGAGTTATAACTAGCAATGTATTAATTTGAATGTGATATAATAACCAAGGGAAACAAAGAGAAAATTTTTGATGATGTAACCTGACATATGTATGAAAGAGCTTGTAATTGGATTATGGATAACCCAATCACCATGTTGCTTCCTTAATACTTGGTGTTTTGTAAAATTTGAAAATTAATAAAACTTGTTTAAAAAAATACAACTTTATAAAAAAAGAAGAAGCAAATGCAAAATGTAATTCTATGAAAATAATATTCTTTCTTCATTCATACTCATGTCAGCTCCACTTTAGGCCCTGAGTTTTGGTAATACAGTCTTTAAATGTTTGGAAAATGGGGGGAGGGAGACAAATAGAATGCAAAGCTGATTTACAATCCACTGATTTACATTTTTTTTCATTTAATAAAAAAAATCAGAGAAAGAGAATGAATATGTATTATATAGGACAGGGCTTTTCAACCTTTTCACCCATTGTACCACTTTTAGGATATGGCAACATCCGAGTACCACCATTCGCCTAACAAGGTGTCAAAAACTTGATGACAAAAAAAGGAAAAAAGTGATAAAGTACAGGTAGTCCTCAACTTACAACAGTTTGCTTAGTGACTGTTTGAAGTTAGAGTGGCACTGAAAAAAGCGCCTCCCAAGCCGCAGCTGAGCAAGACACCTCCCTGCCCGCCCAGCAGCGCTCTTCCTCCTGTCTGAGGTTTTCGTTGTTGTAAGCATTTCTGTTGGCAGTGGGGGTGGAGTGGGGGAGTGTTTGGTTTTTATTCCCCCCGTCTGCTGGGTGGTTGCAGCAGGGTTTGGTCACTTCACATGACCCTGGGACACTGTGACTGTCATAAATATGAATCAGTTGCCAAGCATCTGAATGTAAATCACAAGACCCTGGAGAGGCTGCAACATTCCAGCTGATTGGTGCTTCTTCAGGGCTCAGCAGAAGCACCGAGCTCCAGCTGGAACCTGGCACTGATCCTTGCACTTCCGCTGAGCCCTGACAGCCCTGCAGCTCCAGCCATCTCTCGCTCAGGCTTGTGCGGTGCTGCCACCAGTTCAGCTCATTCCCTTCCCCCACTACCACTTTTCTAGGATGGTCGCATACCATCTGCCAGGTGCCAATGCACCACAGGTGGTACCCGTACCACTGGTTGAAAAGCCCTGATATAGGATATATTTGCATCAATAATAATCCAGTTATTTTTAACTCATTTTGGTAACCATTCTTTCCTTTCTGCAAGAAGGCATCCTTCTTATTTCATTTGAATACCTAATCCAAAAAGCTGTTCCTTCACAAGAAGACCTTGATGTCATAAAATATGTGTTGATTTACAAGCCAAATTTCAACTGTAATTCCTTTGATAAAGCAGCTTCACGATATCACCAGCATCTAATGCATCTAAGCATAACAAGCAAACATAATCATAGTCAACTGTGATGCTTCATCTTTAATCAAAGAACAAAAAGGAAGCACCTTTTTTATTTTTGATCAGTTGCTGAATGACTTTATTAGAATGCAAAGCATTTTTGACATGAAAAGTCATTTGGGAAACCAGATGTGGTTGGTCTGTATGAAAACAAACTCAGATTTATTTATATAATACACACGTCCAGGTTTTTAGTGACATCGTCATTTAGATGGGGTTGTACAGTATGTGTTGAGAGAAGCAGTTTGGTGTATCGATTAGGACATCAGAATAGAAACTGAGAATTCTCTGAATTCTTGTCCTATCATAAGCACAAAGGCAGATGGGTGACTTTGGGCCAGTCACTTTCTTTCAGTCCTAGGAAGGAAGCAATGGGAAACCACTCCTGTAAAAAAATATTGCCAAAAAAACACCCTGCGGGGATTTGTTTAGATAATATTTGACAATCAGACATGACTGAACAAAAGAAAAAAAAGTGCTGAAACTTATGGGAGTGTTTGAGAATAGAAAGAGGGTGGAGCTAGGGAGAAATATGGAATCTGCAGTAAACTGAAATATATAATAATTGTTTGCAAATATCCATATTTCACATTTTAAATGTATACTTAACAGCACAAATATGGCCATTGTAAAATAGTGCTGTATTTTATTTATTTATTTATGAGACTTATATACCGCTTTAAGTGCAAGCACTCTCTAAGCGGTGTACACCAGTAAGCAATGTATATATATATATTTACATTGCCCCCAGCAGGTAATGCATAATAGATAAGTAATATTCTTGTAATTATTATTCCAACAATTGCCTGCTGGGTTTTGTATCCTCCAATCTATTATAAACCATTGGACTGAAGGAAATAAAGTAGTTTGTTAGATCAGCCTTATTGGCTCTATCTTTCAAGCCAGAAAAGAAAATAAACCCTCTTTTTTTTTTTGCAGATTCACTTTAGCATCCCAGTATTCTTGAGTTCTGCTAGTTCATTTGCTTCTATGTCACTTTCCTTTAAGAAAAAGGTCAGTTGTATGACTCTTTGGGATACCTTTCTTTTAAGTTCTTTAAGCCCACTTTCCTGCTGTACATTTTCATGACTGTTTTTCCTAATACATGTATATTTGTACGAAATTTTGCAAATATAATATAACAATGCAACACATTTATACACTTTTTAAAAGTTACAAATTGCTCCATAGAATTTGGAAAAGTACAACTTTCAGATCAGACCAGCATGCAAATTTTGGAATAAATCTGACTAGTGCTAAACTGGGAAAGGATCGGATACGCCACCAGCCTAACCAAAATGCCAATGGAAGATTTAAAACATCCAGCAAATGAAAGTAACTCAATAACAGAATAATTGGTTGGTTCCCAAAATTTTATATTATGCCTGTCTCTGCAAACACTGAAAATGGTGAGGGTAAAAATAATTTATACAGAAATCAAGATAATTGTTTCAGTCTAACAGAAAAAATGGCAACCACTTATCAAATTTAAGTCTTCTTCATGGGAAGCTCTCTTGATTAAGCAGAAAAATATCACAGTATTATCATTTTTTCTTTTCAGCATCTCTCTAGGAGCTACATGATTAAGTATTATTATGAGAGTCAGTTTGGTGGCATGTTTTTAAGGTGCAGTTTTAGAAACCAGAAGTCTGTGAGAGCTAAATCTTCCTTAGGCACAAAAGCCAGCTGAATGTTTTTGGTTCAGTCATTCTCTTATAGGATTGTTGTTGTAGGGAAAATAGGAGGCAGGAGTGTTACAAGAATACAACTTTAATTTGATGGTCATAATTTTTTTATATTAACTCAAGAATTTTACACCACTATAGAAATAAATTTTAAATTCACTAGTATATTTTAACCAGTTTTTTTCTGTATCTTTTACAGGAACTAATAAGGATTGACTTTCCAAAATCTTGAAAATAAAGTAGTTACTAAAATCTCCTTGAACCTAAATTGCCATTAAATGCAGTTTTTAATGTGATAGAAAGGGAAAATTATTAAACAGATGAGAAGTAATGTATTTATACTTTTAATATAATTTAATTGCACATTTATCCTACCCCTACCCAATAATTTTTTCTGGTTCTGCCTGTTTTGTGAAACACTAAATTTTCTCAGAGGAAATAGTGAAATGTGTACAGAGGAAGCATGCTATTTTAAATATCATTGTATTTTATAGCAAGTCATTCTAAAGTCAGTGATTCCCTTGTGTCTTAACTAGTTCATAAATGATGATTTCATTTTATGATATTTTCTTTCATTTTCTCTCTGGGTTAGATTTAAATTAAACCCTAAACTTTCTAAAATCAGTAGAAAAAAATGTCTATAGCATTATATATTTATGAACAAATTACATTGGATTTCTCTTGTTTACCTAGATCTGTCTCAAAAAATATTGCTTCAGCTAAGGATATGCAGATTCTCAAAATCCCTTCAATTATTGGATATATCTTCCTTGTCTACAAAAGAGCTCATTTAATGATACAGAATAGATGAGGAATCAGTTGGTGTTTGCTTTCTGTCTATATCCTGTTGCTTATAATGTACAATAAAGATTTAAAGGTAACATAATCAAGAGTTTTTGGGACTGGCCATGCTACAGTATCTGTATATCCAGTACAGTGTATCCAGTTCTGAGTTTTTCAAAGAAATCTCTGACTTCCTCCCTCTCTTTCTTGCTTACTTTTTGTTTCATATTCAAGAAATTTATCTGAATGCATTAGCACTTCAAAAAACTGTTGATAATTTTTATGAATTGGTATTCATTTATTAATAAATCTAATGACTCTCAAATAAATACTAGCATGATCCAGAAGTCAAATAAACATTTTTTTTTTCCTTTTTTTTCTTAACATAGAATTAAGCTTAGTCCATGTCCTGTTCTTGGAATGATAGACAACTCTTTTCAACTTTCTTCCATATGATATACTTTCAGGTATTTGAAGGTTGTAAACTTTCTTGACATTTTTATTCTCCAAACTAAAGCTGCTCAAGTTCTTGAAATTGATTTCTTAGCACACATTGCCCAAGGTAGAGTTTGACAAATATATAATAAAGCAGAAAATAATATTTACTATGATTTGTAAACCATGCTGGAGTTGATCCAATTTAAAACTGCATTTGATCTTTTGTGGTCATTTCTCCCTGCAGTTTCAATCTGCAATCTACCACTATTAAAATATCTTTTTCAAAGCATTTGGGACACAAAGTATTTTGCTAAAGCATCCAAATATCTTGAAGTCCATTGAAATGACTCACAAAAAGCAACATTTTATTTCCTTGAAGATCTATTTGTACTGGAATATTTATTATGCTTTATATTCCATGTTTCCTCCTTGAAGTTTAAGATCATATATACACTTTAATCTTTCTAATATATTATAAGAATTCCTTGATATAGATTAAACTGACATTGAGAGTTTGAACATGAGTTGTCTAGGCCTACTCTACTGTTTTAAAGGGAAACTATACATATATTATAATAAACATAGGTTAGAGCAGAAACAAATCCTTATCTTAATAGTCGCATAAGCCATTTTTAATAAAATATCGTGTTAGCTGACAAACCATGAAATCATCCTTCTTCAGAAAATAAACTTTATTTAAAAAATATGCAAGGACTTTGTATAATTTATTTCTTCTGTCTTATTTGTCATGTATAGTTTTTGAATCTGAACAGCATCTGGATGTTAGCTTTGTCAGTTGCAAAATAGTGTTGGCACTTTAATATTTCCTGATAATTATTGTAGCTATTAATGTCTGAAGCACTGTTTGGTATAATAAGATACAATGGTTTTGTCTTGAAAATTTCATTTGCATAAATGCCATATGGGGGAGTAGATGATGGCTGTGCAAGGAATATTTAACAAATTCTTAAACAGACCATGTAGTGGATGCTCTTTTCTTCAATTACTTTTACATTAGCATACTAAAGAGAACAAAATAATTCTCAGGCTAATATTGGCATATTATCTTCTATTATTTTGTCAGAGCAATTGAAGAAAATCATTGAAGAAAAGCAAAGAACAGAGAATGTCCAATAAAGAACACATTACTCATCTAAAATCAAACAAGTTCGATTTATGGCCAGATCAAGTAAAAATCAATTAATTACAGGTTATTTGTCATTTTTTTGTTGTTGTCTGTGAGAGATTCAATATGAAAAATATATTTAACCATCTGTAAGAGGAATAAAGTCATGGATACCAATTCATGCTTCACAAACATATCACTACACAGGTCCTAATCTGGCTGAACATAATGTGGAACTCACTCAAGTTAGATTCAGTATGAATTGCTGCTTAGTCCTTGGATGAAAATAATAATAATAATAATAATAATAATAATAATAATAATAATAATACCCCAGTGAGGCACTACCTTGACGTGGTTGTGGGGCTTGTGTACTCTGAGGAAGATGAGAGCTATGCCAGAGGTTCAACCATACTGGACAGGTCTCATCAGAGGAGTCAGACAAAGAATGTCTCTCCCATAAAAAATATGGTGAGACGTAAATTTCAGAATGCCATACCGGCTCGGATGTCGCCCGGGTTAACAAGGTCCGCGCTAGATGTTGGAGTTCCTGGATATCTGGTGAAAAATGGGTTACAGGACTCAGGAGTGTTGGCTGAGCAACCAGGGCCAGCAGCTGCAGAACTACTGGAAGAAAAGGTGTCTACCAGTCGCAGATACACAGTGATTGAAAACAAAGAAATAATGATCTGTTACTACAGATCAAGTCCAGCAAGAAGAGGATATCTAAAACAAATGCACCAGTTCTGGAAAGAACAACATCCAGAATCAGAAATAACAGAACAGAGATTAGCAGATCAACGCCGATTTATAATACGAAATAAAGTATTCACGGAAACAGAATTGGATGAACTGCAAAGGTTTACCCAGGGGAAAGAAATCAAAGCCTTACCAGAAGTAATTCAGAATGTAGAGGCAAACCAGGGTGAGATGGCAGTGAAGAAATCCAGCAGAGATAAACAACTGTTCTCATTTGAAAACCAGGCACCTCTTCCTTAGGAAGAACAAAACCCTCTAACTAAAGAAATCAAAGAATTGAAACAAAGAATAACTGAGCATCTAGAACAGCACAAAAACAACAGAATAAGGCTGCCTGCACTGAAGCTTGTTCCAAAGAAACAGCTAGCACAAGCATTAAAAGATGCAAATACTGCAATATCAAGTGTAAGCACCAATTCACTGCAAGAAACAAACCAACTAATGTACAGCACAGCTGCAGTTATAACTGAATACCTGGGAAGCAAAATCAACAAAGAAGAAAAACAAACAAACAGTGCACCACAAAAATGGAAGGTTAGACTAGAAAATAAGATCAGCAAGTTAAGATCACATGCAAGCAAGCTAGAACAGATGAAAGAAAAGAAGCTGAAGAACAAGAAGACCAAAGAATACCTAATCGAGAAATACCACTTAGAAACAAGGAAGATCAAGGAAGCACTGGAAATAATAATACAACAAATAACAGCTATAGCCAGGAAAATCAGTAGATATGAAGCTCGAATTGCAAACTTTAGGCAGACCCTCCAATTTCAATCCAATCAGAAACATTTCTACCAATCCATCAATGGAGAAACTGCAATGAATCAGTCAGTACCTGACAAGGAAGAAACAGTGCAGTTCTAGAAGCAGATATGGGATAACCCAAAGAAATACAACAAGGATGTGGCTTGGTTAAAAGAGCTGGATGCAAATAAAACAGAAGTTGAAATGAAAGAACTAGTAATAACAACAAAAATGGTAGAAAAAAGAGCAAGGAAAATCAAAATTTGGTCAGCACCAGGTGAAGACGAACTGCATGGGTTTTGGTTGAAACATCTGTTATACACCCACTCATTGCCAAGCAGTTCAACAATATACTACAAAGAGGAGAAATTGAAAAGTGGCTAACAACTGGGAAAACCTACCTAATAATGAAAAATCCAGCAAAAGGGGCAACACCAGGCAACTACAGGCCAATTACCTGTAACTTTCAAATTACTAACTGGTGTGGTAGCTCTTGCAGTACAACAGCATCTAGTTGAAAACAATCTCTTTCCACCTGAGCAGAAAGGAAACCGCCCCAATAGCAGAGGAACAAGATCAACTTCTAATAGACAAAATGATCTTGGAAAAGGAAGACCAACCTGAATGTGGCATGGATTGACTACAAAAAGGCATTTGACTCTCTGCCACATGACTGGATAATCAAGTGCCTAGAAATAACAGGAGTGAGTAGAAACATAAGAAAATCTGTGCAAAGATCGATGGCACAATGGAAGACACAGTTGCAGATCAATGGGGAGAGACTGGGAGAGGTTAATATCAATATTTATTATTGCACTGTTTCCTCTATCAACAATACTGAATAACTCAGGACATGGCTATCAAACATCAAAAACATCTGCCAGACTATCCCATCTCCTTTACATGGATGATCTAAAGCTGTATGGAAAAACATCATCTGAAATAGAATCGCTGCTCAACACTGTCCGTATATATAGCCAAGATATTGTAATGGAGTTTGGCTTGGACAAATGTGCCACACTTACTATGAAACAAGGAAAAGTAGTGAAAACTGAAGGAATCAAGATGCCCCACGAAAATAACATTAAGAGTCTGGATGAGGAAGATTACTAAGATTGGGTATCCTTCGAGCTGACAACATCAAGCACACTGAAGTCAAGAAAAAGATTAGAGGTGAATACATCAAGAGAGTGAAGAAGATCTTAAAGTCTGAGGTGGCGCAGCAGTTAGAGTGCAGTACTGCAGGCCACTTTAGCTGACTGTGTTCAGCAGGTCAGCGGTTCAAATCTCACCGGCTCAAGGTTGACTCAGCCTTCCATCCTTCCGGGGTAGGTAAAATGAGGACCCAGATTGTTGGGGGCAATGTAAATATATATATACATTGCTTACTGGTGTACACCGCTTAGAGAGTGCTTGCACTTAAAGTGGTATATAAGTCTCATAAATAAATAAATAAATAAATAAATAAATAAATAAAAACTCAATGCAGGAAATACCATAAAGGCAATCAACACCTGGGCAATACCAGTTATTAGGTACACAGCTGGAATAGTGGACTGGACTCAAGCAGAACTAAAAGCAATGGATAGGAAGACCAGAAAAGTAATGACAATGAATCATGCCCTTCATCCACGCAGTGACATTGACAGACTTTATCTACCAAGGCAAATAGGTGGGCATGGAATGCTACAAGTATATCAGATGGTTGAAGAAGAAAAAATGGCTTTTGAAGAATATCTGAAGAACAATGATGAAGATGCACTGAAATTAGTATATCAGGAAGGCTTATTGACTACTGGAGAGACCAAACTGGCCTACAAGAAAGACCAAATGAAGAACAGAATAGAGGCATGGGAAGACAAAGCACTACATGGCCAATACATTAAAAAAATAGCTGGGAAAGCAGATAATAATAAAACCTGGCAATGGCTAAGAGCAGGAAAATTGAAGAAAGAGACCGAGGGACTAATTCTGGCTGCACAAGACCAAGCCTTAAGGACAAATGCATATAAAGTCAAAATTGAGAAGACAGCAACAGACAGTAAGTGCCGCCTATGCAAAGAAGCTGAAGAAACAGTGGACCACCTGGTAAGCTGTTGCAAGAAGATTGCACAAACTGACTACAAGCAGCGGCATGACAAAGTAGCAACAATGGTGCATTGGAAGATCTGCAAAAAATATCATTTGCCTGTAAGCAAAAACTGGTGGGATCATAAAATAGAGAAAGTCATAGAAAATGATAAAATTAAACTGTTCTGGGACTTCAGAATTCAAACAGACAAGCACCTGCAACATAACACCCCAGACTTAACAATTGTCGATAAGAAAGACAAAAAAGTCTGGATAGTGGACGTGGCAGTGCCTGGAGACAGCAGAATAGAAGAGAAAGAACTGGAGAAGATAACAAAATACAAAGACCTACAAATAGAAATAGAAAGACTGTGGCAAAAGCAAGCAAGGATAGTACCAATAGTCATAGGATCCTTGAATGCAATCCCAAAACAACTGGAGCACTACCTGAACACCATTGGCATTGACAAATTCACTATTAGTCAATTGCAAAAGGCAGCCTTACTAGGAACTGCTTCCAGTTTGCGACGATATCTGTAATACCATCAAACATCCACATCTGCCTATCCCAGGTCCTGGGTAAAGACTCGATAGGTAGACGAAATGCCAAATCCAGTCTGAACATCTGACTGACTGTGCGATGATCAATAATAATATAATAATAATAATAATAATAATAATAATAATAATAATAATAATAATAACCCCCAGTGAGGCACTACCTTGACGTGGTTGTGGGGCTTGTGTACTCTGAGGAAGATGAGAGCTATGCCAGAGGTTCAACCATACTGGACAGGTCTCATCAGAGGAGTCAGACAAAGAGTGTCTCTCCCATAAAAAATATGGTGAGACGTAAATTTCAGAATGCCATACCGGCTCGGACGTCGCCCGGGTTAACAAGGTCCGCGCTAGATATTGGAGTTCCTGGATATCTGGTGAAAAATGGGTTACAGGACTCAGGACTGTTGGCTGAGCAACCAGGGCCAGCAGCTGCAGAACTACTGGAAGAAAAGGTGTTTACCCGTCGCAGATACACAGTGATGGAAAACAAAGAAATAATGATCTGTTACTACAGATCAAGTCCAACAAGACAAGGATATCTAAAACGAATGCACGAATTCTGGAAAGAACAACATCCAGAATCAGAAATAACAGAACAGAGACTAGCAGATCAACGCCGATTTATAACAAGAAATAAAGTATTTACAGAAACAGAATTGAACGAACTGCAAAGGTTTACCCAGGGCAAAGAAATCAAAGCCTTACAAGAAGTAATTCAGAATGTAGAGGCAAACCAGGGGGAGTTGGCAGTGAAAGAATCCAGGCACCTCTTCCTCTTCCTCAGGAAGAACAAAACCCTCTAACTAAAGAAATAAAAGAATTGAAACAAAGAATAATTGAGCATCTAGAACAGCACAAAAACAACAGAATAAGGCTGCCTGCATTGAAGCTTGTTCCAAAGAAACAGCTAGCACAAGCATTAAAAGATGCAAATACTGCAATAGCAAGTATAAGCACCAATTCACTGCAAGAAACAAACCAACTAATGTACAGCACAGCTGCAGTTATAACAGAATACCTGGGATGTAAAATCAACAAAAAAGAAAAACAAACAAACAGTGCACCACAAAAATGGAAGGTTAGACTAGAAAATAAGATCAGCAAGTTAAGATCACATGCAAGCAAGCTAGAACAGATGAAAGAAAAGAAGCTGAAGAACAAGAAGACCAAAGAATACCTAATCAAGAAATACCACTTAGAAACAAGGAAGATCAAGGAAGCACTGGAAATAATAAAGCAACAAATAACAGCTATAGCCAGGAAAATCAGTAGATATGAAGCTCGAATTGCAAACTATAGGCAGAACCTCCAATTTCAATCCAATCAGAAACGTTTCTACCAATCCATCAATGGAGAAACTGCAAGGAATCAGTCAGTACCTGACAAGGAAGAAACAGTGCAGTTCTGGAAGCAGATATGGGATAACCCAAAGAAATACAACAAGGATGCGGCTTGGTTAAAAGAGGTGGATGCAAATAAAACAGAAGTTGAAATGAAAGAACTAGTAATAACAACAAAAATGGTAGAAAAAAGAGCAAAGAAAATCAAAAATTGGTCAGCACCAGGTGAAGATGAACTGCATGGGTTTTGGTTGAAACATCTAACTGTTATACACCCACTCATTGCCAAGCAGTTCAACAATATACTACAAGGAGGAGAAATTGAAAAGTGGCTAACAACTGGGAAAACCTACCTAATAATGAAAAATCCAGCAAAAGGGGCAACACCAGGTAACTACAGGCCAATTACCTGCTTACCAACAACATTCAAATTACTAACTGGTGTGGTAGCTGATGCAGTACAACAGCATCTAGTTGAAAACAATCTCTTTCCACCTGAGCAGAAAGGAAACCGCCCCAATAGCAGAGGAACAAAAGATCAACTCCTAATAGACAAAATGATCTTGGAAAACTGCAAGAGAAGGAAGACCAACCTGAATGTGGCATGGATTGACTACAAAAAGGCATTTGACTCTCTGCCACATGATTGGATAATAAAGTGCCTAGAAATAACAGGAGTCAGTAGAAACATCAGAAAATTTGTGCAAAGATCGATGGCACAATGGAAGACACAGTTGCAGATCAATGGTGAGAAGCTGGGAGAGGTTAATATCAAGAGAGGAATATTTCAAGGAGATTCATTATCACCATTACTATTTGTTATTGCACTGTTTCCTCTGTCAACAATACTGAATAACTCAGGACATGGTTATCAAACATCAAAAACATCTGCTAGACTATCCCACCTCCTTTACATGGATGATCTGAAGCTGTATGGAAAAACATCATCTGAAATAGAATCGCTGCTCAACACTGTCCGTATATATAGCCAAGATATTGTAATGGAGTTTGGCTTGGACAAATGTGCCACACTTACTATCAAACAAGGAAAAATAGTGAAAACTGAAGGAATCAAGATGCCCCACGAAAATAACATTAAGAGTCTGGATGAGGAAGAATACTACAAATACTTGGGTATCCTTCAAGCTGACAACATCAAGCACACTGAAGTCAAGAAAAAGATTAGAGGTGAATACATCAAGAGAGTGAAGAAGATCTTAAAATCCAAACTCAATGGAGGAAATACCATAAAGGCAATCAACACCTGGGCAATCCCAGTCATTAGGTACACAGCTGGAATAGTGGACTGGACTCAAGCAGAACTAAAAGCAATGGATAGGCAGACCAGAAAAATAATGACAATGAATCATGCCCTTCATCCACGCAGTGACATTGATAGACTTTATCTACCAAGGCAAATAGGTGGGCGTGGAATGCTACAAGTACATCAGATGGTTGAAGAAGAAAAAATGGCTTTGGAAGAATATCTGAAGAACAATGATGAAGATGCACTGAAATTAGTATATCAGGAAGGCTTACTAACTACTGGAGAGACCAAACTGGCCTACAAGAAAGACCAAATGAAGAACAGAATAGAGGCATGGGAAGACAAAGCACTACATGGCCAATACATGAAAAAAATAGCTGGGAAAGCAGATAATAATAAAACCTGGCAATGGCTAAGAGCAGGAAAATTGAAGAAAGAGACCGAGGGACTAATTCTGGCTGCACAAGACCAAGCCTTAAGGACAAATGCATACAAAGTCAAAATTGAGAAGACAGCAACAGACAGTAAGTGCCGCCTATGCAAAGAAGCTGAAGAAACAGTGGACCACTTGGTAAGCTGTTGCAAGAAGATTGCACAGACTGATTACAAGCAGCGGCATGACAAAGTAGCAACAATGGTGCATTGGAAGATCTGCAAAAAATATCATTTGCCTGTAAGCAAAAACTGGTGGGATCATAAAATAGAGAAAGTCATAGAAAATGATAAAATTAAACTGCTCTGGGACTTCAGAATTCAAACAGACAAGCACCTGCAACATAACACCCCAGACTTAACAATTGTCGATAAGAAAGACAAAAAAGTCTGGATAGTGGACGTGGCAGTGCCTGGAGATAGCAGAATAGAAGAGAAAGAACTGGAGAAGATAACAAAATACAAAGACCTACAAATAGAAATAGAAAGACTGTGGCAAAAGCAAGCAAGGGTAGTACCAATAGTCATAGGCTCCTTGGGTGCAATCCCAAAACAACTGGAGCACCACTTGAACACCATTGGCATTGACAAATTTGCTATTAGTCAATTGCAAAAGGCGGCCTTATTAGGAACTGCTTCCATCCTGCGACGATACCTGTAATACCATCAAACATCCACATCTGCCTATCCCAGGTCCTGGGTAAGGACTCGATAGGTAGACAAAATGCCAAATCCAGTCTGAACATCTGGCTGACTGTGCGATGAATGATAATAATAATAATAATAAAGTTGGAAGGAACCTTGGAGGTCATCTAGTCCAACCCCTGCTCAGGCAGAAAACCCTTTACCATTTCGGACAAATGGCTGTCCAGTCTCTTCTTAAAAACTTCCAGTGTTGGAGCATTCACTGCTTCTGGAGGCAGGTTGTTCCACTGGTTAATTGTTCTAACTGTCAGGAAGTTTCTCCTTAGTTATAAGCATAACTCCTGAGTTATAAGCATAACTCAGCTTCAGATCTTGAGATTCCATAAAGCAAGCTCAGGAATAAGGTGATGGCTAGCAACTGTAACCTTAATTTTAACTCTTACTGGCACCAAGTGAGGATCAGCAGTGCTAGTAATTTGGAACAATAAGCAACCCATCTTGGAAAATAATTGGGCAGGGCTCCTGAGACAATGGATGAACATAAACATCTATATTAAAGCAGGGGTCCCTGGCCCCTAGTCTGTGAACCTGCCTTAGTCTACGATATGCCAGAAAGCAGGTTGCGCAAACAAGTGAAGCCCCATCTGTGGCAGCATGCAAAACCACGCCCCCTCTGGTCTGCGGAAAAATCTCTCTCCACAGAAGAGGTCCATGGTGTCGAAAAGGTTGAGGGCCTCTATATTAAGGAATCCAACATTTGCCATTATTTTGTATCTTCACTTTATTTATGAAGATCATACACATCCTAAAATATTTTTTTAAAAAAATTTAAAAATCCTTTCTTCTCAGAAAACCTTGAACTAAAATAACACTGTGATTGTACTTACCCAAGCAAAGAAAGACTTGGTTTAGATTCTATCCACTCGTCAATTTTTCAGCACAGGTTTTAAAGGCATTGCTGTATTGATGCAATGCTGTATATAATTGATATGCATATGATATGTTTTTTCAGAAAGGTGAGAAATGCAGTAGAGGAGATTAGTTTTAGAAATAACTTTTCCATTATGCCAGCAAACAGCAAAAATAAATTTGTCAGTATCTAATTGCTTCATTGTGTATGCCAGAGTTCTGACTTTGTATAGCATAATATATCCCCGTTGCAATAAATAGAAATTATTTTCTTTAGCTCCATGCCTCTGAATATTTTATTATGTGTTTCACTGCCTGTATGAGTTTCTATGAGATCTTAATCAGATATATTTGCTTCTCCCTTTCAATTGCCTTTTGGTTCTTTTATATTTATATGGAAGAGTTTTCCTTTTTATTTGTTTCTTAGCTGAAGGCTATTATTTGCCAAATGTTTTTTTTTCCTAGCAAGTTATATTCATTGCATTAAAAAGATATGAGAACTGCCATAGTTACGAATAAGAACAGGAAAAATGATAAAATTTAATAAAGACTATGCTGGTAGTAAATATTCTTCATTTTTAATTTTGGGGTTGAAGCTAAACATCTTAGTGAGCGCAAAATTCTCCTTAAAAATGTTTACCCTATGTAGAGAGATTGGGGATTGAGAAAATTACTTTTTGAATTACTCCACCTCATTATCGCTTTATGGTTAATCTAACATTTCTATGTACTTTATTTGTTTATTTATTTTATTAATCACATTTATTCACTGCCCATCTCACTATCTAAGTGACTTTAACTGATTTACAAGTAAAAATCCATTAAAAAACACCATAATATTCTTACAAAAAAGTAGACAGTTAAAAAGTGACAGCCCAAATCAAAAGCTCAGAATGGACAAAGACAACAAAAGTCAAAGATAAAAATAAAAATGTTTCTTTCAACATATGGTATAAATAGCAAGAAAAAGGTTGAGGAAACAGTAGGTCCACTTAAGAGAGAAGATGGCAAGGAAGTAACAGGCAGTAGAGAGAAAGCGGAGCTGCTTAACTCATTCTTTGCATCAGTCTTCATGCAAAAAGAAACTATAGCCCAACTATCAAAAACAACTGTAAAAGACAGACTAGAAATAAAAATTAAAATAATGGTAAGAGGACACCTATCTGACCTTGATGACTACAAATCACTGGGACCTGATGGATTACATCCGAGAGTTCTGAAGGAGCTGGCAGATAATATCTCAGAACCATTGTACCATATCTTTTTAAAAGATTCTGGAGTACTCTGGAACTACCAGAAAATTGGAAAAGAGCTGATGTGGTTCCCATTTTCAAACAAAGAGGAAAAAACAGACCCAGGAAACTACAAACCAATCAGCTTAACATTAATACCTGAGAAGATACTGGAAAAAATAATCAAAAAACAGATCTGTGAACAACTAGAATAAATAAAATTATAACTAGTAGCCAGCATGTGTTGTTAAAAACAGATCATGACAAGCCAATCTTATTTCATTTTTTTGACAAAGTGACTAAATTAGTAGACCAGCAAAATGCTGTGGAGATAGTATATTTAGACTTCAGCAAGGCATTCAAAAAAGTAGACTACAATCTACTTCTTGGTAAACTAGAAAAATATGGTATAGACAGCATCACCACCAGATGGTTTTATAACTGGCTGCAAACCATATTCAATGAGTAGTCCTTAATGATACTACATCTATATGCAGGAAAATAAGCAGTGGGACACCACAAGATTCCATCTTAGACCCAGTACCCTTCAATATCTTCATAAATGACTTAGATGAAGGAATAGAAGGGGAACTCATCAAATTTGCAAATGACACTAAGCTGGCAGGAATAACCAATTCTCCAGAAGACAAACTCATGATCCAAAAAGATCTTGACAGACTTGCAAGAATTGGTTATGGTCATTCTAGAGAAAAGAAAGACTAGGAGTGACATGATAGCAGTATTTCAGTTTTTGAGCGGCTGCCACAAAGAAGAAGGGGTCAACTTATTTTCCAAGCACCAGAAGGTAACACAAGAAACAATGATTCGAAACTAATCAAGGGGAAAAGCAACCTGGAATTAAGGGGAAACTTCCTAACAGTGAGAACAATTAACCAGTGAAACAGCTTGCCTTCAGACATTGTGGGTACTTCATCACTGGAGGTTTTTAAGAAAAGGCTTACCTAAAATGGTATGGGATCTCCTGCTTGAGCAGGAAATTGGACTAGAAGACCTCCTAGATCCCTTTCAGCTCTATTCTGATTCCATCTTCACATGTTTTCTAAAAGAAACACAAATAAAAAGTCTGCTTCTTCCAGTGGTGTGCTAGAGCCAGCTCATACCAGCTTGCAAGAGCCAATTGTTAAATTTTTCTAGAAATTTGTGAGCCAGTTGAGAACAGAGCTGAGCCAATATGACTAGTCCACCAGTCAGCTGCTTATGGTTACTGGCACAGCATGGTGACTGCAATGGAACCTGCAGCTCATAAACATTTATCAGCACCCACTGACTTTATCTCACTCTTGCTAGAAAGTGGATAAAATAAAGTCACAAGATTCAAGGACAAATCTGTTCCATATCATTTCAGATGGGCTCAAAACAACCAATGAAGAACACAGATCCATTGCTAATCATACATAATATACATCACTTTCATCTTTAATATGTATGTAACTTATGAGAAGATAAGATCATTCACTTCTCTTTTAGCCATCGTATCCTAATAAAAAATTGTTTTGAAACAATTAGAATTATCTGGTCCATTAATTGAGGCTATGATTCCAACAGAGCATAGCTTTTACGTTCACACTTCACTGAAGTTTGAAGCTTGTTAAGACTTAATTTTTCCCCTTCATTCTTTCTTCACACTGAGCAATATTCACATAGTTCTATAGCTGTAACCATATAGAAAAATGATGTTCAATTAAAATCCAGTAATTTGCTCTGAATTATTTTTAAATGCCAAGAAATTATTTCTGGGTAATTCAAAACTGGGCAATTTACTTGCAGGTGCAAATTCTAAAAAAAAAAATAGTGTGCTGTAGAGGTGTTTGGAAATATCTTGCTGTTAAAGAAGTTCTGAATTCAAAATGAATTTTCTCTCTGTACTTAGCAAGATCTGAGTTTCAGCTCAAATGCTTGCTTTGTATAATATCCCTTAAGAACAGTCTTAATGGGAGTTCACACATCTGGAAGTACCTACTTGGAGAATAGTATTATATTATTTATTTGTTCAACAGTTATCCTTTATAAGAAATAACGCCTATTAGATGAATTGAGTGATTGTGCTTGTGATCAAGTCAGTGTCAACTCTTAACCATATACATTGACTTTGGTTATGATGACCTGTTTCAAGCCAGGCTCTTTAAGCTTTCCAATAGCACATGCATCATTGCTTTGACTGAGTTTATCCACCTTGCTGCTGATTGTCTTCTTCTCTACACATTTCCCAGAATTATGGGCTTCTCAAGGAAGTTGATCTTTGTTCAAAGATATGAATTCTCGGTTGTGCCAATAGAAGAGAATACATATCGCTCAGGATTTAATACCAAGGACTCAACAATTCTCAATTGACTTGCTTTATGTTCCTATATATTTTGTTTTGCCTTGTTATCCACGATATGCTCAAGAGTCTTTACTAATATTAAGGTTCACAAGGATGAATACTGTTTCTATACTGCTTTTGCAAAGTCCAAAAATACTAATGTCAGCATCACAGAAAAAACTATTGTCTAC
Organism: Crotalus tigris; assembly: GCF_016545835.1. NCBI lineage: Eukaryota > Metazoa > Chordata > Lepidosauria > Squamata > Viperidae > Crotalus > Crotalus tigris. The sequence continues at coordinate 949,952 of NW_024096756.1, read as the reverse complement.
ATAATTTATTTATTATTTATGAGACTTATATCTCACTTTAAGTGCAAGCACTCTCTAAGCGGTGTACACCAGTAAGCAATGTATATATATATATTTACATTGCCCCCAACAATCTGGGTCCTCATTTTATCTACCCCGGAAGGATGGAAGGCTGAGTCAACCTTGAGCCGGTGAGATTTGAACCGCTGACCACAGTCAGCTAAAATGGCCTGTAGTACTGCACTCTAACTGCTGCGCCACCTCGGCTTAATAATAACAGTTGCAAAAGGCAGCTTTACTTGTAACAGCTAACATCCTACGATGATGCTTTTAACATTATCGAACAAAAACATCTGCCTATCCCAAGTCATTGGGAAGCACATGGAAGGTGCATAATAATACCAAATTCAGTCTAACATCTGGCTCACTGTGTGACCAAATAAGAATAACCCTTCCAAAGTCTAACACATTCCAAACAGGTCTTAGGTGAAAAGTCAGACTAAATTTGTTCTAAAAAATGTATTCAATACCCAAATTGAATTTAATTACCGGATCAACTGCTGCTGAGATTAACGAGTTATGTTGGATTTTATGCTCCCTGTGCTCATGTCTCTCTACTAGGCAACCAGGACATGGAGCTGACAGGCTACCAGAAGGCAATAAGGAATTAAACTAATCAATTATGGAATGTTTCTACCAGAGGTGGATTTCAAAAGTAAATGTACTAGCTTTAGGGAAAAATATTAATAATTAATATGTAGAGACTTAGAGTAAATCAGCATCAATTCTATGAAATTTTTGAAAATGAGAAAGAAACAACCACAATTAATGAACAAAATGACAAAGAGACCCTAACATTTTGAAAAGGTTTGTTGGAAAACAACAGGAGTCACAATAGAAGGCAAATGGATCAAGCAAGTTGAAAATGCAGTAAAAAGTACCCAGTATGGAAGACATTGTGATGTCTGAGGGAATGGTATGAAATCAAAACTCCCTGAATTCTGGATGAAACCACTTGAGGTTGGCAGACCAGATGAATTGGGTTTTGGAAGCACCAGAAAATAAAAAATGATCAACTGGAAGGACACTCCTAATTCAGAAGTATAAGAAGTCAAACTATAGAGCCATAACCTGTTTGCCAACAACATACAAGCTACTTACCTGAGGTTTATTTGGGGGGGGGATGTGTTGTTTGGTACATAGATAAATACAAGAAGGAAAGAATAGACCTGAAGCAAATAATGCTGGAATGGCAGTTAGTAATAGTAGGAAAACAATGATATATTGTACTTAAAATACAGTTTTAGGATTCTTCTGGCTGTTTATTTGCATAAAAGCATTCAAAATAAATTCTGTTTTTATTACACTAAGTGAAAGAATGTACTACATAATTGTCTGTTCTGTGCTGGAGTTTCTCTTATTTTTCAAAGTAATTATGTAAGTAGGGAATTTTTGATTCAAACAATAGATGCCATCAGGAAAGCCCTTTAAAGATACTTTAATAATTAATATGGACCATCACACAACTCACTCAGCATGATCACATTTAGAACCTCATCTTTTCTGCCCAACAACAAAAACACTCATGATGCATTTAATTCAGTGAATGATTTAGTGCATGCAAGCAGTTTCTTTCTTGTCTCACCTGCCTTTCAGTTCTTTATTTCCTGACAAACATCATTGTGAAGCAATTGTATAGTATGTTCACCACATACAGTTTGTTTAAAAGCCATTCTCTCCAGGTATAGCTCTCTAATTTTTGAGATTTGGGAAGCTGCTTTTTTTAACTTTCTTTCCGGCACCAAAGTAATATTAGGTATATTAGTACTACACCAAATGTGGCCTCACTATTTTTGCAAAAGTAGTACTTTCTGCAAAAGAGGTGTAAGTTTCTTTTATTTTGGGAGGGGAAGTGAGAAGGAGGGAAAGGGTCATTTTGCAGAGATTGTATCTAAGAGATGTGTAGGAGGGGCAAAAGAAAGAAAGAGAGGTAGTACTTAATTTATTAAACATAAAAAATGGGAAGAAGTCTTTTTCATACATATGAAAGGTTGTTTACCCAGGCCTTTGGCAAGGAAAAGTAAGATTCTTTGATTCATCATGCTTGCCATCTTTTATCTTTTTTGTTTTATTGATTTAATTCTAATTTCTTAATTAGATTATTGTGAAGTGCTCAGAGTTCCTGAAAATTGGGTGCCATACATATTTAATAAATTATTATTGTTTTTAATTCTTAGGACTTATTTCTGTATAAGTGATCAGGTTATGAGCAAGTAGTAACAGATTTTCTGTGAACTTTATTTAAGCAACAAATTATTTTTTAGACTTTCAGAGTGGAACACATTTTGTGAATAAGTCTCCAGAGGAATGGACAACTATAACATTTTGCTATAGCACTTATATTCTATATCTGGTTAAATAATAGTGTCTTTACGAGAAAAGTAAAATGTCTGACTTCTGCATTAGAGAAAGTTATGTCCACATTTGTTATTAAAGGATATATGCCCTGATAAACCACAAATCTTAGCTGATAGATGACATAGTAGTTTTCAGATATGTACTTATACTAATCCATTTACTATTTTAATAAATAGAAATAATGTTCAAATACTTACAAAAATCAAAATTATGAACATTATGATTTTCCTTGTGATACTCTAAAACAAAAGTTGGACTTTGAAGAAGAAGACTGTGAAACTCTGGGGATGTAAAAGACTCCTAAGAATACTATGGATAGTAAGAAAATGTTATCACATTTTGGATCTTTAATGTGAAGACCTAATTCTCTTGAGATGTCTACTGGGAAGGTGGGAAGAAACAGAAGAAAAGAACAATCAGCAGCAAGGCTGATGGACTCAATTACAGGTTTGAAAGACCCCAAATACCATATTAAGGCCAGATCATCCTGAAAACCTATGTACTTACTAAAAGTGGACACCAGCTAAATAGCACATAATCAATTGGTCAGTTAATGAATGTTGTTGATCTTGGTAATTAGTAATTAGCTAAGAGGAATTTTAGATTTCCTATCATAACACTATTCTAAAATAACTATCACTATATCATCTTTAAATGAGATTATTTCTGCCTTTCTTAATTCTGTTAGCAGCAAAACAACACTAACAATCCTGTAAGTTGTTTTGTTTTATGACAAAATTGTATTAAAAACTAATAGGGTATATATGTTACAAAACATAGATGTTTGGCCTGGAGGTTTCATTATGGATATTTGGAAAATGAAAGAAGAAGAACAAAAGAGACATCAGTAAATATAGTTACCCTGGTTAGATTTTGTTTCAGAAAATAGATGATTTTTGACATTTTGTTGCATTGCATACTGCAGTTTAAAAAGGCAAAGTTGTTAGAAATACTAAATCTATTACTTTCTAATTGGGGACAGATGTCGCTCCTAGGGGCAGATAGTCCCAGGTGCTATATTCTAACATTGTAATGATGGCAAGCAGGTCACTGTTACAATGTGCATTGTTAAGATAAAGTCAGATTAGTAAAACAACAAGAACACCACCATGGGAATATTTCTTTGAAGGACGTACATTCACAGAATGCAATTAATATAATTATTCTAATATCTAATTCTTATCATTATGAGATTCTAGTTTCATATATTGCTCCAACTAAATCACTGATATAGTAATTCAGCTCAGTTCAGTTTAGTTCAATTTCCAGGTTTTTCACTTTAACCCATTCAAGTTGTTATGGAAACTGAATATTTTGCTCAAAGTAACTTCCTATTTTAGTTTTTCTTGTATGTTGTTCAGAGCCACTGTTCAACTAGGGCTGCAATTTAGTGAAAGAATGGACAGAAAAGAAGCTGTACACTTTTTTTTTTACACAAGTCAGTTTTATCTTATCTGAAAAATATATTTTATGCAAAATTTGTTGTTGTTAATTGCGAAGTTGTGTCCGACCTATCGCGACCCCATGGACAACGTTTTTCCAGGTCTTCCTGTCCTCTACCATCTTCTGGAGTCCATTTAAGTTCACACCTACTGCTTCAGTGACTCCATCCAGCCATCTCATTCTCTGTCGTCCCATTCTTCTATTTCTCTCAATCTTTCCCAGCATTAGGCTCTTCTCCAGTGAGTCCTTCCTTCTCATTAGGTGGCCAAAGTATTTGAGTTTCAACTTCAGGATCTGGCCTTCTAAAGAGCAGTCGGGGTTGATCTCTTCTAGGACTGACCGGTTTGAACGCCTTGCAGTCCAAGGGACTCGCAGGAGTCTTCTCCAGCACCATAGTTCAAAGACCTCAATTCTTTGGCGCTCAGACTTTCTTATGGTCCAACTTTCACAGCCATACATTGCAACTGGGAAAACCATGGCAATACTTTAGGTCAAAATAAAATATTGAAGATTCATTCAGCCTGTATTACTTAAATATTATCCAAATTTCTGTTCTTTTTTCACTAATTATTATGTATTCATGTCACTTCAGAGAATCCTCACTAGAGCAGCAATACTCCTGTGAGCACGTCTAAATTCTCGGGTACATTTATACAGTAGTATATATTTCCTTTCCTTTCCTTTCCTTTCTGACAAAAAAACATAGCATATCCATTGATTATATGGGATAGTAGCAACTATGAGACATAATCACTTAATGATAATTTAAAATAACTCACAGAGATTTAAGATTTCCTATTTTTCTATTCTCTCTTTCTCTCTCTCCCCTCCCTCTCTCCCTCTCCCTCTGTGTATGTGTGTATGTGTGTGTGTGTGAGAGAAGAAAATATATGGAAATGTACATGTTGCTTGCTTATTGGGGCAAATTTTATATAATTTGATTAAATACTGCTATGAAAGACTTAATATACACCTAAATATCTACTAGGATAGTCAATGATATCAAAATGATGATTGTATCCTAATGGTTGAAGCCCTGTCCATTTTAATGTGCTTGCATGAATCACAAACAAAAAGGGACAGGGCTTTGTTGTGTCTACCATTCAGACATTGTTGATCACATCTATGGATGTACATAGAATAATATATAAACAGGCACATAATTATAAATCCATGTACTTTTGTGAACAGTTTTTAATGCATGGGTTTTTTTATATTTATTCTAAATGGCTTCAAAATAGGTCAGCAACATTCAATTTAGATGCAGATTTTTTTTTTTTACTGCAAAAGTTGAGGACTATGATGATATTGGGGAGAGTTATTTCTAGTAGGAAAAATAGTAGTTTAATCATCTCTAAACAGAGAAAGCATCATAGCTTATTTTGCCTTCAGAATTGCATATTGGGGAGGGTGGTTGCTTTTTTCTTCAAGATCCAAAGAAGAAACTAGAAATCAACCCATTTTTCCTCCAGTCTGTCATTTTCATGAGTAACTCATGGGAATGGAAGTTTCCCCAATTAGCTTGTGAAATGAGCAACTGGAAGGCAAGATTTTTCATCTGTGATGCAGCATAAATTTATGGACCTAGAAACAACTTCCCTCATTTCTAATCCACTTTTGGAATATAACATTATAAGTTAAAAACATACTTTTTTGGAGAGAGATAAGTACTTCCCTGTGGTCATTTTTTTTATTTCTGGGAAATAGAGATTTTTACTTGCTTTGCAAAAAGCTGAAAATGTAAAAATATTTAAATGGAAAGAAGTAACTTATCTTTTTGATGTAGTAAAAATCAATTTTTAATGAATCTGCAGTATAAGACTATATAGCCTGTTCCCTGGACTAAAGGTATACATAGGAATTTTTTGTAATCTATTCATCTTCCATTGACTAGATTTATGAAACAAAGGAACTCCTCTTTTGAATTGCTGGTTGTAATTAGAGGTCAACTGTTATAACTAGGAGCCTCTAGGTGGGATTATATTTAATTGTTTGTTTATTCCCTGGTAGTCATTGTACTCTGAGAAATAAGAGATTATTGGACCTGGAAGACATGATTTAAGATTTGCTTGGCATGACTATTTGTGATATGATAAAGTTAAGGTAGATATTTTTTTAAATCACATTATTAGACATGCCATGTTGAAAATTTGGTATAGGTAATAATGCAAGATTGCCTTCCAAAATCCTGTTGTGTTTGACACCCAAACAAGCTTTTTTAAAAAGAGAAATGATAGTTGAACAAATTTGTTAACAGATGCAGATATACAATTTTTTTTTCTCAAGGAGAATTCAGGTTAAAAACAAGAGAGCATTTCAGTAGTGTTGCAGTAGAGCTCAACACTGTGTTCTGATAGGTGTAGTGCAACCAATTTGGAATGAAGGATGGAACATTTTTAGTTCTAGGATCTGGGTTACCCAACCCCATGGCTACCAAGTCTAGACAAAGTTGAACTGAAACCTATTAGTCCCCATCCCTTATTTGCTGAACTCTGTCTTAAATGAATCAATGTTTTAATTTTGCCTGGTTTTATCCTATATGCTCACATCAAAATATTTTTGCAAAATTTTATGAATATGTATTAGTAACAAAAGGAAACAAAGATATGGATAAAACAACTAATAGAATTTGTACATGGCTTCATTCTAGACTTAAATCTTAGTGAAAATTAACATTCCAAAAGAATAAAATGTTATAGAAATGTAAAAATGTAATATGCCAAATATATTATAGACATAAATATAACATTGAATGGCTGTGTTCATTTGGGGTACTGTCCTGTACTACACTCTGTATCCAGATAAACTGTAAGAGCTATACTGTGTTCCAAACAATGAGTTAATATTCAGGCCCACTTGAAGGTGGCATGAAAGTCAAAGAAAGCCTTAATGGTTCAATTTCTTTAACAAGTCTGATCTTAATGATAGTTTTAGAACAATAAGCTCAAAAGCGCATAGCATTTTTCCTAGTTGTGCATTCATTTTTAAGCTTCAAAGTTCAAAGCACTAGTCTTACCATAAGTGCAAATTCTTTTCTTAAACTCAGAATGGTACAAGCAGGCTCAATATCCCAGCATTAATATCAAAAGACACTTTCCCTTGATGCAAAAAAAAAAAAAAAAAATTGAAAAAGGAGAGCTGGAGCCAACAACTTTCCTATATCTAAGTATTAAAAGAACTACCATTTGGTGCAGGTTATCTGCTTCTAAATGACTAATTACCAGAAAATTACTGCTTGAAAAGGAGCCATTTATCGACTTAACAAAATTCAGTGCTAGTAAAAAATATAAGAGCTTTGCCAGCAATTAAAAATGTTCATTCTTTATTTGTTCCTAATTCATGCCTCTATCTAAAAATGTACATGCATGAATGTGCTTTCAATTTATTCACCAATGTAATATAAAAATTATATTGAGCAGTGCTACTTAGCTTTATCTTTTTTTTTTCCAAAGTTGAACATACTAAGCAACTTTCGCCTGTTCGAGTGTATGTTGTGATGATACCTAGCATTGTCAAAGCTATAGCTGGTACCCAGATAGGGAAAAAAAACATTTTTCTGTATAAAGTAAAATCTTACTGAGGGGTGATGCTTATTATAGCTCATAGCAAAAGGAATGTTTCCTCAGAATCCCTTCATCACTTTAAAAAAACATTGGCTAGAAAGACTATATAAGGTTTAGAAGATTTTGCTTAATTATAGATTTTTTTAAAAAAATTCTTGATGCATTGACAATTTGAAATGGCATTTCATGTCTATGATTTTGAAAAAGGGTTGCACTTCTACATTTTTATAGCAATTTTATTAAAAATTACAATTAAAAAAATTAAAAAAATAAGAGAATAAAAAGAGAAACTGTCCAGAAAAGAATAGAATAAAAAATAAAAACTGAAATTCAATGGTGATAAAAGTAATGTTCTACATTTAGGCAAGAAAAACCAAATGAAAGGTATAGAATAGGTGGTGCTTGGCTCAAGAGTAGTAACTGTGGAGTTTTAGTAGACAATCACTTAAATATGTGCTGCAGCTGTGAAAAAAGTCAACACAGCCCTAGGCTGCATTAACAGAGGGATGGGATCAATATCAGCTGAAGTGTTAATATCATTTTTATAATGCTTTGGTAAGACCACACTTGGAATATTGCATCCAGTTTTGGTTGCCACAATATAAAATAGAAACAAGGTTGGAAGAGTTCTTTTCTTTGATTAGCACTGTTAATTTTGCCCTCTCTGCTAGTTCCATCAGTTTTGCAGCTAGTCATCCATTTTGAGAATTAGAATATAAACCAATCATTTAAAAATCCACTTTCAGATGAGTTTATTCATATCTGGTAAAAATTGTTCCTCTTCTACAATGCCCTTTAAGCACACTCTATCTATAGACTCTTTCTTAAAATTAACTTCTGGATCCATTGTTCACAAATATTATTCAATATGTCCTGTGTTAAAATATTTTGCTCCATTGTGTCAAATTTAAATGTTCTTCTTCTTTAATTGTAATCTTCATTCTTTGTACTTCTTTCTAGTGTCCAACCTATCCTATCCTACCATTTTTTAAAGATAATTGATAACAAAAATATTTTTATTTTGGAAGGATTCATATGATTAATTCCAAAATCTTATTTCAAATTCACCTGGACCCTTAATTTGTTTATAACTTTCCATAAACAAAGTTCTAATCATCTTTTTGCTATTTATTCCAAAATAGTTTTTAAGACCATAAGTTTTTATTTGAAACTTATTTTGGTAAGGATCAAGGGAAAGTCAGCTCATGTTGTAAAATTTGTGGATCAAAAGATTCCTAACTGCTGAAAAGCAATTAACAAATAATTTCCAAAAATGAATAGAAATGGAAATATGCAAACCTGGTATCCTCTTGAATGCATTGACCATGCTTTGAGCAAAAACATCTTTATCCTTTCATTTTTTAGAGTTCTAAACCCACTGGAGACTATTGTTTTTCTGTCTCCAAATGAATACATGGAGCACTTGTGGGCAATCCCAATCCTCTCTTTATCTAGAGAGGAATTACAAAGAACCAATCTATCTGATGGCTGATCTATGCATTTGTCTATTTGCAGTTAAAAGCAGAGCTGTCTTTAATTTGCCTTTTCTTTATGGAATTGCACTTCAACATTTGTTAAACAGATAGAGAGTATTTATAAATAACAAAAACACAAAGTAATAGTTAATCTATTTTTATTGCAAGAATGCACCACATTGAAAGTGATAAGACAACTTCTCTTTCTCATTCCTTATTTTTGTTAGCATTTAGAACTATTAATGATCCAAATACAATATGTCTCAAAAATAAAACGGCAGGGATTTAATTAACTGGATGCTGAATTGGAATAATTGTCATTATGTGAGTGGCTGTTTCTTCCTGGTTACCTCTATCCATCCCATCAGATCTTGCAGAAGAGGCATATTAAGGAGTCCTATCTGCAAAATAGTGCCATCCTGAGGAATGAGAACCTTTCCTGCTGAAGAACTAAAGCCTTTATTGCAATGGTGTCTGCCCTTCTGATGATTATCCCACTTGAAATTTGATTGACCCCAACATTATTGGCCTTCTGGAAGGGCTTGAACAAATGGCTTTGTCATTGTCCCTGGAGATTCATAGTAGTGGACAGCTTTTATAGTTGCTATGTTGAATGTGACATAGTGATGTACTTTGCAACTAATTATGGTTATTTTTTATTTTACTGTGTCTATTTTAGAAAGCCAACTTGGTGTGTTGGCTTTAGGCTAGAATAGAATAGAATAGAATAGAATAGAATAGAATAGAATAGAATAGAATAGAATAGAATAGAATAGAATCTGGAAGTGACCGTGGAGGTCTTCTATCCAGCCCACCACTCAAGCAGGAGAACCTATACCATCTCAGACAATTGACTGCCAGTCTCTTCTTAAAAATCTCCAGTGATGGAGCACCCACAGTTTCTGAAGGCAAGTTGTTCCATTGATTAATTGTCCTCACTGTTAGGAACTTTCTTCTTAATTACAAGTTGCTATTCTCTCTGATCAGTTTCCAACCATTGTTTCTTGTCCTGCCCTCTGGTGCTTTGGAGAATAATTTGACCCCATCTTCTTTGTGGTAGCCTCTCAAATACTGGAATACTGCTATCATGGCACCCCTATTTTTTCTTTTCTTTAGACTAGCCAAACCCAAGTCCTGCAGCCGTTCTTCATATGTTTTAGTCTCCAGGCCTTGGATCATCTTAGTTGCTCTTCTCTGAACTTTTTCCAAGGTCTCAATATCTTTTTTTGTAGTATGGTGACCAAAATTGGTTGCAGTATTCCAGGTGTTGTCTCACTAGGGTTTTATAAAGCAGTACTAATACTTCATGTGATCTTGATTCTATGCCTCTGTTTATGCAACCCAGGATTGTAATAGCTTTTTTGGCTGCTGCTGCACATTGCTGACTCCTAGTCAACTGACCGTCCACTAGGACTCCAAGGTCCCTCTCACAGTTACTGTTTTTGAACCAGGTCTCACCTAATCTGTACTTATACTGTGAATTCTAATTCCATTTTAGGCATAAAGCCAGTTGGATGATTCTGGGCCATTTAGTCTTTCTCAGCCCTAGGAAGGAAGCAACAACAAGCCACTCAAGGACTTGTCCAGGCAACCACTATTGTAAAAGCACCACTACCACCAACAAAAATCTACTTTAATCTGTTTCTACTTGGCTGTTGTTTTCTAACTGATGTGAGCCACAGAGCTTAGATAAGATGGAAAGCTACGCAAATCAAATCAATCAATAAAATGGACAAATTAAATTATCCATTTAAGTGGAAAAAGTTACATCATACAAATCAGGGTATATTGAGAAACTGCAACCTTGAGAACATTCGTTCTTTTCAGAAGATTTTTTTTTTTACATATTCCATGACTTTTTGTTGTTTAAGGAACATGTACAAGCATAAATTGCATTTCTAGGGAGAGTAATTTTTATAAACCTGAATATAGGTTTATATATTATAAACATAGATATATTTATTCATTAAGAGAAAATGCACCACATTGCACATTTTAAAAAGAATTGCAACAAAAAGCCACAATTGCTGCCTAAAGTGCTGTCTGAGTTACTAATCTCTCAATTTCTCAAAAGTATCAGATTTTCCCCCAAATTCACTATTTTCTGCAAAAGCCAAACTGCAATGAAATATCAAATTCCCTGGATTCATAATGCTTCCTCTGGGAAAGATTAAAAAAAAAAAGAATCTATGTGTAGCATGCTGGACATCAACTTATGGCTTACTGTACCTCATGAGTTGAGAAAGGCAATCTATATAGTTTATAACAGTTTGCAGAAAAAAAATGTTACTGGCAATAAGCAGAAAGAAAGTAGCTTAAGGTTTGTAATGCTAGAAAATATAATCTCTGTCTTTCTCAAAAGTATAGCCAAGCAAAACTAAACACAACTTTTCAAGGATACATATCATCATTGGGCAACCCTTGAGAATACAGACTTTCTTCACAATTCAGCAGTAATTTCCAATTAAGATCACTATTCTGCTATTGAAAACCTTTTTGAATTTATGAGACTCATTTCTTCTCTCTCTTTTTTTTCTTTAACAAACTTTAGGAAGAAAACAAAGAAGAAATACAACAGTATTAATAAAATTCAAGCATTGCAAGATATGATCTATAACAATATTTAAAACACTATGTGCAAATTTAAAAAAGAAAGAAAAAGTAGAAAAATACTTGCTTGAAAACAAAGAATAAAAAAAACTCACAATGAAACAAAGTGTTTTAATTCTATCCCCCTTGAAGTTCTGTTTGAAAAAAGAAGCCAGAAATATTCAACATTTCAGTGTTGCAAATATGGGTAATTTGTCCTTTCATTTTTAGGATTTATGCCAGATGGTTGTAATGTCTGCTTACTTTTACTCTGAGTTCATCTAGATTTTACAGTAAAGATATCAATGCCTGACACTGATTAGAAATGGGATGGAAAGATTAACCCAAAGTCACCTAGCTAAATTCTATGCCTAAGAAATAACTAACATTTGAATCTTTCTGCTCCTAGTCCAGCACTTTACTTACTATACCACACTAGACATTACATATATCCTTCCACGAATTAATAATAATTCTTTTGGCTATATCAAATGTCAAATATCAAAGAATCTTTAACTCTTGCTATACAAAACTGGCAACTTGTTCTTTAAAGCCAAATGAAGTCAAGTAGAAAAGCAAATCCAGAGCTTTGCCTCTGAGCTGTGGTGTTACTTCTTAGGCGCATCTAGGACAACTCACAACAACCAATTCTCGGTGGCCAACTTGCCACAGCCAACTTATCACAGACACCACAGACAACTCATTACAGACAACTCACCACGGGACAATTTTCCATGGCCAGGACAACTTGCTGCAGGATAAAAGTTACATAATATCAAAGAAATTGTGGAATAGAATCATTAAAGAAAGAGAGAAAATGAAATGTGAATGACAAAAATTAAAATAATTAAATAAAATTGTTTAATTTTCCAGCAATGAGTTGTCCCATGGCAAGTTGGTCATGGTGAACTGGCCAAAGTCAGTTGACCGTGGCAAGTTGGCATTGGTGAGTTGGCCGTGGCAAGTTGGCCATGGCGAGTCACCCCATTCCACCTTAGGCTCATAGGAAAATATATTGCAATAAATAACAAGCAACACATCCATTGTTTTCAGTCTTCTGGGTCATTTCAAGATCTGTAATTTTAGAACATGTACAGGTGGTTCTTCTTTAATGACCTCTTGCTAGTGATTGAACTTGTGACAGTGCTAAATGAGTGGCAGTTATGACTCGTCCTTAAAATTCTGGCCCTCATAATCACACCATTGCTATGCAGGAACTGAGCAATCAGCCTCTATTTCCAACTAATGCAGCATCCTTGGACATGTGACCATGACTGTGGCCTTCCCTGCCAGTTTGTTGCAAGCAAAATCAATAAAGAAGCCTGCATTTAGTAAATGACCTGCATGATCTTCACTTAATGAGAATAACCAAAGACTTCTGGAACTGCTACTGCTGTGCAGCATGATCACCTGACATCTTGTTTATGACTGTATTACTTAGTGATGGAAAATTGTGGTGGCAATTAACATGATTAACTGAGATTAATTATATTCTATTTCTGATGAATTTGGCTCTACTTTGTTATGTTGTCCTGGTTAGACCATTTAGTGTCAGTCTGGCTAGGATATCAATTCAGGGAGTTGATATCTATATATCTTAAAAGTTGTCAGGTTTGAAAAAAAATCATTTAAGTTCCATGAAAAACTTGGAAGGAAGCCCTGCGTGTTTTTTTTTTAGTGCCATTAGAAAACATATGCTCTTTTGAATTTGTTTTATCTAAAACTTACACTACAGTTAAAATATTATATTTTTGTTTGACTTGAGATCTTTATACTGATTTAATAATATACAGAATTTATTACTAATAAACAAGAAGAAACAGATAATTGATTTGTCTAAAGCATTTATTTTGGAATACTAACATCTAATTTGCCATGGGTCAAAATAATTTGGTTAGAAACAAAATCAATCTTTAGTTAGACTCCTTAATTGTAAGAACCTTCTTCGATGCCCTTACATTTCCAATTCATTTTAATTAAAGTGCATTATATATTAAGAGGTGTGGGCAGGTTTAATAGTGCTAGCTTCTGGGTTTTGCAGTTAAATAAATATGCATTAGGATTGTACTCTTAGAATCACAGAGATCTTTTCCTAATACCATATAAAAGTCCTTATGATGTTTAGGAGAAAATTGCTGAAAGCATAAACACTAAATCTGTCTTTAGCTTTTCCTCATTTTGAGAAAAAAATTACACCTAGCTTAGAAAGTTGTGTGTGGTTCTTTTAAAGAAAAAGATCAAAACATTCTTATTTCTCATGAATTCTTAGGCAAAAAATATATTTTCCCATGTTAGATATGATACATCAGGCATGTCCAATTTTCAGGCTGCATGTGACTCTGGATCTGCAGCCCTGTAATGCAACCCCACAAGATCATTAACTTTTAACATCATTATGTGATTTATATACAGGAAGAATATTATATATTTTATATGTGGCCCAGGACAATTCCTCTTCACTCCACACGGCCGAGGCAAGCCAAAAGGTTATACACCTATGTCAAAGATCAGACATGTCAAACTCGCGATGTCATGTTATGTCGCGCAGTGTATCAGCTTTTTCCCCATTGCCAGCAATGGGGTGGGCATGGTTTCATCATGACGTATCAGCTTTTTCCCCATTGCCGGCAGTTTGACACACCTGTCATAGATGTACACTTTTTCTAAGCAATATTCAACGCTAATTCCTTTGGAATCACTGAATGAAAACCCACAAGTTTTTACTAAGGCATTACAGGATTAAGAATTATAAAGAACATGTTTTAACCAGATCCAGTTTCTGGGTTTTTTTAAGTGTAACTTATTCTATATTGAAATAATGACCAGTCTAGAATTAAGAATGGAGTTCTATTTATAAATAGCCTCTTGGGACTAAGGGCCAAAGCAGACTTCCCCAGCACTGCGCATGACAGATATGTATCTGTCATTTGGGGATGATTGCATAAGTGTTCTTCTTATAGATCAGTGAATTTTAATATTTTGTTTAGGGGCCCTAAAATAGTAAAGTACAAAACGGAAAGCTGAATCAACCAATCAGCATGCAGGACATGCACAATGCACAGTTGGAATTTGGGAGGTGTTTGCAGCGGCCCATATTCAGCTTTCTGCAACTTCCACTTACCTATCAACCCCTTTGCAGAGTAGGTATGTTTGTCTTTCAGTATTTTTAATGTTAAAATCTTTTGTGTCCTTGTATGCATCCCAGTTAATTATCTGCTTATCAAGCTTATGTATTTTTCTCCTTTATCTAAAATCATTAGTTCCCTCTAGTTTCATTTTTAAAATTGCTTCACTTTAATTTAACTTGCAAAAGCACAATCAAAATTATTTTCCATTAAAAGGATGCTTTATAATTAATTACAAAATTTTGTTCAAAATGTACCTGGGCTCTTCATCCATTTGTAACGTTCTGGGATCAATCTCATTTTTAGCTTTATGCTGTTTATTTCATTTTTTAAAAAATTCTTAAACTCACGATTAACATTTTCTTTCATGAAAATTCACCTGATATTTACGGACTAGTCAGCTAGGCTCTAACAGCTTTTATAACACACCAACCACAGTTACAAGCAAGATGGCTTTCCTATCGTCTCCTTGTGCTCAAACCCCACCTGGGATTGCTGTCTTATGTTCTCCTCATGTGAATATGAATGATCTACCATTCTCTTCTTTTCCAGAAAGGTTCCAAAGAGCTGGTTGATTTACCAGCAATTAATTCTTCACCCTGGTCCTTGGCTGAATTTTTTGTGGACCCATGCTCAGTCCGCTATTTCTTCTTCTGGAAATTAAATTTGCCCTCATATTTCTTTTAAAAATATACTTATTATCATATATTTTAAAATTTAATTTATTACATATAAATAAATAATCTGCAACAAATTGGCGTTGTTCTATTAAATAAAAATGAATTGGGAGTGGGAATTAAATTCAATTTATATTGCATATAACCATTATTATGGTTAGAGTTAGGCAGAGAATGGGAAATATATTTTTTTTAGGAAATTAGTGCTTTAGGAGCTATATTTAAAAATAAAAGCTGTCTTTGCTTATTTCCTTTTGGCATTTATTTAACTGAACTGTTCATTTCAATGTAAGTCTGTGTGTTTAAAAGATAATTTTTATAGAAGAGTTGGAATCAATTACGCAATGTATTATGCTGTTTCTTTAATAATACAACTTTTTTGGGAATTTAAGTTAATCACCATAATTGCCTGATCTGCACTTTATTAACAGTACTGTGTGCAGCATTAAATTACTATAATTTTATTGGACCATTTAGTTCATGCTCTTCATATTGAGTGTGCAAATGTAGGTCGCAGTAGAGAAATGATATTTCAAAATGTAAGACTTATTCAGAAAGCCTCTTTTCATCCAATTTGAAACCAGAGCTTTTCCATAACCCTGATATGAAACTCAGTAAAGTCACAGATTAAGAGATTTGGTTCTCAAGTATGTGCTCAGTCTTTTTTCTACACCTTTTTCAGCACTTCTTAATTCCTTTAGTAGCTCAACTTGATACATCCTATCAGTCTCCAGAGGATTATCTTCACTTTTGATGTGAATACCTACTGTTGTGAATACCTACTTAATGTGAATGCCTACTATTGTAGCTTTTTCCAAAATGGTGTCCTCCAAATCCAAAAATGGTGCCCTACTTGGACATGAAGCAACAATACACACATTCAGCAGAGATTGAGAAAGTCTGTTCCTTGTTTATAAGAGTTTAAATATTTTAAATTTAATTTTTTAAAGATTTTTCAGTGAATAAATATTAATATAAAGTGTAATACCAGTATCATAGTTATAATGGCCAGACTTAATCTCAGCTGCATTTTTTATGCTATAGGAGCATTTTTCCATATAAACAATACCTACCTCTGATCCTTCTGATGTTCGCATGTTGTTTATTTTCAAATTGATTTATTATTCTGCTTGTTTCTTTTTTCAGGTCAATCATGCTTTGTTTGGGCTTCTTTGTCTTCCTGCCTGTCAACATATCCTGACATTTCTTGAGACTGTTTATTTCTGTTTGAACTATTAAAGCTTTGCTAATAGTATTACAGCAGTGTAATTTGTCATTGTGATCCTGTAACTGCCCCTATTCTGTTGTAGCTGCCATAATGTTGCCATCACGTTTGTTTCCTTATTGTAGGACAAAGTGTATTTCATCTCTGCTGTTGAAACTATCTTTTCTGGTATAGAAATACAATTATTTATGGCGGAATATGCCAACTTGTAAACACAGAATAGAAGGAAAATATCAATAGCTAGCTGTTAAAAAGTGCATTTGCATCTTAAGCTGTGTACATAGGTTTGAATATGACAGTGAAATGGACAATTGCTGCTTTACTATATAGTATATGCACCATAAAGCTATATTTAGAAAAGAATTTATTAACCTCAACCTATTTTCAGTCAAGAATATTCTGTAAATTTATTTGAAGCATGTGCATGAAAGGCTCAACATCTAGGATTACCTATCCTGTTCACATTACAGATACCATTTAAGGTACTTCGGGTGAGTAGGGATTAGCGGGTGACATTACCGTTGCCCGTGGGATGTCCATGGAAGTTCCTTTCCTGTTTCCATCAAGGAGCTGGAGCAAATGACAGGAACTCATCCCACCACCAGTAGCCCTTGTGGGCTTCCTAACTTGCAACCCACCATCCTAATCATGTGAGCCACTACAATCCTTAAAATCTGGAATGATAACAATATAAACTAAGTTTATATTTTAACTATGTTGTCATAAAAACACCATTAGAGTGATATTTGATTTACATTCCATGAAAAAGACAAGTCAGTTCTCCTAGGATATGTGATCTACATTAACCTGCTATTTTAGTCAATGACAAATTTTATGATTTCAGTAAATAAGAGCAAAGAAAAATGTTATAAGCTAGTGAACTGGGAGGTAAGATGAAGCCTTCCCCAAGGCCAGTGAGTAGAAAGTGGAACTCGTATACCTAATTGATATTTAAAAACTAAATAAGTAAAATGAATGGATTACTAGCTAAAAGTCTTTATTGTATAATAACATACATGATATACGCTAACAAAATTTATTTAGTGGAGAGAGGATATATACTGTAATATAATACAAGCATTGTTTGTTTTTATGATTATACTACACTATTGTAACATAGATTCCATCAGTGTTTTGCATTATTTATTTATTTTAATGTAGGCCAAGTAACTAAAGTTCAGGAATTTTATTGTTGTTGAAACCATTTTATGGTGTTGAGGGTGCAAAATAAATCATGCTTTTTTGGAATTAAATTGGCATGATCTACCAGAATGGTCTCTATTATAAATTGAACTTTCTTCCATTTATCTTCAACTTTTGTGTGAAAATAAACATACTTTTCTTTTTTTCAAAAAAGCACATATATTTAAAAGAGTTGAAAAATGGATCTGTTTTAGTGGCATTTTTAAAAGGTTAATATTATTAGAATATCCTTAAAAAGAATCCTTAAAAAGACATTTATAAAAGCTAGGACCAAGAAGACACACAGAGGGATGACAAAGAATTGAATAGATATTTCACTATTCACGCAGATTGTTTGAAATCAAATTTAGCTCCATTAGCAATGTAAACATGACATAATATTAGAATGGTATTAGAAAATTTTAGGCATCCTTGCTCTAGTATGTTTCAATCATTCCTAAGAAAAAGAAACTGACACAAGTTCTACATGGTACAAAATAAAATAAGATAGCGTTCTTCAAATCTGAATGCCTATATCAGTGATGGCAAACCTTTTAGAGACCAAGTGCTGAAACTGCAACCCAAAACCCACTTATGCATCGTTAGGTGCCGGGTGGACATGGCCCATTGGGTGGGTGTCGCCCATTGGGTGGGCATGGCTGCCGTGGTAACGGCAGACTGGTAGGACTAAAAAGTTCAATCAATCAATTCCAACTTTGCAAGATCTTTTTTTCCCATGAGAAATTGAAATTGATTGATTGATTGAACCTTTTTTTTTTTTGCACACGGCAGTGGAGCACTAAGGCGAAAAGGTTTTATAAAACCCAGCTGAAGGCCTAGGACTGGGGCGACGGTGCATGTGCCCACAGAGAGGGCTCTGAATGCCGCCTCTGGCATCCGTGCCATAGGTTCGCCACCACTGGCCTATATACTATTACTATCTGCAGTAAGTACATAGAAGAACATTTTAAATGCATTTTTTAAAGTTGTAGTAGTTGTGAACTGCAGCATAAAATTCTGAAGAGTGCAGTTTTTGCCATTTATGCACAGTAATTTAGTTGATTTCAGTATGTATGCATGAGTTTGGATGGACAAATTTTTTATCTATTTCTGAGAAGATAGGATCAAATATAATCCAAGCAATTTAATATTCCACTTCTAATCAAGAACGAAAATCCAACATGTAAAGTGAACCATTATGGCTCTTCTGTATATAGAAATCCAATTATAAAAGAATTATCAAATTACATTATCTTATATGTACAATTCAAAATGATTCATCTAGGTGATTTGCCAGAGTAACAGAATTAAGAGAGACGGAAAAAATAGAAATAAGACCTTGCATTCTACAGTACATCTGTTTTACAAATTTTGCTGCTTTTGTGCAAAAAATTTCACCATTCAATTCATATTTGTCTTTCTGCCCAGGAATCTTTTATGATTTTATTGGAAGAATTGAATAACAGCATACATTTGTTTAACAATGTTTAACTGCACTGTTCTGTGCCTCTAGCTATGTCTGACAAAGGATATAGTTAAATGTATCTATATTAGGAAATGTTAGGTAAATGCTTATTAGTAGTATTATGCACACAGATGTGACTTGCAGTTTGTAGTAATATGTCATAGGAAAAATGTTCGGATCTATAATATAATACAGATTTAGGACACATTTTAAGCCATGAAATCACTATTCCTTTTCCAAAATCATTCAATAACCTTTTCATTTCTATTTCATATGTACCAAAAATAATCTAAATAATGGTAACAAAAGAAAATAGGATTTATTCATGAACTGCAAATTAATATGTTTTGTTATATATTTTTGAAATTCTGCTTTTATTATTTAAATCTTGCTAAAAGTATAAGCTGAAGTCAAAGTTAACATTTATATACGAGATTTAAGATAAATTCACAGGCAAATTTAAGTTTATTGTTGGATATTCTCTCAGGAGAAGAAACACTGAGGGAACTTTTTAGCTCTTTCGTGTCTGCTGCAAGAAATGCCGTCTGATCTTAATTCAGGCTGACAGCTGAAGTTACCTTAAAAAAAAAAAAAAGGCATCAAATTAAACTTCCAGCTTGTTTTTATAACACCAAAGATATTGTCATTGTTGAATACTGCAAACTATAAAGGAGTGTTTAAAAATAAGTCTCTTTCCCCCTAACCAAAAATTATTTTCTCAGCTATATTATATTTTAAAAGGAAAAAAAGAAAAAAATGCAAAAATGTTTCATATCCTTAAAGGACTTAGGAATTTCCTAGGATACAGTTCCCAAGCCTATGTATCATGCAAGCCTAAAAGCCTTTTTGTTGTTTTAAGGAAACTTGTGTGCCTGTTAGATTGAGTGGAAGAAATGCACAGGGGAAAATGAGATTACAAATGTATGTTTTGATAGCCAGGAATACAGTGTAGTAATAGGTCTGGAGAAAGATCAAAACATAACATGAACTGGGAATGAGCTTGCATGCCAGAGCACTTGATCAAACACAAAGAAAACAGTGCTGCTGCTATTATTATTGTTGTTGTTGTTGTTGTTGTTACTAATCTGGTACACATATTATTTTTATTTTGGCCTAGGATTAGAAATGTAAAAAACAAGATAAAAGAATCCCTTAATCAGTAACTGTGGAATATTGAGAGTGTATCTGCCATCAGTATATTAGACCGGTAGGTATCTGCCAATTGTTTTATTAGCATTTTCAGTGAGGATGCCATATGCTTGGAATTATCTTTCATCATTGTTTTCCTCACTCTTAATACATTCTTGGCATGAAATATTTATATTTGTATGGCATATTTTATGTTCTTCAATAGTTTTATTAATTAATTTTATACAGCTATCTGAAAGTCTAATAATGTGGTATTTACCAAAATATGTTAATTTATGAAAAAAAATTAAATGAAAAATAACAGATGGCAGTAGACTTTGTTCATTTATGCTATTGGTGAACTACAAATTTCTAGTTTTTTAAAAAATGTGGTAATGTTTTCGCTTATATAAGTAGTCTATAAAAGTAGAATTTGTAACTATAGTCTTTATATACATATTTGGAGAATTAATATTTAATTTATATATAAATTATACATACACACACATACAGTACATATATTCCCATAAATATTATGAGCATAGATTTGTATGGAGACATCTTGTAACATGGATATTTGTTCCTTTTCACCAAAAGGAAAAAGTGACTATTAACATTGCCAAACCAACTTGTTGCATTCTAAATGTATTTCATAAAAAGCAAAACAAAAACAAGTACAGCATTTTTCACTAAGCTTTAAACCACATTTAAAAATTTAATAGCTTATGGTGATATTCTATGGATAGAATCTATTACTGCTTAGCGCTGAAATCAGTGGAATGTAAATTAAAACTTCATATCCATTTGAAATCCTTCCTCCCAAGTGTTGGGATAGGGTGAGGTTGTAGCCCAAGGATAGTACTGTTGGATGTATTGGAGAATGTTGGTTGAGGTATCAGATTTAGGTTTTATTTTTTGTTTTCTTGATTTTTACTATTTTGTAAGAGATTGTGTTATATGAAATGTATGGCCATATAAGTCAGATAGGTAGATAGTCTTCCCAGACCAGCTTTTAGCATGAATTGCTCCCCTTTCTTACCTCTTCAATATGGTCCAGATATTAACAATATTTTGCTGATCTAAAACTATTTCTCCCCTACTTTGCTTCTGTTCCCTGGAAAATGAATGAGGTCCTTTCTGAAATGCTTCCCATTCCTACTTTGGAAATGCTTTTCCAACTATAGGAAATTATGCCATAAGCAATACCACCTGACATGAATAAATTAAACAATTAATTAATTGACAAAAAGTGTTTTCAATACTTCAAAAGTGTTTCTGAATAATATAGATAGGTCTCCAACACATCATGTAACCTTAACACACAGTGATTACACCTGTGTGTTCTTAGGAAAATGCTAATGTCTATTAAGATTGCAACTGGTGGCAGCACACTGCAAACACTAAAAGACTGTTTTCTCTTCATGTTTTTTACTACTTGAATCTCAGATTCCAAGATGGCAAGGGTTTCCTTCTGCTGTTTCAATATCATCTTGAAAGAAGACTTGTTCACCAAGTGCTAACTTTTAAAAACGAATCTTTGAAATAAAAACAAGAAGGCCACTAGAGAGATAGGTCACTTTTTGGGGTAGGGATACAGAGCTCAAGGTGGATAAATATATGCTGGCCTTATGTTGTTTTGAGGATGATCTCTAGATGTAATGGGTAGTTGTGGTAGTGTTCATGAAGATACAATTCCCCTTACTAAATTGTAACTAGAAGGAAATGTTTATATTTCTGAAGAATTGTTTATTCTAATGAAGGCAATACCAACATATTTTTTTGAAATAGCTTAGTTCCTATCACATAAGAAAGTATTACTATTAAATTGTACTGTAATGCGCCCATTATCTTGGATTTGGTATTCTATAATTACTTCTTCTTTGTAGTAGAAGATGGTTTTCATTTTTATTACCCTGAGGCACCCATGTATTTTCAAATAAAAGGTTTAGTTTCTCCCCAAAGACACAAATCAATTCTCCTTCAATTAGCAAAAATTCTTGCCTGTGTTATCTTAAAGCAATCTTGAAAACAAAGAGATATATACCTTCTCCAGTCATGGCCTTATTATAGTTTCCTGGAACAAATTGTATATTATGGATATGACTCTTGGACAGAAATTAAAGCAATTGATAATCTCAATTTTTTTCCATTATCAGATAACACAAATTCCTGTTCTGGAGAATGAAAGCATTCTTGCTCTTATCTTGCTGACTAAACATTTGCATGAATGTTGAAAGCTGCTGTACTAGGACTTAAAACTTTAAATGCCATACTCTTGAATTGCAACTTAACATACTAAATGAATGTATATGTTAAGAAGTGATATGGTTTAGAGCAAAAACTATGGAAAAAAGCTTAAAGGAAAATGCTATTGCCATCTGTAGAAGATGTCCAACAGATGAATTGGAATTGAGGAATTAATTCCTAGGCCAAATTAATCAGTAGTTGCTATAAAAGTAAAGTCAGATTTCTGTAATATTACTGTATACTAGTCTTTTTTTGCATACATACTGCACTTATGTACATGTATTCAAAGCCATTATATAGTGTTATGCAGAAATTAGTAGCCCAACAGTAAGCCTGCTAAAACTAGTTTACACCAACACCATTACCCATTATATCTCCCTATCTTTTTTTTTTTAAATAACTTTGCTTTTACTATTTTGTACTCTCTACCACTTCATTCCTTCTGTTTAATACCTTCTGGTATATTGAATATATGACAAAATCCTTTCTGTACTTCTCAATTGATGAGATAGTTAACAGTATAATATTTTTATTATTACAATTTTTTATTAGTTAACCAAAATATAAAATACAAAGAAAATGGAAAAAGTGTAGTGTAAAAGGGAAAAAGAAAGAAAAGCACTGACTTCTGAGTCTTTTTAGTGCAGTAGAATAAGATAATAACAGGCAGTCTCAAATTTTTACTTTTACATTATAATATATATACTGATATAATATATATACTGAGAGAATTTATATCTGAGTGTTTTTATGTCACATGACTTTAACGTACAGCTGGGCAATGCCATCAGTCTCTTTGCAGTGCTCTAACAGTCAAAAGAAGAAATTCAAAACTTTCCATAAGATCAAGGAATGTGATCCTGAGATCAGATGTTCTATTCTTTGGTAGTTAAAATTACTGTCAGGTACAGTACTAAAACAGCTACAAAATTTAATTTGGTATTATTTTAATACCAAAATTTAATTTGGTATTAATTGATTTAGTGTCAGCATATTATGCCTAACTAACTAGATTCTCATTTTACCAACCTCAGAAGGATGGAAGGCTAAGTCAACCTTGAGACAGTCAGGATCGAACATCTGGCAATGGGAGAGTTAGCCTACAATACTATATTCTAACCACTGCACCAGCACAGTTCTCTATATCTACCAGTATGCTGCTAATTTTTCAAAAACATCAATGTAATCAATCTTAAGGAAATTATAAAATAGTTTAAGCAATTTAATTTCCCATGCATGGCTTTAGTTTCCCATATCAAAGTAATTATTAATATCACTTATATATACTGTAGGAATACTGTACAAATATATACAGATGCATTAATCAAATTCTGAAAAAAAGTTCATAAAAATCAATTTTTTAATGAAGTGCATAAAAGTAGATGTGATGGTGTCAATAAAAGACGACATGAAAATACTATACATAGAACAATAGAAAGAATTATATCGAGAATGTTTTCATTAAATAGTTATTTAGTGTTATTCAGGTGAGAATTAAATTCTGGTAGAGCTTGTTGATCCAATTGTTTTCATACTTTCAGAGTCTAGAGTTTGCCATAGATTAAGGATAGATACTTATTAAAATCTATGCCCTGGTCTTTCTACTAATCATTTGACCAATGGATGAGAGTTGCCATGACTCAGTGAACACTAATGGCCCTCCTACATATCTGTGATGGAAATAATGAAAGAAAACTGGCTCTGATTAAATTTGATTTCTCCTCCAGCAGTCCCTTAAATGCCTGCATCATTTATCACAACACAAAGAGTCCAGAAAATAGCATAAAAAGTGCTGTGTTGGCAGGCACAAGAACATAACAAAGGAATATGAATTGAACTTTCATTTTCTTGCATCACATAAGGCTGTTAGTGCTGGAAATACACACAGACAGAGACTTCTACATACTGACTTTAACTGTACTTTTAAATTATTGTTTTCTGGAGAGAAAATTAAAGTGAAACCCCCAAGGATTAATTTGGTTCTTTTACTTTCAGCTTTTTTTTCACTGGTTCTGGAATTCCACCCGAGACCACAGTTTGATTTCTGCTGCAGTATATTTAAGAGAAAAGTGACACCTAGTTACCTAGCCATAGATGTCACTGCAGCTGCATCATTCCCAAAGGACAGAGATTTAATTTATCTGCACACTTTCTCCTGGAGTGCCCTCAGGCAATAAGTCCTAACATCTAAAATTGAAGAACTGTAAGATAGACACTTTTCCTTACTATTACAGCAAAATTAGAGAATAAAAGCTTCACTTTGTTTTTGCTCTATAAGACTGTCATTACAGCATGTCAAAAATTAATACTCTTATATGTAATATTACCATGACATGTGCAAGTTGTAAAATTTGAAACCAACTGTATTCTCTGTGTGAAAGCAGAGTGTATCTTCCTTAACATACTGTATCTGTGGGAATTCTGCACGTTCTTTTGCACTTTATTTTAATAATCAGGCACCAAAAAATACCTACATCTAACATTTAGTAATAACAGACCTATATACCTATCCATTACCAAAAAAAATCAATAAACATTTGAGCATATAAAAGTCTTGCTGCCATTGTCATATATGAAAACAATGTTCTGTAAGGTGTCTCCATTTATTTGTTCATTAAACCTAAAATAAAGGCCTCAAGATTCAATTGTATATTCACTTTTAAAATCTGCATCAAAATACATATTTGTTCCCAATATTTTCTAGATTTGATGAAAAAAACACAAATCTCCTTTTCTTTTATAATTTACTTCATTTCTTTTATTTGCCATTTTTGCTTTACATAATTCATTTACTTGCCACCCATCTTATCAAAAGACATTAGAACTTTAAGATTACATATACTTTTGAACCATTACTTTTGATTAAAATAAGTGGATATTTTTATGTTCTGCATGAATTTTAACTTTCAGAATAGGAACAGAATTTTTTAAACAGTTTAGCAATGAGCTAAGAATATTAAGTAGGAAGCTGTAAACAACTATAAAAAATAAAATCATTCAGAGCTAATTTTTGAAGTTGCTTTAAAAGCTAAACACTTTGAGTGTAAATCAACTTGATTTTTTCTTCTGTTATATCGTAACTATTGGGAATCTCTAAGTGCTGATTATAATGGATAAATGCTATCTACCCTACGAAAAAATCATTAATGTTTCATTGTTTTTACTCTTCATCTTAGTGTTCAGGCACATCACAATCTTCCTAATCTATGAGCTCTTTGCTGTGTCCTACAGTTTATTAGTTTTATGGTGAGTTAATGAGGATAGCCAGGTGAATTAAAATAAGATATATTGTTGCCCTTTCCATAAGAGGATCACATTTGTTTTCCTACAGCTTAACAATAAATTGCATGTTTTTTTTTAAAAAAAACCCTCCTTTTTAATTGCCAGATTATATTAAGGGTAAAAAATAAGTTAAATATGACAAATCATCGCTCTAAAAAATTCATTATTTTATTTGGGGACCAGAAATGTAATTATGGAGTCCTTTGTGCTCTCTGAGTTTGGCTGTTTGCTGGCACTTCTTTCATTATTTAACTAGGTATCATCATATGTTTAACCCTGAGATATTCTCTTCTGTTAGAAAAGTAATTCCAACAGGAAATATTTTCAATTAGAAATATATTCTCAATTTCCTGGAAATTATTAGGTTTGAATACAGAAACTCAGATCTAGAACACAGACTTGTGATAAAAAAAGTCACATCAGATCTGAAATTGCATGTGTGATATTAATAAACAAGAATTGCCGCCGGCATTCTAATCTGCCAGCTGAGCTCAGCCTTTATTTCCTATTAGTTGACAGAACTTCTGTTAGAAATTTTTACTTGATTATCCCATGATTGTTAAGACTATGCTTTTTGATATTGTTTGTTAGGAAGAGTTGGTCTGGAAGGAAAGCTAAGGAAAACTAATAATCCTTACCCAGAATTTCTTATTTCCGGACAGATAGTTGTGGCAAAGCCAGGTTGGTGTGTCTTGGCAGTGTTCATCTGGCATGTTCATATCATGTTTTCACTTTATATCTTTGTTTCCCTTAACTGCAGGGATAGTCCTCATAGAAAATAGTATGATTGTTCTGGAAACTCTCTCTGGAAATAATCTTTTCAAAATATCAAGTTTAGGAAACTTTATGAAACCAATTGCATGGACTATTGTTTCTCTGAGTTGAGCCATTTTGGTGGCTATAGATCATACACTAAACATATTTTGGAAGAGTGAAACTATGTTCTTCATATAAAAAGTCTAGAATTTTCTGCTTTTCCCTAAATTATTAAAAAAAATTAAACAGTTTGTTTAACCATAAAGCTTTCGACTTCTCTCTTACCACGTTCATCAATTAGTGCTAAGAAGACATAAAAAGATTTTGGAGAATAATATATGGTTGCCCATTCTGGTATAGGCAAATATAATTTGTTCCAGAATGATGTCACTAACTGAAAAAAATGAAATAAACTCCAATTTCACACCAATGCACATGTTAAATGCATTTTAAATACTATATAATTAGCTGCCACTACAGATGACAGTGATTTCATCAAGCAAGCTAGAGAAAATTCTATCCTATCTGTTGTACTATTGTCCATTTTAAAATTATTTTTCATGGACTACAATCTGGATTGAAGGGGAAGGGGGACATTTTTACATTTGTAATAATGAGGGAATTCTTGTCATAATGATTTTTATAGGAAAAAGTCTTTTCTCACAACCATATAATAGCATAGGAAAAGAGTTAAACTCCTTCACGTATTCTATTATGGTGGTTCACCTTCAGATAATGGGAAAAGGTGCTTCAGATCAGCTGCAAATATCTACATTACTGCAGTCAGCAGTTCCTTAAACCATTATGTACTTCCATGAAACTCTATTGCAATTGCAATTGCAGGTGTAAAATGCTGGGGAAAATGTAGGTGAATTAAGGAGATGCTCCAGGTGCCAAAAGAACTTCACTACACACCCAAAGCATCATTTCTCCATTGAATCAAAAGCACTGCACATACCTACCTTCTCAGCTATTTTTATCTGGGCAGCTGAAGCATTTTACATATTTTAAAAAATGCATAGTTTGGTTCTAGGTCAGCTTTTTCTACAATGTGAAATTACACTATTGCCAAATCACATACAACACAGGAGGAAAAGTTGTAATGTCTTATTACTTACAGAATATCTTAAATATGAAGAACAAATGTAAAACCAAATTGAGTCCTAAGAGAAATTATATAAATGCACACATATTCCTTATTATTTAATGGAATTGTGACTAAATATAACCAATTCAGTGGGCTCCAAAACACAAGAGAGCCAACATACCATGCAAGATCCTAGAAAACACGCACAAGCTTGACAGGCTAGTAATCACTGCTCACCACTATTCCATTCTTCCCCACTGCTATACCTTCTACTACTGCTGGTTGTTGGTCCTACTACTGGAGAAAATAATCTTTCTGGCTACTTTAGGATGATTTATTTCCACATACTAGCTTTCTCACAGCACAGCTGTTATAGCAATATGGCTGTGCTGGCTGGGGACAAGGCTTAAAAAGGCAGGAAAACAGCTGCACTGGCCATTTTCTAGGCAGCATGCTCTTTGATACACACACATACATATATATATATACACACACATATACACACATATAAGTTTTCATTACTGTGAAAAATTGAAATGAGCAAAATATATAATTATCTCTGAAATCATAGTGAATTCAAGTCCTATGTGTGCCCTGCTCCCCCTCCCTCCCTCCCTCCCTCCCTCCCTCCCTCTTACACACACACACACACACACACACAGCAATGTTTTATCACTTTCAAAAATTGTATTATAGAAAAAGTAAAGAAACCATCATGAAGAGACTGTCAGCCACAATTTTCAATTTTCATTGGTCTTTTTTTGAAAAGCTGTTAAAACAACGTTTTGAACACTGAAGGGATAAGAGATTGAAAGATTGAACATGATTCTTTGAATTCCGGGGAAAGAATGCTGAAATTAAGCTCTACTAATAATTATACAGTAAATATCCATCTTCCTTATTAAACAACTTATCTTATTATTGTATCAGAATATGCAATTCAGATTTTCAGACCCCACAAAATCTCAATTTTTGAAGACTTATTAACTCTGTTCAAAAGAATAATTTCAAAGAATACTCAAAAGAATATTCCATCTCATCTTCATACCAACCCACCATAAGACTGAAACCTGAATAATAAGGAATGTCTTCAGATGAAGCCAGATAGTATAAGCATATAAGTTGTCCCAAGCCGGTAATGATTTCAAATCCTCTGAATATTTTTATTCACAAAATAAGAGATATAAAAAAGCTATTAAAGGAAAGGAAACTGGGTATTTCTACTTAGGTTCTGGGCCTGGATCCACTAGGTTATGATCATTGTCAATTCTGGAAATTTCTTTCTAAATCTATAGCTAATGCAAAATGTCATAATAATAATATTTTAATTTCTAATGATACTCGGTCTAAATATGTCCAAGATTTGCTTACATCTTTTCAAACTATTACTCCTTATAGTACACATACTCCATAGTTGTTATTATTATTATTTTTAATAGATTTTTATTGAATACAGAAAAAAAGAGATTAAAAACATTGAACATGGTAATCGTCTTTGACATATATCTTCGTCTTGTCATTCCATATTATACATTTAAATAGATATTATATATATAAAATAAGGTGATCACCAGGATAAAATCATAAACACAAATGTTTAATCTACAAAACCAAGCTTTCATCGGCCATACTACCGACATCGTCAGGATATAAAATGCTGGATCCGGGAATCCGTTTTTATGTGGCTGGCTGCCTCTGCGCTTTGACCCTGGATCAGGCCATTGGTCCACTCATTAGCATCGGCTGTGTAGTTCTTAAAGGGGCTGTTTCTAAAGTTGTCCCTCCTCTCCAATTGCTGTTGTTTTCTTTGTGCCCCTTTAAGAAACGGCCCCTTTAAGAACTACACAGCCGATGCTAATGAGCAGACCAATGACCCAATCCAGGGTCAAAGTGCAGAGGCAGCTAGCCACATAAAAATGGACTCCTAGTTCCAGCATTTTGTACCCTGACGATGTCGGTAGTTTGGCCAACAAAAGCTTGATTTTGTAAATTAAACATTTGTGTTTATGATTTTATCCTGGTGATCACCTTATTTTATTTCACATTATGTCTACACCTGGGATTCGTGTTATTAATACTATATACTATTCAGGACATTATATAGAAAACAAATATTGAACCTCTACGGGGAGGAAATCCACCATCTGACCAGGACCTATGAAAAACTTGAAGTCCAAAGAGCTTCCATTTTATGCGACCTCACATTCCTACACAACTGCCGAGATCAAAATCTAATCCCCACGTGTTTCCAACTGAAATTCCACTCCAACTCTGCAGCCACCAAACGGATCCTGAAAAGAACAGAATTGGCCCTAATCAGAAATGAACTTCACACAAAAAGATTCCTCCTAGACCGAATTAACAAAGATCTCCTCACACTCCACCTCAAACTCAGCAACAAGATCCACCCCGCACTTTGGGACAAATCCAAACAACTCGCCGTCTGGAGAGCCGAAACACAGACCACCCTCAAGACAGATACACACACCAACAAACTCCGAAGACTACAAGAACGCCAGAAACAAACCCCTCCTCCCTCACAGCCACACATGAAACAAACAGTGCATAACATCTCAGATAGGATCCTCACCAAAGCCGAAACCAATGTCCTTTCCAAAGGATTCAACTTTGCAGTCACTCCCAAACACATCCCCACTGAAACCATTATATGTGGAGTTGAAACCAGCCTGACCAAAATCAACCCCGACGATGCTAACAGAATCAGACTCGAAATCACCAACATCCTCTGTACCAGCAAGCCACCCAAAAGCAACTTACCCAAAGAGGAACAGACAGCACTACGTAACCTGAAAGAAGACACCAGCATAATAATCCTACCAGCAGACAAGGGCAACGCCACGGTGGTTATGAACACATCTGACTACCAAACCAAATTAACCAACCTACTCCAAGACTCCACATACAAACCCCTAAATACAGATCCCACCACCTACCTGGAAAAAACCACCAGATCCAAAATAAAAGCCTCCCCCATTAGCGAAGAGATCCAGCAAAGAATCATTCCCAGAGAGAAATCATCCAGATGCCCCAAACTCTATGGTCTCCCCAAGATACACAAGGAAGGAACCCCACTCAGACCTATAGTCAGCTCCATAGGCTCACCTCTACAAAACCTAGCCAAATTTCTTGCCAAACAACTACAGCCCTATGCAGAATCCATCACCTCACACGTAAAAAACTCATTCCACTTTATAGAGATCATACAGAAACAAAACTTACAGCCCAGCGACCTACTCGTGAGCTTTGATGTCATATCCCTCTTCACCCAAGTGCCTATCAAAGAAGCCTTGACAGCTATCCAAAACAAATATAACCCCCCAAACACATCTTAGATCTGACCAACCACTGCCTATCCAACACATACTTCATCTATAATGGACAAAAATACAAACAAACAGAAGGAGCACCCATGGGATCACCCCTCTCACCTGTCATTGCAAACCTCTACATGGAACACTTTGAAACCCAAGCTCTAGAAAAATCGGATCACAAACCCAAACTCTGGCTCAGATACGTAGATGACACCTTCATAATCTGGCCACATGGGAAAGAAAAACTGGACAACTTCCTCACACACCTCAACAGCCTACACCCCAAAATACAGTTCACCATGGAAACAGAAGCTAACAACCAACTTCCCTTCCTGGATGTCTTAGTCTACAAGAAATCCAATGGCTCCCTAGGACACACCATCTACCAGAAGAAAACACACACAAACCGCTATCTGCACGCTCTCTCACACCACCACCCAGCACAGATCAACTCTGTAGCCAAGACACTCATCTCCAGAACAAAACGCTTAGCTGACGAACAACACCTAAAAACCGAACTACACACTCTCACCAATGTACTAACATCCAATGGATTCCAAAGAAATAAGATTACAAACCTAATCCAAAAAGAAACCCCCACTAAAATCCAAGACGAAGAACAAGAAAACGGCAAAGCCCTCCTCCCATACATAAAAGGCACCACAGACAGAATCAGTAAGATCCTCCATAAACACAACATCAAAACAGCATTCTGCACAAACAGAAAAATATCCACCATCCTTAGAAACCCCAAAGATAAAATTGAATTAGAAAATCAAGGAGTATACGAAATCCCATGCACCACTTGTCCCACCACATACATCGGACAAACCAACAGAAGAATAAGTGCACGCATTGAAGAACATAAGAACTCAGTCAAAAAAGAGGAACCAACATCTTCCCTGGTCCAACACCTTAAAGCCACAGGACATGAAATTGACTTTAAAAATACCAGAACCATTGCCAAAAGTGAACATTTTAATAACAGAATAATCAGAGAAGCCATCGAGATAGAAAAACGCCCACACAGCATGAACAAGCGAGATGATACCTCCCGCCTACCAGCCATTTGGAAACCCGCCCTTATTGACAAACGACTCCCTAATACAAAAAATGATACCAGACCCACACTCACAAAAACCACACAGGATGTCACCACCACACATCCACGCAAAAAGCAAACCCAAAGCCACACCGATGATGAGGCACGACCACAAACCAGAAGCCAGACCAGAGCTGCATCATTAGCCACTTTAAAGCCCTCCAATCCATACACGAAGCAAACTGACACCCTCCATGAAAATGAGGCACGACCACAAACGCGAAGCCAAAAAATAGCAAGGCAGCCCAAAATCTTAAACCCCTCTGCAACTCAGACTAACCTGAGCACAACCAAACATAACACTCCCCCAGCCAATCAGAGCACAGCCAACCCCCCAGCCAATCAGAGCACAGCCAACCCCCCAGCCAATCAGAGCACAGCCACGCCCCTAACCAATCAGAACACACCTCCACCCAATCAGAACACAGCCAAGCTCCCACCCAATCAGTTCATACCCCCACTGGCAGTTAAAAGGAAGAAACAGCTAAGACCACACATTGCTGCTCGAAGCACGAAGCTGAAAACACCAGCCTGAAGATGACGAATGGGACTTCGTCGAAACGTCGCCAAGACACTTCCAATTTTACGCGGGAGAAAACCCGAACAACCAAAGACCTACATACAAACACCCGTGAAAACCTCAGAAAACAAATATAATATATATATATATATATATATATATATATATATGTGTGTGTGTGTGTGTGTGTGTGTGTGTGTGTGTGTGTGTGTGTGTGTGTGTGCGTGTCTGTGTGTCTGTGTGTGTGTGTGTCTGTGTGTCTGTGTGTCTGTGTCTGTGTGTGTCTCTGTGTGTCTCTGTGTGTACATACACACATACACACACACACACACATACACACACTATACACTCCTAGTGTCTTCCTCTGTTTATATCCCTTCTGTTGACACCATTCTTTTTTCCCTCCATTTGTAAAATTTGTTCCAAATTAGATAATATTCAATTTCTTCCTGATTTTTTTAATTCTTTAGTTATCTTATCTAATTCTGTGCAATACATAATTTTCCCATAGTTATTATGATATATTATATGACCATCTTCCAGAATGACTACCAGTATCTTTTTCTAAGATTCAGAGTTAATTGTCCAACAATAATAACAATAAATCTCCTGGCAAAAAATTAATTCCAAATAAATTTTTAAAGTTAAATGTCCTTGGAGTCAATAGTATTGAAATTCCTTTGTACTACCATAAGCAATTCCATTGTTTACCTAAAGAATGTTTTAATTCCATTATGTTGCCAATACATAAAACCCCAGCAATAATTAGTCACTTAAGTAATTAATAAACTAGAATATCTTAATAACTGAGAAAGATGCTTTCTGGACAACATATTCAACAATGAAGTAACATATAATTCTCCACTATTTAGCAGAGAAATAATATAACTCAAATGAAGGCTTCTATATTGCTTTTTTTCTTTTTCTTTTTTGGATATAAAAACAGCACTGATCTATACAGCAAGATAAACTCTGGAGAAATGAGGAGCCTCAGCAATTGATCGCTGTCTACTTATATTTATCATAGAGCTACCCCGAAGTACAGAAGTCAAGGGTTAGAGCTAGAGTTAAGAAGGTATCAATCTTCAATTCTATACCATCTAAGTTTCTAAAACCAATAGCACATTTCCCTTGTTTGAGCTCCAATGCTGTAATACAATAGAATTTGTCTGCATTTATTTGGGGATATATATAAGACTATTATGCTTAAAGTTTTGAACAAAACAAATACTTTGAAGAACTTTTTCAGCTCATCTTATCCTGAATGGCAGGATAAGCAAAACTGATGAAAACTTTTTGCCCTTGTGTTTTTTATCAGCAGAGCTTAATCCTTAAAAATCAAATATTGTCTAAGTAACCAACAAGTTACCCAGCAACTTTTGCCTTCTAGCACATTCCTGCAATTAAAAAAAATATGATGCTGAAAAAAATAATTTTGTATACATTTAGACCTAAATATATCATTTATTTCACTTTTATTAACATATTTTTGTTGTGCCAAGAAAGTTAAATAATGTGTTCTAGTTGTTCCTTATTTGTGCTCCTTTCCAATTGTATTTGTTCCACTTTGTCTGTTCAGATATCTGGTAACTTTAGACAGCACCAGGTTTGATTACTTTAGGCCTTAACAAAACTTTAGCAGAACTCAAACAGGGACTGAAATTTAGACATTCAATCAGACAGAGCCAACATTCCCCATTTCTATTATTGTAAAATTGTCCTGGCTTCCTGGATTTTTCTAGTGTTTTTTTTTTTAAATCATTCATGCTTTGCACTGTAGATTTTTTTTCCGGGACAAATTGACGCACTACTCTTCACTATTGATGCACTACTTATTAAGGTGACAACTGGAAGATATTTCAATTTCCTAAGCAAAAATCATATTTTATAAGTTCAGATATTAAGGTTGAACCAGGGTAATTACAATTTATAGCTCCAATTGTTACAAAGTTTAATTTCCCTCTTGATGACGAGATTGCTGCTTTTCTTTTAGGTAACCAATTTCTAAATATTTCAAGGACATTTTTATTCTTAGGTTTAGCCTGTAATATTGGCTGGTGCCTTTCTCACTACTTTAATTTTCTGGGCTTATATGTAATTTATATAAGTGAACATTTTAACTGCTATATATGTTTTAATATTAAATGGTTTGATCTCATCATGTAAATTAATAAATAAATAATGAGTATACTTTCTTGCAATATAGAATATCCTGTAGAATAGAATAGAATAGAATAGAATAGAATAGAATAGAATAGAATAGAATAGAATATACCTTGGAGGTCTTCCAGTCCAGTCCCTTTCTTTTCTTTAGCCAAACCCAAGTCCTGCAGCCACTCTTTATATGTTTTAGTCTCCAGGCCTTTTATCATCTTAGTTATTCTTCTATTAATTTTTTCCAAGGTCTCAACATCTTTTTTGTAGTATGGTGACCAAAATTGTTTGCAGTATTCCAGATGTGGTCTTACTATGGTCTTACTAGGGTTTTATAAGGCGGTACTAATACTTTGTGTGATCTTGATTCTATGCCTCTGTTTATACAACCAAGGATTGTATTAGCTTTTTTGGCAGTTGCTGAACACTGCTGGCTAGTGATCGTCCACTAGGACTCCAAGGTGCCTCTCATAGTTGCTGTTTTTAGCCAGGTCTTGTCTAATCTGTACTTGTACCTTTGATTTTTCCTGCCTAAATGTAAAACTTTACTTTTCTCCACACTGAAACTCATTTTGTTGGATAGGGCCTATTGTTTAAGTTTGTCAAGATCTTTTTGGATTCTGAGTTTGTCTTCTGGGGTGTTGGGTACTCCTGCCAGTTTAGTGTTATCTGCAAATTTGATGAGTTCCCCTTTAATTCCCTCATGTCAGATATTTATGAAGATTTTGAAGAGTACTGGGCCTAAGATGGAACCTTGTTCTGTCTGCTTACTTCTTTCCATGTGGATGTAGTGCCATTGAAGACTATTCATTGAGTATGGTTTGCCAGCCAGTTACAGATCCATCTGGTAGTGATGATGTCTATTCCACTTTTTTCTAGCTTACCAAGGATAGGTTGTGGTCTACTTTATCAAATGCCTTACTGAAATCTAAGTATACTAGGTCCACAGCATTTTGCTGGTCTACTAGTTTAGCCACTTTATCAAAGAATGAAATATTATTGGTTTGGCATGATCTGTTTTTAACAAACCCATGCTGGTTACTTGTTATAACTTTGTTTCTAGTTGTTTGCAGATCAACTTATCTTTTCTGGAATCTTCCTGATTAGTCTGTAGTTTCCTGGGTCTGTTTTTTTCCCCTTTCTTGAAGATGGGAACCACATCAGCCCTTTTCCAATCCTCGGGTATTTCCCTGGTGCTCCAGGATTTTTGAAAGATATGGTGCAATGGTTCTGAGATAATATCTGCCAGCTCCTTCAGAACTCTGGGATGTAGTCTGTTGGGTCCCAGTGATTTATATTTGGCAAGGTCAGATAGGTGTTCTCTTACCATTTTCTTGCTTATTTTAATTTTTGTTTCTAGTTTATCTTTTGCAGTGGTTTTTTGGTATGTTGGGCTGTAGTTTTTGTGTGTGTGTGTGTGTGAAGACTGATGCAAAGAATGAGTTAAGCTGCTTTCTCTCTGTTGCTTGTTATTTCTTTGCCATCCTCTCTCTTTAGTGGACCTAAATACGTTGTTAAATACGTTGGAAGATTTTTTTTTAATTATCCTTGATTTCTGTTGCATGTCTTTGTTTGTTCTGAGCCTTTGCTTGCCTGACTTCATCTTTGCCTGTTCTGGCTGTCTGCTGATAATTGGCCTTAGTTATGTGCCCCTCTTTCCATATTTTGTATTTGCCTTTTGTCCATATTTTTGTCTTTCAGTTTGTCAGAGAGATCTTTATGCAGCCATGCTGGTTTCTTCTTGAGTTTCTTTTTTTTTTCAGTGGCATTGTGCTGATATGGGCTTTTATGATCACATTTTTCAAAGTTTCCCATGCTTCTTGGGTTGTTTTCCCCTCATCCATGGAATCTTTCCTAGGTTCTCTCTTTTGAAATTTAAGACACTGGTTGGATTGTTTGCTATTGCTAGTATTTGCATTATATTAAATTCCAGTATGACATGGTCACTTTTACCCAAGTTTCCGGCAACTTCAATTCCCTCTATCACTTCTTCTCCATTAGTAAGACTTAAGTCCAGTATAGCTTTACATTTAGTTCCCTCCTCCATCTTTTGGATGACAAAGTTGTTGGCTAGGTTGGTTAGGAATCTGTTTGATCTTCCACTCACTGCAGAGTTTGTCTCCCAGTTGATATCTGGATAGTAATCTCCCATTACTACTATGGTATGCTTCCTATATACATTTGTTAACTGGTTGGCAAATTGTTCATCTATTTCTTCTGATTGGTTCAGTGGCCTGTAATATACACCTTTGGCAATGTCACTTTTTTCCTCTTTTATATTGACCCATATACAGTCTGGTGAGATTTTATCTTTGATCATATCTGTAGATATGTAGTGTTCTCTTACATATAGTGCATATTACCTCTTTGTTGTTTACTAGATTTTTTTGCAATTATGTGGTAAAGATAGATGAGAAGTGGTAATGTAAGTAGCCAAGAGGGGAAAAATAACCCTTTGTATATAATTATAAGTTTAGAAGACAAAACAAGAATGTTTTTTTTGCCACCTAGATTCTTCCAGTTCCGGTGAAACTCCAGTTCCACAATCCCACAAACTCATATTGGATTTTGGAAGACATTAGATATTATGCCATAAGTTTACTTAAATAATGATTAATCCTTACATTGTAAAGTCAACTTGTCACTGCAGTGTACTAGTATAATCCACTGAAAATATTGGAGACTTTTTTTTGTTTTTAAAGGGAGGGAGCATGCTTTAATAATTAGAGTAGTTGCCAATGTTGGAATGAAAATGAAAAGAGTAAAATAAAATTGTCAATACTTGCACTGATTGACATATTATTAGAATATTGTGCAGGATACAACACCATTATTCTTTTCATCAATAAGATAATATGTCCAATAGACCTCATTACAGAAATGCCTCTTCACTTAAGCATACTTCCATCGAACAGTATTATAAAGAAAACAGGAAGAGCAAAATATATTTATGACATACAAAAATATTTTGCAGAATTTGTCAGCTTTACACCATTACATGAAATGTTTCATTACTGAATATTAACTATTACAATACTTTTTAAGAGGATCATAAGTCTTTAATTTTAGTTCAATAAGATGCTAGCTTAAATTGCTTTTGGTGTGAAACAATTCCGTTACTGCTTATAAATAAATAATTCATTTCTACATGAAGAATATCATGGTTCCAGTAGATGAGACCAACTAAAAGAACTTCAAGGCAAGGGATTCTTTCTCAAAGAACATTTTTATTTAGCTAGCAAATACCAGCACATACAAAGGTGAACCCAAGACTAAATTCCTCTCCCCTTGATTACAAAGTTACAAGTTGCAATTCCCACTCTAATTAGATTTCATAAATCACATTTGCCAATTAGTAGAGAGACTCCTCCCAGCTCTCCAGCCCACCCAAATGCTATCAGTAATGACCTTGGTTCCCATACATGAAATTGTTTTGGCTAATTCAGAATACACCCCCTCCGTCCTTCTTTCTAAATATGTGGCAATCGAAAACGAAGTGAAAATGGCTTCAGTTCAGGTCATTGCAGTGTTGACAAAGAAATCATAAAAATTATGACAGAGCTTAGTCTTTCAGTATATTCAGATACAATTGGTACTAATGGCAGGGGAATGAGGGTGGAACTGTTTGCATAAAGTTTTTTGATTGGAATAGACTAGAAATATATGCTGTTCTATACAATTGGGAAGTGCTAGTTCAAATATTTATCCTTCTTCTATTCAGAAAGAACAAAGAACTGTTGATACAGTAAGATAAGAACTATATAATGAAAATAAAATAAATAAAATAGATGTTATCATTTTACTTTACTATTAAATGACAATGACAACAGGTTATTTTCAATAAATCTTTTTAGAGTCCCCAGAATTTGGAATTGTTATTCCTCTGACTTAATAAAACTTTTCAGCAAATAGATAGATATACACATATACAAATACACTCACACACACACACACACACACACACACACACACACACACACACACACACACACTTGTCTGAAATGGTATAGGTTCTCCTGCTTGAGCCGGGATCTGGACAAAGACCCCCAAGGTCTCTTCCAGCTCTATTCTATTCTATTCTATTCTATTCTATTCTATTCTATTCTATTCTATTCTATTCTATTCTATTATGACATACACACACAAACCCAAACACAAGTTCATACACATAGATACTCCTTGTTTAACAATGGAATTTGGCCCCAGCAATTCCATTGCTAAGCAATGTAGTCATAAAGCACAATTTCTCATGACTGTTGTATGCCAAATTATGATAGCAACTGTGGCAATTCCAATTGTTAGATGAATCCTGCAAGGTTGCAGTGTCCCATGGTCATGTGATCACCATTTGCAGTCTCCTGCTGTCTTCCCCCATTAACACTGATTGTCAGAAGCAGCAGTGACGTTGCAAATGGTACAATGTTAAACATAGTAATTACAAAATAGTTGTCCAGTGCCTGATTCATGATAATATGTCTGTGGCAATGCTGCAATGGCCACAACTGTATGGACTCATTTTAAAACTGCTCGATCTGTGCTGTCATAACTTTGAACATTTCTGAACAAGTGGGGACCACTGCTTCAGTAAGGATTACCTCACTAAATTAAAAAATACTAAGGGACTCTGATTTGACCATCCAATTCTTACAATTGGATTAAATTTGTTATTTGGACTTGTGAATATTAGAGCTCCTTTTTATCTTCACAAACATTTATGTGAGCAACAGATTATATGTTATGTATATAGTCTTTCTGTTGCTTTTTTTTAGATTCAGTCACATTTTAAATCAGTTGAATTAGGGAGCACAATATGATATAGGATAACATTGCTATTGCCATATGCTTTTTGAATATTTTTTGTTTGTTCTTAAGTTGTAAACCACCCAGAATCAGTTGAACTCAAGTTGTGTCCAAGTTAAAGAATGAAATAAAAAATGTTTGTTATCAAAAGCATTCACTGGAGCCTATATGCCTTGGAGATGAACAAAACATAGTTTTTGTTCCCATAATGCCTTTAACAAATTGTTCATATATACACAAATCTTAATGTGCTTTTCTAAAGTATATTACGTATAATTCTTCTAAAGATTATGGAAATTATCTATCCATATCATGCAATAATTCAAGCTGTACTGTTATACATTTTGAATGTCTTGTGATAAACTGTTGAGTCTCCATTTTTTTAAAAGAAAAAAAAATCTCAAGGCTAAAATGGTATGCACATCAGTGAGCTAGAATCTGCTCTGAACCCGAAGTAAGGATTACAGAGAGATAAAATATCTACTTAGAAAAAGATGAAGAAGTTCTATCAGGTATGTGCCATTCTTCAAAAACAACTCACTTTCAGGCAACAATTGCTGGATCAGTACACATGATCCTGTCCATCATGAGATATTTTACATGAAGCTCTTTATAACATATAACATTTTTGTCAGTCACACTTCTTCTTAATGACGTAGTTATAAACCATCTAAGTCACGGGTGTCAAACTCGCCACATCACATGACATGTCATGACGTATCGTGACTCTTTTTGCATTGCTGGCAATGGGGTGGGCCCAGTTTCAGTATGATAAAACCGGCCCACAGGCCAGCAGTTTGACACCCCTGATCTAAGGGAATAGTTTTACAATGAGTCCATCTATATAAGAGTATTTTGATATTTATTTTTCCCACTTGGATTACTGTAGGGTACATACTGAAAAAAGGCAAGAAATATCAGTATATTAGATCTAAATTCTGTAATACTTAAAGTAGACCCAATGAAATTGCTAACACTTATTTTTATCATGATCTAAATTGAATATGAATCCATCTTAAGTTTGACTAAAATGGGAACCAGTTCCTGCAACAGTAGTCATCATTAGGACAATGCAGACTTAAAAGATTTAGAAGAAATGCTTCAAACATCATACCAATACAGCATCACTCTGCTGTTCATTAAAATGGACTGCTTTTTTTTTAATTCCTTATGAACCAAGAAGAGCATTGTTTCTTTAAGGATTATATGCATTAAACCTAAGGTTACTCTTAGCAGCAGCATTTTTTCTCCAAGATTCATGCAGTTGCTGAGGAAGAGGAAGAGGAAGAGGAAGAAACTGTTTACATTAATGAATAGCAGAGAGATAGTACAAAGTAATTCATCTAATAGATTTTTAAAATCCTGATACAGTGGAGGAAGATGCTGAAAAACCAGTATGTGTCCAAATCTATAATGTATAGCCAAAATCCACAGACTTAATCATGAACATGTGTTGTCAATCTCTAGGAATATCACATTTCATTTTTATCTACAAGTCATGGTTGATGTGGAACTTGAGGGAAATACTAGCATGTCTGGAGAGACTCTGTGATTCTAGCAATACAAAAGGTCTTTAGGAAGGAGAGTAAGAAGCAAAACAAAACCAGGGTAGTCCTCTGCCACAGCATATTGAAGTTTGAGGTAATAAAAGAAAGGGAGGAAAGGGAGAATAGAGTACTTTGAAAAGAGATAATGCTGCCTGGCCAGGAACAGGAACAGGAACAGACAACATTTTAATATACATATGCCTACAATTCTTATAAACAAAGTGTAATGGTTTAAAAATGAGATGAGGGCATAGCTTTTCAACTGAAACATAGTTAAGTGAAAAATATAAATCAATCAGAGAAATCATTATTTTTAAAGCAATTTACTTTTTAAGAATCTGTTTGCTTTGGTATACCCCACCCTCCTATCAGGTTGAAAATTGATTGTGGATAATTCAAGCAGATAATAAGTTATTTCATAGTGAAATGGGTCTGTGACATATGGCGCCCACATCTGCATTTATTTAAAGTTGAGGCAGTAGATTGTGTTATCCAGTTGTCTCATTATTCTTACAATTCCATCCTGAAAGTATTATTTATTATTGTTTTCCTTCTGCACGATAACTAATATAGTTTACTGTCCAAAATGCTTCTTTGAAATTGTTTTATAATGTCAAAGACAACAGTGAATATATCTCTCATTCTCTTTTTCATCAAGCGATAATTTGCCACTGTTTTCCTGAACCATGCAAACACATGATAGATGATGGCTCACTCTTACTCAATATATCAGTGCAACATTGTCATTTTATGTGGTTTGAAATATGCATAACTAAATCTGATCTTAAATGCATTTTGGGTAGTTTCCCTATTAAGTTTTTAACCTGAAAACTAATATGGGAAAGAGTTCATTTATTGGGGGAGCAGGGGCCATATCAATTATTTTATACAGCTGCCTTCCAATATGACTTCCTTTTCAGCTGGTAGCCTACACAATGACAGTGTTTTGTTAATCAAAGAGCTGACAACATGAGATCTTGTGGATAATCAGAAGCCTTGGGTGTCAAGATGATTAGGGGACTGGAGGCTAAAACACATAAGGAACGGTTGCTAGAATTGGGTATGTCTAGTTTAACGAACAGAAGGACAAGGGGTGACATGATAGCAGTATTCCAATATCTCAGGGGCTGCCATAAAGAAGAGGGAATCAAGCTATTTTCCAAAGCACCTGAAGGCAGGACAAGAAGCAACGGGTGGAAACTAGTCAAGGAGAGAAGCAACCTAGAACTAAGGAGAAACTTCCTGACAGTGAGAACAATTAATCAGTGGAACAGCCTGCCTCCAGAAGCAATAAATGCTCCAACACTGGAAGTTTTTAAGAAGAGACTGGACAGCCATTTGTCCGAAATGGTGTAGGTTTCCTGCTTGAGCAGGGGGTTGGACTAGATGACCTCCAAGATCCCTTCCAACTTTACTATTATTATTATAAGATAATCCTCATCTAGAAATGGAAAGAATGAGAAAATGACCTATTATAGGCAAATATGTGTTGTAGTCTTCCATTGAATAATGTATTATATACCCAATCTTCAAAAAGGGCATCTGGCAGGATCCTGATAATTATCATTCAATTAGTCAACTTGATATTTCCTTTATTCTCTACATCAGACATCTTCTGAATAAGTTACAAGTTACAAGATTGAGAGGAAGAAATAAAACTCTTCCATCCAAACAGGCATGGTTTTTAAAAGGCCATAGCATATAGATCACTGTGCCATTTTAAAGATTTGTATTCAGAAATAAATAAATGAGCATACAAAACTCTACGCCAGTTTAATTCATTTTACCTCTTGTTGGAATATATGTTTTCATGTATTTTGTGCAACAACTACAGCCAACCAGTAGATGGCAGAGTTTATAAGTTTGCATCTATGGTATATAATCTATATCAGTGATGGCAAACCTTTTAGAGACTGAGTGCCCAAAAACTGGCCCTGCCCTCATTACATCCCCTGCCCTGCACCCCTCCACGCCCACCCCACCTGCCCATAGGGCCATTCACCACCTCCAGGGCCCACCGCAGATCGCCCAGCATCGCCTTGGCGGCCACGCCTTCTGCCTGTGCCCTGCAGCATCAACTGTGCATGATGGGGCGTGAGGGCAGAGTCTTGTCTATGCTGCCTGCCTGCCATGTCCTTGGCTGTACTGCTCCGCATGAGCCATGCTCAGGGGTGACTCTGGTGAGGAGGGGGCCATGGGGGGAGGCAAGGCTGGGGCAACGGCACGTGTGCCCACAGAGAAGGCTCCAAGTGCTGCTTCTGGCACCCGTGACATAGGTTCTCCACCACTGATCTATATCTTTTTGTCCTGAGAAAAAATTCCTATTTCCTGTTGCAGTTAAGCAGTAAAGGTCCATGTTGACTGTGCACTTAGTTTGTATAAAATTCTATATACAGAATTTCTAACATTTCTGCATTTGATTCCAAATGATTGACATGTGTTAACTATGGAAAAAAATAACTAGGATCTTCTCAAACTAATAATTAAATTTCATACTGACATCAAAGACAGAGTAAGGATAGGGCCCATGAGGGTCTTTGTCAGATTCTATTTTATTCGACAGAAATCGAACAGTTTACTTCTTCTCTTCTTACTTAACTTTTATATTATTGGTATTGAAGCTCATGAAATCACATTTTTTTTTAGTCCTTCTCACTTAATGGACATAAAAATTCACTATTAATGTATACTGATGACATTGAAGGCTCTTATTTCCTTTTCTGAGATTGGTCTTGGAAGATTATTGGTCAGTCTAGCTGTTTACTGTGAAAGAGAAAATTATAATAAAACGAAGGTTTGGTCTTTGGCAGAAACACAATGTCAGCCAGTTCTTTATTCTTCACCACATAAACAAGATCTTGCTGAACTAAACCTATACTACCCTAGGATGTTTCCTGGGAGATTCTAGGTATAGCTATCCTAAATCTTCCACAATCCAGCTCTGGACTGTGCTGCCTCTAGTTTTGCTAATCTACTCAGAATATGCTTCCTCTTCCTGGGAACATGATGTATTACTGGAGTCCATTCATATCATCCCCCCTTCGTAGACACATTCCATCACACAGAGACTTGCAAAAATTGATATTTTTGGTCTGCTATCATTTAAACTTAAAATAAATATCTAATTTCTTAGTGGTAGCTTTGGCTTTATCGTCTTACGTCTAATACATTTTATTACTTTATTATACAGTCTTACTATTTTACTTTTATAAATGACACACTATGTGTTATGATCTGGGGTTACAGCAATAAACTTACTTACTATATAAGGGGGCATTGTTTTAGGGCACAGAGGTGATTTATGGGGGAAGGATACTGGTTTTTATTTCTACTTTTTGTTTTGATTGTTGCCAATAAAACAAGAGTTATGGTACATAAAATTGGCATTTTTATGTATCTTAAAAATAAATAAATGGATAGATAGATAGATAGATATTACCTTAAATAGATAGTATATTAATACAGTAGGCTAATAAGTTTCATTTATTAATTTATGTTATACAGTATATTAAAATTTCTGGAATGAACTTTGGTCCAGAGTATTGCTCAAAGCCTTCATTTGACTGAAATTATCTTGTAACTCATTAAAAAACAGTAACTAGATTAAGTAACTTTAATCCCTTGATGTATCTTGAGGCATTGCACTTATAAGAACAAAACAGAAAAAGTTCTAAA
Source organism: Crotalus tigris (assembly GCF_016545835.1). Lineage (NCBI taxonomy): Eukaryota > Metazoa > Chordata > Lepidosauria > Squamata > Viperidae > Crotalus > Crotalus tigris. The sequence goes on along the minus strand of NW_024096756.1, from coordinate 905,181 downwards.
AATGGAAAAAAGATTTTCAAAAATAAAATTGTAAAAAAAGGCTCAAATAAGGAAAAAATGTTTTAATATTTTATCTCACTTGCTTTCACTAAAGGTTTGTGTACCTGCTCCTCAGATTCGTTTAAATATTTCCATGCTCTATTCAGTGAGAATACTTGCTTCTCCCTACCATTGGATGTCTGCCTTCAAAACATTATACCATTTGGCAATCAATGAGAAAACCAAATGTATTTTAAACAAAAACAAACAAAAAGATAAAGTCATTGGAATGGAGTTAATCTCAGCAGAACTACTACAGTACAGATAGTCCTCTACTTATGAACAGTTGCCTAATGATCATTCTAAGTTACAATGGATTTCCCCCCAAAAGCTACTTATATTCTGTTTTTGAAGTTACAATGGTTGCAATTACTGCTTATGATTTTGGATAGTTGGCAATAACTCACTTTTATCGTCATAAGCAGTGTCCCACAGTCACATGACTGTAATTTGCAATCTTTTTGCCAGCTTCCAGCATTTACTTCTGGCTTCCAGCAAAAAAGGCCATTGGGGAAATTGATTTGCTTAACAATCAGGATGTTCACTTAATGACTGCCACATTCACTTAAGAATCATAACATTTGCTTGTCTGCTGCCATAAAGTAGGATCCAATCACATGATAGCTCAACTATGTCCACCATGCCTTACAACCATAGATCCAGGCTTAATTATGGACATAAGTCGACTGCCTGAATGGATTAGTGGGCCAATATTGGCTAAATTATATTGATTGCACACCAGATATCAGAAGAGTACTACAATTCTATCACTATCCTATTATTCAAAAGAGCTGACAAAAATAATCCATCTGAATACTCCCCAGACATAAGTAAGATATGAAAATATTTGTTTATTCCTCCAACCATTGCTAGAAAAGGTATATGTTGTCTTCAAATATGTAGCAGAATAGAATAGAATAACATAGTTGGAAGGAACCTTGGAGGTCTTCTAGTCCAACCACCTGTTCCGGCAGGAAAACCTATACCATTTCAGACAAATGGTTGCCCAATTTCTTCTTAAAAACTTCCAGTGTTTCACTGATTAATTGTTCTAACTGTCAGGAAATTTGTCCTTAGTTCCAGGTTAGTTGTCTCCTTGATTAATTTCCATCCATTGCTTCTTGTCCTGCCTTCAGGTGCTTTGGAGAATATTTGTAGCAATTGTTGGGAGTCTGTGCCAGCCAGTGGACCTAGCAGCTAAGTCTGGGGAATCAAAGGAGCAGGAGGAAGAGGGGTTTGGAGAGCCATCAGAGTCAGAGGGAGGCTTTGATGAGTTACAAGACTCACAATCTGATGAAGAGCCTAGTCCTCCAATCGTGGTCAGAATGAGACACAGCTGTGTGGGGAAGATGAGTCAGACTCTGAGGATTCACAGTTGGAAGTCATTAGAGACGTTTCTAAAAGAAGGCAGTTAACTAGAGCAGGTCAGAGGGAGTCAATATGGCAACTCCAAGAAAGGAGGAGAAGGCATTGAGAAACCATGCCTTGGGGCTGCTTAATAAAAAGGGAACGTGTGGGCGGTGCTGGTTGCTGAAGGCAACTGTTGCAAAGTACTTCATGGGATTGTGTTCTGTTGGTATTGCCGGTGACTAATTCCTTGTTTTGCATTGTATTTCGTGTGGACAATTTCCTCCATTTGGATTATGTTTTGTTGCTTTTGGACCATTTGGCAGGTTTTTTACCAATATTAAAAGGGGTTTTGTTTTCTTCTGAGTCTTCAGCCTATTTCTCAAAAGGGGTTTTGTCCTTGTGCATTTAGCAAGCTATAGGCTGGGACAGAACAGCACTATTTGTAGCAGTATTTGATTTGGGACACAGAAACAAGCAATAGATAGTCCTCACATAATGATCAGTCATTTACAGTCATGACAGCTTTGGAATGGGTAAAGTACTTCTGGCCATTGTAAACACAAACACACATTGTCATATGACCACATTTCATTCACTTAATATCCTCTTCAAATAGACAACCACTTTCAAAGTTCCCTGTGATCATGTACCATATTTTGCAATCTTCTGTGTTGCCTTTCTAGAAAATCAGTGAAAAAGCCATCAAGAAAGGTTACAAGCAGAGGGCCTCTTGGATTTGAGATCCATTCCCTATAGCTTTTTTGAGGGATTTTCCCTTCCCTCCATGCAGAGAAGAGAAATCCTGTGTTGGAGAGATGGGCCTCAAATCTATGGAAATGCTAGCCAAATCTAGTAAATCTTTCAGAATGCAGACATTTTAGTCATTGGTGGGATTCAAATATGGGAACAACTGGTTCTATGTGAGGATTCCGCTTCCAGAAGTCCGTTTTGGGCTGGGCAACAAAAATTTAGCTACCGGTTCTGCCAAAGTGGTGTGAACCAACTGAATCCCACCACTGATTTTAGTTAATGCTATCATCTTCACCCTATTGCGAAATAAATGCCAGCATTCTGAACCTTCAAGAATAATGGTGTACACTAGTGTTTTCATCAGATTTCCAGCCTGTTGGTTCAGCACGTTGAAGCCCATCCTTTCCAGAGGGACATCCCTCGATAGGCTGAAAAAATGGTCCTCAGATCTGGTGAAAATGTTACTGAAGACCATCATTCTTATAATTATTATTCCCACTGGAGAAGGGAGGAGGCCCAGCGCTCTACTTAACAACCTGTGTGGTCATCTAAAGGCTGCAATAGGAAAAATCAGAATTACAGTTGTTGAGAAAAGTGATCACATGGTATCTTGCTTAGCAATTGTTTAATTCAGCAATTTATTCCAGGCCCAACTGTGGTTATAAGTGAGGATTAGCTGAATAAAAGAAAGTATTTACTCTTTCCATTTGTTGTTTTCTCTTTTATGAAAACAATATAGTGTAGGTCTATATGGTTCTCAGGGTTATTATTTACCTACTAACTGTCAATGCTGCTAACATTGGATGTTTTCGCTCTGACAACTGATGAAAATGCAGCCATTTTCTGTATTCTTTTAACATGCTTTTTCTTACTTTAGAAATTAGATACAGCAGAGAGAGGGGGATTGGAATGTAAGCTCAGCTAGCCATAATAATAATGCTGCTGTGGGAACCCAAGGGCAAATTGATAACATTTTGGCAGGCTGAGGATCTGGGGAGAAAGCCCGGTGTTTAAGCTAATTGGGGAATGTGGTTTATGACAGTTAATTGAGGGTGGGATTGTACTTTGTTACTTTGTATCTGGGGGAAGGGAATTTAGTTTTTGGGTTCAATTATGTAGTGCCAATACGTTGTATCCCAAATAAATGTACTTTAAGAAAGAATTTTTGCCTTCTTTTGATGGATTTTATCTGTCAGAACCATGACACTAATCTTATACCTATTCAGAAAGAGTGGAAATAGGGATAAATTCTGGCATCTGTTCTTTTAAACCTATGTAAAATCACTGGTGAAAGTCTTATAAAAATCAAAATTTCACCTTTCTTGCAAGCCAATATTCCTGCTTCAGTTCTACTATATGAAGATAATTTATACAGAAATCTTCTCTATATTCCCCCATATTAGGTTTAAGAATGTGTCTCAGGGTTCTACTGCAAGACAAAAAGATTCAACATCATCACAACAAAACCAAAGTAATTGTATTTTCAAGGAGTTCTATAAATGCCATCATTCTTGGAAAATAGTCAGCAGTAGTATGATTCAGGCTAATCCTTTTAGCTATCTTGGGTTTTCTTTCTCTCCCTCAACCTGGAAACAACCAGGGAACATCACATCTATGAAGATCCAAAGTGGTGCAAATGGTATTTTACATTTTGCAAGTCACAATGATAATAAATATGTTTCAACATTTAGTAAGGTATATAAAAGCTTATGTAAGGTTCACAGAAGCTTGAGCTATCTGATTTATGGTATACAGATGAAATGCCATATAAATATAAATGTAATAGTAAGCTTTGTTTTGAATTGTTCAGTTAAAACTTCTAAAGGTTTTGATAGACAAATTGCACTATATATCAATTCCTTTGTTAAGGTTGGAGCCTGGTCTGACCTCCACTGAGATTTGCACACATGAGGTGTGCAAGCTAAATATTGGTTCATACTAAAGTACTTTTTTAGCCTTCTGCCTCCTCAACTCCCAATCCTCCAAATTAAATTTCCATTGTCATAGTTGAAGGAACCTACTCAGATTTAAAATTCTGAGTCTGTCCTTTTGATAGCTGAGTTGATAGAATGTTAATGCTAATCTACATTAACAGAGTTTTACAGTGATTCTTTACACAATGTTTATGGCTAGTATTGAGTATATTCATAGGTATGTCAGCCATCATACATTAGTAATTTCATTCATTAAGCAGGATTTCAATTTGCTACAATACTTATATGGAAGGCCAACTGAGTCAAAAAGGTGGTTGTAGCTGTTTACCAATCAATACTTTAATTGTCCTCTAAGAGCACACTAGCACTAATATCCCTGCATTTTGCCAGTGGGTTCTGTTTGTGTGTGGTATAGTTATGAAGAACTCAGTAGGATTTCCCATATGAGTGAAGTATAAATCACTGATGCCTTGGTCCATTTCCAAGATAGGTAATTAAGTTTTGCCTCCAGTCTCAATTACATTTTGCAGCCCTTATTGTCAGTCTCCTGTCTCACATTATCTTCCTGTTGAAATGAGGTACTCAAGTGACAGTTTAGCTTTTTGAAATTATACATCTGAATTCTTGCATAGTGGCTCCAGTCCAAATGTAGATGAAGAGAAATTATGCTCACTCATATACAATCTTACCCACTAACCAGGTAAGCCCCAGAATTCAAAAATTAAGCTAATTCTTACCGTATGTAAGATACTGGAACTCATTTGGTTTAAATCCAAGCTTTTTGAAAGAACTGGGTTGTGGATCAGGTTGTTCATTGGAAAGTTTGTCCTACAGTGTCCTACATTTCAAAAACTCTTTATAAAAGGAAATTAATTATTATGTTCTCATTCTTCCCTTGTGTGCAGCTGCTTCTTGATCTTCAAGCATTTATATTTTCACTCAGTTAAAGTGTTTTGTAAAATGGATGGCTGCCATTCTACACTTCAAATGACTTGTTGAAAAAGACTGAAGGCTGCTACACACCTGACTACAACATGGTAGGTGCAACTATCTCTACATAGCAGCTTCTCCACCCCGTGAATGTTTTCATGTCTAACAAGAATGCCAGGTGTAGAAAAGGAAACAAGCTGCCCTAAAGAGTAATTTGAATAATAAAAAAATGGATTTTGTGCAATTCAGATGCCCACTGTAAATGCTTTCAAAAGCCTTCAGCTGGGAATACTTTTATCCTTAATAACATAATGAAAATATCATCCAGGGTTTGACAGATTCAGAGAAATTGTTGTTGAAAATGTATTAGAATACCTCAGTGAAGCTTTCTACTGCACAGAATCATTGGCCCTCAAGCTTTCTTCGTTTTCAGGATTGGCTGGTAGCAGCTTCTGAGGATGACAAAAAAAAAATCCGTCCTATTCTAGCAATGATTATGGTGAAAGAAAAATACAACTTTGTCTCTATCTTTCTGGCTATCATCTCAATCTATCTATAGCTTGTCTGTCTGTAACTCTATCTGTATCTGGGAGGAATGCAGAGTTCTCCAGCATGATTGGATGGAGAACCCACAGACGGATGGGTTGTCTTAATCTATCTGCTCCAATTAGACTAAGTCTGAAATTTAGTACCGCCCCCGCTGTGCCAATTGCACCCAAGTTTTAGACTTAGTCTCTTTGCTCTAAAGTTGCGTTTTTTTCTTTGCTCCTGGAGCAGAAGACTATTGTACTTTCTCATTTTTGTTAACTTAGATTTATTACCTCATTATTGAATTTTTTTTTTTTTTTTTGCAATTGACAAAAATTTTCTTTTCATTGTTTGGAGTTCATCTTCAAGCCTTACTGCCCGGCTGGGCTCACAGGCTAGGCACCTACGTGCCCTTCCCTTCAAGAGGGTTCCTTTCTACCTTCTGAGAGCTTCTCTAACCTAACTGCCTTAAGAGCACAAGCCTCTGTTAAAATGTCTCACGACCTACCGCAGCTTCGGAGGCTTCAGAGTTTCCAGCCGCTGCTCCGACGATCTCCTCTCTGTCAGCTGTTCGTCGGAGGACCCGTTCCAGCCTCGATGACTGTCCGTGGCTTCGGAGACAAGGGTAAGCTTTGCCGTTCATCAGGGGGGCTCCGCAAGCAGCGACTCAGGTCGTCAGGCCTGGAGGGATCCTTTTAAGGTCCCTCGGCTTCAGCAGGCATTGAAAGACAGTTGGGATCTGCAAACAATCAGACCCGAAGCCTGGAGGCCTTGTTAGAGTCCCCTGCCGGAATTTCACAATTTGCTGCCAGTTTTTATACACCGCTGCCAGCTGATCAACATATTTACCCTCTACTGCGTTAGGAGCCCAAGCGATTCTTTGGAACAAGGGCTCATCGCAGTTAAGGCTTCAGGCCTTGCCGGCCTCCTCCTCAACGGCCCCTTTTGGCACGCAGAAGGTTGCAGCCGCCATTTTGAAACACCTCACAGTGAAGATAAAGAAAAAAGGAGTAAGCCATTAAGAAGGAACTTTCAGGGAAAAACATTACACAGCCCTGAGAAAGAAACTGAGACAAAAACACTTGAAATAACTTCACAATGATTTTGCATAGTATAAGATGAGGCAGAAGAAAAATTGGACAGGATTCTGTCTTTCAATCTTACAGCAATAATGAGCACTCCTGGAATCATTGCTATCTTTGCTTTTTAGACTGCTTTACCTCAAAGAACTAGCAGTACCTATCAACTTTCCATCTAGTACTTTCTCTGATGTATACATACATATTTCTGTTTACAGGTTTGAATCAATACATACTAATTGTAAAGAAAGCCAGTACAAATAAATACAACTGTATTTTGTAATTTGATTTGGATATGATTTAATTAACTGCATAGGCTTGTGTTTTTCTAAGCAGTGATAGTGAAAATTTAGTTTGGTTCCACACATAGAACATAATTTTTTTTAGTCCTATCTGTGTTGATTACAAAGACTAAAGTTTTAAAATTATGGTTTACTATTGATAAGGCACAAAAGATACCATGCCCTGGCATAATGAGAGTAGCCTGACATGTTTTAGGAGGAACCTATAGCAAGCTTTATCTTGAGTTCCCTGACAGGTACCTCCAGATAAAAATTTGATTTCTACTTTTCCTTCTCAGCTTTAGCAACCAAATCCCAAGCTGGATGCACTAGGAAGGCAAATGGAGGAACTAACATCTGCTTTTTTCCCCCCCTGCCACTTTATTCAGTCCCAAACACCAGCTGCTGGGAGCTTTTGAAAATCATCAGGTGATATTTGACAAATGGCTGAATCTGCTATTTTATCATATGTCAAAATGCTCCAACCACATCCCATTTAAGGACAGCTGGATATTTTTCTGCTAGCTAGTGCTATTTAGTAGAAAGGAAAGAATCCAAATGTGAGAGAATCAATCACT